>NW_026871157.1:0-1200000 GCF_028564815.1 Eubalaena glacialis | reverse complement strand
TTCTTTTTCTTCTCTGATTGTTATGGTTATTTCCTCCAAATCTATGTTAAACAAAAGTGGTGAGAGTGGAAATCCTTCTCTTGTTCCTAATCATAAAGGAAATGCTTTCAGCTTTTCACCATTGAATATGTTAGCTGTGGGTTTGTCATATATTACCTTTATTATGTTGAGGTATGTTCTCTCTGTGTTCACTTCCTGGAGAGTTTTTATCATAAATAGGTGTTGAATTTTGTCAAATGCTTTTTCTGCATCTATTGAGTTAATTACATGGTTTTTATTCTTCAGTTTGTTAATGTGGTGTATCCACTGATTGATTTGCAAATATTGAAGAATACTTGCATCCTTAAAATAAATCTCAATTGAGCATGGTGCGTGTTTTAATGTATTGTTGGATTTAGTTGGCTAGGATTTTGTTGAGGAGTTTTGCATTTATGTTCATCAGTGATATTGGTCTGTAATTTTCTTTTTTGTGGTATCTTTGTGTGGTTTTGGATCAGGGTGATGGTGACCTCATAAAATGAGTTTGGGAGTGTCTCTTCCTCTGCAATTTTGGGGAACAGTTTCAGAAGGTTGGTGTTAACTCTTCTCTAAATGTTTGGTATAATTCACCTATGAAGCCATCTGGTCCTCAGCTTTTGTTTGTTGGAAGTTTTTAAATCACAGTTTCAATTTCATTACTTGTGATTGGTCTGTTTCAATTTTCTATTTCTTCCTGGTTCAGTCTTGTAAGATTTTACCTTTCTAAGAATTTGTCCATTTCTTCTACGTTGTCCATTTTATTGTCATATAGTTGCTTGTAGTAGGCTCTATTATCCTTTGCCTGCTGAAAAATTAGCTTATGGGCATTACTTGTATGTTATTTGCTCCTTTCCCCTTGTTGCTTTTAATATTTTCTCTTTGTATTTAGTTTTTGTCAATTTGATTAATATATGTCTCACTGTGTTCCTTGTTATGTTTAACCTGTATGAGACTCTGCACTTCCTGGACTTGAGTGTTTCCTTTCCCATGTTAGGGAAGTTTTCAGATATTATCTCTTCAAATATTTTCTCATGCTCTTTTTCTATCTTTTTCTGGGACCCTATAATGTGAATGTTGGTGCACTTAATGTTGTTCCAGAAGTCTCTGATACTGTCCTCATTTTTTTCACTCTTTTTTCTTTATTCTGTTCCACAGCAGTGATTTCCACCATTCCATCTTCCAGCTCACTTATTTATTCTTCTGCCTCATTTATTCTGCTACTGATTCCTTCTAGGGTATTTTTCATTTCAGTTATTGTATTGTTCATTTCTGTTTGTTCCTTAAAGTTTCTAGCTCTTTATTAAATATTTCTTGTAGCTTCTCGTTCTGTGCCTCCATTCTTTTTCTGAGTTCTCGTATTATCTTTACTACTATTATTCTGAATTCTTTTCAGATAGATTGCCTATCTCCACATCACTTAGTCATTCAGGATTGTAGTACTTCTAGCTTCTGGTTTCTGTCCCCTGGTGAGTGAAGTTGGTCTAAACGTTTGTGCAGCCTTCCTGGTGGGAGTGACTCATGCCTGACCACTCGTGGGTGGATCTGAGTCTTGTCCCTCCAATCACAGGACCGTGTCAAAGGGCATGTCTAGTGGTGGTGTGGGCTCAGGACAACTTTAGGCTGCCTGTTTTTTCATGGGTGGGGCTGTGTTCACAACCCATTGATTGTTTGGCCTGAGGCATCCAGCACTGGAGGCTGAAGGCTGTTCAGTGGGGCCAGGTCTCAGTGCCCAAATGGTGACCTCCAGGGGAGCTCATGTTGAGGAATATTCCCTGGGGATTCTGCCACCAGTGTTCTTGCCCTGCAGTGGGCCACAGCCCACCCCTGCCTCCCAAGGAGACCCTCCAAGATCTTCAGGTAGGTCTAGCTCAGGCTCTTGTGGAATAATGCTGTGCCCTGGGTCCCTGTGTATGTGAAAACTTTTGTGTACCCTCCAAAAGTGGAGTCTCTGTTTCCCTCATTTCTGTGGACCTCCCACACTCAAGCTTTGGTGGCCTTCTAGTCAAATGCTCAGGGGGCTCCTCCCCCTAATGCCAGACCTCCAGGTGGGGGAACTTGATATGGGGCTCAGAACTCTCATTCCTTCTGACACATAATTATTTTTCAGTTTGTGGGTCACGCACCCAGTGGGTATTGGATTTGATTATATCAAAAAAGTGCCCCTCCTACCATCTTGTTGTGGCTTCTTCTTTGTCTTTGGATGTAGAATATCTTTTTTGGTAGGTTCCACATTTTTGACAATGGTTGTTTAGCAGTTAGTTGTGATTTTGCTGTTTTTGTGAGAGGATGTAAGCACAAGTACTTCTATTCCACCATCTTGTCTTCCTTCTCTATCAGACATTTTTCTGCTTTTATTTCTATTGACTTGGGAACTGAAGAAACATTGGTATGATTTATGCCAGAGAATGTTTTGCCTATTTTCTCTTCTAGGAGTTTTATGATGTCATGTCTTATATTTAAGTCTTTAAGGCATTTTGTGTTTATTTGTGTGTATGGTGTTAGGGTGTGTTTTAAATTCATTGATTTACATGCAGCTGTCCAACTTACCCAACATCACTTGCTGAAGCGATCGTCTTTCTTTCATTGTATATTCTTACCTCCTGTCAAAGATTAATTGACTGTAGGTGTGTGGGTTTATTTCTGGGCTCCTTATTCTGTTCCATTGAACCATATGTCTGCTTTTCTACCAATATCATGCTATTTTGATTACTGTGGCTTTGTAGTATTGTCTGAAGTCTGGTAGCATTATGCCTCTTGCTTTGTTCTTTTTCTTCAGGGTTGATTTGGCAATTTGGGGTATTTTATAGTTCCATATACATTTGAGGATTATTTGTTCCAGTTCTGTGAAAAATGTCATGGGTAATTTTATAGGGATGACATTAAATCTGTAGATTGCTTTAGGTAGTTTGACCATTTTAACAATATTAATTCTTCCAATCCAAGAGCATGGGATATCTTTCCATTTCTTTGAATCATCATCAGTTTTCTTTATTAATGTTTTATAGTTCTCAGCATATATGTCTTTCACCTCCTTGGTGACATTTATACCTAAGTAATTTTTTTTTAACGTGATTTTATAAGGGTCTTTTTTTTTTTTTTTTACATTTCCTTTCTGGTATTTCATTGTTAGTGTAAAGAAATGTAACCAACTTCTGTGTGTTAATCTTGTATCCTGCTACTTTACTGAATACCTTTATTAGTTCTAGTAGTTTTTATGCAGAGTCTTTAGGGTTTTCTATATATAGTATCATGTCATCTGCATAAAATGATAATTCTACCTTTTCCCTTCTGATTTGGATACATTTTATTTCTTTTTCTTGTCTGATTGCTGAGGTCATGACTTCCAGTATGTTGAATAGAAGTGGTGAGAGTTGGCATCCTTGTCTTACTTCAGATTTTAGTTGGAAGACTTTCAGCTTTTCACCATTGATTATTATATTGGCTGTGGGTTTGTCATAAATAGCTTTTATTATGTAGCTCTATGTTCCCTCTACACACACTTTGGTAAGAATTTTTGTCATGAACAGATGTTGAACTTTGTCAAATGATTTTTCTGTATCTATTGAGATAATCATGTGGTTTTTCTCTTCTCTTTTGTTGATGTGGTGTATCACATTGATTGATTTCCATATGTTGAAACATCCTTGTGAACTTGGGATGAGTCCAGCTTGATTGTGGTGTATGATTGTTTTTTATGTGTTGTTGGATTTGGTTTGCTAATATTTTGTTGAGGATTTTTGTATCTATATTCATAAAGGATATTGGCATGTAGTTTTTGTTTTGTTTTGTTTTGGTAGTGTCTTTGTATGTTTTGGTATCAGGCTGATGGTGGCTTCATAGAATGTCTTTAGGTGTGTTCCCAACTTTTCAATCTTTTTCAAGAGTTTGAGAAGAATCAGTATAAGTTCTGTTGTGTATGTTTGGTAAAATTCACCTGTGAAGCCTTCTGGTCCTGGATTTTTGTTCATAAGGAGTTTATTTTCACTTTTGTTTCGTTTTGTTTTGTTTTTAAATTATGGATCTATTTCACTTTTAGTGACTGGTCTGTTCAAATTATCTATTTCTTCTTGATTCAGTTTTGGTAGGCTGTGTGTTTCTAGAAAATTTTCCATTTCATCTAGGTTGTTGAATTTTTTGTCATATCATTCTTCATAAGATTCTCTTATGGTTTTTTGAATGTTTGCAGTATCAGTTGTTATTTCTCATTTTTTATTTCTTATTTTATTCATTGGGTCCTCTCTCTTTTCTTCTTGCTGACCCTGACCAGAGGTTTGTCAACTTGGTTTACCCTTTCAAATAACCAGCTCTTGATTGCTTCGATTTTTTTCTATTTTTTTAATCTTTATTTTATTTATTTCCTCTCTTATTTTTATTATTTCCTTCCTTCTGCTGACTTTACGTTTTCTTTGCTCTTCTTTTTATAATTATTTTAGGTGGGAGGTTAGGTTGTTTATTTGAGATTTTTCTTGTTTTTTGAAGAAGGCCTGTATCACTATGAACTTCCCTCTGAGAACTGCTTTTGCTGCATCCCATAGATTTTGTATATTTGTGTTTCAATGTTATTTGTCTCAAGGCAATTTTTAATTTTCTCTTTGAGTTCATCATTGATGCATTGGTTTTTTAGTCGCATGTTGTTTAGTCTCCATGTAATCATTTCTTTCTCATTTCTTTTTCTGTGGTTAATTTTTAGTTTCTTCCCCCTGTGGTCAGAAAAAATACTTGAAATAATTTCTATACTCTTAAATTTATTGAGGCTCATTTTGTGCCCTAGTATGTGGTCAATCTTAGGGAACATTCCAGGTAAACTTGAAAATAATGTGTATTCTGGATTTTATTGGCATTTATTTAATGCCATGAAAATATCAATTAAGTTTAACTCTTCTATTGTATCATTATTCTGCATTATTCATTCTGCTATTCATTGCCTTTGGTTCAGCTTTCATCTCAGCAAATGAGTTTTCTAATTTTTCTTATCTCCTCTTTATAGCTTCTAGTTCCTTTTTACAGTAATCTGCATTTCTATCAATAGCGTTTTTTAATTCCTTCAGTATTTTCATTATCTCCTTTCTGAATTTGGTGTCTGTCAGACTGAAGAGGTCTGTTTTATTGTCCCTTCCCCATCCAGGGGAGTTCTCTTGATATTTTAACTGGAAGTGGTTCCTCTGTCTCTTCATTTTATTTATATTTCTCTTAATCTGTGAGTTTAGGATAAACAATTATCTACTGTGATCTTGGAGGGCTATTTTTATGTGGGAGCATCTCTGTTTACCCTAACATTTTACACTATCCCTGCATAGTTTAATATTTTTGTTGCAAGGACTGTTTTTAGTATGGATGCCTGCCACCCCTTTTCTAAGTGTGTCCTGGATGTTACCCCTTGAGAGAAGGTATGACTGATTTTCTGATGACCAGAGCCTGCACTGGATGTTGAGTGGGGCCTCTTTTTTTGCTCTGTTGTTGTCACAGCCCTGCAGGGGCAGAGTCTGCTCCCTAATTGTTGGAGTAGAAGCCCCCAGATACATTTTTGAGCTGTGTTTCTGAGCTGCAATGCAAGGTAGATGGGATTGGGGGAGTTCCACTGGTAAAGGAACCACTGAGTATTCTTCACCAAAGCTGTCCAGTGGGGAGTGCACCTGTCACCCATTGTGAGGGCTCAGAAAGCATACTGTTGTTGGCACCACCCTCAGCCCTACCTCAACCATGGGAATTCTGACAATCAGCCCTGGTGGTCCTCAGGTATTGTTCTCATAAGGCCACCAGTGCAGATCCACTGATGTCTGGTCCCAGAACTGCAGTCATCAAGTACCTGGAGCCACTGTGGGAGCTATGGGAGCAGCCCAGCCCCTGAGCCAGCCCAGGCCCCATGTGCATGCATCCATAAAGACCACAGTTGCTAAGAGCAGACCCATCCCAGCCACAGGAGCACCTGGTGTCCACTCTGATGTCCCCAGGTGCTGAGTTTACAAAGCTGACAGTGGTTCACACAGCTGTGGGGAGAGATTTCAGACCTGCTTCCTAAGTCATGCATCCCCTGGGGCTTGCCTATGATTTCAGCCCCACCTTTGCATGTAGGCAACCTGCTGGAGCCTGTTCCTGAAACCCACTTAGGTAGCTCTGCCACTCCCAGAGCCTGCAGATTTCACAGCTAGTGCACAGAGAAAGAGACTGCTATGGCAAGCCCCACCCGTTCATTTGCCAGCCCCTTAAAAATGGCACTTTTTTCCTATTGCTGGCCTGAGTTTCTTCCACATACCCCTAGCTGTGGCCCTACCACACTGTGGTCACTTCAGCCTGTCTCCAAGCAGCCAATCCCAGTCCTCTCCACAGGTCTGAACTCTAAACCTCAAGTTTCAGCACCCAGCCTATGCTCATACCAGCAGATGCATGTCTCAGGCTGGGGTGCACAGGGCAATGGCATGCACTGTCTTTGTAGGTCTCTCTCTGTTTTGCCTGTCACAGAGTTGTTGTCGCACTCACCTCTTAGCCTCTGAAGCTCTCTTTCTATCCTGTCTGATCTCCCTGCTGGTGAGGGGTTTCCTAGCGTATGGGAAACTTTTCCCTTTTCAGCTCCCTCCCAGGGGCAGAGGTAGCATCACATTTTGTTCCTTTTCTATTTTTTTTCTTTTATCCTACACAGCTACCTGTTCTTTCAAACAGTTGAGGTCTTCTGTTTGTGTTCAGTGGGTATCTATGAGAATTGTTTCACATGTAGATTTTTTTTTTGATGTATTTGTAGAAGTAGGTGAGTTCTATATCCTTCTACTCTGTCATCTTGATTCTCCCTTCAGTTATATTTCTATACACTGAAATATTTGACAGAACAAGAAAGAAAAAATTCCATTTATAATAATATCAAAACAATAAAATACTTTAATAATAAATCCTTGGTTTAAATAACCAAGTGAAATACCCATTGAAAACTATACATCATTGATGAAAGAAATTGAAGCTAGAGACATGATACTTCCTGATTTCAAAAGTATACTAATCAAAACATTACTGTGTTGGCATATAAATGGACATATAGATCAATGGAACAGAATGGGGAGCCCCCAAATAAATCCATTCATATACTATATAATTAATTACCATTTGACAAGTTGCCCAAAAATACACAATGGAGAATATAGTGTTCTCAATAATCAATGTTGGGAAAACTAGGTACTAACATGCAAAAGGATGAAATTGACAACCCATTTTTATACCACTCACAAAAATTAACTTCAAATGGACTGAACAAAATGTAAGACCTAAAACTTCTAGAAGAAAATGTCAGGACAAACTCCTTACCATTGTTCTTGGCAAAGAAATTTTGGAGATAATACCAAAAGCAGAGGACCTAAAAAGATGTTTTTCCAAAGATGACTTCCAAAGAGGCAAAAGGCACATGGAAAGGTGCTCAACGTCACTGAACATAAGGGAATGGAAATCAAAACCATAACGAGGCACCAGTCTCTAAGATTGAGACATTAAGATGAGTTATTGCCCAAATTAGGCATGAATGATGAAGCTAACTGAGAAAGCAAAAGCCATGCTTACATCTGATGTGCTGACCCTATTACAAACTTTATTTCTTTATTAGGTCCTTTAGCACATGCTCTTTAAATGGCAGTTGTGTTGAAAACATTATGATGAGCATTGGAAATACAATGATTTTGCCCCTCAAGGAATTTACATTCTACTCTGAAGATAACACTTGTACACAAGTCTTTAGGAGGAAAGTCTTTCAGGGGCAAATGTCCTGACAATGGCTCAGATAAAATGTCTAGAATGGATATAGATCAAAGAGTGGGAAAAGGAAGAAAGCATCATCAAAGTTGCTCTGGAAGTGACATTTGAGTGGATCTCTAAGAGAGAAAGAGTATTGATATGTGGAAGAGAATTCCACCTAGCTTGTTTATTGGCAACATTTTCCTGAAATAGATTGTGCATTCTAGGATTAGAGATGGACAGTGCAGTGAAGGGGCATGGAGGAAAGGAATGTGTAAGGAAAATGAGGTATACACCAAAAGGTAGGTTGGATCCAGCCAATGAGGGGTCTTGGATGAAACTGAGAAGTAGCCAGTTGTTATTGTACTTATTGGGGGCTATAGAAAGCTATAATCAAAAGACACCTGTTTTAGAAAGCTCACTCTGCTGGCAGTCATAAGGCAGTCATAAGTCATAAGGAAAGAACTCAGGTAGCTGGCCTATCCGATCCTATTAGTCTATGCAAAATCCTGTGAGAGTCTGGATTAAGGTCAAATTATAGGAAAGGGGAGAAAGAAGAGAAATGTTTGAAAAACACTTCAGGAGAACTGGACAGTTTGTGGAGGTAATAAGGAAGAGGAGGAGGAACGTTTCTGAAGTTTCTAACTTGGGTGGAAAGGTTAATGATAATATTATTTAACAAGTGGTTCAAAAGACAGCTAAATCTATTCTCTGTATTCTGGACTGTACCCCTTACTAACTGTGGGACTGTGGCCAAATATGGGAACATACTTAACAGTTTGTCAACTCTTTTCACAGATGCTAAGATTATATTTGGAATGCCCTCCAAAGGTCTAAAACCCAGTATTAGTATTGTCTGCTATTAGAAATTTGATAGACACACTTAGTATTCTTAACCAGCATGGCAGAATACACTGGCAGATGCTTAGAAGAATAGCTCAGTCATGATAAGTGCTAACTAATTGTTAGCTTTTGTTTATTCTTAAAGAGATGAGAAAGATTTCCATCGACCTATACAAACAACATCATTTACAAAAGTATTTTTATTGTAATGAAAGGGCTTTTATGTGAACTATCACTAAATGTTGTTTAAAAGGGTGCCACATTAATGCATGTCTAGAGAAGCTGACTAACTCAGCAATACCTGTGTTGCTTTTTGCTAACTGTAAAACACCTTTACAATAGACTAAAATTAATCAAATATTTTAAGAAACTTCTGCAGTCATTAAGCCTACTGTAAATAAGGACCTAGTTATTTTGTTTTAATATCACCCCTTTTAGCACAGATTATTTTCATAAAGCTAGTAGTGATAGACCTAAAATTTGTATGTAACATTGTGAAGTCAGTATCAGACCAAAATGCTCACATCTTTTTATTCCTAGCACCTACATTAATGACACCAAGTAAGGGCTTGGTAATTAGTCATTAAATGAATCAAGAATATTTATATTTAGGTAAAATGATGTTTCTTAATTGTTATTTGGTATGCAAATACCTCTTTACTCACTCACTTATCATTAGGATCACCTATGTAGATTATGATACTCACTGGGTGAATTCTTCCCAGAAATGGTCAACATTTCCAAACCATTGAAAAACTCCTTTAACAGCAACATTAAATCCTTCAACGTTAATACATGGCTTAAATTGGTTGACTTTAGAACTAAAGAATCTGAATAAAGTAATTTAGAATAAAGGGTGAATGGTGTTTCAACATGGACTGTGTGAAACATTACAGAAACTTTTTTTCTTTTCAAGTCTTTGCAATGAGCATATAATCAAGATTTTGTTTTCTTTCTTAGCAAGAATGAACTTGATTGTTCTCATATCTATGACTCTATTTCTGCTTTGCAAATAGGATCATCTGTACCATTTTTTTTAACTTCCAAATATATGCATTAATACATGATAATTGTTTTTCTCTACCGGTGAGGTGGGGGGGGAATGCAGGGTGGGATGAATTGGGAGATTAGGATTGACATATATATGCCACTGGGTATGGAATAGATAACTAGTAAGGACCTGCTGTATAGCATGGGGAACTCTACTCGGTGCTCTGTAGTGACCTAGATGGGAGGGAAATCCAAATGGGAGAGGATATATGTATACATATGGCTGGTTCACTTCTCTGTGCAGCAGGAATTGGCAAAACATTGTAAAGCAACTGTACCTAATCAAAATAAATAAATATAAAAAAATGAACTCAATATGCCCTTTGCTTACCTCTTCTTATTTAGAAACTCTATACTCTTCTGAAATGTTGATGATCTGTAATCTAAGAACACTCTAAACACTTAGGAAAATTACATACACTTTTTTTCCTTACTAGCGTTAAGTTTTTTCTATGGGTGACCCATGAGTAAATTATTAGTCCATAATGTTAAACTATAAAGCAAATTTTATTGAGGGAAGTAGTGCATTTTGTTTACTAATGTGTGGTTATTATGTAATCAACAAATTAGTCTATCCCATGATTTAAATAAGTGGCTAACATGCTTAAAAAGTTATTTTGAGAAGATAAGACAAGTAATCAAAGAGATTCTAGCCAGTTTAACCACTGTTTAGTTCATACTGAAGCACTGACAGCTCTTCCTCCTCCTCCCCCATTAATTTAATTTATGCAAAATAAAGATATTTTAAATGTGTTAAAGGTTTAATGTTTAAAAAATATTTAATGTTAATAGTGATTTCTGAGCTACCCAAACTTGTTACTCGAGCTTTAGCTATGTACATATTTTTATCATGTTTTGAAGTTGAGAAGAAATACATATAACATAAAATTAACTATCTTAAAATATCCAGTAGAGTGATATATGATACTTTCACAATATTTTGCAACTATTACTTTATTTTATTCCAAAATATTTTCATAGTCCCCAAAGAAAACCTCTACCCTTTAAGACTATTTTCTTCCACACCCATCACTTGTTGGTAACAACAAATGAGGTTTTCTTTTTGTCTCTATGGATTTACCATTTTTAGTTATTTCATCTAAATGGAGTCATAAAACCTGTGACCTACTGTGTCTGACTTCGTCACATAGCATTATAATTTTGAGATATATCCACACAGAAATGTGTGTCAGTACACCAATGCTTTTTATGCCCAAGTAATATCCTATTGTATGAATATAACATATTTGCTTATTCATATGTCAACTGATTGGATATTTGAGTGATTTCTACTTTTTGTTTCTGTTTCATTGATCATCTTTTCTTTATTTATTTCTGTTTTAATTTCTTTTTTCTTTCAGCTAACTTTGGTTTTATCTTGCTCTCCTTTTCCTAGTTCCTCAAGTTGTAAAGTTAGGTTACTGATTGGCATCATCCTTTTTTCTAAAGGTAAACCTATAAAAGCTACAAATTTTCCTCTGTGCACTTTTTACTGTACAGTAATTTTAGTATGCTGGTTTATTTCAAATATTTTTCAATATACTATTAGATTTTCTTTCAACACTTGAGTTTTTAAATGTTCACATATTCATGATTTTTTCAGTTTTTATCATCATTGTGGCCAAAGAAGGTAATTTGTGTAATTTCAATCTTCTTAATATATTGAGAATTTATTTTGTAGCACAATATGTGGTCTTATTTTGACAATTTTCCTTGCATATTTGAGGAAAATGTGTACTCTGCTAAGATTAGCTGAAGTTTGTGGGTGGATAGATAAATAGAGAGAGAGATGATAGATAGATAGATGATAGATAGGTAGGTAGATAGATAGATAGATAAATGTTCTAAGAGGATTTTAGTGTTCTTCAAATCCTCTACTTCCTTATTGATCTTCTCTCTGATTGTTCTATAAGTATCATGATGATCTGTTGTTGAAAATGGTCTACTGAAATCTGCAACTATATTTGTAGATTTGTATTTCTCCTTTAAAATCTGAGAAGATTCATATAGTTTGGGTCTAAATGGTTAGGTGCATATGTGTTTAAAATCGTTATTAGCTCTATGGAGAATTTAACTTTTATCAATTGATAATATTCCTCTTTTTCTCTTGCAACAATTTTTGACATGAAGTCTATTTTGTTGAATATTAGTATAGCCATCCCCAGCTCTCTGTTGGTTACTTTGCATGGATTATCATTTTCATCCTGTCATTTTTAACCTAGCTGTGTTTTTATTATAATTAAGTTCTTTTTTGTTTGTTTGGTTTTGGTTTTTGGTTTTTGGTTTTAGGGTTTTTTTTTGTAAAAACCATGTGATTTGATCTGGTTTTACTTATTTGGTCGTCTGTTTGTTATTGTTACTGGAAAAGCATTACATAGCAAGTAAAAAAGCACCATGATAAGTCAGAGACAAAAAGAAAGGTAGAAATCTTATGTTTTGGTACCTTTAACAACACAGTTACCTCCTTTTTAAAATTGAAATATAGTGGGTTTACAATATTATATTAGTTTCAGGTGTATAGCATAGTGATTCAATATTTATATTGATTAGACTTATTTTTAAATTAATAGAAAATAATAGCTGTAAGTCCCTGTGCTATACAATATATTCTGTTGCTTATCTATTTTTTACATAGTAGTTTGTACTCTTAATCCCATATGCCTATCTTTGCTGCTCCCTCATTCCCTCTACCCACTGGTATCCACTAGTTTGTTTTCTATATGCTTTTTTGTTATATTCACTAGTTTGTTTTATTTTTTAGATTCCACATATAAGTGACAATATATGTTCTCTGTCTGACTTGTTTCACTTAACATTATACCCTCCAAGACCATCCGTGTTGCTGCATCCCATGCATCCTTTGGATGATGCTGTGAGGTCTATCCACTGTGTTGCAAATGGCAGAAATTAATTCTTTTTATGTCTGAGTCATGTTCATATCAATCAATCAATCAATCAATCAGTTGGTCAATTGATAAATAGAAAGATAATATCTTCTTTTCCATCATCTGTTGATGTACACTTGGGTTGCTTCCATATCTCAGCTAATGTAAATAACACTGCTATAAACATTGAGTGCATGTATCTTTTAAAATTAATATTTTCTTTTTTCTTTCAAGATCTATACCTAGGAGTAGAATGGCTGAATCGTATGGTAGTTCTATTTTTAGTTTTTAAAGCAATATCCATATTGTTTTCTATAGAGGCTTCACCAATTTACATTCCCACCAATAGTGTACAAATGTCCCTCTTCTCCATATCCTTGCCACCATTTGTTATTTGTAGACTTTTTGATGATAGATTTTCTGACATTTGTGTGTTAACATCTCATTGTTTTGATTTGCATTTCTCTAATTGTTAGTGATGTTGAACATTTTTTTATTATGTGCCCATTAGCCATCTGATGACTTCTTTGGAAAAATGTCTACTCAAGTCTTCTATCCATTGTTTGATTGGGTTGTTTGATTTTTTTTTTTTTTTTGATATTGAGTTGTATGAGATGTTAGTTTTGGATATTAGGCCCTTGCTAGTTGCATCATTTGCAAATATTTTCTCCCACTCTGTAAGTTGTCTTTTTGTTTTGATTTCTGTTTTGTTTTTCTTTGCTGTGCAAAATTTTTTAATTTTAATTGAGTCCTATTGGTTTATTTTTGTTTTTATTTATTTTGCCATAAGAGACTGATCCAGGACAATATTGCTATGACTTATGTCAAAAAGTGTTTCACTATGTTCTCTTCTAGAAATTTTATGGTTTCAGGTCTCACATTTAGAATTTTAAACTATTTTGAGTTTATTTTTGTATGTGGTGTGAGAGAATCTTCTAATTTCATTTTTTTGCATATGCCTGTCCAGTTTTCCCAGACCAATTGTTGAAGAAACTGTCTTTTCTTTACTGTGCATTTTTACTCCTTTTAAATAAATTAATTGGCTGTGTGTGTGGGTTTATTACTGGGCTTTCTATTTTCTCCCATTGATCTTTGTGTTTGTTTTGTGCCAAACCACACTCTTTTGATTACTATAGCTTTGTACTATAGTCCAAAGTGCGGAAAGGTAATATCTCCAGCTTTGCTTTAGCAAATAATCTCAGGATTGCTTTGGCATTTCAGGGTCTTCTGTAGTCCCATGCAAATTTTAGGATTATATTTTTCTAGTTCTGTAAAAAGTGTCTTTTTTTTTAGGTATTGCGTTAAATCTGTAGAATGCTTTGGTTAGTATGACCATTTGGATAATATTAATTATTCCAATGCAAGACCATGGGATATCTTTCCATTGCTTTTTATCATACTCAATTTCCTTCATCAATGTTTTATAGCTTTCAAAGTATAAGTCTTTCACTACCTTGGTTAAGTTTATGCCTATGTATTTTTTGGATGTGATTTTAAATGGATTTCTTTTTCTTTCTCTTTTTAAAAAATTTCTATTTCTGATATCTTAACTATTATTGTAGAGAAATACAACATACTTTTGTATTTTATTTTTGTATCATGCAACCTTCTAAATTCATTTATTAGTTCTAATAGTTTTGAGGTGGACTTTAGGGTTCTCTACATAGAGTATTATGTCATCTGTAAATAGTAACAATTTCACTTCTTTTCCAATTTGGAAGCATTTTATTTCTTTTTCTTGTCTGATTGTTGTGACTAGGACTTACAATCCTATTTTAAATAAAAGCAGCAAAAGTGGGCATCCTTGTCTTGTTCCTGAATTTAGCAAGAAGGCTTTTAGATTTTTACTGTTGTGTATTATGCTGGATGTAACTTTGCCATAAATGGCCTTTATTATGTTGAGATATGGGAAGATTTTGCTCAGTTTAGACACTTATCAGGTTATCCTTGATCTTGGGTGGCCTCGGCCTGCAGCAGCATGAAGCAGGGTTTCAGTTCCCAGCCAGTGATTGAGGTTGGGTCATTGTGGTGAAAGCACCGAATCCTAGACATTTGACCAGTGGTCAGTGACAAGGCCCTGGCCCTACGGCTTTGCAGAAAAAGAATTCCCACAAAAATAGAAAGTGGTGAAAAAAGTGAAGTATTTATTAGGAAGAAAAAAGAAGTACAGTACGTGTGGATAGCCATGGGTGGGCTCAGAGAGAGAGTTGTGCCCTCGTGTTAGTTTGAATCACTTTTATGGGGCATTTCTTCCGTGTTTCCTCTGACCAATCATTTTGATTTGTCTGGTTCAGAGTCTATATTTGGTGTATCTCAGGATCTTCCCATGTGTGACTGTGCATCTCTTAGCCAAGATGGATTCTACTGAAGAGGCCTATGGGTAGTGAGCATTAGTTGACATCAGTGAGCATCACTCCCCTTTTGACCTCCAAGGAGCCTTTCTACACATGTGTAGTCAGGGAGGTCTCCTGACTTCAAGAATGAGTAATATGTGGTCTCTTATCTTCTATCTGGGCAGGACCCCACCTCCTCTCTCAATATTACTGTTATTCCCATCTCAGAGGATCGGTCCACAAGGAACAAACTCAAAATTTTCTCTGGGGGCCCATCTTTCTCCTGCCTCATCCTCAGTGAAAGACATTGGGAAGATTTTTACTCAGTTTAGAACTGAGTCATTTTATCCTCAGTTGAAACCTGGGAAGACTGCTCAGTTAAGCAGTGGGTAAGACTGGACTGGGTAATTAGGGGGAAGACTGGCCTGTCATTTTTCCTTGAATTCATTACCTTAATAGAGTTTATCAAAATAAAACTGAAATCTTACGAGACCTTCTGAGCTCCAAAGAAGGGACTCTCTCTTCTTGGCCAGCAAAGGCTTTCTCAGGCTACTGAGAAACTTGTAGGAGTGGGGGAGGCAATGACCTCATGCCATGTAGCTGTCCCTATAGGGAAACCCAATCATTTAAATTAACAACCTGCTTAATCAGGGACATGAATAAGAACTGGTCGTTCCCTGATCTGAGCACACATGGTAGTCTTATATTGCCACCAGGAGAACCTGAAGCACGTAAAAGGGGGCTGAAACAACTCTTGGGCAAAAACCTAGAGGAGTGAAGCTCTCAAACAGCACCACACAATTGTCACTAGCAATTTTTATTTCAACAAACCGGCCTCAGAATGGGAAATAAAGCTTTCAAAACAAAACAAAAAGGAATAACATTTTGCCAGCCTCCAAGCAACAGCCCAGCCAGGTTCATGTACAATACATATGGAAATTATACTTGCAAATACCTACTTGATTGGGGAAATTATACTAAAGGAAATCTCATCCTAAAAATGAGGGAGACTCTTTTATTGGGTATACAGTTAAGTTTAAAAAGCCAGTTTGATTAAAAAGAAAAAAAAAACACATCTTTTTCAGAACTCGGACCTGAAACAAAACCTTGTAGAGGGTATTTGTGTTTCTCTTCCTGTGTCTATGAGCTGTAAATGTACTACTTCATCTACTTAAGGTGTTGTGTGTGTGTGTGTGTGTGTGTGTGTGCTTTGAAAACTTGACCTTTGCCATATGACTTTTGAGAGTAAAACTGGATCTTACATCTTATTGATTTGAATCACTATTAATATATATCTCATTAATGGCCAAATGATGGATCCTTTAAACTGGAGAAACTTCTAATTTGGTAAAATTTTAGAGTGCTCTCATTATAAACAGGTGTTTTATTGGTATGTTTATAAAAACAAAAATCAAATTAAAGGTGGAAAAGAAATATATATAATGGTTAACCTAAGAACTTCTTTAATTAAAACAAGTAAGAAAAGCCAGTTTGGGAAGCTTTATTTGTGGTCTTTGCTTCCCCTCAATGAGTCTTACAGATGTAATAAAAACATTAGAATAATTAATGTTAACAGGAAAAAAAGAACTGTAAGGAAAGTCTAGATACTTTTTCCAACAAAGTAGAAATTTTTAAAAGGACTTACCTCAAAAAAAAAAAATTCTTTAGATGGTTATTTAAAATGGGATAAATGGGATAAATAAAATGGACATTTATATAAACACAGAATTTTGATATTACACTACCTAAGGTTAAATGGGCTAACAGGGACCCCCTGAATTAAAAGCCATACAAGTCAACTGCACTCTATTTACCCCAGTTATATGTATATTAAGGGGCTGGAAATATATACACAGAGATACCTGGCCAGCAATTACTTGGGGCAACAGTTGGGCCAAGGGCATGAGTTCGTTGGCTCATATCCACTCTGGGGATCCAAGAGACTTTTATATAAAAATAGATAAAGTGGACAGGAAATAAAAAGAAATAAAAACTTCTAGAACTCCTCCTGTAAAATCAAAACTTTTTGATTGGATCCTAATGAAAACTAAAGTTAAAGGTATAAAAGTTGACAGAATTGAGATAAAAGTGTATAAAATTGATATATCTAAATAGGCTTTATATAAGATGATTTCATCTCATTTCTTTAATTATATTGTGGGACAGACATATTTCACTGGGAAATTGTTCCCCTGTGTGATATAAGACAAGGCATACAGATCTGCCCCTCAGGAAATATTAATTAAACAAACTAAAGGAAACCTATACATTTACCTGAGCCAAACAAATAAGTCAAAACTGGGAACTAACATTCCGGGGTTAATAAAAGTAAAAATAGTAATTTTCCTCTGGGTTTAACTTGTAAACTCAGAAAGAAATTCTTTGCTGAATGCACTATACTACTTTTTGAAGGCATGATAAATTAAACTCTACAGTTCTAGAACATAGAACTCATAAATTTTACTTTAGTTAGAAATCTCCTCATTGATATAAACATAGCTGGGTAAACTAATCTTTTAGTATCCTTTAAGTGACAGACCTGAGTGTTAAAAGCAACTGTCTTTCCCTTGCAAATCTCTACAAACCAGAAATGGAAATACAGGCCATAAGAACCTGAGACTGGGTCTAATTACCTCAATCAGGAAGGACTTGAAACCAAGGGGAAAAAAAAGAATGACAAAGTGGCAGTTTTAAAATTCAAACCATTGGGAATGCTCCCTTAGCCAAACTCAACAAATAGTAAAGCCTTAGTCATCTGAGCAAGCAACATTAATGTATTCTAACTGTTCTTTGTAAACTAGTAAATTTACATTGTAATACCTGGTTCAAAACTAAATTTTTTTTAAGTGAAGGCATTAGATCTCTACTTGTGCCTGTTTATATGTCTGTGTACACATTATATGTATGAGATATGTCTACCGCTGAAAAGTATTGTCAAAGTTGAATTTTAAAGGGCTTAATTTAATTTAAAAGTGCTTACAAATTAAATATAAAAGAAACTAGTATTTATGTTCACCAATCTACAGAATGCTAATATAAAAGACAGTTCTTAATTGCTTACTTCTTAGTTTTCACTAGAAATTACAGTTTTCAGGAGTTGAAAATTTTAATTTAAACATGAAATTAAAGCTAACAGAAATAATAAGAAAACATTTCAGTACACAGTAAGAAAGTGGGATATGTGTTTTTGAAAAGAAGATGTGAGGAATGAAATAACATTTTATTTTTTTAAAAAGAAAGAAAGTTATGTCTTTGAGTTGGTTGTTTTATGGAAAAAGAAGGGACAAACTTATATGGATACAGAAAGTGATGAAAGGTTGTGGAAAGGAACCTGAGGGTTGACCTTTTCCCCATGCCCTCTCCCTTTCCTATTTTCAACCCCTCCTGTCCTACAGTCCTTTCTTCTGTCCTGGTCCTGGATGCAGGAGTCTGGTTTATGGGTCTCAGTTTTCTGAGGACTGAAGCCTTATCACCTCTAGTGGGCAGGGAACTTGAATTATCTAGCCTGGTTTCTGGTTTCTGGTAGGGCCTAATTTCCATCCTCCTTTCCTGTAAACCCAGGGAAAAGTCCTGTAATGCCTGGGAATCTGCAGGTGTCAGGAGATGTCCATAAGACCACCTCTTTTGTCCCTCCCTCTTCTTTCAACCTGGCCTCCTTTCCTCCCTTTGAAATCTCCGAAGACCTGAGATACTTCCATTCACTCTGCTTGTCATTACTGGGATCTGAAGTTCTGTGTCTCTCTAAGAGGTTTTCTGAGAGACTTCAATCTTGTATTTAAGGGAGCATATAATTAGAACTCCCATGCCTGTGTGTTTCATACTTCGTGTTCTGTGTTGTGCCTTGTGATGGCCATTCTGCCTTGTGAAATGGGAAATTCTGGCTCTGTTCCACTATGAAGCCCTCTTGGGCAAATTCCTTCTGACTGGAAATATTTCAGCTATGAGCCTATGACTAAGAAAAAGATGATAACACATGTGGCCACAATATTTTTTAGACTCCAGAGAAAGCTGGTTTAGGTGAAACTGTTGAAAATTCCAAAACTGGTTCTTTTTGCATATACAAAGGCAAAGAAGGCAAGATTAGATAGATAGAGAGATAGATAGATAGATATAGAGAGAAATATCTCTTTACCTTTGAATGGTATTACCAAAATTAATTTGCCAATGAGCTCTACTTAATTGGCTCTACTTAATTGGAAATTAAGCACTTATAAAAATTCCCAAAAATACAGAAGATAGTTGACCAGAATTAATTTCAGGTTCACATGAACTGGGAAATTAATATTCAGTATTAAATTAATATCTGGTATTAAATTTAGTTTGTTTTCAAATTTAATATGGACATGTCTTTAGAGTCATTAACATTACGTATAACATCTTTATTGAACCTAGGTTTATTAGAAGTCAAATAAGATCTTATTATATCTGTTACAATTTGTCAGGAAGAAAAATAACTTAGTATGATAAAATTTTTATAAGTGAATTAAATGCAAGTGATATAAGAGCTTTTGGATGAACATTTTAGGAATAATTATCTTTTTGTAATGTCTGTTTAAGAATAATTTCTCCAGATATTTGGTCACTTGAAATTTAGAGTTGTTCTAAATTTAGTTAAGTGATGGAAATTTATTGAATACCTGGATCATTTAAAAAAATAAATAAATAAGATACTGAGACATCAATAACTGAACAGAGGAACTTAAGGTATTTAGGACTATTAATGACTACATCTGGTGCCACTTTGAGATGTTCTCTATAAGAATGCAAGTGTTTTTAGAAATTATCACTGGTGTTTCTGTTCACCAATCGACAGACTGCTAATGTAAACAACGGTTCAGAATTGCTTACTTCTTAGTTTTCACTAGAAATTAAGGATTTTAAGAGTTGAAGCCTCTAATTTGAATATATAATTAAAGCTAATAAAAATAATAACAGAAACATTTCTCCATACAGCAGGAAAGCAGGATGTGTGTTTTCAGTAAAGAAGGTATGGGGAATGGAATTGCCTTTTATTATGGGAAAAGAAAGTACAGTAAGTCTGTCTTAGGGCTGCTTGTCTCTGGATGGAAAAGTAAAAGACCAATATGAATACAGAAAGTGATGGAGGGCTTGTGAATGGTCAGGGTTAGCTAGGCTTAGGTTGAAATTAAGTGAATTTTGTTGTTAAAAGCAACTTGGTGCAAGAGTAGAATTTTTTTTTCTCTATCTCTATTAAGGTGAAAAAATTTCCTTGGAATCCTGCTTTTGATTACAGGTTGTGTGAGTTTCTATACTTTTAAGTGATCTGTATTTGCTTTTGAGGTCTCTTAGATAAGGAGTAAGTATCATCTCACAGTGACATATACATTTATTTGACCAAGTGTTTTGAAATCTTTTGAAAAACTTCCCAAATACCAAATTTCAATTAAAATTTTGACCTCCAGCTAACTTTGGGACACTTTAGAGTGTCCCTGATATATCTCACAGAGAAATATTTAACGAGTATTATTTGTTATGTTAAATTACATGGAGAACATTATCACACAAGTGATAAGGCTACTTAGAATATACTGAATGGATAAGTGTTATTAATATACACATTCTAGAAATTACGTAAAGTTTCTGAAATTTGGATATGTCCTGGTATTAAGTTATAATTTTAGTTGTTATCTTAAAATGTTGTATGTCACTGCAAGCTGGTTAAGTTTCTTTGTCAAAAACATAATAATCAGATCTTTAACCTTGCCTTTTTAAGACTTTTTGTCATTCATAGACAGTTAAACTTATGCTTTGCAAAATTGCTTCATCTTCAAGATTTATAAAAAGGATTTTTGGCAACTACAGGTTTCAGATAACTTTTAAATCATACTACTAAACTAGGAAAGAAATTCTAAAAGTCTAATGGAAACTGTTAAAAGAAAGGATTAGTACATAGGACTGAGTAAACTGATGAATGTGGTTATATGGTTTCTGTCTGAAACATTACTAGCTTTTAATGTGTGTTTTCCAAATGTAAAGAAATGCATCACCTCAAACTAATTATGACCTACAGCAATTTGTTAAATTATACCTTTGTAAGTAGAATTGAAACATTTCTCTCTTCTCTCTACCTGATAACTCCAGAGATTGAAAACTCTTAGGTTCCAGCAGTTTTATCAGGCAAATTAGGAAGGCCATCCCCTAACAGGTGAAGGAATCTCAAGGTACTTTGTAGAACTCAAAAAAGGGGGAATTCACCTAAATCTATAAGGTGAAATCTGTGACAAGCCCTGAGTGTGGCTTTCCAGGCCTTGGGAGGCTTTTATCAATTAATCAGACTTAATTTTCAGACAAATTAACCTTGATTTGAATTATATTCCCAAATAGTTCCTTTCTGTTATGTTATATTGTTGCAAAGTTTAATTAAATTATTAAAAGGACACTCTAAGTTTGTTTCTGAAGCCCAACTCAGTAATCTGTCTTTGGATAAAGATAATATACTCCATGATCTGCAACCAGGAGATTAACATCAGGCTATGGTCATTTAAATTTAAAGGCTCGCTTATGTGGGGGACAATTAAACCATACTAGGGGTAAACAGCATAGTAACACTAGGAACTTGGGCTGGGTGCCTTATGGACAATGCCAATATATAGTTTCCCTTAAAGATAAGGATTGGTACAGAACAGATTAAGTCAGATGACCTCGGATATACTGGGTTGCACCTAATGGAAGTTCTTGACTTAAATTCTTATTTATGACTTTACTAATACTGCTAGCTATATTATTTTTTATATTGCTTATTTTACAAAATTGTTGTTTCTTGCATTACCAAATGTGTGACTGAGCCTCTGATAAAATTATGACATACGGTTCCATATGAAATGAATGATTTAATAGTGTAACTCTAGATATGGGAAGAAGCAACAAGAGAAAATATTTTCCTGGACCACAAGAGACTAATAAGACAGGTAGTCCAGAGACTTTTGGCTACTGTTAATTAGGTCTAGTCCAGTAATAGCACACTGAGTAGTCTATCAATGAAATTTTCACCAGATCTGGGAATCAGCATTCCTAGCACCTGGGATGAAATGGTCATGAAATGCCTCCCAAGCCATGGTGATATTTATGACCATGAAGGGGCCCTGCCAACTAAAAACTGGCACTTGCCATTTGCTTCTGCAAGAATTAAGTCTATGGCTACTGTGGCCACTGATCTTCAACACCCTATTAAAATTCTAGTTGTCACTCCTCCAACTGCTTTTAATTGGGTCTGTTATACCAAAATGGCAGACAAAGGGATTGAGATCTTAATCATATAAGTCTCAGATCCAGGACTTGAAACTCAGAAATATTTCCAGTTCAGTGTCTATTCCCCAAATTGAGGCAGATCTATGCCCCATTTCATCAGGAAGTGGCCAGAGCTGACATCGCCTCATTCCCTGAAATGTTGAGGAGTATCAAATAAAAGGTGGGATTGAAACAAAGCAAGACCCTGTTTGGGGTACCAGGTACAAATCCTTCCTGTCTCTCCTATTTTTTGTTTGTAGGATATAGGCTTCATTCACCCTCCTTGACATTCCTTGAGTTCTAAAGGTCAGATTCAAAAATTGCTTAATCAGGGAAAGGAGGGAATGCAGAAACAGGGAAGGAACAGTCAATAAGTGGTGGTGCAGCCTTGGGGCAGGATCTTGTTTCCTCCTCAAGAAGTATGCAGAACTGGGGCCCCCATCCAGGTGGAGGATGGTAACTTCAGGCGGAGCACAAGATTCTTGGAGCACTGCCCTGTTACCTCCCCACCGACAAATCAAAAAAAGTCACACACCCTGCAACCGTCATCCCAAATTTTGCCTTCCTTTTCTGGGTCTGTCGGTTACCATATTGTTAGGCCTCCTCTTTGGCCCATGTCTGTTTCAACTGCTTACAAGGTTTATCTTTGACAGGGTACAAAGTTCCAGGCTAAATTGTTTTTACTATGAGGATGGAAGCCGGTTTTGAACACAGAATACCTTGATTTAAATCAGATAGAGAGAGAGAGAGAGACTTCTACTCTACTATGCAGGATGGTGCCCACTCCCAGCAGAAAGTAGTTACAGAAGAGAGCTCCACCTCAATTTCCAAGAAGTATCTTGAGTATGAAGTCTCCTGGGGGGGAGTTGTTAGGGAACCATTGACCAAAACTGCTCATCTTGGCCAGGCATGATGATAACCACTTGCATGTGGTGTCTCACAACAGGATGTCCCAACAAGGAATATGATGCTGCTGTCAAAAACTAACCAGGAGAATTTGGGAAGGCCAAAAGGATACAGGAGATACCAGCCCATAATATTATCCTACTAACACCCCAGAATCCTTTGCACTGGAATCCACCCTGACTGAGAGATGCACATGCCACCAGGAAGGACACTGTGTCAGACCAACTATGGGTCAAGTAAGATGATTGCTCAGAAACTAACCCCATTACCATAAATCCTGTGATTGTGAGCCATGTGGCAGAGCAGTTCTCCTGGATTCCCTCACCTTGCTGCACTCCACCCAGGCAGCCCTTCTCAATAAAGTCTTTTGCATTGTCAGTACATGTGTCTCCTTGGACAATTCGTTTCTGTGTGTTAGACAAGAGGCCACTCTTGGGCCCTGGATGGGGTCCCCTTTCCTGCAAAAGTATTATTTTTACATTTTGCTTTTAAGCATTTACAATTTATTTTCAGCTAGCCATTTATACGCAGGACTGGTAATAATGGGAATGAATTAGAAGCAACTTAAATATATGACAGAGACTAAATAAATCATATTGGATTTCAAAATAGTGTGATAACATTTGTCAGGACAACTCAATTAACAAGAAAAATATTCAAGAGACTATTAACTAAGACAATCATTGTTTTTCTCTGGATTCCTGGGATTAGAAATTGTTTAAATATTATTTATTTTGCTTAAGTCTCTGTTTTTGATATTTTTGTAAAAAACTTGCATAATTTTTATAGGGAACAAAGACAATACAAATTATCTGGAAGAAAGCAATGTTCTTGAGCTGTTATATTGAACCCTGAATCACTTTAATGCCCAAGCCAATAATAACATAAACCCTAATTTTAAAAGCTTATATAATTAGGAAATTTAGAGACACAAATCATTAAAAATCCACAGGTAAAGTAAGTTTTCCCAAAATGATGACTCTGCATCATTTTCTGCAATTTTCTTCACTTTATGCTGTTCTACATGTCATCTCTTCTTTGGTAGTGAGACAGGTTATGGCAGTTTTTTGGTTAGTCTAACAAGGTTATGGCAGTTGTACCCAACTGAGGATAATTTCCCACCCTCAAGAGACATTCAATGAATGTTGTTACAGTGATGAGCAGGAGGTTTGTGGGAAGGAGGATGCTATAGGTGGAGTGGGTGCAGGCTAGGAATAAACACTTTACCATAAACAGAATACCTCCCCACAACAAAGATGTATCAAACCAAAATGCTAGTAGTGCAAGATGGAGAAAACTTGGAACAGAGAATGAAAAGTTGCTTTCATTTGAGTTCAAGGGATTATTTTTCAGAAGCTTCTAGTAACTTTCCCCTTCTGTGTTGCTGATGTTAATTGAATCAGGAGGAGGCTGATAGCTTTAGACTTGGGTTCAAGGATTAATAATGGACAGAGGGGATATATTGCCAAGATCAGCCCAAAATGCATGAAGAGTTGTGCCCTACATAAGGTACATCAAAATAATAAATGTAAATATTGTAACAGTATTATTTTTATGTGATCAAGACAGAATTCATACATCAATAAGAATGCTGTCAACTGGTAAAGAATAAACACACTCCCCATAGCAAAGCAAACCCTCACTATGGGGTACTGGAAAACCACCTTGAATGGGAAATCCTGTTTTCTTTTTTTTCCTGGGTTATATGAACTAATGTTTCTAGAAAAGGATATGACTTGCAGCAATCCAAAGATTTTCTCAAGAAAAACTGTCTTTCAATAGAAGAAACGACTGCTTTAAAGAAGGCTTTGCAGAAGCAGTCTCTCACCTAAGTCATTCTGTACTTTCATTTTAATAAAGTTCAGAGGTGATGTTAATTTGAACTACCATGGAAGCAGGGGAAATAAAAATAAATCAGATTCAGGTATATTTTGTAGATAGAGCCAATGTTATTTACTGATGAATTAGATATGGAATATGATATGGATTCGATGGTTGTAGGGAATTCAGGCTTTTCCCTAAGCCACTAGGTAGGTGGAATTTCCATCCACTGAGATACAGAAGACAATACAAGAGCAGCTTCAGTAAGATGGGGAGGTCAGAATTGTCAAGGGTTTCAAGATAATATTTCGGGTCATATGTACGAGAGAATATAAGTGCATAGATGCCCCCACCACCTCATCATGGGTAATATCATCAAGACAGTGATATTCATAAAAGACCAAAAAGCTGTAAGGATAGAGACATGAGAAATTCCAACATTAAAAAGTCAGGGGCAAGTGCCAGTGTAGGGAACTCCAAAGATCTGTCTCTTCATAGAAACACTGAAGCAAACAATTGTCAGACCAACTGTATCATAACACTAGAAAACAATCAAAACTTTACAAGGACAAACAACTGCTGAATCAAAAAAAAAAAAGGCAGTGTGAAAACAGAGGAAAATTTTTACTTGTCTTGCTCCATTAATTTTCTCCAGTGTGGTGGTAGTGTGTGAAATAATAGCATTTGCATTCCCACTATTGAGCGCTGAGCCCTGGTTTGTTTGAGCTGAGCAGACCGAACATGAAGAATTATTTTTTGTTTTAATCTGTTTGGAGAGTGCCTAAAAGCTGACACTAAGCATTTGGGTTTTTGTTTGCGTGTTTGTTTGCTTGTTTTTTTATGTACTTCAAAACTCACCCAGGTGGAAAAGCTGTAGGTACTATTCAAAAACATTATAAGGCAAATAAAAAAAACTGGTACCTGCAACAAAAAATTATAGTTGAGGCATATGATAGTCAAAAACCTGGGAAGAAAACATGCAGGACATTTACTTTGGGAAATGCTGGCATTCAGAACACCTGTATATATTGATGAATTTAGAAAATCTCATACATGTCACAGGTGTGTCAAGACACACATCTGGAAAAGACTGAATAAAATACTGAAATTTCACCTTTAATTTACTACTAGACTTAGTGCAAACAGTAAGTAAAGACTAAGTCAGAGTTGTAGAAACTAGAAGTTTTTTCCTTTCCTTTTCTTCACTTTTGTCTTCTTTTCCTTTTCTTTATTTTCTCTTTTGTTCTCTCCCTTTCCTTCATTTTTTCCTCCCTCTCCTTTTCCTCCTCGTTTTTCTTCCTCTTCTTTTTTTTTTTCCTCATTCATTTTCTTCTTCCTCTCCCCTCCAATCTCTCGTGGCTTCTAATATTCAAGGAAATCTCTGTCTAAAAACTAGCCAAAGCACAAATACTTCATGGAACACACATGACAAAGCATACGTTTAAAAAAATTTCAATAAGTTATTTAAACATGCAAACAGCTGCAGGTAACAGAAAACAACACATAGAGAATATTAATTTAAGAAGCGCTAATTATAAAACAAGAACCAATCAGAAAATCTGGAATGCCAAAATACAATAACTTTAATGACTTAAAGGGAAGTCTTTAAGTATCAGATTTAAGCAGGCAGAAGAAATAATCTGCAAAACTGAATACAGATTAGATCAAATTCTCTAGGCTGAGAAGCAGAAAGGGTATAGAGTCAAATACAAAACCAGAGCCTAAAATTCTTATGGGACATTATCAAATAATACAACATATATGCATAGTGAAAACCAAGAAAAAAACAGAAAAAGGTACAGAAAACATATTTAAAGAGTGAATGGTCACAAAATCCCCAAATTGGGTATGTCACATGAATCTATATATTCAAGAGAATCTTCCTACTCTCCGAAGGAAAATTGAAAAGAAATTTCTAAGCCATATTATAATCAAATTGTAAAAAGCCAAGGAAAAATAGAAAATGTTGAAAACAGTATAAGAGAAGCAAGGCATCACATACAAGATACACTTAATTAGAGTTACTGCAGATTTCTATTTAGAAGCCGTGGAGGCCAAAAGGTAGTGGATGACATTTTTTAAGTGCTGAAACAAAAAATGATCAACAGAATTTTCTATTTACTACAACTGATTTTGGATGCACTCAGCAGCAAGTGGCAGCTTGCAGTAAGCGGCAGCTTGCAGCAAGCAACAGCGAGCAGTAGCTGGAAGCAAGATCTTAGTTCCCTGACCGGGAGTCCTAACCTCTAGACCAGGGACTAGGGCCTGTATCCCTAGTTCTTGCCTGCCTTGTCAAGAATGATTTCAGGTGAGGAGGCAAAAGGTAAAGAGGAAAGCAAAAAGTTCATTGGAAAAGCAAAGCACATGCGGAAAGACCCTCGGGCGAACTCAGAGGGAGAGTCTGGCCTTTGGGAAATTTAAATCTTTTATAAGGGGCAGTTTTCCAGGTCTTTGTCTCCCTTCTGGCCAATCATCCTGCTTTGTCCCCCACCCAGCTAATTTGTCTCAGGACCCTCCCTTTAGGGGTGCACGCACCTTTCAGCCAAGATGGATCCCTCCGTGAAGTCATCTGGGAGAAGCAAGAGTCACCACGACCTGGAGCTGTTCCTTGACTTTTGACCCCCAAAGGAGTCTTTCTGCGCATGTGTAGTGTCTCCCTTGCCCCAAGGAGGGGGGAAGTGGAGATCCTTTGATCCTTTACTCAAACAAGGTTCTGCCCCTCTTTATTCTTGCCATGACTGCACAATCTTGTGAATTTATCAAATGCCACTGAATTGTACAATTTATAATGGTTAATTTTTATGTTACATGAATTTCACAAAATCAAATAAGGGGATAAGAAGGAAGCAGCGTAGATGGGATACAGGACACCCAGGAGAATAAATGGCCAGAAGAAGAAGGATTGACTGGATGTGATGTATATGTGTGATGCTTCCAGTCACAGTTTTCCAGATACAATTCTGGTAGAACATGTTGTGTTAGTTATCAATTACCAAAATTATGAAAAGTACCCGCTTTCACTCTCAAAGAGGTCTGGTTTCAGTAAGTAAAGTGATTAACCTGATAGTAGTCAAGCAAGATGAAGATTTTAAATTATTCAGAGGAATTAGCAATGTACAGATTGTTGGTACTTTTAATAAGACCAAGGTTAATGAAGTGATGGGGACAAAAGCCTAATTAAAGTCAGTCATAGAAAGAGTGGGAGAGGAGAAAATGAAGCAATTTTAAAAGAATTTTTGCTATAAAGAAGAGGCAAGTGTAGGCTAAAATGGGTAGTGTGATCAAGAACTGTTTTTTACAGTGGGAGAAACAGCCGTATGTTTTTATGAGACTGTTGCAGTTGGGAGTAGAAAAGACATGATTTATAGGAGAATGGACTGAGCGATGTTTTTCAGTGGACAAAGAGGAAAGGAGCCTCAGACAGTGAATACCGTCACAATATGATAACAAATGAGATATTTCAAGGGAAATGAGGGCATTAAAGGGACAAAAGAGAAGGGGAAAAAATAAATTCAAAGACAGAGAATCAGGAAAGTATGAGTGAACAGTAATGTCTGTCTGGAATTCAGGATCTGCTGTGAGGAAAAACAAAGGGGGAGGGTTGAGTCAAATCATGGAAAGATTAGGGACTCCTGCTGAGAGGTCTTAATTAATTTACAAAACAATGGACTTTGAGTAGGAAAGGAGCAGGTGAAGAGATGAAAGTCACAGCTGGCACAGGAGGAAAATATCTCCAGCATCTGTTAGTCACTAACAATGAATTTCTTGGGGCAGTCAAGGAGTGTTTCAAAAACATAGGTGTTTTCTAATGATCGCTATTTCCATGTGTTTATATCCAAGGGAACTGTTATCTTTAGAACCATCAGAGTTGAAATTTTAAAGGGATAAAACTTAATATCTTTTTTTCAATATAAATTCCTTTTGTCTACTGTTCAACACATATATTAAGGCTAAAGAGAAAATTTGTGTTAATACCTACAACTGTTTGATAATTCATCAAACACCATCATGTTTATACTTTTCTGGGAGACAACCATCTTGCTTGCTCCATCCAGGTCACCCGAGTTTGTGACTGGCAATGTTTAACATTAGGAAAGTATTATACACCCCTAAATGTCTATCTTTCTTTGTGTCTATAAAATATTTTAGCCTCACAGTTATTATTTTCATAGGATAATGTATTTTATGTACATACTCTGTCTCTCCAAATTGATTGTAGGGATTCAAAAGAGAGATTATATGTTAATTTTATTTTTAAGTAAGAACATGGAATTGTTCTCCCAGAGAGTTCAATATATTTATGGTTGATGCTGATAATGATGGTCATTTAATGATAGTGTAAAATAATATGCCTATATTTTAAAGATATTTATGAATCACACATACGATTCACTTTTTGGTTGACAGTGTGCTTCAATCAATATAGTCTCTGTTATCCCAGAATGGGAAATCTCAAGTAGAAATTGGCTCATGCCAAAGTGCCTAAGTAAGTAAATTAACACTTATATACTCTCACAGAAGCATGCCTAAGTGAGAAGCAACCTAAGTGGGAAGAATGTTGGTGTTGGTGTTTTAGCAGTTATCACAGGAGTCTCTGATTGGTGGAAAGACATCAAGGTTAATTAAATAAACATACAAACCTTTGAATAGAACGTATGTGTGTTTTCAAGATTCACAAGGAGTACTTCCTAAAAATGGCAGCAGAGGAGTAAGGAGTGCTGGTGTAGACAATGACAGCGTCCATTCTATTTTAGAATAAATTCTCAAATTATCTTGCTTTCTACCCTATTTGTAGTGAAATAAGAGAATAAGCACCCATTCCAATACTTGATTGCCAGTGGCATTGTTGCATGTTTGAAATAAGTTCTGTTTAGAATGGCAATTGCAATCTTGTATGCAGATTGGAGTCAGATTTCTCTTGAATATCTTTTGATAAACAGTAAGGTGATATGATAATGTCTATTAGAAAACTTAATTCTTGTGAATCATTTAAACATTCACAAGGTACACACTGGTACTTAGAGTTTCTCTTTTGATTCTTTTTTAATAAACTACTCTTTGATTAAAAAACAACAACAATATATGCGTGAGATGGAGACCAAAAAAGGCCTGGACCTCACAAAGTTTCCCATTATCCTTTGAATGAAGAGTGGATTATTACTGCATTTGTATAATTGTCAAAAAAAATGTGACTGGTTTTTAATTGTTGCTGGGTTTTGTTCTTTCAACAATATTTTTAATTGTTATAAAATATATGTAACACAAAATGTATTGTTTTTAACACCTAGTGGCATTAAGTACATTCACATTGTTGTGAAACCATAATGACAATGAATCTGCAGAAATTTTTCCAAAGTGAAAATCTATATCCATTTAATAATAACCCCCCATTTTTTTCTCTTTGCACCTCCAGAGACTGAATTAACTACTTTAAATTACATTGACTTTAACTACTTTAAGTACCTTGAACATGTGGAATCATAGAACATATTTCCTTTTCAATCTGGCTTCGCTTAGCATGTCTTCAATCTTCATACATGTTGCCAGAATTCCCTTTAAAAGACAAGGTATACTCCACTGTATAATATGCTGCATACAGTTCAGCCATGTATCCATTGGTAGACATTTGAGGCTTTTTTTCATCTTTTGACTATTGTTGATGCTGCTGCTATAAACATTGATGTAAAAATTTCTGAGTCCCAACTTCAATTTTTTTGGGTGTATATTCAGAAATAGAATTGCTGGATGATATTATAATTCTGTATTTAATTTTTTGAGGAAGTACCATACTCTTTTCCATGGAAGCTGCACCTTTTTGTTTTCCTGACAAAAATACAAAAATATTTAATTTCTTCATATCCTTACTGAAATTTGTTATTTTTTCACTTTTTTTATGACTATGAAGTCATATCTAATTTTTATTTTAATTTCCTACATAATTAATGATGGTGAGGCTCTTTTCATTGTCATTGCCCATCTGAATATATTTTTGGAAGAAATTTCTACTCAAATTCTTAGCCTATTTTTGAATTAAGGTGTTTTTTATTGTTGTTGAATTATAGAATTTCTTTATATAATCAGGATATTAATTCATTATCTGATATAGGAATTGCAAATGCTTCCTCCCACTCTTTCAGTTTTGTTTTCATTCTGATGATAATTTCTTTGATGCACAAAAATTTCTTATTTTGAATGAGTACAGTTTATTTTTCCTTTTTTTGCTTGAGATTTTGGTGTCATATATTTTTAAAAATCACTGCTAAATCTAATGCTATAAAGTTTTCTCCCTGTTTTCTTTTAAAACTTCCTAGCACTAAGTTTTTGATCAATTTGAAGTTAATTCTTGTATGCACTGAAAAGCAGGAGTCCAATTTTGTGTTTTTGTATGTAGATACCTTGTTCCCAGTGCCATTAGTTGAAAAGACTGCCATCTACCCATTGAATGGCCATGGCATCCTTGCTGAAAATCATTTGGCTACATATTCAACTCTGTATTTTGGGGATCTCCTTTGCACTCCATTGGTCTATATGTCTGTCCTTATGCCAGAACCACACTGTTTTGATTACTATAACTTATTTAGTAAGTTTTGAAATCAAGATGTGTGAGTTCTCCAATTGTTTTTTTCTTTTTTTCAAGATGCTTTTGACTATTTGGAGTTCCTTTAAACCCTACATAAATTTTAGGAGAAATATTTCTATTTCTGAACAGAAACCTTTGGATTTTGATAGGAATTGCACTGAATCTGTAGATACTTTGTCTGGTATGAATACATTTATAATATTAACTTCTTATTCATGAATGTGGTGACTTCACATTTATTTATATCTTCTTTAATTTTTTCAGTAATGTTTTGTAGTTTTCAGTGTACAAGACTTTCCCCTCTTAGTTAATTTCTAAGTATTTTATTCTTTTTCATGCTATTGTAAGTGGAATCATTTTCTAAATATACTTTTAGTATTGTTCACTATTAGTGTTGAGAAACTGAAGTAATTTTTGAATGTTGATTTTGTCTATTGCAATTTTGCTGAATTGTTTTATTAGTCCCAACAGCATACCTACATAAAAGATCATGTCATATGCAAACAGATAATTTTACTTCTTCCCTTACAATTTGAACATACTTTATTCTCTTTTCTTTCCCAGTTGCTCTGGCTAAAACTTCCAATTCTATGGTATAGAAGTGGTGAAAGTGTACATTCTTGTCTTCTTTCAGATCTTAGAGAAGAATGTTCAGTCTTGCTACACACTTTGCTAAATGCTTTACACATTGGAGGATATGTGGGAGATGTGTGAGGCTGTGGTACAAAGATATTTGGTAGAAGATAAAGTCAAGAATTCAAGAGTGAATAAATGATGTTTGAGATGACTCAAAGTATTAATTAGGTGGATAGTTCAAAAAGCAATCACTCTATAAAATTCAGAGATGATCAGATCGGAAATATTTACAAATAATGAACTTTGCCATAGAATTAACACTGGTGTTCTTTATTTTTTTAATAATAATTTTGTGTGTTAAAATATTTTATTTGAGGGGGAAACCTCTTTCTTGTTTACTTAGTTCAAGACCTGCATTCCAACAAGTTACTGTAAATTGATGTTTAGTTTATTTTTTATAGTGTAGAACAAAATATTTCATGAATACTTCTGACCAAGAAACAGAACTCAACTTGCTTAATATGGAATCTCTGTTGTCTATAAAGCATTCTTTTAATTAAAGTAAAAGAAGGTTTATTTCAAGCTATAGTCTGAAATAAACATAATTATATTAATTTATATGAGTATAGAAGAATTTGTTATTTGCTGTGTTTATATTGACAGTTTAAACAGATTTCCCAATCCCACATAATTGTGTAATATTTTAGGAAAGCATGAAATATATATATATACATATATATATATATATATATATATATACATATCATCTTCATATATCCCTGGAAATTACAAACACACTTTCTTTTCCATAGATATTCACAGACTGGAGCAGTGGAGAGAATTTCAGAGTAGCTGAATGTAAGCCAGAGAAAAAGAAATTGTTAACCCTTAAATTTCTTCCCGCTTTTTCCCCTTAAAGAGTAACAGAGTGTGTGCCTCAGAATTTTGGTATCTGTTTCCCATAGTAGCCAAGTGTATTCAGAACAAAATTGTGTGGACATTCTAGTAAACAATGAAGACATTTGGAGTCTTTGGGGAACAGTCATCTGAAGCTTTACTTATTCTCAGACAAGAAAGTCTACTCTTTCATAATTTCATCAGTGTCTTTTGAAGGCAATGGTATCAACTTTTAAAAATGATTATTCTCAAGGAATTTTAAAGGTTGAAAATTTTAAGACAAAAACATAATAAGAAAAGATTATATGTAGGTCTCAAAATATGATAAATCCCAGAAAATATGCATGTTAGCTAATTGCGTCCCCTAGCAAATATTTATTTTGAAGGTCAGTTCTAATAGTAGATTGCACTGATTAAAACAAATATTTGAATAAACTTGGGGCAAAATGGATCTAATTACCTTGAAGAAACTAATATTCCAAGTCTTTTTATTTATATATTTTTTAGGATTTCAAATATATGATTTTTTTTTAAATTGGGGTATAGGTCCTTTACAATGTTGTGTTAATTTCTGCTGTACAATGAAGTGAATCAGCTATATGTATACATATACCCCCTCCCTCTTGGACCGCCCGATCCCCCATTCCACCCATTTAGGTCACCACAGAGCACCAAGCTGAGCTTTCTGTGCTCTACAGCAGGTTCCCAATAGTTATCTGTTATACACATGTCAGTGCACATATGTCAATCCTAATCTTCCAATTATTCCCCCTCCCACACCCATGTCCACACACTCATTCTCTACCTCTGCATCTCTGTTTCTGCCCTGCACATAGGTTCATCTGTACCAGATTTCTAGATTCCAAACATATGCAATAATATACAATATTGGTTTTTCTCTTTCTGACTTAATTCACTCTGTACTGCAGACTCTCAGTCCATCCATATCTCTACAAATGACCCAATTTCATTCCTTTTTATGGCTGAGTTATATTCCATTGTGTATATTAGAGAAATGCAGATCAAAACTACAATGAGGTATCACCTCACACGGATCAGAATGTCCATCATCAAAGAATCTATACACATGGGGGAGGAGTCAAGATGGTGGAGTAGGAGGACACAGAGTTCACATCTCTTCACAACTAGGGCACCTACCAGGTGCTGGTGGGGGACCTCTGACACTTAAAGGGATGGGAGGAATCCATGTGTGACCAGGTAGGACTTGAAGGGTAAGGAGGCGGGTAGGAAAAGTGGAGGTGGGATAAGACCAGCACTCTTAAGGGTTGACTGTGGGAGGGGAGGGGTTCCCACAATCTGAAGGGCCCATCCATGGTGTGGGGATCAGAGGGGATGGGGAGAAACTTTCAGGGGATGGGGAATTGGAGAGGAAAGCACCAGTGTTTCCCCCACCCATGTGGACCCCAGCAAGCCTGTTGGGGTCCCAGGTCTGAACCTCTGCCCTCTGTGGCCCCCTCCTTCGTGCTGAGCCTAGGACCTGCTCCACCTGCCTAAGCTCCACCCCACCCCAGCCCCACTCTGCCTAAGTCCCACCCTTGCCTAAGCCCGGCCCTCTAACTTTTCCTGCTTTTTTTTTTTTTCTGTTTGTGATTCTGTTTTCTCTTGTTGTTGTTTCATTCATATTTTTATTTTTCCTAATATATTTTTCATTTTTCTAATTTATTTTATTTTTTATTCTTATTGTTCTGCTGGGTGTTTTTTTGCCACATCATGCAGGTTACAGGATCTTGGTTCCCAGGACGGGGGTCTGGCCTGAGCTCCTGTGATGGAAGTGGTGAGTCTAAACCACTGAACTAATAGAGAACCTCAGACTCCAGGGAATATTAATTGGTGTGAGGTCTCCTGGAGGTCCTTACCTCAGGACCAAGACCTGACTCTACCCAACTACCTGCAAACTCCAGTGCTGGACTCCTCAGGGCAAACAACCAGTAAGACAGGAACACAGCCCCACACATCAAAAAAAAAAAAAAAAAAAAAAATAAGATGACAAAAATATATGTTACAGACAAAGGAGCAAGGTAAAAAGCTATAAGATCAAATAAATGAAGAGAAATAAGTAATCTACCTGGAAAACTATTCAGATTAATGATAGTAGAGTTTATCCAAAATCCCAGAAATTGAATGGAGGCATGGATAGAGAAAATGAAAGAAATGTTTAACAAGGACCTAGAAGAACTAAAGAACAAACAAATAGAGATGAACAACACAATAACTGAAATGAAAAATACACTAGAAGGAATCAATAACAGAATATTGGGACAGAAGAACGAATAAGTGAGCTATAAGACAGAATGGCGGAAATAACTGCCAAGGAGCAGAATAAAGAAAAAAGAATGAAAAGAAATAAGGACAGTCTCAGAGACCTCGGGGACAACATTAAATGTACAAACATTCAAATTATAGGGCTCCCAGAAAGAGAAGAGAAAGATAAAATGTCTGAGAAAATATTTGAAGAGATTATAGTCAAAAACTTCCCTAACATGGGAAAGGATATAGCCACTCAAGTTCAGGAAGTGTAGAGAGTCCCATACAAGATAAACCCTAGAAGAAACACACGAAGACACATATTAATCAACTAACAAATTAAATTCAAAGAAAAAATATTAAAAGCTCCAAGGGAAAAGCAACAAATAATACACAAGGGAATTCCCATAAGGTTATCAGCTGATATGTCAGCAGAAACTCTGCAGGCCAGAAGGGAGTGGCAAGATATATTTAAAGTGATTAAAGGGAAAAGCCTACAACCAAGATTACTCAACCCAGCAAGGATCTAATTCAGATTCAACAGAGAAATGAAAAGCTTTACAGATAAGCAAAACCTGAGAGAATTCAGACCACCAAACCAGTTTACAGCAAATGTTAAAAGAACTTTTCTAGGAGGGGAACACAAGAGAAGGAAAGACCCACAAACACAAACACAAAACCAAAACAATTAAGAAAATGGTAATAGGAACATACATATCGATAATTACTTTGACTGTAAATGGATTAACTGCTCCAACCGAAAGACACAGACTGGCTGAATGGATACAAAAACAAGACTGGTATATATGCTATCTACAAGAGGCCCACTTCAGACCTAGGGACATGTACAGACTGAAAGTGAGGGGATGGAAAAAAAGATATTCCATGCAAATTGAAATCAAAAGAAAGCTGGAGTAGCAATTCTCATATCAGATAAAATATACCTTAACATAAAGACTGTTACAAGAGAGAAGGAAGGGCACTACATAATGATTAAGGGATCAATCCAAGAGCAAGACATAACAATTATAAATATGTATGCACCCAACATTGGAGCACCTCAACACATAAGGTGAATACTAACAGCCATAAAAGGGGAAATTGACAGTAACATTATAATAGTGGGGGGCTTTAACATCCACTTACACCAATGGACAGATCATCCAGACAAATAAATAAGGAAACACAAGCTTTAAATGACACAATAGACCAGATAGATTTAATGTTATTTATAGGACATTCCACCCAAAAGTGGCAGAATATACTTTCTTTTCAAGTGCACACAGAACATTCTCAAGGATAAATCACATCTTGGGTCACAAATCAAGCATTGGAAAACTTAAGAAAATTGAAATCATATCAAACATCTTTTTGAACAAGAGCACTATGAGATTAGAAGTCAATTACAGGAAAAAAACTGTAAAAAACACAAACAAATGGAGGCTAAACAATACGTTAAAAATCAACCAAGAGATCACTGAAGAAATCAAAGAGGAAATAAAAATGTACATAAAACAAATGACAATTAAAACACAACAACCCAAAACCTACAGGATGCAGCCAAAGCAGGTCTCAGAGGGAAGTTTATAGCAATTCAGACTCACCTCAAGAAACAAGAAAAACATCACATAAACAGTCTAACCTTACACCTAAAGCAACTAGAGAATGAAGGGGAAAAAACCCCACAGTTAGTAGAAGAAAAGAAATCATAAAAATCAGAGCAGAAATATATAAAATAGAAATGGAGAAAACAATGGTAAAGATCAAGAAAACTAAAATTTGGTTCTTTGAGAAGATAAATAAAATTTATAGACCTTTAGCCAGACTCATCAAGAAAAAATAGGGAGAGGAGTCAAATCAGTAAAATTAGAAATGAAAAAGGAGAAATTACAACTGACACCACAGAAATACAAAGGAACATAAGAGACTACTACAAGCAACTATATGCCACTAAAACGGGTTATCTAGAAGAAACAAATTCTTAGAATGGTAATATTTTCGAAGACTGAACCAGGAAGAATTACAAAATATAAACAGACCAATCACAGGTAAAGAAAATGAAACTGTAATTAAAAATCTTCCAACAAAGAAAAGTCCATGACCAGATGGCTTCACCAGCAAATTCTATCAAACATTTAGAGAAGAGCTAACACATATCTTTCTCAAACTCTTCCAATAAATTTCAGAGAGAGGAACACTCCCAAACTCATTCTATGAGGCCACCATCACCCTGATACCGAAACCAAAGATATCACAAAAAAGAAAATTACAGACCAATATCACTGATGAACATAGATGCAAAAATCCTTAACAAAATACTAGCAAACAGAATTTAACAACGTATTAAAAGGATCATACACCATGATCAAGTGGGATTCATTCCAAGGATGCAAGGATTTATCAATATACACAAGTCAATCTATATGATACAGAGTAAAAACCATATGATCATCTCTATAGATGAAGAAAAAACTTTTGACAAAATTCGTCACCCATTTATGATAAAAACTCTCCAGAAATTAGGCATAGAGGGAACCTCAACATAATAAAGGCCATATATGACAAACCGACAGCAAACATTATTCTCAATGGTGAAAACTGAAGGCATTTCCTCTAAGATCAGGAACTAGACAAGGATGTCCCTTCTCACCACTACCATTAAACATAGTTTTGGAAGTCCTAGCCATGGCCATCAGAGAAGAAAAAGAAATAAATGGAATACAATTTGGAAAAGAAGAAGTAAAACTGTCACTGTTTGCAGATGACATGAAAATCCCAAAGGTGCCACGAGAAAACTACTCTAGCTAATTAATGAATTTTGAAAATTTTCAGGATACAAAATTAATGTACAGGAATCCCTTGCATTTCTATACAATAACAATGAAAGATCCGAAAGAGAAATTCACAAAACAATTCCATTTACCATGGCAACAAAAAGGAATAAAAAGCTAGGAATAAACCTATCTAAGGAGGCAAAAGACCTGTACTCAGAAAACTGTAAAACACTGATGAAAGAAATCAAAGATGACAGAAACAGATGGAGAGATATACCATGTTCTTGTATTGAAAGAATCAATATTGGGAAAATGACTATACTACCCAAAGCAATCTATAGATTCAATGCAATCACTCTCAAATTACCAGTGGCATTTTTCACAGAATTAGAACAAAAAAAAATTTTACAATTTGTATGGAAATACAAAAGATGCAGAATAGTCACAGCAATCTTGAGAAAGGAAAATGGAGCTGGAGGAATCAGACTCCCTGACTTCATACTATACTACGAAGCTACAGTAATCAAGACTGTGTGGTACTGGCACAAAAACAGAAATATAGATCAATGGAACAGGATAGAGGTAAACCCACACACATATGGTCACCTAATCTATGACAAAGTAGGCAAGAATATTCATTGGAGAAAAGACAGTTTCTTCAATTAGTGGTGCTGGGAAAACTGGACAGCTACATGTAAAAGAACGAAATTAAAACACTACCTAACACCATACACAAAAATAAATTCAAAATAGATTAAAGACATAAAGCCATACACTATAAAACTCTTAGAGGAAAACATAGGAATAACACTCTTTGACCTAAATCACAGCTGGATATTTTTTGACCCCCCTCCTAGAGTAATGAAAATAAAAACAAAAATAAATAAATGTTACTTAAAAGCTTTTGCACAGCAAAGAAAACCATAAACAAGACAAAAAAGACAATCTTCAGAATGGGAGAAAATATTTGCAAATGAAACGACTGACAAAGGATTAATCTCCAAAATATACCAACAGCTTATGCAGCTCAATATCAAAAAAACAAACAACCCAATCAAAAAATGGGCTGAAGACCTAAATAGACATTTCACCAAAGAAGACATGCAGATGGCCAAGAGGCAAAAGAAAAGATGCTCAACATCACTAATTATCAGAGAAATACAAATCAAAACTACAATGAATTATCACCTCACATCATTTTGGATCAAAATGGCCACCATCAAAAAAATCTACAAGCAATAAATGCTGGAGAGGGTATGGACAAAAAGGAACCCTCTTGCTCTGTTTGTGGGACTGTAAATTGATACAGCCACTATGGAGAAGAGTATGGACGTTCCTTAAAAAATTAAAATAGAACTACCATATGACCCAGCAATCCCACTACTGGGCATATACCCTGAGAAAACCATAATTCAGAAAGAGTCATGTACCAAAATATTCATTTGTCATGGCAGACATGCGAAATATCAGAGCACTCTGTTCTCAGAGCCTAGATGGGGACCCAGGACACCATCCCACTGCTGGCTCTTGAGATCAATCACCCTCTGTTTATGACTAGAGCAGTACTCTGGTTCATGACATCATTCCACAATCTGGTACCTGGCTTTAATCTTTAGCTAATCCCTGACTTTAGCCACTTGCTGGTTTCTGACCTCAGTTTCTACCTGACTCCTGACCTCAGCTCAGCACCCAGTTTCTGAACTTAACCTTATCAAGGAGATAAGTGTACAATATACTCCACCATTGTCTGCACCTGTGGCCGTGGCAGGCATCACTAATGGATCACATCATTCTTTCTCACTGAGCCTACGTGTGGCCTTGGAACCCTTTGCAATATATACCCCAGGGAGCCAATCTCAATCATTTGGATCTGGAAAATGAAATGAAACCAAATTTCTGGCTCCTTCATAGTCAGCAAGCAAGTCCTGACCTCAGCCACTTATACCTCTAAACTGTGTCTTGTCAGGGACCCTGCTCCAGTCAGCCTGGAACGCTTGGTCTTTTGCCTAAAAACACACTGAGTGACAAGCCACCGAGAAATGTATCCTGTGAGCAGTTCTGGGCACCTGAGCCCTGGCTGAACAGCATGTGTGACTTCCCAAGGGACTTGGCTCTGTCTGAGCCCCAGCTTGGTGGCTTTTGCTGGTCCCCCTCAGAGAAGCCTTCCTGACTCCCTGGGGAGGTGTTAACACATACCAATGCCATGCCCCTCCAACCGAGACCCCCATTCAACCAATCAGATAATCAGATTGATTGGTCAGGGGTGGGGCCAGTGATTCTGTGGAGCAGCCCAGGGCTGAAAACCTGGAGGCTCTGAAGGCTTGGCTATTTGCTTATCTCCCCAGTGAGGCTGTGGGAAGCAAGAAGAGCTCTCTCTCCCTCGGAGCCTGGAGCCTGGTACAGGAGGGCAGACAAGTGAATGGAGTGTGACTATATGAGCAGACGGGAGGCAGGAGGGGTCTCCCCTAAATTCCACTCACTTGCCCAACCTGTTTTCAACTTGTGGTATCTGAGAAGATGCTTGCCAAGGCTGTCAGGTAAGACTCTGGGCTGGGGTAACCCTCTCAGCCCCAAAGACCTCAGTATTTTCTGGAAGCTTGTGGTGAAGTAAGTGTACTAGGGGTACAGATGGGGACCGCACCCTGTGTAAGGCTGGTGACTTGTGCCATCTGCCTGTGGCCCTGCCTCTGCATTTCTATTTCTGTGCAGGTACCTGGGCTTCTGGTTACCCCTGTCTGCTTCTCTCCATTTCTAGGTATGTGATGTGTGGTGGAATTAGCAGCTGAGATGCCAGGCTTTAGAATCTCAGAGGCCTGGTCTGAATCTCTGAGCATCAGTTTTCTAAAATGCACATAATAATAATAATACCTACCACACCACACAGCATTTAAGATGTCTGGCACTGAGTGAGCGACGGTTAGCTTCTTATCATGAAGTGTGGGCACCTATTTATTTCTGTGTGACTTTCTGGATGATTCTGAGAGTTTAGATCTCCATTTCTATGTGTCTCTGTATGTGTCTATGCATGCTGCTATTAACTTGCAGGTGTGTGTGTGTGTGTGTGTGTGTGTGTGTGTGGGATCTGAGGCCCAGCTGTTGCTGCCTTACCTGGGGGGGGGGGGTTCAGTCTATAAGGCCTCATTGCACATAATTACAATTTAAGTGGTATTTATTTACTCCAGGCCCCATTCAGGCTTTAGCCACAGTATGGACTAGGCTTTCCAGAGCTCAGGAAAATGGTCTTGCACATACTCATGAACACGTGCACATGAGCACACACCCTGCCAAAGAGGCTGGAAGGCCAGGTCTCCCCAACCCACCCCCACCAACACCACACCCTGCCTCAGCCTCTCCCCGCAGGGCCAGGAGACTTCATCTTGGGATCTCTCTCCAGCTCAGGACACCCTCCCTCCCTCCTCCCTTGGACAGACTCCAGAGTCAGGGGGATGGACATAATGATGATCAGGGTCTGGGCCAGCATCAAGGCCAGGATCAGGCTCACCTGGAAACTCAGCAGGATCACACCTGCTGGCCCTCACCCCAGCCCTGCCCAGGCTTCTCTCAGCCATTATCTCATCATAAGCCCCCGTCTCCCGACCTGCTGCCTCCAGCCCAGACCATGTCCCTGACCCAGACCTTCTTCCCTCAGTCCCCAGGGCTCAGTCACTCTACCTGCTCATCACAAACCCTGACCTCTCTCTGCCTTGTCCCCAAACCCCTTGTCCAGGGTCTCCTGAGTCACCCTCATAGAGAGCTGGGGTCTGAATTCAACCCCAGACTAAGAAGTATGGTACCTGGCACAAATCACAACATCTCCCTGAGCCTCAGTTTCCCCCTCTGTGAAATGGGGATCACTGGGTTGCACATAAAGAAATTCAAGTTGAATGAGCTTAAGTTAAAGGGGGATTTTATCAGAAGGATGCTGGAATTAAGGACATCATGGCATTGAAGGATGAGTGGAATATCCAGGCCACAGGAGGGGAGTGACCGAGCGAGACCCAGGGGCAGCTGGGCTGGAGGTGAGGAAGGTGGCAGGACTCTTTCTTCAACTCTCTTGGAACAGGGATTTCGCTCTCTTCCTTTGATGGAGTCTGGCTTTTGTCCAGAGTAGAAAATATGACTGACAAAAGACTTCTAGCTCTACATTTAGAATTTTACCTTTTGACTTCATTAAAATTAAGAGCTCCTAGTCATCAACGACACCTTTACAAGAGTAAAAACAACAGAATATATAAAGAACTCCTAGAAAGCAATAAGAAAAAAGCAGACAACCCAATTTTTTAAATAGGCAAAAGCCTTGAACAGGTACTTCACAGAAAAGAGTATCCAAGGGATGAGAAAGCCTAGAAAAGTTGTTAATGTCATTGACATCATTAGTCATCAGGAAAATTCAAAGTGATACATGACGTCCCAGCCCAGATGGCTAAAATTAAAAGAGCTGGCAATAGTGTCAGAACGTAGAGAAACTTGAACTCTCTGATATTGCTGAGAGGAGCAGAGAGCAGTGGCACCACTTTGGAAAAGAGTTTGGCAGCATCTACTAAAGCTAGAGAGAGACAGATGGACAGGACCAAGGAATTTCCTGGCATATATTCAAGAGAATGAGTATTTTTCCCTTCAGAAAACAGGCACAAGAATGAACATGACAGCAGGGTTCATGATAGCCCCAATCTGGAGACAACACGAATGTCTATGAACAACAGAATGAATTAGCAAATTATGGCAAGTTACCCAATGGATTCCTGCACAGCAGTGAAAAGGAACAAACTACTGCAACAGGCAAAAACTTGAATAATTTTCTAAGCATAATACTGGACAGAAGAAGTCAGATGTAGAATACAAGCTATTTGATTCTTGCACAATGTCCAAAAAGGGCACAACTAGTCAATTGTGGTAGTTTTGGGGGAGCTATTGACTAGAAAGAGGAATGAGGGAGGTTGTTCTGGGTGATGGTGACATGGGTGTGATCATCTGTAAAATTTCATCCATCTGTCCACTTCAGATATGTGCCCCATACTGAATGTAAGTTAATTAGATAAGAAAGAAAATCAATTCATCCTTCCACCACCAAAGGTCTCTGTCACTCTCCATACAGATGACCAACAAACACAGGAAATGATGCTGAACATCACCAATTATCAGAGAAATGCAAATCAAAACTACACTGAGGTGTCACCTCATACGTGTAAGAATGGCTATCATCAAAAAATCTACAAACAATAAATGCCGGAGAGGGTATGGAGAAAAAGGAACCCTCCTACCCTGTTGGTGGGAATGTAAATTGGTATAGCCACTATGGAGAACAGTATGGAGGTTCCTTAAAAAACTAAAAAATAGAGTTACCATATGACCCAGCAATCCCACTCCTAGGCATATATCTGGAGAAAACCATAATTTAAAGGATGCGTACATCCCAGTGTTCATTGCAGCACTATTTACAATTGCCAGGACATGGAAGCAACCTAAATGTCCATTGATGGAGGAATAGATAAAGAAGATGTGGTACATATATACAATGGAATATTACTCAGCCATAAAAGGAACAAAATAGTGCCATTTGCAGAGACATAGATGGACCTAGAAATTGTCATACAGAGTGAACTGAGTCAGAAAGAGAAAAACAAATATATAATACCACTTGTGTGGAATCTAGAAAAATGGTATAGATGAACCAGTTTGCAAGGCAGAAATAGAGACACAGACGTAGAGAACAAACGTATGGACACCAAGGGGGAAAAGGAGGGGTGGGATAAATTGGGAGATAGGGACTGACATAAATACACTACTGTGTATAAAACAGATAACTAATGAGAACCTACTGTATAGCACAGGGAACTCTACTCAATGCTCTGTTGTGACCTAAATGGGAAGAAAATCTAAAAAAGAGTGAATATATGTGTATGCATGACTGATTCACTCTGCTGTACAGCAAGAAACTAACACAACATTGTAAAACAACTATACTCCAATAAAAATTAATTTAAAAAAATCTACAAGGAATGTTGGAGACGGTGTGGAGAAAAGGGAACCCTCTGTTGGTAGGAATGTAAATTGATTCAGTCACTATGGAAAACAGTATGGACGTTCCTTAAAAAACTAAAAATAGAACTATCATATGACCCAGCAATCCCACTACTGGGCATATATCCTGAGAAAACCATAATTCAAAAAGACACATGCACCCCAATATTCATTGCAGCACTATTTACAATAGCCAGGATGTGCATAGATGAATGGATAAAGAAGATGTGGTTCATATATACAGTGGAATATTACTTAGCTATTACAAGTCATTTGTTCATGGTGTCCTAGAGTAATTTGGAAGGATGAAGGATTTGGAAACCAAAACAAAAGTTAATAATAGTAATAATAATAATAATAAACTAATAATTAAGCTGTGTAATTAATGCAACTTAGTGGAAATAAGATTATATAACAATATTAGATTTTTATAACCAAGTGACCACTGTGGTATTTCTCTTCTTGGCATTGCCTGCTAAATTCAGTCTTACTTATAACAGTTAAAATGTACAATGGCCCCTAGAGGCAATACTCTAATTTTAAAGGTGATTGTTTTACTTGAAAAAGTAGATCATTTTCCCTCAGAAAAAAAGAGAGGGTAACAACTAAATATTATATTTCAGCTGTCAGAAAGTTACTGCAAGGATGCCCTGTGCTTAAGTTGCTTTTAATCTGTTTGAAGGTGGTGGCCACATTGGATTTAAAACAACTTTAAGTTCCAGGAAGAAAACCTAAATTTGTTTTTTTCTTGTAATTCTGGTTTTTTTAATGATTCATAAGAATAACCTCTAAATCTACCTTATTACTTTAGAATATTCCTAAGGAGATCTTTTAATGTTCTAATTTAATGTATTCTAGAACATGTAACAGAAACAGGTAATAACCACAACATGAGACCTGGTTTATTTTATAGCTGTTATTACCTTAAATAATCAGAATCATAATACCAAGTCTTTGCCTTCCTTCAAAACAGTAGTGGTGGGTAGAAAACTGCTTTTGTGACTTGTTTTCCCACAAAGGCAGTTTCCACCCAGCACTCTCCCTTTTTAGTTTCCCAAATTGTTTTTGTAAATCCAGGTGATAGCAATGACATATTTCAGCAACATTTAACAAGTACTTTAAAAATCTGAAACTGTCTTTAAAAATAAAAATGTTTTAAGGTTGTTCTATTGTTCCTATTTTCAGATTAAGAAACATAGCTGTGGTAACCAGGTTGAACCCACAGTTTTCATCCAGGGGAAAAAATGGAATTTTGTAAACCTTCTGAGCCTGCATTTGTTATTGCATGCAGCTGTACGTATAATAAAGATTTTCTAATCTTGTCAGGACGTTGTGAGCCAGTTTGCTGCCTCAGTAGTTAACAGCTGTGGAGGCTTCAGTGCTGGAACCTATCAAAATATGTGAATCTTTTTATATCTTTTAACCTGGACATTAATTCCGAGATAAAGAGATTGTATTCTAGCCCATTAGTCTTAATTCAATGTTATGCTAAGAATATATCAGCAGCCTTCTTATCCTCTCCATTCACGGTGAATTTCAGAATTTTACTTGGAATGGCTTTTCCATATATGTTAAGTATGCTTTTGTTGGACTACCTGGGAAGGAAAATAGGAGAGGCGGAAGTCTGGATTTTCAAACCTGAATTAATATTTCCCCCTGTAGCTTCCTCTGAAGAAATCTAGGTGTCTGCCTTTGTCTGATCTGAGATGTTACACACAGGCAGGTACATGGTCTTATCTGATTGCCATGACTTTCCTAACCTAGTAGGCTTCCCAGAATTAGTGTATTTATGCTTGTCCATATTTACAGAGGTTTCTTCCACTGCTGTGACAGTTTGCCACAAAAGTAAACTCTTTTTTTCTTTCCATGCAACTGCAAAGCTTTTATTAGATCAGGGTTCTTTTGTTTGATTTAATATTAGTTACATAGCAGGTCTTTGCAAAGACAAATGGACAGGAAATATTAAGTGACAAAGGAGAACAGTTTTCTGACTTTGATCATATTGAATTCATATTTGTTGTTGTAAATAAATGCATATTATTTTAATGAGGATCCTAGAGGTAGAGAAAAATTAGCTTAACTTTCAAATGGTATTTATCCAAAATAAGGCAGAGTGTGTTCCTGTTTTAAAGACTGCCTTATTTCATTTTAAACTTTAAAATTTAGACAACACATCATCTATAAATTGAGGATAGAGAAAGGTCTACTTCTCTAAGGTTGTGAGTGCCAAAAGGGATAAGACATGCCGTTTGCTTAGAATAATGTCTAGAGTATAATGAGACTCAGTAAATGTTCAATATTATTATGGTGATCAATTTTACATTACAGAATCAAAGTGGATGGTTCATTGAGCAGATATTAAGCACACTGACCAATTTCCAGTGCTTTTCTACATCTGCCTCAAGAAACTTGCTTACTGGAAAACAAGGTAGGAACAAGTAGCTGCATAATATAGAATTATGCATAGCATAAACTAGGAAAGCTCACAGCTTGAGTTCTCCAGTCTTAGGGCTGGCATTATGGCATTGCGGATTTTGAAGAACTGTATCTGGGGTGTCAGGTAGTAGACGATATGTGGTCATGTTCCTAAGGAATTATGCAACAGAGCAATCAGTAAATGAGATATTCACATGGCTGTTTGACAGAAATGGGTCACTGATAAATAGGAGGTGCATTAGACTTTGGAAACCTTAACATTCTAAATGTCAGAACTGTAGTGAAATTTTATTGACTCCTGACTGTATGTCAGGATTGTGGTTCATTAATATGAAAGGACTCAGAAGTGGATATTACTACACTTTAGTGATGAAGAAACTGAAGCACAGAGAATGCACAGAGAGGCTAGAGAACTTGCCTAAGATTCCACAGCAGAGAGGCAAAAGTCATAACTGTGAGCCAAGATAATCTGCTTGTGGAGTCTGAACACTCCACATTATACTGGGAAGCCAGCTTTGCTTTGTGTGGTCTCTTAACTTATCCCAGAAAAACCACCTTTCACAAATTCAAAGCAAGAAACATTTTTTGGAGAGGAAAACAAGGTTTAGAGGTTGTGCCAATGTTTAGATATTTTAACATTGTTATTTTTTTGATTAACAAGAAGAAAACAAATACTGGACCCTGAGGTATCTTTTCTTGACTATAGGGTTATTATTTACACAGGGACTTTATTGATCTTGATTTTTTGATAAACTATATAGGTATGATTTACTGATGTTAATATTTTGGGCCCCAAATACTCCTCAAGTATTCCTATTTATCTACTTGAGAAGCAAGTTGTATTCTTCCCAGCAGGGAAGTATTTTTGAATAACTAAGTGCCAGCCAATGACTCCTGCTGATAAAGACTCCAGACCAAATAGGTAGCTCAGATTGCCACAAGAAAATACCACAGTTTCAGTGGTTTAAACAACAGACACTTATTTGTCATGTTCCTGGAGGCTGGGAAGTCTAAGTTTAAGGTGTTGGCCAACCTGGGTTCTGGTAAGACCTCTAATCCTGGCTTGTGGATGCCTGCCTTCTCACTGTGCCCCCTTACATGGGCTTTCCTTACTGTGTGCTTATTTTCCTTAACATGTGTGGGAGAGAGAGCTCTTTGGTGTCTATTCTTATAAGAACAATAATTTGGTCAGAACAGGGCCCCATCCTTATGAGGTAAACCTTAGTTACTTCCTGAGAGGCCAGTCTCCAAACACAGCCACATTGGGGGTTAGTTCTTCAATATATGTAATGGGGTGAGGGGTAGGGGGACACAAACATTCAGTTTATAGCAGGGACAAAAGTAATTAAAAACCAAATAACATAACCATAAAGTAAAAATTCCAATAACAAGAACTTCACAACAAATAAAGGCTGATGACTAATTTTTGGTAAAGCAAAACTAAAGACAGTTAGATGACTAAAGTCTAGAAATGTTGTGTAAATGAAAAATATTGCCTGCCACATCAGTAAACAAAGGATGTTGCAGCCATCAAGCCATCACATTACAGCCACCCCAACAGTGAGCCCTGAGGGAACTTAGGATGGAGGCAGGATGCCCCCTTATCTAGTGGTCAACTGCTGCAGCCACCCCTGAAGATTCACCCTTAGGGGATTCAGGATAAGAAAATTTGGGATACTGGCCCCAGATAGCTGAGGTGCATATCAAAGGAATGATTTCAGTGAGCCCAGACTCTTGTATCTTCCCATACATAGAAAAGTATTAAATTCCTTAAGTTGAAATTTCTGGTTTTCTTTAATTAAATTTACTGTTTAATTAACAATCATCTTTTGATGTTTAGACTACCTGGTCTTTGTTGCAAAAATTCCTATATATCTTAGCTCCCCCCTCGTCTCTGTGGAGCATCTCTCAGAGCTATCTGAGATGCTCTGTCCTGGGCTTAAGTCCACAGTTTTGTCTGCCAAATGAAACATAACGATCAACTTTTAGGTTGTATATTTTTTTTGGTCAACAGTGGGAAGTTGGTTAAAATGATATTTCTCTTGTGATTCCCATAGCTATTCACACCAGTATTTGTTAGTTTGTTAATGTATTTGGTTTCCATTTTATACTTTTTTTGAAGTCTTCATGTTAAGCTTAGTCTTTAAAATGTTTCTCAACAGGAGTAAATGTAAGGGCAGTATTTTCATGAACCATAAAAAGCAAACAGGGCAGCATGTATTTGGGGGCACTCAGCAGGAGATACATATAAACAGATACAGAGACAAAGAGATAGAGATAGAGAGAGAGAGAGAGAGAGAGAGGAAGGATTCTCTTCAAAGAAGTTATTGACAAACTAATTCTGATCCTAGCCAGTAAAGCCTGGCATCACTGGAAGATACAGTTTGTTAGTGTGACATAAATGAAGACCCTGGAGTTGATGTCATAACTCATTAATTGATTATGGCCCACGTTGAAAAACACTAACATACCAAAAAAAGTGTCTTCCCACTAGAGACTGATGGTTGCAGGATTAGTTAATTCAAGGATACAGAATGGTTATTTAGGTAGAGGGCACTTGACTAGGAGTCATCACAAGATGTCAGTCACATTTCTAGGCAGCACATCATCAAATAAATAGATCCAGAAGCTCCTCCTCATCTAGCAGATATTCCTTTTAGCTCTAGTCGTTGTTCAGGTTCCACCACAACCCATCCCTTAACCAGTCTCTGGCAAGACAAATATAGTTATGGTAATCAATGGTATAATTTGCATGGAGGAGTGAACATTTGTTCCGTGGGACAGAGGAGAGGGCTCCTCTCTCCTGAATTTGTGGAAGACCCGATGCTGGGATTAATTCCAGCACTGCTAACAAGGAAGGAGTGTTAAGGAAAGCTGTTGGACACCTAGCTAATGATGTCTGCCACATTTGCCAGGGCATTTTGACTATACTTCTGTCATAGTGTTAATGCTGTTAGGCCTTCTCTTAACCATTATTTGTGAGCTTATCTTGTTCCTTTGGTATATTCTATTCTTTAAGGATAGAGACTTACCATTTTTACCAGGATATAGAACACTAACTTGCCCTAGAGAGTGACTAATAAATATTTATTATTTTGATTAAAATTTCCCCATGCTAATTGATTAAAAATTAATTCAATGCATGTTTTATTGAATCTTAAAGTTTTTAAAATCAAATTATTTGTTTCAATATCAACACTCTCCTAATAAAGTTATGTTTATTCATTAAAGGAAATGATTGAGTGCTTAATTATGAAGGTACTGGAATAAAGTTATTGTGGGTAGTGCATAAACGCGTAATAGGAAAACTGCAAAGACAGTTTATAATTCTGTGTGAGTATAGAAGAAACAAAAGATTCAAGATTAAATATGAGACAGAAAGAAAACTCACTTTGAGTCCATTATGTGTGTCCATTTGAAGATTATAAAAGTAGAATTTATCATGTTAAAAACTCTGAAGTAAAATAAATGACTTGTATGTAAAATTTACATATTTTTTATTCAAAGAACCATTTAAATAAAAGTTTTCTTTGCAAAAGTAATTCAGTAATTTTAAATTTGATATATTATTAAGCATATCACATAATTTTGTTTAAAAATATTTTTCAGTAGAATCAGCAGACTCAAAAAACCAGATCTTCATAAATGATATGAAGTATAAATCAGTGTTCCAAGTCCTAATTCATTTACAAATACTGTCCAAGAATTTAGGTTCAGTGACTTTACATTGTCATATGTTTTTTACTTTATCATGTATAAACTAACACTAAAAAAAAAAAGATTTGAAGTAGTATATTTTAAATTTACTCCAAAAAGAAATAGTTTTACTTACTTTCCAAATCATCAGTTTGTAGGTTGTAAATTACATGTTCCTTCAAGTGACATGAAGTTTAAATTTAATTCAAAAATAATACATGGATAACTTTTTAAATATTTTAGTGGCTTCTAATGGTACTTATTTTAGTTACAGAATTTACTAGTAAATTGATTGTAGCCACATATCATTGTATTCTTGTGTCATTCCTAAAAGCAACTGAAATAGCATTTGGTTCTCTCATTTTCTGATCTTTTAATCCTGAAAAAAATAACAAAAGGAACACTTAAAGTAATTTACAAATATTGCTAGAAAGCACCATGTATAATACAATGCTATAAACATCTTCCGTTTTACTGAAAAAAAAAAATACTACACATTAAGTTAGACTTTATAATCTCCAAAAGCTCTTTGTCATTCTATCATTAGATATGAGGTGTCCATGAAGGTAGCCCCTGCCTTAAAACACTTAAAACCATTATATAATATTAAAATAATAAGAGCTATCTTTCTTTGAGGATTCCCTGCCTGACAGATTCCCAGCTAATCATTTCATATTGTTTACCATAAACAATTCTAAGAAGGTCCACTTATCCTAATTTTACAAATTCAGAAACTAAATTTTAAGAGTTTAAACTATGTAACCAAAGCATTTTCCCATGTATAGCTTTGACATTGTATGAAATATAAATCTATGACCCTATTTATTAATAAATAAAGAAATGTATTTTTATATAATGAGAGAACATGTAGCTTAGACTAAAATAATTAACTATAGGTACCACAGTATTTGGGATACAATCAATTTTCAAAAATTCAGTCACAATTTCTCATAAATGTAGCAAAATTATGAAATCCTATGTTGCATATAGAATTTTTTATTGGGAAATTATTTTTAATAAAAATATTTTAATTGAATAATTCACTTTTGTTAATTTTTAAATAATTAATTGTTTTTAAATTTCACTATTTGTTGTGAATGTGTCTTATTGTTATATTCATAGGAAATCTTACAGCTTTTTCAGTGATTCAAGTAATAAATGTGAAAGAATAAAAATATAAATAATACATAAAGATGTAAAAATGAGAAAAAAATGAAATCGTTATAAAAAGCAGAGTAGTATTTAAGGTTTTTTTTATTAACTAAAGTAAATAATCAAGAACCATGGAAGTAAATAAAAACTCTTTTAAAAAGCAAAAAATAAAAAAAATTCACTATTTGTACTGTAAGTACAAATACTTAAACAGAGCCTTTAAAATGATCACTTTTACCTATTTTAGAAATAGGAAAAACAGACATCTATAAGTTTGAAATAACTTGCATAATACCATTTTCTTCTTCGGGGCAAAGGCAACATTAGAACCCACTTATCCACGCTAAGCATTCAGGTTATTTCTACCTCACCCCTCACTGTTTCTAAGTAGCAAATCACCAACAGCATTTATAAATTGTAGAATTACTAAACTTAATACAGAGCAATGAGGGTTTGTAGGAATGAATGAAGGTCTCCTTACTGGTTACTTCTCATTTATTTGCAGAAACTTCCTGTAGCAGAAGGGAATTTTGAGCTAAATTATGAAAAATTCTTACTAAAATTTATGTTTAATCCTAGCAATGAAATGGAATCTGGAAGTCTGTCTAGTTTAGCTGCCTCCAAATTTCACTAAAAACCATCTAACACAGATAATATTCCTTTAGATCTTTAAAGAGTTTTTCCAACTATCATTTTTTAAGCTGTTTAATATTTGCATCCCCTCAAGCCCCAAAGTACTCTTTTTATATATTTCTGTGTAATGGTAGACCACTATTCCTAGTCAAACTATTGAAAGATAAGGAGAACTGTTGTCCTTAAAACGAATGTATTACAGTAATTCATATTATAGCTAGAGTTCAAAATAATTGTAGATTTTGAACCCACAATAAATGTCACATAGATGAACAAGTTCATTTATAATATAAAGTTGCAATGCATGTTAGGGTTAAGAGTTATTGAACTATAACTACTGAAACAATAGGCCTTGGATTGTGTGGGCATTGAGAACTCTGGGGGCTAGTCTCACTTTACCATTCTCATAGGTGTTGCAGCGACTTCACGGTGTACTCACCACTCCCTCCCGCTTGGTCTTGTCTCTTGCTGGCCAAGCCTCCAGAGGCAGGTCAGGAAGCATGGGGGGGCAGGGGCTGCATGGGGAACATCGGAGGCAGAGGCGGCTGGGGCAGCAGGGGCAGGTGAGGCTGCGGCTGGACGGGCTGCTGGGCGGGCGCAGGGAGGTGTGGCTGGTGGGGTTGGCTTGGAGTCATGGAGTGCTGGCCAGGAACTGGCACCATGGTTTGCCGGGGGACCGCGGGCTGCTGGGCTGGCACCATGGGGAAGTGGTGATGAGGCTGCAGGGCAGCCTGCTGGGATACCACGGGAATGATTTGGTGGTGCAGCCAGCCACCCATGGGTTTGTAACCGTAGGACGAGTACTGGTGAGAAACAAAGAGTCGGGTTTACCATCAGCCCCACTGACATCTGTCACCTACAAATTGTCACTTGCCATTGGCACTTGCCATCTGCTTCTACAAGGATTAAATTATGAGCCACTGCAGCTTCTGACCTTCAACACCCCCTGCAAGAAGTTCAGGGTGGAGATCAGGAATGAGCCACTCTGTGCCCTGGGAAAACTAGCACAACAGGTTTTCAGATGCTTAGCTATTTTCAGGAGACAATTTTATAAGCCCAGTTCTTGCATCTCCTCACATCTAGAAAAGCACTAAAATCCTTCATGTCTGCTCCTCATGACTAGCAGCAACCTTCTGCAAAAACTATGTGCTTGATTGCATGTACTCCTCCTTCACCAAAATCACATGTATACTGACCTTCTCCCCTACCTCTTTGGAGCAGTTTCTCAGAGCCATTTGAAATGTGTCTCCTGGGCTATAGTTCTCACCTTGTTCCAAATAAAAATTAACTCACAACACTCATGTTCTACATTTTTTTTCAGTGAACACTTCCAGCTGGAGAAGTAGCAATGTTTTCTTTGTCATTGTGACAATATTAACACTTATTCATTTTTTCCTGTGCAAGAATTTCTAACTGTGTATACAAATATGACCTTTTACAAACTAGATTTCCCATTAGTGTTTATATGTGGCATAGATATGTTACCTCACTTTAAAGGGAATTGAAATGCATGCTTAATATTTTAAGGGAATAAAGAACAAAAACATCTACATACTGGGTGTCTTATTATGTTCTGGTACCACTTCAGAGGGGTAAGCACCTTAGAAGAAAGAGACATTAGAATACATTTGTTTTAATTTAGTTACATGAAACATAGACTCACTAATGCAGTCCTGTCAATACAGACAACCTGAAAATATGAGCTCTATGGAAGAAAGAATAAGGTAAACATTTGTCAGGTGCTCCCTATGTGTGAGGCTCTACCTTACATCCATGACACACATTTTTCATATTTTCTCACAAACTCTGAGGCAAATATCATCACCCTTACTTTTACAGACAAGGTCACAGAGAGTTAAAGAGGTTCATGAGCTTGACAGAGGTTACAAAAGTAGTAAGTCTGTTTAGTTCCCTGGCTCCTGCTGTTCTTTGCAAGAGAAAAACAAAATGGAAAATTAATATGATATAACATTAATTATATACTTTTTTGATTTGATGTCACAATGAAAAAGAGAAAGGAGGCAGAAACACTGTCCCTCATCCTAGAAACACAGGTTTTCAGGTCAAATATGTCAACTTTTTAAGGTTTAATAGAAAATCTTGCCTCAAATTTTTTTTGACACTTCTCTTCAGTTTGTATGAGTAAACAAGCTCATAGATTGTCATTTGAACTTATGAAAGAAGGAAGAGTTTCCTTCCTTTCTAAACAGTATGTATTCGGTTCACCTCAGGTCTGGGGACTCCTTCATGTAGTAGTACAGCATTTGATATCAATACAATGAACAATTCTTAACCTTGTTCAAGTTATACTTAACAAAGCACCTTTTATATTTCTTAACGATTTTACTCCCCAAACCATATTTTGAAGTGTGAGTATTATCATTATTTCCCTTTCCAGATGAAGAAACCAAAGTTCTAGAGAGAGAAAATGATTTGCCCAAGGTCACACGGTTAGTATGGGGTTGAGGAGAGCCTCAAACCTGATTTCCAGAAATCTCATGCTTTCCATTGCTCTGCAGAATGTCTCACAGACCACTTGGTCACTAATATTTCAGTAAAGACAAATGAGGGAGATGCATAGAGTATGAACATCTTAGAATTAGGGGTTTTCCAGCTGGAAAGGATCTTAAATAACATCTTACCTGATTCCCCATGTTTCACAGGCTGGTACAGAACAAAGTTGTTCAGCCAGAGTTCATTTCTGCCTTACTATGCAGTTCCCCTGAGTGGTAGTTCATGATGGATAAATTTTATAGCCATATAAGAGGAGAAACTGAGTCAGAGAGGCCAGGTAGGACTGTTCTGGGGCAATGCAGGCTTGAGGTGACCCATCAGGGCTTAAACCAGGAAGCTGGTAGTAAGAACTGAAAAAGTGGGACTGAGAAACATCTTGAATGAAGAATCAAGAGATTCTTTACAGAGCCCCGTGCATTGTTAACTCAGACAATGGTCAAAATTAGTAAAGAGAAAAATTACCTCATAGTTGAAGTTGATATAACCAGGGTGCCCAGGATGAGGCGGTAGTTTTTATAGGGAGGCAGAAAGGAGAAGGAAAAGAATGAGGGTGAGGAAGAGGGAGATGGAGAGGAAGAAGTAGAGAGAGAGAGAGAGAAAGAGATTAAGTCAATATGCAATTTTCACATTAAGAGAGAATGAAACTACTTTTTAAAAATCTATATAGGACAGAATGTATTGGAGGTCTGCTTTTAGTTTGAACATGTACACTGCGTAGGAGAGGAGCCATCTTATTTTAAAGAGGTCCAGAATAACTAAATAACCTGGGGGCAGAAAGCAGCACACATTTATCCTCTGGTAATCTTCAGACACCCCTCCATACACATTTGTCAATGAATCCTACTCTATCTCACCCATCATTTCATTTCTTGTTGAAATTCTCTCCATGTTGGGAAGAGCGATATGTTTCTCTTATACAATTATAAAATACCAAGAAGAAGAGAACTGTCTCACAAACCTTCCCTTATAGATCAGGAGGTGGATAAGTGTTTAAGTACCAAAGAGATTACTCATAATTTGCATGCAAAGTAAATAACACAGCAACAACAACAACAAACAACTCTGTGTGATATCTTGATGAATGTTAAAACAAGATGGGTGTGGTAAAGTGGAAACATTGTAAATCCCATGGAAAATGAAACAGTTGATTTATGAAGCTTAGGCTATTTTAAAAAAATTATTCTGTCACTGTCCTTATGACAGAAAAAATTAAAAGTTCAAAATTAAAAACAATCTGAATAATTGTCTAAACCAGGACTGTCTGTCTTGTCAAAAGTGGAGGCCAAGTTATTGATGCCTGCATTGTGGAATTCTGTTTGGCCCTGGTGCTGGGGAGAGGAAGAGGAGAAAGAATCATGCAGATCATCCTCCTCAGCCAGCGAGTTGATTAAGGCTCTATTCTCTTGAAATGCTCATATTTCATAAGAGGGTTTACTCCTCTCATCTGAGTGTGAATTATTATAGTCAGCTAATTGCCTTTCCTCTGTATGCTGGATATAAACCCTCATAGAGTAGGAGTGTTAAATTGAAGAGCAGATAAAGGACTGAATTTGTAATGTGGGGGCCCTCAGGGGATTAGGAATTGCCACAATGCAGGATTTCAGGAAGGCAGAGTACAGAATCTTGGTCTTGTGGGTGTGAGAGAAGAGAGGAAATAGATATTGAAGCTTTGCTGGCTTCTGAATAGCAAATTGAGCCTGCTTTGCTGACATGTGATCTAACCTCTCTGACCTTAGGTACCTATGTTTACAGAGAATTGGTCAGACTTCCTCATCCTCGGTACATTTGAATGTGAACTATATACTTATGTATTGGGCATAAGTAAGATTCTGGACAACAACATGTAAGTCATGTGCACATGCACGAAAAGGATGAGGCCTCTGAGAACAGCGAGGTTGTTCAAGAAGGGAATTCCTAACACAGAAATCTAACCCTCTGAAAGATAAGAACAGTGCAGTTTGGAGGGCAGGAAAATATTTACAAACTTGTAAGAAATTGGATTTCATGTAAAACTGATATTTTTGTGTATGTATCTAAGGCTGATTAACTACTTACTCTGGAGGCCTTTCAAGAGTCCCTTCCAAAATTTCTTCCAGCTAGAGATGGGTAATGATATTTACAAGCTAATTGTTTCAATAGAATCTCCTGGGTGCTTGTTAAAATGCAGAGCCCTGGACCCCACCCCAGCTATACTGAATCAGAATCTTTGTCAGAGGCATCTGGGAATCTATATTTTTATAAGAAGCTCTTCTAAGAGTTTCTTAAACACAGAGATATTTGAGGACATCTGATACTGTTCTAAACCCTGAAGTTTACCAAATATGTGGCAGGTTTTTATTTCCAAGCTTGTGGAATTAGGCATTGCTCTATACTCACAGGCATAGCAAAGGCTGCTCCCAAAAAGCAGGCAAACAAAATCCAGGTCCCCATTTCTTGATGGCCCTGAAATACAAGTCAACACCTGCTTTTCTTAACTCATATCAAACACATGTATAATTAGTGTTTCATAAAATACAAGTAATTCACATTAGTTGGTTGCTAGTAAAAGATTGGGGCCATTTTTTGTGAGGTTACTTCATTCATATATAATGTTCAGTTCGCAGCCCATTTCATTGTTTTTGGAGTCACAGCAGTATAAAGATGCTTTTCATTTAGGTTGTCAGCTAAACAAGCTTAGAGAAATGAATCATCTATTATTACATAATTTATAATGCCATTTTCCTGTACCTACTCAGCCTTTATAGTCACCTAAAGTCACAAAAGCTAAATGTAATTTACTATTATTGCATATTATTTTATACTTTTAGAACAAGGAACAACATAAATGTTTCATATACTGTCCACTGGGTATTGCTACTGCTGAGAAAAGGATATTAAGTAAACTGCCAAAATAGAATAAGGAGTGAATGGGTATAGTCCTAGTGGTTCTAACTCTGAAGGCCTTTAGACAAGACATACAAGCAACACCTCTGAACTCCAAGAGTCCACATTGTAAAAGATACGGTTGACCAGAACTTCTCTCAGAAGGACAGGTTTTCAATTTTTGATTCTACTATTCTTTTATTCTTCCATAAATGTGGAGTGAATTTTACCCAAAAGAGTCCATCTTTAGTCAATGGCACTTTCCTCTTGTTAGGTGCTACTTTGCAATTTCTCTACAAATTACACATATGGAATAGGAAGCAAAACCCAAACATCCTAAGACATGCACATTGATTCATGTCCCAAATTACTGCATCACTTTGAAAACTGTAAGTAGAAAAATCTTAAACTTCTTTTTTTATAGAAAGTCAATATGTCATAATGTTGATATAGGAACCACAATATGATTGTTGATATCCTAAGTCTGTTGTTTTATGAATTAAGGAGAAAAAATGTGAAAAAGAAACATTTAGTTGATGGTTCTATTTTAAAATAAGTTATTTGATGTACTTAAACAAACTGTTCTTCAAAGTATAGTAAGTAACTCATAGACTGAAAATATAATTTTAACAATAGGTAAATGATTAAAATAAACATTTGCTCTGTGAGGTTTGGTTTTAGAAAGTCCTTTTGGGTTCTGGAACTCAAATTTAAAGAAACATAGACTAACACTTTGCTACATTAAAAAAATAAATACTTAATTTAAGTAATCAAAGACTAATTCAATTACAGTCCAAATGAAGAAGTTATTAATTCTGGACAGCCTAAAGTATTAGAAATGTGCAATACCTTTGCATCTGTTAAACATGAAATACAGAGAAACTAAGAAGCATAATAGAAATAATATCAATTTATGAATAAAATTCACATACCTTTGAATGTACTCAGAAAAAGTTTCTGAAAGTCAAGGATACCTGATCTTTTAGATTTCTTGCAGGTATGAACTCAATTTATATCATTCACAGCATCTGGAACAACCAGTCATATATCTGAAGGAAAAATGTGTGGTGTATAACTAAAAATCCTTGTATCATGAAATTTTAGCAACTGTAGGCAAATTTAAAGTGGTATATTGTGATTAGTATACATAGTCTTTCATTATGAGAAATAATAGGTTTAACAACAAAAAGAATTCCACTGGACTGTTTTTAAGTGAGTAAATTGGCTCATTGCACATGCTGATGTATTCAGGATTACTTTTAAGAATGTGTTATGTCTGAGGGAGTTACAATTTTGAAATCACCACTGCTCTATTTTCTGCTTTTATTGAAGGTATATTCTCTGTTCTCTGTTATTACCCTCTAATCACCATTGTGGCTGTCTACCCAAATAAGGGACAAAATCTACCTTCCTTAGCCCTGATCTGAAACCTATTTGCCACCAAAGCAACAAAGGTTATCCCAGTAGCAATACTTTCACTATTGATCTGAAAGACAAGGCAAATGACATATTACACACTACACAGCACACTTAAACTTATATTTTTAATTTTACAAACACAGGACATACTGCCCTGCCTTCTGCATTCTGCATAGCAATGGTCTTTCTTAGTACTAAGGCACTTTCCCCCATGCATTACTAGAACATTCTTGTTTTCTTTCATACAAGAACCTGCATCTCTCCCTTTTTCAGAGACTTTTAATTGTTTACTTGCATTGTCCCCATGTTCTTAGCAGTCCCTACTTTGCCTAAAAAATAAAGTCCATCTCTCTCTATGAGGAACATGACCTAGCTGTTAAATTCATGCTCTATGACTTCAAAAACACAAAATGTGGGAGAATGGGCTAAAAATGTAAATCTTTTAGAATTTGTTTGAACTTAAATGACTACCTGTTTAAAATAAGTAGATATAGTTAAACATCAACATATATACATCCCATGTAACCACAGCTAAAAAACCTACCATAGACACAAAAACGTAAAAAGAAAAGAAAAAAGCATACTACTAAAGAAAATCATCAAACCACAAAGGAAGAAACAAAAAGAATTTAAAAATGTACAGAGAAGAACTACAAAACCAAATGGAAAGCAAGCAAAACAATGGCAAGTACATACCTATCAATAATTACTTTAAATATCAATGGACTAATTGCTTCAGTCAAAAGACAAAAGACATAAGTAGCTAGCTGGATAAAAAAAGACCCATCTATATGCTGTTTAACAGAGGCTCACTTTAGAACTAAAGACACACAGGGACTGAAACTGAGAGGATGGAAAAGACATTTTATGCAAACAGATTTGACAGAAATTGTCAAATTACATTTGACAGAAATGTAATACTCACATCAAGCAAAATAGAATTTAAAACAAAGGCTATAAAAAAAGACCAAAAAAAGGGGACATTATATAATGATAACAAGATCAATACTAAAAGAGGATATTATATTCATTAACAAATATGCACCCAACACAGGAGCACCTAAATATATGAAGCAAATACTAACAGATATAAAAGGAGAAACTGATCATATGATCATACTATAAGAATAGGGAACATTAATGTCTCATTTACATCAATGCACAGATCATCTAGACAGAAAATCAATAAGGACAGCGTGGTCTTCTATGACACAATAGACCAGTTGGACTAAATAGATATCTACAGGACATTATATCCAAAATCAGCAGAATATGCATTTTTCTTCAAGAGCACGTGGAACATTCTCCAGGATAGATCACAGGCTGGGCCACAGCACACATCTCAACAAATCTAGGAGGATAGAAATTATACCAAGCATTTTTTCTGACCACAATGCTGTGAAATAAGAAATCAATTAAAAAATAAGAAAACAAACACATGAATATTAAACATGCTACTAAGAAACCAACGATTCAATAAAGAAGTCAAAGACAAAGTCAGAAAATACCTTGAGAAAAATGAAAATGGAAACACAAAACTCCAAAATCTATAGGCTACAGCAAAAGCAGTTCTGAGAGGGAAGTTTATAGAAATACAAGCCTTCCTCAAGAAATAAGAAAATTCTCAAATAAACAACTTAACCTACCACATAGAGGAATTAAAAAGAAGAACAAACAAAACCCAAAGTCAGTGATGGAATGAAATAATAAAGACCAGAGAGAAAATAAATAAGAGATCAAGAAAATAGAAAATATCAATGAAACCAAGGGCTGGTTTTGTTAAAAGACAACAAAATTGATAAACCTTTAGCAGGGCTCACCAAGAAGAAAAGAGGACTCAAGTAAGCAAAATAAGAAATTAGAGAGAAGAAATAACAACCAACAGCATAGAGATATAAAAATCATAAGAGAATACCACTAACAGTTAAATACCAACAAATTGGACAACATAAAGGAAATGGACAAATTTCTAGAAACACACAATCTGCCAAGACTGAATCAAGAAGAAACAAAAAGACTGATGACTATTAGTGAAATTGAATTTGTAATTAAAAAAGAAAAGAAAAACTTTCAGCAAACAAAAATCCAGAGCTGAAATCCTTCACAAGTGTATTCTACCAAATCAAAGAAGAGCTTCTGAGAGTATTCCAAAAAATGGAAGACTATTCCAAATTCATTCTAGGGCACCATTACCTGAATACAAAGTCAGACAAAGATACTACCAAAAAAAAAAAAAATCACAGATCAATATCTTTGATGAATATAGATGCAAAAATCCTCAACAAAATATTAGCAAACTGAATCCTACAGTATATGAAAAGAATCGTACAACATGATCAAGTGGGATTTATTCCAGGAATGCAAGGATGATTTAATATTCACAAATCAATCAATCTGAAACACCACATTAACCAAAGAAAGGAGAAAATCATATGATATATCAAGTGACACAAAAAAAGTACTTGAAAAAATTTAATAGCCATTCACGATAAAAACTTTCAACAAAGTGGGTATAGAGGAAACATAGCCAACTTAATAACAGCCATTTACAACAAACCCACAGCTATACTGAAAAACGAAAACCTGAATGCCTTCCCTCTAAATTCAGGAACAATTTTATTCTCATTGTCATCACCACTACTTAATAGTTCTATTGTAAGTCCTAGACACCACAGCTGGTCAGGGAAAAGAAATAAAAGGCATCCAAATTGGAAGTGAAGAAGTAAAACTCACTATTTGCAGATGCCATGATACTTTATATAGCAAACCCTAAAGTCTCTGTCCCAAATTTGTTAGAACTATTAAACAAATTCAATAAAATTTCAGGATACAAGATTAATATACTGAAATCTGAAGATATAGTATGTGAAGTTTAACATACTGAAAATACACACTAATAATGAACTATCAGAAAGATAAAGTTAAAAAATCTTGTCTATAATCTCATCAAAGAGTGTAAAGATATCTAGGAATAAACTTAACCAAGGAGGAGAAAGACCTACACTCTGAAAACTATAAATACTGATTAAGTTAAAGGAAGATGATACAAGGAAATGGAAAGACATCTCATGCTCTTTAACTGGAAGAATAATATTGTCAAAATAGCCATACTATCCAAAGCAATCTACAGATTTACTGCAATCCTTATCAAACTACCAATGATTCTTTTCACAGAACTAGGATAGATAATCCTAAAATTCATATGGCACCTCAAAATACCCCAAATTGCCAAAGAATCTTAAAAAAAAAAAAAGGAACAAAGCTGGAGGTATCATCATCCAAGACTTTAGCTTATACTAGAAAGCTAGAGTAATCAAAATAGCTTGGTTCTGGCGCAAAAACAGACATATAGATCAATGGAACAGAATAGAGAGCCCAGAAATAAAACTCTGCACATATGGTTAATTTATTTACTACAAAGGAGGCAAGAATATACACTGGAGAAAAGACAGGCTCTTCAATAGTGGTGCCAGGAAAACTGGGCAGCTACATGTAAAAGAATGAGATTAGAACATTTCTTCACACAATATACAAAAATAAATTCAAAATGGACAACAGAACTATGTATGAGTGAAAGCTATAAAGTTCCTAGAAGAGAACATAGGCAGAACACTCTTTGACATAAATCATAACAATATTTTTTGGCTCTATCTCCTAAGGTGAAACAAATAAAATAAAAACTAAACAAACTGGACCTAATTAAACATAAAATCTTTTCCACAGCAAAGAAAACCATCACAATGACAAGGAGACAAAATAACCACTACAAAATACTAGAAAACCGAGTTCAACAGCATTAAAAAGATGGCCAAGTGTGATTTATTTCTGGAATGAAAAAATGGCTCAACATACAAAGATCAATCAATATAATAGGCATACCTCAGTGGTATTACAGGCTCAGTTCAAGACTGCTGCAATAAAGCAAATAATGCAATAAAATGAGTCACACAATTTTTTGGTTTCCTAGTATATAAAAGTTACTTTTACACTAGAATTAAGTCTAAAAAATTTAATATACCTTACTTCAAAGTACTTTATTGCTAAAAAATGCTAACCAACATCTGAACCTTCAGTCAGTCATAATCTTTTTTTGCAATAATAACATCAAATATCACTTACTATGGATCACAATAACAAATATAATAATAATGAAAAAATTTGAAATATTGCAAGAATTACCAAAATGTGACACAAAGACACAAAGTCAGCAAATGTTGTTGGAAAAATGACACCAAAAGAATTTCCTGTCTCAGTCTTATCACAAATCTTCAATTATTTTTTTTAAAAAGGGCAATATCTGCAAATCTCAGAAAAGCAAAGCACAATTTAAAAAAATATGCTCATTCTCTACGTCTAAGTCTCTATTCCTGCCCTACAAATAGGTTCATCTGTACCATTTTTCTAGATTCCACATATATGCATTAATATATGATATTTGTTTTTCTCGTTCTTCCTTACTTCACTCTGTATGACAGATCTAGGTCCATCCACCTCTCTACAAATGACCCAATTTCCTTCCTTTTTATAGCTGAGTAATACTCCATTGTATATATGTACCACATGTTCTTTATCCATTCATCTATCATTGGACATTTAGGTTGTTTCCATGCCCTGGCTGTTGTAAATAGTGCTGCAATGAACATTGGGCTGCATGTGTCCTTTTGAATTATGACTTTCTCAGGGTATATGCTCAGTAGTAGAATTGCTGGATCATATGGTAGGGGGAAGGGGAGGGTGGGACAAATTGGGAGATTAGGCTTGACATAAATACACTACCATGTGTAAAATAGATAGCTAGTGGGAACCTGCTGTATAGTACAGGGAGCTCAGCTTGGTGCTCTGTGATGACCTAGATGGAGGAGGAAGGGACACCCAAGAGGGAGGGGATATAGGTACACATATAGCTGATTCACTTCCTTGTACAGCAGAAACTAACACAACATTGTAAAGCAATTTTATCCAATAAAAAATGAAATAAAAAAAATAAAAGTATGTGGATACTCCATATCAACTGAATGAAGAAGAAAAGGCAAATGGTAACTTTAATTGATGTGAAAAAAGAATTTGGCAAACTTTCATTGTAAAAACATTCAGTAAACTAGGAATAGAAGGAAACTATGCCAACATAATAAAAGCCATAAGTGAAAAATCCACAGAGATTATCACACTCAACTGTGAAAGACTGAAAACTTTCCCTCTAAGATCAGGAGTAAGGCAAAGATATATACTTTCACTACTTCTATTAACTGGAAATTTTAAGTCCCACCAGATAAACTAGACAAGAAAAAGAAACAAAATGCATTCAACTTGGAAAGGAAGAAGTAAAATCATTTTTATTTGCAGATGACATAATCATATACATAGAAAATCCTAAACATTTTACACACAAAAAATAAGAACTAATAAATTCAGCATAGCAGCAGGATAAAAAATCAATACACAAAATTGAGTTGCATTTCTATACAATCTGAAAATGAAAGTAAGAAAAAAATTCTATTTACAGTAGCATTAAAAATAATAAAATTTTAGAAATTATTCAAGGGGGTGAAAGACTAGTATAATGAAAACTATAAATAATTGCTGAAAGAAATTAAAGATGACATAAATAATGGAAAGCTATCCCATCCATGGATTAGAAGACAGTATTTTCAAGATGTCATCACTATTCAATGTAATCTATATATTTAATGCAGTAACTACATAAATGCTAATAACAATTCTGAAGTAAATTTTTAAAAATTAAAAAAATTATATGAAATCTAAGGGGACCAAAATAGACCCGAGAGTCCAGGAAAGAACAAAGCTGGAGGGCTCATACACTGGGGGATTTTTGTTGATTTTGTTTTTGTTTTTGTTTTTGTTTTTAAACATCTTTATTGAAGTATAATTGCTTTACAATGGTGTGTTACCTTCTACTTTATAACAAAGTGAATCAGTTACACATATACATATGTTCCCATATCTCTTCCCTCTTGCATCTCCCTCCCTCCCACCCTCCCTATCCCACCCCTCTAGGTGGTCACAAAGCACCGAGCTGATCTCCCTGTGCTATGCGGCTGCTTCCCACTAGCTATCTATTTTACATTTGGTAGTGTATATATGTCCATGACACTCTCTCACCCTGTCACATCTCACCCCTCCCCCTCCCCATCTCCTCAAGTCCATTCTCTAGTAGGTCTGTGTCTTTACTCCCATCTTGCCACTAGGTTCTTCATGACCTTTTTTTTTTTTTCCCTTAGATTCCATATATATGTGTTAGCATACTGTATTTCTTTTTCTCTTTCTGACTTACTTCACTCTGTATGACAGACTCTAACTCCATCCACCTCATTACAAACACCTCCATTTCATTTCTTTTTATGGCTGAGTAATATTCCATTGTATATATGTGTCACATCTTCTTTATCCATTCATCCGATGATGGACACCTAGGTTGCTTCCATGTCCTGGCTATTGTAAACAGAGCTACAATGAATATTTTGGTACATGACTCTTTCTGAATTATGGTTTTCTCAGGGTATATGCCCAGTAGTGGGATTGCTGGGTCGTATGGTAGTTCTACTTTTAGTCTTTTAAGGAACCTCCATACTGTTCTCCATAGTGGCTGTATCAATTTACATTCCCACCAACAGTGCAAGAGTGTTCCCTTTTCTCTACACCCTCTCCAGCATTTATTGTTTCTAGCTTTGTTGATGATGGCCATTCTGACTGGTGTGAGATGATATCTCATTGTAGTTTTGATTTGCATTTCTCTAATGATTAATGATGTTGAGCATTCTTTCATGTGTCTGTTGGTAATCTGTATATCTTCTTTGGAGAAATGTCTATTTAGGTCTTCTGCCCATTTTTGGATTGGGTTGTTTGTTTTTTTGTTATTGAGCTGCATGAGCTGCTTGTAAATCTTGGAGATGAATCCTTTGTCAGTTGCTTCATTTGCAAATATTTTCTCCCATTCTGAGGGTTGTCTTTTGGTCTTCTTTATGGTTTCCTTTGCTGTGCAAAAGCTTTTAAGTTTCATTAGGTCCCATTTGTTTATTTGTGTTTTTATTTCCATTTCTCTAGGACCTGGGTCAAAAAGGATCTTGCTGTGATTTATGTCATAGAGTGTTCTGCCTATGTTTTCCTCTAAGAGTTTGATAGTGTCTGGCCTTACACTTAGGTCTTTAATTCATTTTGAGTTTATTTTTGTGTATGGTGTTAGGGAGTGTTCTCATTTCATACTTTTACATGTACCTGTCCAATTTTCCCAGCACCACTTATTGAAGAGGCTGTCTTTTCTCCACTGTATATGCTTGCCTCCTTTATCAAAGATAAGGTGACCATATGTGCATGGGTTTATCTCTGGGCTTTCTATCCTGTTCCATTGATCTATATTTCTGTTTTTGTGCCACTACCAAACTGTCTTGATTACTGTAGCTTTGTAGTATCATCTGAAGTCAGGGAGCCTGATTCCTCCAGCTCCATTTTTCGTCCTCAAGATTGCTTTGGCTATTCGGGGTCTTTTGTGTTTCCATAAAAATTGTGAAATTTTTTGTTCTAGTTCTGTGAAAAATGCCAGTGGTAGTTTGATAGGGATTGCATTGAATCTGTAGATTGCTTTGGGTAGCAGAGTCATTTTCACAATGTTGATTCTTCCAATCCAAGAACATGGTATATCTCTCCATCTATTTGTATCATCTTTAATTTCTTTCATCAGTGTCCTATAATTTTCTGCATACAGGTCTTTTGTCTCCTTAGGTAGGTTTATTCCTAGATATTTTATTCTTTTTGTTGCAATTGTAAACGGGAGTGTTTTCTTAATTTCACTTTCAGATTTTTCATCATTAATGTATAGGAATGCAAGAGATTTCTGTGCATTAATTTTGTATCCTGCTACTTTACCAAATTCATTGATTAGCTCTAGTAGTTTTCTGGTAGCATCTTTTGGATTCTCTATGTATAGTATCATGTCATCTGCAAACAGTGACAGCTTTACTTCTTCTTTTCCGATTTGGATTCCTGTTATTTCTTTTTCGTCTCTGATTGCTGTGGCTAACACTTCCAAAACTATGTTGAATAATAGTGGTGAGAGTGGGCAACCTTGTCTTGTTCCTGATCTTAGTGGAAATGGTTTCAGTTTTTCACCATTGAGGACAATGTTGGCTGTGGGTTTGTCATATACGGCCTTTATTATGTTGAGGAAAGTTCCCTCTATGCCTACTTTCTGCAGGACTTTTATCATAAATGGGTGTTGAATTTTGTCAAAAGCTTTCTCTGCATCTATTGAGATGATCATATGGTTTTTCTCCTTCAATTTGTTAATATGATGTATCACGTTGATTGATTTGCGTATATTGAAGAATCCTTGCATTCCTGGAATAAACCCCACTTGATCATGGTGTATAATCCTTTTAATGTGCTGTTGGATTCTGTTTGCTAGTATTTTGTTGAGGATTTTTGCATCTATGTTCATCAGTGATATTGGCCTGTAGTTTTCTTTCTTTGTGACACCTTTGTCTGGTTTTGGTATCAGGGTGATGGTGGCCTCGTAGAATGAGTTGGGGAGTGCTCCTCCCTCTGCAATATTTTGGAAGAGTTTGAGAAGGATAGGTGTTAGCTCTTCTCTAAATGTTTGATAGAATTCGCCTGTGAAGCCATCTGGTCCTGGGCTTTTGTGTGTTGGAAGATTTTTAATCACAGTTTCAATTTCAGTGCTTGTGATTGGTCTGTTCATATTTTCTATTTCTTCCTGGTTCAGTCTTGGCAGGTTGTGCATTTCTAAGAATCTGTCCATTTCTTCCAGGTTGTCCATTTTATTGGCATAAAGTTGCTTGTAGTAATCTCTCATGATCGTTTGTATTTCTGCAGTGTCAGTGGTTACTTCTCCTTTTTCATTTCTAATTCTATTAATTTGAGTCTTCTCCCCTTTTCTCTTGATGAGTCTGGCTAATGGTTTATCAATTTTGTTTATCTTCTCAAAGAACCAGCTTTTAGTTTCATTGATTTTTGCTATTGTTTCCTTCATTTCTTTTTCATTTATTTCTGATCTGATCTTTATGATTTCTTTCCTTCTGCTAGCTTTGGGGTTTTTTTGTTCTTCTTTCTCTAATTGCTTTAGGTGCAAGGTTAGGTTGTTTATTCGAGATGTTTCCTGTTTCTTGATGTAGGCTTGTATTGCTATAAACTTCCCTCTTAGAACTGCTTTTGCTGCATCCCATAGGTTTTGGGTCGTCGTGTCTCCATTGTCATTTGTTTCTAGGTATTTTTTGATTTCCCCTTTGATTTCTTCAGTGATCACTTCGTTATTAAGTAGTGTATTGTGTAGCCTCCATGTGTTTGTATTTTTTACAGATCTTTTCCTGTAATTGATATCTAGTCTCATAGCGTTGTGGTCGGAAAAGATACTTGATACGATTTCAATTTTTTAAAATTTACCAAGGCTTGATTTGTGACCCAAGATATGATCTATCCTGGAGAATGTTCCATGAGCACTTGAGAAGAATGTGTATTCTGTTGTTTTTGGGTGGAATGTCCTATAAATATCAATTAAGTCCATCTTGTTTAATGTATCATTTAAAGCTTGTGTTTCCTTTTTTATTTTCATTTTGGAGATCTGTCCATTGGTGAAAGTGGGGTGTTAAAGTCCCCTACTATGATTGTGTTGCTGTCGATTTCCCCTTTTATGGCTCTTAATATTTGCCTTATGTATTGAGGTGCTCCTATGTTGGGTGCATAAATATTTACAATTGTTATACCTTCCTCTTGGATCGATCCCTTGATCATTATATAGTGTCCTTCTTTTTCTCTTGTAATAGTCTTTATTTTAAAGTCTATTTTGTCTGATATGAGAATTGCTACTCCAGCTTTCTTTTGATTTCCTTTTGCATGGAATATCTTTTTCCATCCCCTCACTTTCAGTCTGTATGTGTCTCTAGGTCTGAAGTGGGTCTCTTGTAGACAGCATATATATGGGTCTTGTTTTTGTATCCATTCAGCCAGACTGTGTCTTTTGCTGGGAGCATTTAATCCATTTACATTTAAGGTAATTATCAATATGTATGTTCCTATTCCCATTTTCTTAAATGTTTTGGGTTTGTTATTGTAGGTGTTTTCCTTCTCTTGTGTTTCTTGCCTAGAGAAGTTCCTTTAGCATTTGTTGTAAAGCTGGTTTGGTGGTGCTGAACTCTCTCAGCTTTTGCTTGTCTGTAAAGGTTTTAATTTCTCCATCAAATCTGAATGAGATCCTTGCTGGGTAGAGTAATCTTGGTTGTAGGTTTTTCTCCTTCATCACTTTAAGTATATCCTGCCACTCCCTTCTGGCTTGCAGAGTTTCTGCTGAAAGATCAGCTGTTAACCTTATGGGGATGCCCTTGTGTGTTATTTGTTGTTTTTCCCTTGCTGCTTTTTATATGTTTTCTTTATATTTACTTTTTGATAGTTTGATTAATATGTGTCTTGGTGTGTTTCTCCTTGGATTTATCCTGTATGGGACTCTCTGTGCTTCCAGGACTTGATTAACTATTTCCTCTCCTATATTAGGGAAGTTTTCAACTATAATCTCTTCAAATATTTTCTCAGTCCCTTTCTTTTTCTCTTCTTCTTCTGGGACCCCTATAATTCAAATGTTGCTGCGTTTAATGTTGTCCCAGAGGTCTCTGAGACTGTCCTCAGTTCTTTTCATTCTTTTTTCTTTATTCTGCTCTGCAGTAGTTATTTCCACCATTTTATCTTCCAGGTCACTTATCCGTTCTTCTGCCTCAGTTATTCTGCTATTGATCCCATCTAGAGTATTTTTAATTTCATTTATTGTGCTTTTCATCATTGCTTGGTTTCTCTTTAGTTCTTCTACATCCTTGTTAAATGTTTCTTGCATTTTGTCTATTCTATTTCCAAGATTTTGGATCATGTTTACTATCATTATTCTGAATTCTTTTTCAGGTAGACTACCTATTTCCTCTTCATTTGTTAGGTCTGGTGTGTTTTGACCCTGCTCCTTCATCTGCTGTGTGTTTTCTGTCTTCTCATTTTGCTTATCTTACTGTGTTTGGGGTCTCCTTTTCACAGCCTGCAGGTTCGTAGTTCCCGTTGTTTTTGGTATCTGTCCCCAGTGGCTAAGGTTGGTTCAGTGGGTTGTGTAGGTTTCCTGGTGGAGGGAACTAGTGCCTGTGTTCTGGTGGATGAGGCTGGATGTTGTCTTTCTGGTGGGCTCGTCCACGTCTGGTGGTGTGTTTTGGGGTGTCTGTGGCCTTATTATGGTTTTAGGCAGCCTCTGTGTTAATGGATGGGGCTGTGTTCCTCTCTTGCTAGTTGTTTGGCATAGGGTGTCCAGCACTGTAGCTTGCTGGTCGTTGAGTGAAGCTGGGTCTTGATGTTGAGATGGAGATCTCTGAGAGATTTTTGCCGTTTGGTATTACGTGGAGCTGGGAGGTCTCTTGTGGACCAGTGTCCTGAAGTTGGCTCTCCCACCTCAGAGGCACAGCCCTGATGCCTGGCTGGAGCACCAAGAGCCTTTCATCCACATGGCTCAGAATAAAAGGGAGAAAAAATGGAAAGAAAGAAAGAAAGAGGAAAAAATAAAATGAAATAAAGCAATTATAATAAAAAATAAGAAAAAAATTATTAAGAATAAATTTATTAAGAAAAAAATTTTTTTTTAATTTTAAAAAATGGATTTATTAATTTTTTATACTAAAAAGAATAAAAAAATTATTAAGAAAAAATTTATTAAGAAAAATTTTTTTAATTTTTTAAAATAAAAAATATGAAAAAACTTATTAAAAAATTTTTTAAAAATAGAAAATAAGGAAAAAATTATTAAGAAAACATTTATTAGGGAAAAAAATTGTTTTTAAGTAAAAAAAAAAAAAAAAAAAAAACCGACGGATCTAACCCTATGACTAATGGTGAGAGCAAAGCTATATAGACAAAATCTCACCCAGAAGCATACACATATACACTCACAAAAAAAGGAAAAGGGGAAAAGTTAATATATCCTGCTCACAAAGTCCACCTACTAAATTTGGGATGATTCGTTGTCTATTCAGGTATTCAACAGATGCAGGCACATCAAGTTGTTTGTGGAGCTTTAATCTGCTGCTTCTGAGGCTGCTGGGAGAGATTTCCCTTTCTCTTCTTTGTTCGCACAGCTCCCGGGGTTCAGCTTTGGATTTGGACCCGCCTCTGCATGTAGGTCGCCTGAGGGCATCTGTTCCCCGCCCAGACAGAACGGGGTTAAAGGAGCAGCTGATTCGGGGGCTCTGGCTCAGTCAAGCCGGGGGGAGGGAGCGGTAAGGAGGAGGCGGGGAGAGCCTGCGGCGGCAGAAGCCGGCGTGACATTGCAGCAGCCTGAGGCGCGCCGTGCGCTCTCCCGGGGAAGTTGTTCCCGGATCACGGGAGCCTGGCCGTGGCGGGCTGCACAGGCTCCCGGGAGGGGCGGCGTGGAGAATGACCTGTGCTCGCCCACAGGCTTTTTGGTGGCGGCAGCAGCAGACTTTTTCTCGGGCTCCCTCCCGGCTAGCTGTGGTGCGCTAGCCCCTTCAGGCTGTGTTCACGCCGCCAACACCAGTCCGCTCCCTGCGATCCGACTGAAGCCCAACCCTCAGCTCCCAGCCCCGCCCGCCCCAGCGGGTGAGCAGACAAGCCTCTGGGGCTGGTGAGTGCTGCTCGGCGCCGAGCCTCTGTGCGGGAATCTCTCCATTTTTCCCTCTGCGTCCCTGTTGCTGTGGGATCCGCGCTGATAGCCGCGGCTCGCGCCAGTCTCTGGAGCTCGTTTAGGCGGCGCTCTGAATCCCCTCTCCTTGCGCGCCACGAAACAAAGAGGCAAGAAAAAGTCTCTTGCCTCTTCGGCAGCCGCAGTCTTTTTCCCGGACTCCCTCCCGGCTAGCACCTAAGCCCGAGCCCCAGCTCCCAGCCCCCGCCCGCCCCGGCGGCTGAGCAGACAAGCCTCTCGGGCTGGTGAGTGCTGGTCGGCACCGATCCTCCGTGTGGGAATCTCTCCGCTTTGCCCTCCGCACCAATGTGGCTGCGCTCTCCTCCGTGGCTCTGAAGCTTCCCCCCTCTGCTACCTGCAGTCTCTGCCCACGAAGGGGCTTCCTAGTGTGTGGAAACCTTTCCTCCTTCACAGCTCCCTCCCACTGGTGCAGGTCCCGTCCCTATTCTTTTGTCTCTGTTATTTCTTTTTTCTTTTGCCCTACCCAAGTACATGGGGATTTTCTTGCCTTTTGGGAGGTCTGACGTCTTCTGCCAGCGTTCAGTGGGTGTTCTGTAGGAGCAGTTGCACGTGTAGATGTATTTCTCATGTATCTGTGGGGAGGAAGGTGATCTCCGCGTCTTACTCTTCCGCCATCTTGCCCCTCCCCCCTGTTTGTTTTTTGACCATGCCGGGTCTTAATTGCAGCACACAGGATCTTCGTTGTGGGATATTTTAGTTGCGGCATGTGGGATCTAGTTTCCTGACCAGGAATTGAACCCAGGCCCTCTACATCAGGAGCATGGAGTCTTAACCACTGGACCATCAAGGAAGTCCCTGGAGGGCTCAAACTTTTGATTTCAAAACTTACTACAAAGCCACAGACAAAATAATGTTGTACTGGCATTAAGACAGACATGTAGGCAGTAAAATAGAATAGCGTCCCAAATAAACCCTTGCATGGATGGTTAAGTGATTTTTGACAAGTATTCCAAAACTATTCAGTGGAGAAATGACAAATGGTGTGGGCAAAACTGAATACCAAATGCAAAAGAATGAAGCTGAATCCTTACCTAACACCATATACACAGTTAACTTAAAATAGATCTATTATTTAAATCAAGATATAACTATACAACTCTTAGAAGAAAGTAAAGGGCAAAAGCTTCAAGACTTTGGATGTGGCAATGAATTGTTTGATATGCTACCAAAGACACAGACAATAAATGACACCATTAAGTCACCCCTTTAATACACTTTGATGGTGTCTCAGTGTTCGTAACATGCAGACCAAATGTTATGCTGTGAAAAGGAGCAAAGTATCAAAAATGACTCATAATTCTGGTTCTCCCACATGGAAAACAGAGATCATTGGAAATTGGAGTAGGACCTGATAGGGGAAGACCAAGAGTCAGAAATGCCTTTGGCCATCCAAGAGTAGAGATGGAGGAAGTGAAGGAGAGATCTGGACTGCAGGTAACAATGAGATGTCAAATCTCCATGGACAGAAATTATAGTTATGGACATGGATGATATGGCTTATAGAGAAACACCAGAATGAAAGTGAGGAGGATTGAGCTCTGAGGACCTTCCACATTGAAAACTCAAATAGACAGTGATAAACCAGCAGAAGAGGCAAGGATATAACCAGAGAGGTAGATGAAAGTTTGGATAGGGTATCCAGGAAGCCAAGGACAGAGAGTGTTTCTGGGAGTGGTGAGTAAGATCAAAGACTGCAGAAAAGGGCAACTGCAACAGGGCTGTCAAAAACACTGATTTAAAGACATTGAAGTCAGCAATGATGTGCAGAGAGCTGATTTAAAATAGCAATGGGTTCATTTGTACCCTTTTTTTTTTTGATTCCATATATAAGTGGTATTATAAGATATTTGAACTTATTTACAAAACGGAAGTAGACGCAGGGATGTAGGAAACAAACTTCTGGTTACCAGGAGATGGAGCGGGGGGATAAACTGGGAGATTGGGACTGACATACACACTACTATATATAAAATAGACAACTAATAAGGACCTACTGTACAGCACAGGGAACTCTACTCAATACTCTGTAATGGCCTATATGGGAAAAAAATCTAAAAAAGAGTGGATATGTATATATATGTATAACTGATTCACTTTGCTGTACATCTGAAACTAACAGAACACTGTAAATCAACTATACTCCAATAAATTTTTTAAAAAAGATTACAACTTAAACATAAAATAAAATGAGATATCAATGGGGGTGTCAGCCAAACTAAGATGAGGAGAAACTGGCAGGTGAGAAAATTATAAGTGAGAAAGTAAAGATAACATCTTTGAGAAAGGCAAGGTGGTAAATGAGGGGACAGTAGGGTGAGTCAGAGTTTTTGTTTTCCCTATGAAGGAACACTTTGAGTATATTTAAATACTGGAGACCATCTGGCAGAAATGATGAGGTTTAAAATACATTCACAAGATTGTATGATTTAAAACAGGAATATGGGACTTCCCTGGTGGTCTAGCAATTAAGACTGTGAGCTTCCACTGCAGGGGGCGTGGGTGGGATCCTAGGTCAGAGAACTAAGACCATGCATGCTGCGCAGCCAAAAAAACCGTCTCTGGGATTTCCCTGGCAGTCCCATGGTTAAGATTTCGCCTTCCAATTCAGGGGATGCGGGTTTGATCCCTGGTAGGGGTGGTAAGATCCCACATGCCTCACAGCCAAAAAACCAAAACATAAAACAGAAGCAATGTTGTAATGAATTTAATAAAGACTTTAAAAATGGTCCACATCAAAAAAAGAAAAAATTAAAAAGGCATATGAATGCCACCTATTTTGTAAATAAAGTTTTATTGGACCACAGCCACACCATAAATTTAGGTATTGCCTATGACTGCTTTGAAGCTACAATGTTAGAGTTGAGTAGCCGTGACAGAATCATATGGTGCCCAAACAGGGCTGGTGCTAAGAGGAGGTGAATTAATCACACACAGCAAAAAATTTAAGAAAGTATTCACTCTGGGGGCAAACTTTGTACTTGCCTAGTGCTTAACATAAGTACTTTGGAGTTTTGTTTCTAGTCACCCAAGCCCCAGCCATGCCCATAAAGCCTATAATTTTTTACTCTCTGGCCTGTTACAGGAAAAAAATGCACTAATTTATACTAACTCTCTGGCTAATTATTTTTGAGCTCTAGTTTGTAATACATTGCCTTCCAAAGTTTGAGATATCAATAGTTTAAGGAAAGGTGGAGCGGCATGTGAATGAAGGCGAAGCTCAAAGTCTGGAAAGGTGTATATTCATGCCCGCCTATTGAGCAGAGCAGAGGGCAGGTACAGCAAGTGTTAGGAATGAGAGCCTTTGAACCACCTGGGTTTTTGTTTTGTTTTTTCTGTCTGAAGCAGAAAGCAAAATCATTCAAAGGTAGAGAGGGCCTGCTGAGAATTTTGAGGTTGTAGGCAAATGGACTGAGTTGAATTGCTTATTGAGAAGAGAAGCAAGGCTAAATTATCCAGAGAAATGAAATGAGTGATGTCAATGACCACAGATGTGTAACAGTACTAGTCCATCCCAGACAAGGAAAGCCTCTGGCAGCAAACAATACACAATGACTGAGAGGCAGTCAGTTGGGTACATCCTGGATTGGGGTGTTGGGGAACTCAGAATTGATACTGAAGAAAACAAAGGGGTGCATGCCACTAATGGAGAGGAGAAAAATGGAGAATTTAGTGCAGTGGAGGAATCTCTGTAACAAGACATGCTAACAAAGCTTGCCAGAAGAAATGGATATCTGATTGAGGTGGACAGTGGGTGACAAAGGTGGCAGGCAGGGAAAGAAAAGAAGCTAGAAGAGAAAAATGTCAGAGAGAAATGAGAACCTAGATGGGTGTGAGTGGGTCATTTAAGTGAACATTCAAATCCCTCAGAATTGGGGGGTCTGACTGTGAGCCAAATGCATAATGTTAGGAGATAGCAATAGCAGGGAATGAGGAGAGAACTGAAACAGTAGGTTTGTAACATTCAGTGGGATGATGATTCAGTAGCAATGCAGAGCAAAGAGTGTGGCACAGCTCCTCTTGATTTCACAGTTCATGAAAGGGAGAGTAGACAGTACCTACTAATGAGGATAACAGAGAAACCAGTATCTATTGGGAGCATACACTATATATTAGAATAGTAATTTCCTTGCCACTTAAGACATATATTATCAGTTTCACTAGCCACTGTCAACATAATGAATTTCAAGATTCCTTTTTCTGTTTAAAAGAAGAGCTTTGAACTCATGGGTCCATAATGTGTGAGCCTATGCTCTCATAGCTTTATTTACACATAGAAAAGGAATTTATATATTGGTTTTAAAGGAAACTTGTTTTGAATTCTCAGGTTCAAATAATGTTTTGAGAAAAAATATTATTCAAAGAATCTTGCCTGGAATTTTATAAAGACACTAAACAGAAACTGCAAGAGATTTTAGAAAAATAGAGATTTCTTTCTGGAGCTTGTAATCATCAAGGGAAGGCTATATAGTAACAAGAATCTATATAATCATATCACATTCTACCAATGAAAGAATAAACTTGTCCACACACCAAAAAAAGTATTAAAGGACAAAGAAAAATGTATTATAAGTGACTACAATCTTGGATAAGAAAAAAGAAATAAAAAACTTGGGAAACAAAGACATGCAAGAATTGTACTTTGATATCTACCAAACATTGCTGAAAGAAAGTAAAGAAGATGTAATAAATGGAAAACCCTGTGTTTATGGATTGTAATATTTGATAATGTTAAGATGGCAGTAGTACCTAAAGTAAAGGACAAATGCAAAGAAATCCTGATTAAAGTCCCAACAGTCTTTTTTTGCAGAATTGAAAAAGCCAATTCAAAATTCATATAAAATTATGATGTACCCTAAATAGCCAAAAGAATCTTGAAAAATAAGAAGAAATGTGAACTCATAATTACAAATTATAAATATACAAATGTACAACAATCAAAACAGTGTGAAAATTGCATAACGTTAGACATACAGGTCAATGGAAAAAATAACTGATTTTTTGGGGGGTGGAGTCAAGATGGCAGACTAAGAGGATGCTGAGTTTACATCTCCTCATAACTAGGGCACCTACTAGGTGCTGGTGGGGGACCTCAGATACCTAAGGGGATGGAAGGAATCCCTGCATGACCAGGTAGGATGTGGGGGGGAAGGAAGAGGTGAAGAAAAGTGGAGGTTGGATGGGATGAGGGCCCCTGAGGAGAGGCTGGGGGAGGGCAGGTGTTCCTACCTTCAGAGGGGTCCACTTATGTCAAGGGGATCAGTGAGGATGAAGAGGGGCCTTCAAGGGATCTGGAGATCAGAGGGAAATGTGGCCAGTGTCTCCCCCGCCCACTTGGGCCCTGACAAGCCTGCTGGGGTCCTAGGCCTGAACCCCACCCCCAGGGGCCCCTCTGACCATCCAGGTCTTGGGCCTGAGCAGTCCCCCAACAAGGTCTATTCTGACAGCACAAGTGCAGGTAGGCCAAATGTCACCACTCTCCAAGGCCTCCTCTGGCTGCACCAGCCCCAGTGGGTACACCTGTGGAGGCCTGCACCCCAGCTGGCCTTCATGGACATGTGTGCTCCAGGCAAGCTTCAGGAACAGATGCTGGAGAGAGGAAAACATGTAGAGGTGGGGCTGACACAGTGGGCCCAGGGACCTATCTAGAGGACTTGAGCCCTACTGAGGAGGTGGAGGTAGGGTATATAGCTCACTGTGGGGGCAAGGACACTGATAGGGCACCAGGGATTTTTTTTTTAATCTTTTATTTTTATTCTTAATTTTTTATTGTTTTTAAATTTTTAAAAATAAATTTATTTATTTATGGCTGCATTGGGTCTTTGTTGCTTCATGCGGGCTTCTCTAGTTGCGGCGAGTGGGGGCTACTCTTCATTGCAGTGCATGGGCTTCTCATTGCAGTGGCTTCTCTTGTTGCAGAGCATGGGCTGTAGTCACGTGGGCTTCAATAGTTGTGGCACACAGGCGTAGTAGTTGTCGCTCACGGGCTCAGTAGTTGTGGCAGACAGGCTCAGTAGTTGTGGCTCATGGGCTCTAGAGAGCAGGCTCAGTAGTTGTGGTGCACAGGCTCAGCTGCTCTGTGGCATGTGGGATCTTCCAGGACCAGGGCTTGAACCCGTGTCCCCTGCATTGGCAGGCAGATTCTTAACCACTGTGCAACCAGGGAAGTCCCTATCTTTATTTTTTTTAATTTTTTTGTTTTCTTTATTCTATTTTTTTAATGTTGTGGTTTTGTTTTGTTTTGTTCTGTTGTTGTTTCATTTTTATTGCTATTTTATCTAATATATTTCTTAATTTTTCTAATTTTATTTTATATTTTATTCTTTATTATTGTTCTGCTCTTTTCTGTTTTTGTTTTTTGTTTATTTCTTTCTTGTTCTTCCATGCCACGAGGTTTCTGGGGTTTTGATTACCAGGCTGGGGGTTGGGCCTGAGCTCCGGTGGTGGGAGTGCCAAGTCCAAGCCACCGGATACCAGAGAACCTCCGACCCCAGGGAATATTAATCGGTGTGAGGTCTCCCAGAAGCCCTCATCTCGGCATGAAGAACCGTCTCCATCCAACTGCCTGCAAACTCCAGTGCTGAATGCCTCAGTCCAAACAACCAGTAAGACAGGAACACAGACCCCAAAAAAAGATGATGAAAAATATGTTACATACAAAGGAACCAGGTAAAAACCTAAAAGACCAAATAAATCAAGAGGAAATAGGAAACCTACCTAAAAAAGAATTCAGAGTAATGATATTAAAGATGATCCAAAATCTCAGCAATAGAATGGAGCCACAGATTAAGAAAATATAAGAAATGTTTAGCAAGGTTCTAGAAGAACTAAAGAACAAACAAACGGTAGTGAACAACACAATAACTGAAATGAAAAATACACTAGAAGGAATCAACAGCAGAATAACTTACATAGAAGAAGTGAGCTGGAAAATACAATGGTGGAAATAACTGCTAAGGAGTAGAATAGAGAAAAAGGAATGAAAAGAAATGAGGACAGTCTCAGAGACTTCTGGGAGAACATTAAATGCACCAACATTCAAATTATACGGGGCCCAGAAGAAGAAAAGAAGGAGAAAGGGTCTAAGAAAATATTTGAAAAGATTATAGTCAAAACTTTGTATAACATGGGAAAGAGAATAGCCACCCAAGTCCAGGAAGTACAGAGAGTCCAATACAGTATAACCCAAGGAGAAACACACCGAGACACATATTAATCAAACTAACAAAAATTAATTCAAAGAAAAAATATTAAAAGCAGCAAAAGAAAAGCAACAAATAACATACAAGGCAATCCCCATAAGGTTGTCAGCTGATTTTTCAGCAGAAATTCTGCAGGCCAAAAGGGAGTGTCATGATGTATTTCAAGTGATGATAGGAAAAACCTACAACCAAGATTACTCTAACCAGCAAGGATCTTATTGAAATTCGACAGAGAAATCAAAAGTTTTGCAGACAAGCAAAGGCTAAGAGAATTCAACACCACCAAACCAGCTTTACAACAAAGGTTAAGGAAACTCCTCTAGGTGGAAAACACAAGAGAAAAAAAAAAAAAAAAAAGACCGACAAAAACAACCCAAAACAATAAACAAAATCGTAATAGGAACAAACATATTGATAATTACCTTAAATGTAGATGGATTAAATGTTCCAACCAAAAGATGGCAACTGGTTTAATGGATACAAAAACAAAACCCGTATAAAAGAGACCAACTTCAGAACTAGGGACATGTACAGACTGAAAGTGAGGGTATGGAAAAAGATATTCCATGCAAATGGAAATCAAAAGAAAGCTGGAGTAGTAATACTTATATCAGATAAAAAAGACTTTAACATAAAGACTGTTACAAGAGAGAAGGAAGGACACTACATAATGATCAAGGGATCACTCCAAGAAGAAGATATACCAATTATAAATATTTATGCACACAACCTAGGTAACAAATGACAACAAAAACATGAAGACCCAAAACCTATGTGATGCAGCAAAAGCAGTCCTAAGATGGAAGTTTTTAGCAATTCAATCCTACCTCAAGAAACAAGAAAAATCTCAAACCTTACACCTAAAGCAAATGGAGAAAGAATAACAACAACCACAAAAATCAAAGTGAGTAGTAGAAAAGAGATTATAAAAATCTGAGCAGAAATAAATGAAATAGGAACAAAGAAAATAATAGAAAAAATTAATGAAACTAAAAGCTGTTTCCTTGAAGGATAAACAAAATTGATAAAACTTTAGCCAGACTCATCGAGAAAAAAGGGAGAGGCTTCAAATCAATAAAATTAGGAATGGAAAAAGGAGAAGTTACAATGGACACCGCCAAAATACAAAGGATCATAAGAGACTGCTAAAAGGAACTATATGCCAATAAAATGGACAACATGGAAGAAATGAATAAATTCTTAGAAAAGTACAACCTTCCCAAGACTGAAGCAGGAAGAAATAGAAAAGATGAATAGACCAGTCACAAGTAATGAATTGGAAACTGCAGTTAAAAATCTTTCAACAAACAAAAGTCCAGGACATGATGGCTTCAGTGGCAAATTCTATCAAACATCTAGAGAAGAGCTAACACCTATCCTTCTCAAACTCCTCCAAAAAACTGCAGAGGAAGGAATACTCCCAAGCCTACTGTACAAGGCCACCATAACCCTGATACCAAAACCAGACAAAGATTTCACAAAAAAGAAAATTACATGCCAATATCACTGATGAACACAGTGCAAAAATTTTCAACAAAATACTAACAAACAGAATCCAACAACACATTAAAAGGATCATACACCATGATCAAGTGGGATTTATCCCAGAGATGCAAGGATAGGCAACATAGACAAATCAAACAATGTGATACACCACATTAACAAACTGAAGAATAAAAAAGATGATCATCTCAATAGATGTCAAAAAAGCTTTTGATGAAATACAACACTCATTTATGATAAATACTATTCAGAAAGTGGGCACAGAGGGAACCTACATCAATATATTAAAGGCCATATATGACAAACCCACAGCTAACATCATTCTCAATGGTGAAAAACTAAAAGCATCCCCTCTAAAATCAGGAACAAGACAAGGCTGCCCACTCTCACCACTTTTATTCAACATAATTTTGGAAGTCCTAGCCATGGCAATCAGGAGAAAAAGAAACAAAATGAATACAAATTGGGAAAGAAGAAGTAAAACTGTCACTGTTTGCAGATGACATGATACTATACATAAAATCCTAAAGATGCTACCAGGAAAAAACTAGAGCTCGTCACTGAATTTGGAAAAGTTGTATAGATGAACGTGAGGATTTAAATGACTGTACCAGCATCCCTTGGGGATATTGCGGGGTTTGCTTCCAGACCTTAGCAACAAAGTGAGTCATGTGAATTTTTTTTTTTTTTTTGGTTTCCTGGTGCATATTAAAGTTATTTCATACTAAAACCAAAACAAAAATATAATGCACAGAGATCTCTTGCATTCCTATACACTATCAATGAAAAATCAGAAAGAGAAATCAAGGAAACAATCCCATTTACCATAGCATCAAAAAGAACAAAAAATCCTAGGAATAAACCTACATAAGGAGGCAAAAGACCTATATTCAGAAAACTATAAGATACTGATGAAAGAAATCAAAGATGATACAAACAGATGGAGAGATATACCATGTTCTTGTATTGGAAGAATCAACATTGTGAAAATGACTATACTACCCAAAGCAATCTACAGATTCAGTGCAATCCCTATCAAATTACCAATGGCATTTTTCACAGAATTAGAAAAAAATTTTTTACAATTTCTATAGAAACACAAAAGACCCCAAATACCCAAGTAATCTTGAGAAAGAAAAATGGAGTTGGAGGAATCAGGCTCCCTTACTTCAGGCTATACTACAAAGCTACAGTCATCAAAACAGTATGGTACTGGCACCAAAAAACCCAGAAATATAGATCAGTGGAACAGGATAGAAATTCCAGCGATAAACCCACATTTCTCTGGTCAACTAATCTATGACAAAGGAGGCAATAATATACAATGGAGGAAAGACAGTCCCTTCAATATGTTGTGCTGGGAAAATTGAACAGCTAGAAGTAAAATTATGAAATTAGAACACTCCTTAACACCATACAAAAAATAAACTCAAAATGGGTTAAAGTCCTAATGTAAGACTGGATACTATAAAACTCGTAGAGGAAAACATAGGCAGAACATTCTTTGATATAAAATGCAACAAGAGCTTTTATGATCCACCTCCAAGAGTAATGAAAATAAAAACAGAAATAAACAAATTGGACCTAATTAAACTTAAAAGCTTTTGCACAGCAAAGGAAACCATAAACAAAACAAAAAACAATGCACAGAAGTTGGAGAAAATATTTGCAAACAATTCAACCAATAAGGGATTAATCTCCAAAATCCACAAACAGCTAATGTGGTTCAATATCCCAAAACAAACAACCCAATTAAAAAATGGGCAGAAAATCTACATACACATTGCTCCCCAAAAGACATATAGATGGCCAAACCATCACATGAAAAGATGCTCAACATCACTAATGATTAGAGACATGCAAATCAAAACTACAGTATCACCTTACACCAGTCAGCATGGACATCAGTAAACAGCCTACAAATAACAAATTCTGGAGAGGCTGTGGAGAAAAGGGAACTCTCTTGCACTGTTGGTGGCAATGTAAGTTGATACAGCCACTATGGAGGTTCTTTTAAAAAGTAAAAATAGATCTACCATATGATCCAGCCATCCCACTCCTGGACATATATCTGGAGAAAACCATAATTCAAAAACATACTTGCACCCCAATTTTCACTGCAGCCCTATTTACAATAGCCAAGACATGGAAGAAACCTAAATGTCCATCGAAAGAGGAGTGGGTAATGAAGATGTGGCACATATATACAATGGAATACTACTCAGCCATAAAAAACAATGAAATACTGCCATTTTCAACAATGTGGATGACCTAAATATTATCATACTAAAGTCAGAGAAAGACAAATATCATATGATACCACTTGTATGTAGAATCTAATAAAAAATGAAACAAATGAACTTATTTATAAAACAGAAACAGACTCACAGATCTTGAAATCAAACTTATGTTTACCAATGGGGAAACGTGGGGGGAAGTGATAAATTAGAAGATTGGGATTAACATATACAGACTACTGTATATAAAATAGATAACTAATAAGGATCTACTGTATAGCACAGGGAACTCTATCCAATGCTCTGTAATAGCCTGTATGGGAAAAAAAAATCTTAAAAAGAGTGAATATATGTATATGTATAACTGATTCACTTTGCTCTACATCTGAAACTAACAGCACTGTAAGTCAACTATACTGCAATAAAAATTTTAAGAAAAGTAAAATCACAGCACATATTCATGTTAAAAATCCAAAGAGTAAAGAAAGATATAAAATTTTTACTATGACTTCTTTTCTGGAAAAAGACATTGTATATATTTCCAAATACATGTTCCAGGTTGTTCTGAAAAAAAACTATTGATGAAAGTGACATTACTGCCAAATTTACAGAAATGAAAAAGAATTAAATAGAATGCCATGAACACTTGTATGCCAAGAAATTTGATTACCCAGATCAAATGGTTCTATTTCTACAAACACATAAGTTACCTAAATTGATTCAAGAAGTAAAAAAATCTGAGTCAACAAATTAGAAAAAAAAGTAATCCAATTGGTAATCAAAACCTATCAATTAAACAACAACAACAACAAAAACAAGAGACCAAGGCCAGATGCCTTAACAGGTTAATTCTACCAAATTAGGATGTGGGAACACTTCCTAACTCATTCTACTACACCACCTTTAGCCTGACACCAAAGTCAAATAGGACATGACAAGAAAAGTAATCTATAGATAAATAATTACTATGACTATAGATGGAAACATACTCAAGAAAATGCTAGTAAACCACATTCATTAGCTTATTAAAATGATGATATGCCATGATCTAGAGGGATTATCCCAAGCATGCAAGGTTGGTTCAATATACAAATAAATTAATGTAATATACCATGCTACCTGAACAAAGTAATAAAATACATATGTTATCATCTGAACTGATGAAGAAAGGGCATTTGACCAAATGCAGCACTCAAACAACTAGGAATAGTAGAAACTTTCTCAACATGTTAAACGAAATTTTTGAAACACCTACAGCTAACGTCATACTCAATGGTGAAAAACTGAAGCTTTCCCTCTAAAAGGAGTAACAAAGATGCAATAGAAATATGACCATTTCACCACTGCTACTCATCATTGTGTTGAAAGTTCTGACCAGAGCAATTAGGCAAGAAAAAGAACTAAGATACATTCAAACTGGAAAGAAATAAGTAAAATTATATCTAGCTACAGATGACATGATCCTATATACATATACCAAATCCTGAAGAATTGACAGGAAACTTCTAGAGCCAATGATGGATTCAGCTATGATGCAGAAGACAAGATCAACACCAAAAATAATTATTGTTTCACTGTTATCAATAAACAGTCTGTAAAAAGAGGAAAAAAATAAATCTAAATTGCATCTATAAAAGTAAAGTACCTAGAAATAAATTTAAAATTAACATTTTGAGTTTATACATTAAAAGACTTAATATTGTCCAGATGTCAGTACTACCCCAAGCTATCTAAAGATTTAAAATAATCTATGTCAAAAATTCCAGCAGCTTTTTTTTCTTTTTGCAGAAAAGGAAAAGCTCATCCATAAATTCAGAGGGTTTTAAGTAGTCCCAAATAGTCAAAACAATCTTAATAATGAAGAATACATTTGGCAGACACATTTTCTGATTTCTAAATGTACAACAACGCTACAGTAATTACAAGTGTAATTCTGGAATAAAGATATTTAGACCAATGGAATATAATTGAGGGTCCAGGAATGAACTCATTATCAAAACTCTGTAATGGCTATTTCCCCTCACAGTAAAATCCCATTTCCTTACAATCATGCTCAAGGACCCACATGACCTGATTCTCACTACCTTCTTGAACTCATTTCCAACCACTCTGCCTCTTACTCACCTGACTCTAGCCAAGAAGGTCTGCTTATTTTTTCAATGCTGTTCCCTCAATAGGCTTGTCCTGCTCTTGCCTTAATATTTTGTATGACAGTCCCCTCTACCTAGAAAGCTCATTGCCTGAATGTTCTCATGATTAATTCTTACTCTTTTTAAAGTTTTTTTTAAAAACATCTTTATTGGAGTATAATTGCTTTACAATGGTGTGTTGGTTTCTGCTTTATAACAAAGTGAATCAGCTATACATATACATATATCCCCATATCCCCTCCCTCTTGTGTCTCCCTCCCACCCTCCCTATCCCACCCCTCTAGGTGGTCAAAAAGCACAGAGCTGATCTCCCTGTGCTATGCGGTTGCTTCCCAGTAGCTATCTGTTTTACGTTTGGTAGTGTATATATGTCCATGCTACTCTCTCACTTTGTCACAGCTTACCCGTCCCCCATCCCATATCCTCAAGTCCATTCACTAGTAGGTCTGTGTCTTTATTCCCGTCTTGCCACTAGGTTCTTCATGACTTTTTTTTTTTTCCCCTTAGATTCCAAATATATGTGTTAGCATACAGTATTTGTTTTTCTCTTTTGGACTTCACTCTGTATGACAGACTCTAAGTCCATCCACCTCACTACAAATAACTCAATTTCATCTCTTTTTATGGCTGAGTAATATTCCATTGTATATATGTGCCACATCTTCTTTATCCATTCAGCTGTCAATGGAAACTTAGGTTGCTTCCATTTCTTGGCTATTGTAAATAGAGCTGCAATGAACATTTTGGTACATGACTCTTTTTGAATTATGGTTTTCTCAGGGTATATGTCCAGTAGTGGGATTGCTGGGTCGTATGGTAGTTCTATTTTAGTTTTTTACTGTTCTCCATACTGTTCTCCATACTGGCTGTACCAATTTATATTCCCACCAACAGTGCAAGAGCGTTCCCTTTTCTCCACACCCTCTCCAGCATTTAGTGTTTCTAGATTTTTTGATGATGGCCATTCTGACTGGTGTGAGATGATATCTCATTGTAGTTTTGATTTGCATTTCTCTAATGATTAATGATGTTGAGCATTCTTTCATGTGTTCGTGGGCAATCTGTATACCTTCTTTGGAGAAATGTCTATTTAGGTCTTCTGCCCATTTTTGGATTGGGTTGTTTGTTTTTTTGATATTCAGCTGCATGAACTGCTTGTAAATTTTGGAGATTAATCCTTTGTCAGTTGCTTCATTTGCAAATATTTTCTCCCATTCTGAGGGTTGTATTTTGGTCTTCTTTATGGTTTCCTTTGCTGTGCAAAAGCTTTTAAGTTTCATTAGGTCCCATTTGTTTATTTGTGTTTTTATTTCCATTTCTCTAGGACCCAGGTCAGAAACGATCTTGCTGTGGTTTATGTCATAGAGTGTTCTGCCTATGTTTTCCTCTAAGAGTTTGACAGTGTCTGGCCTTGCATTTAGGTCTTTAATCCATTTTGAGTTTATTTTTGTGTATGGTGTTAGGGAGTGTTCTCATTTCATACTTTTACATGTACCTGTCCAGTTTTCCCAGCACCACTTATTGAAGAGGCTGTCTTTTCTCCACTGTATATGCTTGCCTCCTTTATCAAAGATAAGGTGACCATATGTGCATGGGTTTATCTCTGGGCTTTCTATCCTGTTCCATTGATCTATATTTCTGTTTTTGTGCCAGTCCCATACTGTCTTGATTACTGTAGCTTTGTAGTATCATCTGAAGTTAGGGAGCCTGATTCCTCCAGCTCCATTTTTCGTCCTCAAGATTGCTTTGGCTATTCGGGGTCTTTTGTGTTTCCATACAAATTGTGAAATTTTTGGTTCTAGTTCTGTGAAAAATGTCAGTGGTAGTTTGATAGGGATTGCATTGAATCTGTAGATTGCTTTGGGTAGTAGAGTCATTTTCACAATGTTGATTCTTCCAATCCAAGAACATGGTATATCTCTCCATCTGTTTGTATCATCTTTAATTTCTTTCATCAGAGTCTTATAATTTTCTGAATACAGGTCTTTTGTCTCCTTAGGTAGGTTTATTCCTAGGTATGGTATTTTATTTTTGTTGGAATGCTAAATGGGAGTGTTTTCTTAATTTCACTTTCAGATTTTTCATCATTAGTGTATAGGAATGCAAGAGATTTCTGTGCATTAACTTTGTATCCTGCTACTTTACCAAATTCATTGATTAGTTCTAATCGTTTTCTGGTAGCATCTTTAGGATTCGTTATGTATAGTATCATGTCATCTGCAAACAATGACAGCTTTACTTCTTTTCTGATTTGGATTCCTTTTATTTCTTTTTCTTCTCTGATTGCTGTGGCTAAAATTTCCAAAACTATGTTGAATAATAGTGGTGAGAGTGGGCAACCTTGTCTTGTTCCTGATCTTAGTGGAAATGTTTTCAGTTTTTCACCATTGAGTATGATTTTGGCTGTGGGTTTGTCATATATGTCCTTTATTATGTTGAGGAAATTCCCTCTATGACTACTTTCTGCAGGGTTTTTATCATAAATCGGTGTTGAATTTTGTCAAAAGCTTTCTCTGCATCTATTGAGATGATCATATGGTTTTTCTCCTTCAATGTTAATATGATGTATCACGTTGATTGATTTGCATATATTGAAGAATCCTTGCATTCCTGGAATAAACCCCACTTGATCATGGTGTATGATCCTTTTAATGTGCTGTTGGATTCTGTTTGCTAGTATTTTGTTGAGGATTTTTGCATCTATGTTCGTCAGTGATATTGGCCTGTAGTTTTCTTTCTTTGTGACATCTTTGTCTGGTTTTGGTATCAGGGTGATGGTGGCCTCGTAGAATGAGTTGGGGAGTGTTCCTCCCTCTGCAATATTTTGGAAGAGTTTGAGAAGGATAGGTGTTAGCTCTTCTCTAAATGTTTGATAGAATTCGCCTGTGAAGCCATCTGGTCCTGGGCTTTTGTGTGTTGGAAGATTTTTAATCACAGTTTCAATTTCATTGTTTGTGATTGGTCTGTTCATGTTTTCTCTTTCTTTCTGGTTCAGTCTTGGCATGTTGTACATTTCTAAGAATACATCCAATTCTTCCAGGTTGTCCATTTTATTGGCATAGAGTTGCTTGTAGTAATCTCTCATGATCGTTTGTATTTCTGCAGTGTTAGTTGTTACTTCTCCTTTTTCATTTCTAATTCTATTGATTTGAGTCTTCTCCCTTTTTTTCTTGATGAGTGTGGCTAATGGTTTATCAATTTTGTTTATCTTCTCAAAGAACCAGCTTTTAGTTTTATTGATCTTCACTATTGTCTCCTTCATTTCTTTTTCATTTATTTCTGATCTGATCTTTATGATTTCTTTCCTTCTGCTAACTTTGGGGTTTTTTGTTCTTCTTTCTCTAATTGCTTTAGGTGTAAGGTTAGGTTGTTTATCTGAGATGTTTCTTGTTTCTTAAGGTAGGATTGTATTGCTAGAATCTTCCCTCTTGGAACTGCTTTTGCTGCATACCATACGTTTTGGGTCATGTTTTCATTGTCATTTTTTTCTAGGTATTTTTTGATTTCCTCTTTGATTTCTTCAGTGATCTCTTGGTTATTTAGTAGTGTATTGCTTACCCTCCATGTGTTTGTATTTTTTACAGATTTTTTCCTGTAATTGATACTTAGTCTCAGAGCATTGTGGTCAGAAAAGATACTTGATATGACTTCAATTTTCTTAAATTTACCAAGGCTTGATTTGTGACCTAAAATATGATCTATCCTGGAGAATGTTCCACGAGCACTTGAGAAGAAAGTTTATTCTGTTGTTTTTGGATGGAATGTCCTATAAATATCAATTAAGTCCATCTTGTTTAATGTATCATTTAAAGTTTGTGTTTCCTTTTTTATTTTCATTTTGGAGATCTGTCCATTGGTGAAAGTGGGGTGTTAAAGTCCCCTACTATGATTGTGTTACTGTCGATTTCCCCTTTTATGGCTGTTAGTATTTTCCTTATGTATTGAAGTGCTCCTATGTTGGGTGCATAGATATTTACAATTGTTATATCTTCTTCTTGGATCGATCCCTTGATCATTATGTAGTGTCCCTCTTTGTCTCTTGTAATAGTCTTTATTTTAAAGTTCATTTTGTCTGATATGAGAATTGTTACTCCAGCTTTCTTTTGATTTCCATTTGCATGGAATATCTTTTTCCATACCCTCACTTTCAGTTTGTATGTGTCCCTAGGTCTGAAGTGGGTCTTGATTGATTATTTCCTTTCCCATATTGGGAAGTTTTCAACTATAATTTCTTCAGATTTTCTCAGTCCCTTTCTTTTTCTCTTCTTCTTCTGGGACCCCTATAATTCGAATGTTGGTGCATTTAATGTTGTCCCAGAGGTCTCTGAGACTGTCCTCAATTCTTTTCATTCTTTATTCTTTATTCTGCTTTGCAGAAGTTATTTCCACTATTTTATCTTCCAGGTCACTTATCCGTTCTTCTGCCTCAGTTATTCTGCTATTGAGCCTGTCTAGAGTATTTTTAATTTCATTTATTGTGTTGTTTATCGTTGCTTGGTTCCTCTTTAGTTCTTCTAGGTCCTTGTTAAATGTTTCTTGCATTTTGTCTATTCTATTTCCAAGATTTTGGATCATGTTTACTATCATTATTCTGAATTCTTTTTCGGGTAGACTGCCTATTTCCTCTTCATTTGTTAGGTCTGGTGTGTTTTTGCCTTGCTCCTTCATCTGCTGTGTGTTTTTCTGTCTTCTCCTTCTGCTTATCTTACTGTGTTTGGGGTCTCCTTTTCACAGGCTGCAGGTTCGTAGTTCCCATTGTTTTTGGTATCTGTCCCCAGTGGTTAAGGTTGGTTCAGTGTGTTGTGTAGGCTTCCTGGTGGAGGGGACTATTGTCTGTGTTCTGGGGAATGAGGCTGGATCTTGTCTTTCTGGTGGGCACGTCCACATCTGGTGGTGTGTTTTGGGGTGTCTGTGGCCTTATTATGATTTTAGGCAGCCTCTCTGCTAATGGATGTGGCTGTGTTCCTGTCTTGCTAGATGTTTGGCATAGGGTGTCCAGCACTGTAGCTTGCTGATCGTTGAGTGAAGCTGGGTCTTGGTGTTGAGATGGAGATCTCTGGGAGATTTTCATCATTTGGTATTATGTGGAGCTGGGAGGTCTCTTGTGGACCAGTGTCCTGAAGTTGGCTCTCCCACCTCAGAGGCACAACCCTGATGCTGGCTGGAGCACCAAGAGCCTTTCATTCATAAGGCTCAGCATAAAAGGGAGAAAAAATGGAAAGAAAGAAAGAAAGAGGATACAATAAAATAAAGATAAAATAAAATAAAGTTATTAAAATAAAAAATAATTATTAAGAAAAAAAGAAATTTTAAAAGCAAAAAACCCCCCAAAAAACAAACAAACAAAAAACGGACGGACAGAACCCTAAGACAAATGGTGAAAGCAAAGCTATACAGACAAAATCTCACACAGAAGCATACACATACACACTCACAAAAAGAGGAAAGGGGGAAAAAATAATATATCGTTGCTCCCAAAGTCCACCTCCTCAATTTAGGATGATTCGTTGTCTATTCAGGTATTCCACAGATGCAGGGTACATCAAGTTGATTGTGGAGTTTTAATCCGGTGCTTCTGAGGTTACTGGGAGAAATTTCCCTTTCTCTTCTTTGATCACTCAGCTCCCGGGGTTCAGCTTTGGATTTGGACCCGCCTCTGCGTGTAGGTCACCTGAGGGCATCTGTTCTTCACTCAGACAGGACGGGGTTAAAAGAGCAGCTGATTGGGGGCTCCGGCTCACTCAGGCCGCGGGGAGGGAGCGGTACGGATGCGGGGCGAGCCTACAGCGGCAGAGGCCAGAGTGAAGTTGCACCAGCCTGAGGCATGCTGTGTGTTCTTCCGGGTCAGTTGTCCCTGGATCCCGGGACCCTGGCAGTGGCGGGCTGCACAGGCTCCCGGGAGGGGAGGTGTGGATAGTGACCTGTGCTTGCACACAGGCTTCTTGGTGGCGGCAGCAGCAGCCTTAGCGTCTCATGCCTGTCTCTGGTGTACACGCTGATAGCCGTGGCTCTCACCTGTCTCTGGAGCTCGTTTAGGTGGCGCTCTGAATCCCCTCTCCTCGCGCACCAGGAAACAAAGAGGGAAGAAAAAGTCTCTTGCCTGTTCGGCAGGTCCGGACCTTTCCCCCGTACTCCCTTCCGGCTAGCTGTGGTGCACTAACCCCTTCAGGCTGTGTTCATGCCGTCAACCCCAGTCCTCTCCCTGCGATCCGACCGAAGCCCGAGCCTCAGCTCCCAGCCCCCGCCCGCCCCGGCGGGTGTGCAGACAAGCCTCTCAGGCTGGTAAGTGCTGCTTGGCACCGATCCTCTGTGCAGGAATCTCTCCACTTTGCCCTCCGCACCCCTGTTGCTGCGCTCTCCTCCGTGGCTCCGAAGCTTCCCCCCTCTGCCACCCGCCCTTCCCCCTTCCGCCACCCGCCTAAGTTTTGATAAAATAGCACATTCTTAGTAACTACACTGACTATCTAAAGCTTCTAATTCCACATCCATGTCTCTAAACCCTATCAATCTCAGTCCTCCAAACTCTGTTTTACTATTTCATTTGCATTATTTTATTACTTTTGTACTATATTATTTTCTCATTTATTTTATCTCTTATGCTCACATAAATAAAAACTTTGAAAGCTAGCAGAAAGAGGAAATAATAAATATTTAAGCAGAGACAAATAAAATAGAGAATAGAAAAATAGTGAGAATCAATGAAACCAAAGTTGGTACTTTGAAAAGATTAAAGAAATCATAGAACTTTAGCAACATACACATGCACGCACACACAAAGGAGAAGAAGCAAATTAGTAATATCAGAAATGAAAGTGGGAACATTACATCAGACATTACACAATTTAAAAATTTTAAGAAAATACTATGAATAATTGTATGGCAATAAATTAGATAACTGAGATGAAATGGACATATTCCAAAGAAAAAATCTACCAAAAATGACTTCAGAAGAATATGAACTCTGAGCACATCTACAACAAGTAAAACAAGTAAAGAGATTTAATCAGTAGTGAAACAACAACAACAAAGAATTGTCCAATGTCAGATGGTGTTTCCAATATAATATCTAAAGAAGAATTAATAGCAATACTACACAAAGTCTTCCAAAACACAGAAGATAAGGGAACTCTTTCTCATTCCATAAGTTTAGCATTATCCTGATTTTAAAACCAGACAATGGCATAACAAGAAGAGTCTACAGATCAATACTTATGGATACAGATGCAAAAACCCCCAACAAAATTCCAGCACACCAAATCCAACAACATATTAGAAGAATTATCATCATGACCTGTGGAACTTATACTTGAAATGCAAGGATGGTTCAACATACAAAAAAAAAAAACAATTCATATAACATACCATTAATAGAATGAAGAAAAAAATACTTTACCTCTTTTGAGGCAGAAAAGTATTCAAAAAACTCCAACACACTTTCATGATAAAAACGTTCAGCAATGAATAATGTTAAAAAAAAAAAAAAAGAGAGAGAGACTTCTTCAACTTAATAAAGAGGATTTTTAAAAATCCCCACAGTCAATGCAATAGCTAGTGAAAGTGTAAATAGTACTATCCTCTTATAAGCAGGAACAAGACAAAGATGCCTACCTTTTCCACTGATATTCTCTTTAGACTATAAGTTCTAGCCAGAGCAATAGGACAAGGAAAAGAAATAAAACACATATGGATTGTGGAGAAAGAAGTTAAACTCTCTCTACTCACAGATTATGTGATCTTATATAGAGAAAAATCATAAAAAGTCACCAAAAACCATCATAGCTAATCAATGAATTCATCCAAGTTTCAGGACATGATCAAAACAAAACACCAAGTATATTCCTGTACACACTTCACAAACAATCTAAAATGGGAATTAAAAAAATAACATTTATAATAACATTCAAGCAGGAAAATACTGAAGAATAAATTTAACCAAAGAGAAACAAGACTCATACATTGAAAACTACAAACATTCCTTATAAAGTAAAAGAAGACCTAAATAAATGCAAAGACATCTGTATTTATAGGTTGGAAGATGTAATATGATTTAAATGGCAATAATATTTAAATCAACCTGCAGATTGTATGCAATCCTAAACAAAACTCCACTTTTCTTGAGAACTGGAAGCCAATTTTAAAAGTCATATGGGGGACTTCCCTGGTGGTGCAGTGGTTAAGAATCTGCCTTCCAGTGCAGGACACATGGGTTGGAGCCCTGGTCCGGGAAGATCCCACAAGCTGCGGAGCAACTAAGCCCGTGAGCCACAACTAGTGAGCCTGAACTCTAGAACCCATGAGCCACAACCTCTGAGCCCACATGCCACAGCTACTGAAGCCCACATGCCTAGATCCTGTGCTCTGCAACAAGAGAAGCCACTGCAATGAGAAGCCTGTTCACTGCAATAAAGAGTAGCCCCCATTCACTGCAACTAGAGAAAGCCTGTGCGCAGCAACAAAGACCCAACGCCACCAAAAATAAAATTAATTAATTAAAAAATAAATAAGGCAACTGCGGACCATCACAGAACTTTTTAAAAAGAAAAAAAAAAAAGTCATATGGAATTACAGGGGACCTCAAATACCAAAAACAAGTTTGAAAAAAAAAAACTTTTGCACAATCATGTCTTAATTTTAAAACTTACTGCAACTAAAATAAGCAAAATAGCATGCTCTTGACATAAGGATAGACATATACACCAAAGCAATTAAATTTAGAGTCTAGTTAATTAACTCTTACACATTTGATGAATTAATTTGAATGAATACCAACATTATTCAATGAGGAAAAGAATAAATGTCTTCAAAAAATGGTGCTTGTACACTAATATCCACATGATTAAGAATGAAATTTTTCTTCTAATATAAGCCATATACAAAAATTATCCTCAAATGCATCAAAGACCTAGTTGTAAAAGCTAGAACTTTAAAGTTTCTAGAATAATCAGGGGTAAATCTTCATGACATTGGATTTGGCAATGTAATCTTAGATATGACACCAAAACACAAATAACTAGAGTATGTAGAGAAAAACTGGACTTCATCATAATTTTTAAATTAAGTATCAAAGAATAAAAGAAAGTGACAAAACCTACAGAATGAAAGAAAATATTTGCATATCATATACCTCTTATACCCAGGGCTAGTTTCCAAAATATGTAGATAACTGTCATAACACAGCAACAAAAAGACAAACCACCCAAGTTTTAATGGGCATCCCAATAAGATCACAAATGGTCAATAACCACATGAAAAATCTCAACATCATTAGTTATTAGGAAAATGCAAATAAAACCCACGGTAGTATGCCACCTCACATGTAATAAGACAACTATAATCATAAAAGAAAAGCAACTCACAAAAGCAGAAAAAAATCATAAAACAAAATGGAAAATAACTTTTTTTTTGAGATATGTAGAATTTGGACCTCTCCTGCACTGCTGGTGAGAATGAAAATGTTTCAGAACCTACAGAAAACAGTTCAGTGTTTTCAAAACATATAAAAGTCATACACATAAAATTTCCATTTGACCCAGCAATTCCATATCTAGCTATTTACCCAAAATAAATTAAATTATGTATTCAAACACCAATATATGTCTTTGCAAATCATCAGCTAAGTCTTGTCCATGATTCTCTCACATTATTTTAGAAATTCAAGATGATATTCATAAGATATAAAACTGACAAATGGGGTGTTTATGAAGTTACTTTTTCTAAGTAAAAAACCATGGAAAACCAACAATAAAGCATCCAACTTACATAATGAGGCAGTACTGTTAAGACATACAAGAAGATTATTTTAGATGGAAAATATCTGGAGAATATAAATAGTGTGAAATAAATAAGCATTAATTTACTTACTGTTGCTCTGCATGCTATATTGCTGTAGTGGTATTGTGTTCTATTTCTACTTCTTCCATGTTTCTTGTCTGTTGTGGGTTTTGGTTTCAGGCCAGCTCTCTTTTTTTTTTGTTTTTTCATTTATTTTTTATACAGCAGGTTCTTATTAGTTATCTATTTTATACATGTTAGTGTATATATGTCATCAGGCCAACTTTCTTCATGTTGGCTATAAGATGGCTATCATCTTATCAAACTAGCATCATCCTCATAATTGATTATCCTGAATAAAGAGAAAATGAACCTATAACAGAATGACTGCAGATGGTGATCATCAATGATGAAGATTAATACATTGCATGTAAAAAAGTGAGGCATTCTGACATTCTCCTTTTTGAGGAAAGTACATAACACCTCTTGTGAAGTATTCTTATTCAAACCTAATTCAGCAAATTCTGACTCTATCACTTCATAGAAAGTAAGGGAGAGAGAAGAATCTGCAAATGACACCATGGAGTGGCCAAATCCTGAAAAAATCTGCAGTAGAAAATCAACCCTATTTTCCATCAAATTACAAGGAAAAAAAAAGAGAGGGGTAAATGTACAGATTTTTAAAGTTAAAAAAGTGCATTCTCTTCTCACAGTTTTAAACTTACTTTGAATTCTGAATAAAAATGTCTTTGTATAGAGAAACTATATTATTAACATTTTTAATGTGTGATGTTACATTATCTGTTTGCTTTAAGAGACCTAATCTTTTAGAGAAGAATTTCTCAACCTCAAAATTATTGACATTTTGGCCTTTTTGTCATATGCATTGATGATAGTATTTCACTTATAGAACTTGATCCTAAGAAAATCAGAAATATAAAGAAAGACCTATCCACAGAGTTGTTCACAGTAGGCTCACTGAAAATAGAAAAAGAAAAGTGTATGTTGGAGCATCTCATACCACTCAGAGGGTACTGTGAAATAAATTGTGGAGTATTTATGTAATAGATTATTTTGTATCCATTTTACATGACGTTTAAAAGAAATTTTTACTGGCATGAAAATTTTTGCAGCATAGTATTAAGTAAAAACATCAGCCTTCAAATATATGATTATATATTATAAAAATTATATTATACATATACATACAAACACACATATAGAGTTGATCTCAGTTATTGAAGAAACATATATTCATGGAGAAAAGTCTGAAAAGAAACCAAAATATCAAGTAATTATACACAAGGTCTTTTCTAAAATGCTTTATTTTAAATATTTTTCTGCATATTCCGATTTTCCTTAATAGGTGTATGTTTTAATTATGATCAGAAAAATGAGAAATATCTATTTTAACAAGAAGAGCTAAAAATCTCTATAAAATTCATATCTATATAATTATTCAAAATAATGAAAAAAGTTTTCATTACTCATTCTATTTCATTTTTTATTCATTCATTTCATTATTTCATTTTTTATATTGAGAAGGCATGGAAACATATAATATCTCATGGGAAATTTTTTCTTCAGTTAACATTTTAACATAAAACAGCTCTGGTTTTTAGAAGGCAAATAATCTGGAGAATATAAATAGTGTGAAATAAATAAGCATTAATTTACTTACTGTTGCTCTGCATGCTATATTGCTGTAGTGGTATTGTGTTTTATTTCTACTTCTTCCATAGTTTCAAGGAAGAAAAGTCAACAGTCTTTGTGTGTTTACTTGTAGGTCTCTAAACCTAAAATATTCCAACTTGAAAGCTGAAAAATAAGAGTGAGACACAAGTAAGTGAAAAGGGTACATAACATTTTATGTTCACTTGGCTTTCAATGAATTACCTTTAGCAAAGTTCAAGCTTATGTAAGCTCATCTCTGATATCTTTTCTTTACTTTTCAACCTACTACAATGTAATTGAGTCCCTAAAACTAAACGGTAAAATCTCAGAAATGTTTTGATAGTTTGTACCTCTTAACCCCCTACCCCCATCTTGCCCCCTCTTCCCATCCCTCTCCCCACTGCTAACCACTAGTTTTTTTCTTTGTATCTCTGAGTCTGTCTCTGTTTTGTCATATTCATTCATTTTACTTTTTAGATACAACATATAAGTGACAACATACAGTATTTGTCTTGCTCTGTCTGACATTTCACTAAGCTCAATACCTTACAGGTCCATCCATGTTGTTACAAATGACTATATATAAAATAGATAAGCAACAAGGATATATCGTACAGCACAGGGACTACAGCCTTTATTTTATAATAACTATAAATAGAGAAAATCTATAAGCACATTGAATCATTATGTTGAACACTTGAAACTAGTATACTATTGTAAATCAACTATAACTTGATTTAAAGAAAAGAAAGGTTTTGATAGAGTTAGAATGAAATGTTTCAAATTAAAATGTCTGGATGTGTCCATATTATGTACAACAGAACAAAATTAATCCATAAATACTGTATTGAAATATAAAAAGTGGAGATTCAGAAAGTTCCTAATCAAGTGATAATAAATACAAAACAATTACATAATACTTATTATTCTATTATACACTATACAAAATGGCATAACATTCTTTTTATATAAGATACTTATATAAAACTTTATAACTTTACTGTCCCAAGAATTAATAATTTTGATTAAGTTCCTCTGGAATCATTGATCCTCGCCCCCAAATTTACTTGTAGGCATCTGCACCTTCAACATACCTTGTACCTTAAGCACTAAGTTGCATTCTTGCAATAAAATTTTTACCTTATTCAGGAATAGATTTCCTGATTACAGATGTATCTGTGTTTATGATCACTGCATAAAAGACAATCTTTTGAGAAAAGAATTCCCTGGTTGGCTGAAGGAATATTAAAATGTTAATATTCTTTGTTGGTTCCAGAAGAAGGAAATAAGAAATTCAGTAACCCAGAAATAAAGACAAATGAAAATAATTTTTAGTTTGATGGAGCTAAGGAAATTATGTGTTCATGCTATTGAAATTGTCAATTATCAATGTCTCCTAGTATATCTTTTTTGTCAAGATAAAAGAGGCTTTGAAAAGAAATATATTTTACATTTGTTTACTTGGTTGTTTTTTTATTTAATAGTCACATAAGAGCCTACTCATCAACATTTAATGCTTGACAACAGGACTTCCAGGAAGAAAGATAATATAATAACATTTATTAGGCCTCTCACCTGTGCAGAACTACAGAATATTTTCATATGCATTATTTCATTGAATCTGTCCACCAGCTGTGAAAGAAACCCCTTTTACACATGTCTGTTGATGCTTAAGAAACTTAAGAAGAGGCTAGGCAGCAACTCAAGATCACACAATTTAACGAGTCACTCTTACTTCATAGATAACACTCTTTCCATGGTCCATTTTTCCTGCATGTGTGTATGCTCAGAAAAAAAAAAATGGTATGTTTGAATGATCACAGATAGGAATGATACAAATTGAAGCCTTTGTCTGAATGGCTGATGTATGCTGTTGGAAACTCTTTTAGATCAGTGAGTATTTGGGGCAGTAATGGGTATTTTTATCAGGTGCAGAGGTGATGAGTGCACTATATACTTTTTCCTTAGAATGTTTGTTATAATTTTAAGAGCTGATCATTTATGAGATTACCTGTTTGTCACCTCTCTATCAACCTGAGGGTCAAGGGAGGAAAAGGACTTTGCCTTTTTTTTTACTATTCATTTCTGGGGCCCATAATGGGGTCTGGTCACAAGAAATGTAGAGTAAATATTTATTGAATTAATAAATAAATGAACAAATGAATAAATAAATTCTTATACAAGTTTACTACATAGACTATTTTGATTAACTCATACAATCTTTTCTAAAGCAAAGAACACAATATAAGTTGAGTATTCAAGGATTGAAGGTGAGTGCTGAGTTATTACTATTCTGTTTATTGCCATTGTATGTTCCTCCTGATATAAAAGATAATAGACATATTCTATTGATTAAGGTGGGGAATTCTTCTGGAAATTGTTAATATGGCTACTCTGAAAAATCTTTGTTAGATTTTACTTAGTTATTGGTATTTTAAGATTTCATTGAAAATAAATATTGTGGTCTTCAATTTTACCATTTGCAGAAAAAAATCTCTTCTTTATTGTCAAATACCTCTGTAAAATGACAAGATTCCACCATTGCAGAATTGCTGACATGCAGAACTGCTGTGTACTGGATTACTCTCCCCCCATCTGCCCATATTTATAATTTACTTAAGTTCTATTCCATTCCCTAGTTCTTCCTCTCAATCTTCTGGATATTACTTTAGAGACCATCTGCTTGCATAATTAACACTAAACCCAGAGGTACGTTTATTTAATAATGCATTTTTAAATATATATGTTCATGGCTGGGTTGCATAGACTCTATAGATGAAAGCAACATGTTTGCTTCTCTTTCTCAGAGTCTGGGTTAACTAAATACCAGATGCTGTTTGTCATAGCACTTCTTTGCTCTTCAATATCTCTCTGGAGGAACATCACAGCGTGGCCTTGTTGAAAGACTTCTTGTTGGATCCCCCTTCTCACCAGGGAGCTGTACACAGCTTTCATCAATACTCTCTGTGCAAAATCCAGTGATTTGAAGAAATGTGTCCCTGGGTTACTGGGATGTCTAGTTCACTCATCAAACTTTGTGCATGTGTTTCCTAATAAATTTTCACCTTATTTATTGGTGTTTAATGATCAGGCTATTGGGGGAATTTTCTGAGACTTACCCTAGGGAGAATTAGCAAGAAGAAAGTTGCAATAAAACAAGTGGAAGTAACCAAGAAAAATTTGGGATGCCTTCAAATGACTCTAGGATACTAGAGATTGCTATAAATTGATGCTTTGGAGTAACAGACAGAGTTCACACTGAGTCTGTGCCTAAAAATGAGTTTGCATTTCTGGAACCTAGAGTGAGAAAGGGGGGCAGGAAACATTCCAGGGAAAGCAGGATGGCATAGCCCAGTGACAGGACTTTCAGTGTAGCTTCTTCAGGGCTAGAGACACAGATTCCACACAGGGGAAAAGGACAGGGAGAGGGAGAAGGAACAACCAGAACTGTTTCAGCCTCCATGAATTTCTTCATCTATGCTACAGTTAAGATAGGATCACAAAAGAGAGAGAAGACACTGACATTGGGCCGTGTCTTGATTATTGCCAACAAAAAGTCTACCTCTTATATATTGCTCAACAGACAAGGGCCTCAAATGTGTTATAAACTCAAATTTAAGAACATTCACAGATTCTCAGTCATTGTTAGCAAATAGTTAACAACCATGGAAGACTGTGATCCATAAAGTATGTGATGATTTATACCAGGGAAAGGAGGGAGAAGAAAATAAGGGGCATGAAGTTACCTTTCTAACCTGGATTATAATGATTTCTCTGGATGTTACATTTCCCCAGGTCAATTTTATCTTTCTATCCCTCATAGAACCTTACTGTTAAATTTCTAGAGCAATGGGAGAGTGGGTGAAGGAATGAAATGTGACTTGCCTTGCTAATCCCTTCCTGAAGGCAGTTGAGCCTGAAGGGCATGACTTCCCCCTTTGACTCACTTGGAGCGCCTCTTTTTGCCTTGCTTAGTGTTGGAGCCTGAGGAAGGGCTGGGTACCTTGCAGCCCCTCATCTACCTTCTACCTCCCTGCAATTGTGACATGCTCCACCGCCTGCTGCAGTTCCTCTCCATAGGGTCAGGCATGCTGAGGACAACATCAGCAAAGATGGGCAAGAGCTGCACAGCCTGCCACCATGACAGATGCTTTGGTTCTTCCTTTTACTTGTTTTAGAAGGGAGAGCTAAAAAATAATACAAATGGATGTCTATGCAAAACAGAAACAGGACTTCAAGGAGGCAGCACTGAGAGAGCACTGCAGTGTTCAGACCATCTTGACACAGTACATGTGACTCAAGGAAGCCATGTGGCTGACAGGGTCTTCGTGCTCCAGCTGAATGTCAGGTCTGAGCCTCTGAGGTGGGAGAGCTGAATTCATGACATTGGTCCACCAGAGACCTCCCGGCCCCAAGTAATACCAATTGGTGAGGGCTCTCCCAGAGATCGCCAACTCAACGTTATGACCTAGCTCCACCCAACAGCCAGCAAGCTCCAGTGCTGGATGCCCCATGCCAAACAACTAACAAGACAGGAACATAAGCCCACCCATTAGCAGAGAGGCTGTGTAAAATCATACTAAGTTAACAGACACCCCAAAACACACCACCGGATGCAGCTCTGTCCACCAAAAATACAAGATCCAGCCACATCCACCCTGCTTGGAATGCAGGCACCAGTCTCCTCCACCAGGAAGCCTACACAAGCCACTAAACTAACCTTAGCCAGTGGAGGCAAACACCAAAACTAATGGGAACTATGAACCTGCAGCCTGCAAAAAGGAGATCCCAAACACAGTAAGTTAAGCAAAATGGGAAGACAGAGAGTTATGCAGCAGATGAAGGAGCAAGGTAAAAACCCACCAGACCAAACAAATGAGGAGGAAATAGGCAGCCTAACTGAAAAAGAATGCAGAGTAATGATAATAAAGATCCAAAATCTTGGAAATAGAATGGAGAAAATACAACAAATGTTTAACAAGGACCTAGAAGAACTAAAGAGCAAACAGACAATGATGAACAATGCAATAAATGAAATTAAAAATACTCTAGAAAGACTCAATAGCAGAATAACTGAGGCAGAAGAACGGATAAGTGACCTGGAAGAAAAATAGTGGAAATAAATACTGCAGAGCAGCATAAAGAAAAATGAATGAAAAGAATTGAGGACAGTCTCACAGACTTCTGGGACAATATTAAATGCACCAGCATTCAAATTATAGGGGTCCCAGCAGAAGAAGAGAAAAGAAAGGGTCTGAGAAAATATTTGAAGAGATTATAGTTGAAAACTTCCCTAACATGGGAAAGGAAATAGTTAGTCAAGTCCAGGAAGCGCAGAGAGTCCCATACAGTATAAATCCAAGGAGGAACACACCAAGACACATATTAATTAAACTATAAAAAATTAAATTCAAAGAAAAAATATTAAAAGCAACAAGGGCAAAGCAACAAATAATATAAAATGGAATCCCCATAAGATTCACAGCTGATCTTTCAGCAGAAACTCTGCAAGCCAGAAGGGAGTGGCAGGAAATATTTAAAATGATCAAAGGGAAAAAACTATAACCAAGATTACTCTACCCTGCAAGGATCTCATTCAGATTTGACAGAGAAATTAAAATCTTTACAGACAAGCAAAAGTTAAGAGAATTCAGCACCACCAAACCAGCTTTACAACAAATGCTAAAGGAACTTCTCTAGGCAGGAAACACAAGAGTAGGAAAAGACCTACAATAACAAACCCAAAACAAGTAAGAAAATGGTAATACGAATATACATATAGATAATTATCTTAAATGTAAATGGATTAAATGCTCCAACCAAAAGACATAGACTGGTGGAATGGATACAAAAACAAGACTGGTATATATGCTGTCTACAAGAGACCAACTTCAGACCTAGGGACACATACAGACTGAAAGTGAGGGGATGGAAAACATACTCCAATCAAATGGAAATCAAAAGAAAGCTGGAGAATTCTCATATCAGACAAAATAGACTTTAAAATAAAGACTATTACAAGAGACAAAGAAGGACACTACATAATGATCAAGGGACCATTCCAAGAAGAAGATAAAACAATTGTAAATATTTATGCCCCCAACATGGGAGCACCTCAATATATAAGGCAAATACTAACAGCCATAAAAGGGGAAATAGACAGTAACACAATAATAGTAGGGGACTTTAACACCCCACTTTCACCAAAGGAGAGATCATCCAAAATGAAAATAAATAAGGAAACACAAGCTTTGAATGACACATTACAAGATGGACTTAATTGATATTTATAGGACATTCTGTCCTAAAACAACAGAATACACTTTCTTCTCAAGTGCTCATGAAACATTCTCCAGGATATATCATATCATGGATCACAAATCAAGCCTTTGTAAATTTAAGAAAATTAAAATTGTATCAAGTATCTTTTCCAACCACAAAATTATGAGACTAGATATCAATTACAGGAAAAAACTGTAAAAAATACAAACACATGGAGGTTAAACCATATGCTACTAAATAACCAAGAGATCACTGAAGAAATCAAAGAGGAAATCAAAAAATACCTAGAAACAAATGGCAATGAAAACACGATGACCCAAAACCTATGGGATGCAGCAAAAGCAGTTCTAAGAGGGAAGTTTATAGCAATACAAGCCTACCTCAAGAAACAAGAAAAAATCTCAAATAAACAACCTAAACTTATACCTAAACCAGTTAGAGAAAGAAGAACAAAATATTCCCAAAGTTAGAAAGAAAGAAATCATAAAGATCAGATCAGACATAGATGAAAAAGAAATTAAAGAAACAATAGCAAAGATCAATAAGACTAAAAGCTGGTTCCTTGAGAAGATAAACAAAATTGATAAACCACTAGAAAGACTCATCAAGAAAAAAAGGGAGAAGACTCAAATCAACAGAATTAGAAATGAAAAAGGAGAAGTAACAACTGACACAGCAGAAATATAAAGAATCATGATGGATTACTACAAGCAACTATATGCCAGAAAAATGGACAACCAGGAAGATATGGACAAATTCTTAGAAAAGCATGACCTTCTGAGATTGAACCAGGAAGAAATAGAAAATATAAACACACCAATCAGAAGCACTGAAATTGAAACTGTGATTAAAAATCTTCCAACAAACAGAAGCCCAGGAGCAGATGGCTTCACAGGCGAATTCTATCAAACATTTAGAGAAGAGCTAACACCTCCCCTTCTCAAACTCTTCCAAAATATTGCAGAGGGAGGAACACTTCCCAACTCATTCTAGGAGGCCACAATCACCCTGATACCAAAACCAGACAAAGATGTCACAAAGAAAGAAAACTACAGGCCAATATCACTGATGAACATAGATACAAAAATCCTCAACAAAATACTAGCAAACAGAATCCAACAGCACATTAAAAGGATCACACCATGATCAAGTGGGGTTTATCCCAGGAATGCAAGGATTCTTCAATATACGCAAATCAATCAACGTGATACACCATATTAACAAATTGAAGGAGAGAAGCCATATGATCATCTCAATAGATGCAGAGAAAGCTTTTGACAAAATTCAACACCCATTTATGATAAAAGCCCTGCAGAAAGTAGGCATAGAGGGAACTTTCCTCAACATACTAAAGGCCATATATGACAAACCCACAGCCAATATTGTCCTCAATGGTGAAAAACTGAAACCATTTCCACTAAGATCAGGAACAAGACAAGGTTGCCCACTCTCACCACTATTATTCAACATAGTTTTGGAAGTTTTAGCTACAGCAATCAGAGAAGAAAAAGAAATAAAAGGAACCCAAATTGGAAAAGAAGTAAGGCTGTCACTGTTTGCAGATGACATGATACTATACATAGAAAATCCTAAAGATATTGCCAGAAATCTACTAGAGCTAATCAATGAATTTGGTAAAGTAGCAGGATACAAAATTAATGCACAGAAATCCCTTGCATTCCTATACAGTAATGATGAAAAATATGAAATAGAAATTAAGGAAACACTCCCATTTAACACTGCAACAAAAGGAATAAAATACCTAGGAATAAACCTACCTAAGATGACAAAAGACCTGTGGGCAAAAAACTATGACACTGATGAAAGAAATTAAAGATGATACAAACAGATGGAGAGATACACCATGTTCTTGGGTTGGAAGAATCAACATTGTGAAAATGACTCTACTACCCAAAGCAATCTACAGATTCCATGCAATCCCCATCAAACTACCAATGGCATTTTTCACAGAACTAGAACAAAAAATTTCACTATTTGTATGGAAACACAAAAGACCCTGACAGCCAAAGCAATCTTCAGAAAGAAAAACGGGACTGGAGGAATCAGGCTCCTGGACTTCAGACTATACTACAAAGCTACAGTAATCAAGACAGTATGGTACTGGTACAAAAACAGAAATAAAGATCAATGGTACAGGATAGAAAGCTCAGAGATAAACCCATGCACATATGGCCACCTTAGCTTTGATAAAGGAGGCAAGAATATACAATGGAGAAAAGACAGCCTCTTCAATAAGTGGTGCTGGGAAAACTGGACAACTACACATAAAAGAATGAAATTAGAACACTCCCTAACACCATATACAAAAATAAATTCAAAATGGATTAAAGACCTAAATGTAAGACCAGACACTATCAAACTCTTAGAGGAAAACATAGGCAGAACACTCTATGACATACATCACAGCAAGATCCTTTTTGACCCACCTCCTAGAGAAATGGGAATAAAAACAAAAATAAACAAATGGGACCTAATGAAACTTAAAAGCTATTGGTCAGCAAAGGAAAACATAAACAAGATGAAAAGACAACCCTCAGAATTGTAGAAAATAATTTCAAATGAAGCAACTGACAAAGGATTAATCTCCAAAATTTACAAGCAGCTCATGCAGCTCAATATCAAAAAAACAAACAACCCAATCCAAAAATGGGCAGAAGACCTAAATAGACATTTCTCCAAAGAAGATATACAGATTGCCAACAAACACATGAAAGGATGCTCAGCATCACTAATCATTAGAGAAATGCAGATCACCACTACAATAAGACATCATCTCACACCATTCAGAATGGCAATTATCAAAAAATCTACAAAGAATAAATGCTGGAGAGGGTGGGGAGAAAAGGGAAGCTTCTTGTACTATTGGTGGGAATGTAACTTGATCCATCCACTATGGAGAACAGTATGGAGGTTCCTTAAAAAACTAAAAATAGAACTACCATATGACCCAGCAATCCCACTACTGGGCATATACCCTGAGAAAACCATAATTCAAAAAGAGTCATGTACCGCTATATTCATTGCAGCACTATTTACAATAGCCAGGACATGGAAGCAACCTAAGTTTCCACTGACAGCTGAATGGATAAGGAAGATGTGCCACATATATACAATGGAATATTATTCAGCCATAAAAAGAAAAGATTTGAGTTATTTGTAATGAGGTGGATGGACCTAGAGTCTCTCATACAGAGTGAAGTAAGTCAGAAAGAGAAAAACAAATACTGTATGCTAACACATATATATGGAATCTAAAAAAAAATAAAGAAAAAATGGTTCTGATGAACATAAGGGCAGGATAAGAATAAAGATACAGATGTAGAGAATGGACTTGAGGACATGAGGAGGGGGAAGGGTAAGCTGGGACAAAGTGAGAGAGTAGCATTGACATTATACACTACTAAATGTAAAATAGATAGCTAGTGGGAAGAATCTGTATCACATAGGGAGATCAGCTCAGTGCTTTGTGACCACCTAGAGGGGTGGGATAGGGAGGGTGGGAGGGAGACACAAGAGGGAGGGGATATAGGCATATATGTATACATAACTGATTCACTTTTTTATACAGCAGAAACTAACACACCATTGTAAAGCAATTATACTCCAATAAAATGTTAAAAAATACAAAAAACAAAAACAGAAAGAGCCTCACAGACGTAGAAAACAAATGTGTGGTTACAAAGGGAAAAGGGATGGGAGGAGGGATGAATTAGGTTCGTGGATTAACAGAAACAAACTACTATACATAAAGTAGAAAAGCAACAATATATATAGCGTATAGCACAGGGAATTATACCCACTGTCTTGTAATAACCTATAATGGAATATAATCTGTAAAAATACTGAATCACTATGCTATACACTTGAAACTAACACAATATTGTAAATCAACTATTCTTCAACTTTTTTCTTAAAAAAGGGAGAGCTATCCATTTGGTCAGATGTTTTACGTGGAGAAAATGAAGCGTCCCTCTCCTGGCCTATGTGTCTGTGCAGGAAGAGAACTAATGCAGGGTTGTTTTTTTCTTTTTTTCCTCTCCTTTTCTTAGGAGGGACAATTGCTAAGAGCACATTGGCCATTAACCTCCTTGTATGTTTCAAGGATGCTTCCAAATGAGGTTATCATTTTCCATGATGATGCTTTACTCAAGACCCTGAATTTCCATTTGTGTGAAGAAGACAATGAGCTACAGAGGTGCTCACAAGCATGAAAAATGGAGTAATGGAGGTGGGGGGAGATGGCTGTCCTTGTAACTCATTTGATCTGCTTCTTTAACTTGAACCCCAAATATGAGGTCACCTCTTCATTCTTCCATTTTATTCTGGAGCACCCATGTGCCCTATGGCTAGAAGTCTAGGATCTTCCTTTTTAGAGGTCTTTTCTCTCCTTCAGTCTGCCCCCAAAATATGGATCAATGAATGGAGAGTGGATCCTTTCCACTTGATGTGGAAAGAAGTAGAAGGTCATAACTATTGACCATTGTTATGCATTTCAATGCCGCATGGTACCAACTGCTAAAGACAGGTTCTGCACAGTCGTGTGGGCTCTCTGGGATATTCTTGTTGGCCCTTGCTCACAACTCAGGTCATAGTGTGATCCATCATCTCAGTTCTTGGATCCTAGTTCTGTCTGGTCATGGTCATGTGCTTCAAGGTGTTTTTCAGTTTCTCCTGTGGACTAAGGAGATTCTGGTCTCAATTTTACATGACCTATTAGCAAGCAACTTATTTACTCTTCACTTTAGCAAGAGATCCATTTCCCTTTTTGATACCATGTAGTCATACTTCTGCTTGACCTTGGATTCTGTAGGAGATCTTAAACCATTTAATATGTTAACATGCATTATAAATCAGCAAAAAGGAGCCAGAGGCATTCCAAACTTATATAACAACAGAAACTTTTCTTTTAAATCCATGTGAAGCAGAACTCAGCTGTCTTATGGATTCATTTCTGTGTTTGTCAAATTTCCTTCCCAAAGAGCATGGTCATATGTGGTTTTTTTTCCCCCTTTAATCCAGAAAGGCTACTCTGCATTTCTTATCCTCACTCTCTATCAGTGTGAGAATGGAACTTTCCTGAGCCATTTATCTCTAATTAGTTATAATTAGTGCCTTAATTAGTATAATTAGTGCTAGCTTCAGACTTTATAATACATATGGCACTGTCACCTTATTTCAGCAGACACAGCTCTTCAACAGATATACTGTAATTCTCATAATTGTTAAGTAGTTATATTACCCATCTGGGTGTCAGCCTTTATTGACTATAGATATAAGAGAAGCCGTAGAATCATCTGCCTAATCACTGGGTTAAGGCAGAGACCTGTCTGAATTACTAAGTATGTCAATTGCCCCCTGACATTTCTTAAGTACTATGTGAGAAGAAAGTTGGGTTTCAGGTGATTAAGAAGGCATTGAGGAAAGCCAAATGTCCAGTTGAACTCACATGTGTGCATTTTTAGAATCATTTTCAGACACTCTTTCAGTACAAGTGCTGAACATGTTTTAGAGGTAGAAACTGAGGGCCTAAGGGGTCTAGCAACTAACCCTGTGTCCCCCAGGGAGCCTCCACTTATATGGTTCTGTAATTTGTATATTTGTGCATTTTACAACTCTGGAGGAGGCACCATGTACCCCGTAGTCACTGTAGATTTGCAGTTATTAGAACATCCTAGCAGACAGCAGTAAAATATATTGAAGAAGTCTCCTTTTTATAAATCATACAAAATTTCTGCATTGGTTAGTGATACAGTAGGTCCAGTGACTAGTAAACCAGGTTGAGAAAAAAAATATATATATATTTATATTTTCTGTATATATACATATATATATATATATATACACACACACACACACATTTGTTAGTTCTTTTTTTCTCAAACTGGTTTACTTTTGAGTTTGAGGCACATTCGAGAGTATACTAGTCATTGGACCCACCCTACCACTAGGCTGTATGATGATAAGATGATGATGATGATGATGTGTTTAGCAATACACTCTCCATTGTAACAACCAAGTAGGTGTCCACATGTTAACAGAAGCACACCTGGTGAACTAAAAACACCCTGTAATTAAGAACAGTTGGTAGCTGTGTAACTCATTAGCCGTGTGTTCTTGGCCAAATCTGTTTACCTCCCTAAACCTGGATCTTATTATCTGAATTTTGGAAATAAAAATTGTTGCACTGGCAATGCACTGTGGTAGAGAGGAGTGGTTTCCTATAAGTCCTATTAAAACATCCTCTTATGAACCTAGTTGCAGGGCAGGTATAAAGAGGTAGGCATGGAGAGTGGACTTGATGACATGGGGTGGGAGGGCTAAGCTGAGGTGAAGTGAGAGTAGCATTGACATATATACACGACCGGATGTAAAATAGTTGGCTGGTGGGAAGCAGCAGCATAGCACAGGGAGATCGGATTGGTGCTTTGTGATGACCTAGGTGGGTGGTATAGGGAGGATGGGAGGGAGGCTCAAGAGGGAGGGGACATGGGGACATGTGTATGCATATGGCTGATTCACTTTGTTGTGCAACAGAAACTAACAGTATTGTGAAGCAATTATACTCCAATGAAGATGTATTTTAAAAAATCCTTTTAATAGTGAAACTGTGCAAAGAAACAAGATATTCAACTACAGATACTTGACCTCAAACTTCCATCAAAATAAAGATGAAAGCATCAGAGGAATGCATTTTGTTTTCAGTGAAATGGTTAGATATATAGGAAAGCAAGTATCTTGGACTAGAGTAAAGACTATGAGCAGAGAAGTCATAGGAGTTCAAGGGGTAATTGGACATAAAGTATTGAATGAATGAGGGTTAAGTGGTTGAATCTTTACAGCCATGGATTTCTGGTTAGAGATGGAGATGGTGAGTAACTCAGTAAGTTAGGAAGTTTTGTAATAATTATAATATTTAACACAGTAATTTACATTCCAAATCTTTTTGTGTAAGGCTGGCCTTGGTATTTGAATCAAAGTTGTTCTCGGCATCTAACCTGAGTTCTACTAAAGCAGTGATTATTGTCTGGGAATTTTTCTTTTTTTTGATTGAGATATAATTGACATATAACACTGTGTAAGCTTAAGGTATACAATGTGTTGATCTGATACTTTTGATTACTGTTTTGAGATGCTGTACCATCTAGAACTTGGAGGTGGAAAAGGTAAAGACACAAGGCACATATACAGCTCACAATCCCAGCAAAACTTCAGAGAAATATGTGATAGACATCAGTTAGAAAAATTATGAACAGCTCCATGGAGCAGATCAAATTTAAGCTACGCATTAAAGGGATTCAGTAAATCAACTGCATAAGCACAGCATAGGGACAGCAGTCAGCTAAACCTCTTTCAATAGAGATTAGGAATAGAAGGAAGGAATGAGACAGGGGTTCTTGTTTACTATTTTATTGGTTTGGCATGATCAAGTAGAAAGAACAACTACAGCTGTCAACTATATAGAGGCTGAAAATCAAAAATTTAAATATAAGGGGGGTCTGGGCAAGATGGCGGAAGAGTAAGACGTGGAGATCACCTTCCTCCCCACAGATACATCAGAAATACATCTACACATGGAACTGCTCCTATAGAACACCCACTGAACGCTGGCAGAAGACGTCAGACCTCCCAAAAGAGGGGATTCAGAGCGCCACCTAAACGAGCTCCAGAGACGGGCACGGGCCGCTGCTATCAGCGCGGACCCCAGAGCCGGGCATGAGACGCTAAGGCTGCTGCTGCTGCCACCAAGAAGCCTGTGTGCGAGCACAGGTCACTATCCACACCGCCCCTCCCGGGAGCCTTTGCAGCCCGCCACTGCCAGGATCCCGTGATCCAGGGACAACTTCCCCAGGAGAACGCACGGCATGCCTCAGGCTGCTGCAATGTCACGCCGGCCTCTGCCACTGCAGGCTCGCCCCGTACCCGTACCCCTCCCTCCCCCCCGGGCTGAGTGAGCCAGAGCCCCCGAAGCAGCAGCTCCTTTAACTCTGTCCTGTCTGAGCGAACAGACGCCCTCAGGCGAGCTACACGCAGAGGCGGGTCCAAATCCAAAGCTGAACCCCAGGAGCTGTACGAACAAAGAAGAGAAAGGGAAATTTCTCCCAGCAACCTCAGAAGCAGAGGATTAAAGCTCCACAAACAACTTGATGTACCTGCATCTGTGGAATACCTGAATAGACAACAAATCATCCCAAATTGAGGAGGTGGACTTTGGCAGCAGGATATACTATTTTTTCCCCTTTTCCTCTTTTTGTGAGTGTATATGTGTATGCTTCTGTGTGAGATTTTGTCTGTATAGCTTTGCTTTCACCATTTGTCCTAGGGTTCTGTCCATCTGTTTTTTTGTTGTTGTTGTTTTTGTTTTTTACTTAAAAAAATTTTTTTTTCTTAACAAAATTTTTCATAATAATTTTTTTCTTATTTAAAAAAATTTTAAAAAATTTTTAAAATAAATTTTCTCTTCATAATTTTTTTCTTATTTTTTATTTTAAAAAATTTAAAAATTTATTTTAAAAAATTAAAAAATGTTTTTAAAATAATTTGTTTCTTATTTTTTATTATAATAGCTTTATTTTATCTTATCTTACTTTATTTTATTTTATTATATCTTTTCTTTCTTTCTTTCTATTTTTTCTCCCTTTTTTTCTGAGCCATGTGGAGGAAAGAATCTAAGTGCTCCAGCCAGGCATCAGGTCTGTGCCTCTGAGGTGGGAGAGCCAACTTCAGGACACTGGTCCACAAGAGACCTCCCAGCTCCACATAATACCAAATGGCAAAAATCTCCCAGAGATCTCCATCTCAACATCAAGACCCAGCTTCACTCAATGACCAGCAAGCTACAGTGCTGGACACCCTATGCCAAACAACTAGCAAGAGAGGAACACAGCCCCATCCATTAACAGAGAGGCTGCCTAAAATCATAATAAGGCCACAGACACCCCAAAACACACCACCAGACGTGGATGTGCCCACCAGAAAGACAAGATCCAGCCTCATCCACCAGAACACAGGCACTAGTCCCCTCCACCAGGAAGCCTACACAAACCACTGAACCAACCTTAGCCACTGGGGATAGATACCAAAAACAACAGGATCTACGAACCTGCAGCCTGTGAAAAGGAGACACCAAACACAGTAAGATAAGCAAAATGAGAAGACAGAAAAACACACAGCAGATGAAGGAGCAAAGTAAAAACACACCAGACCTAACAAATGAAGAGGAGATAGGCAGTCTACCTGAAAAAGAATTCAGAATAATGATAGTAAACATGATCCAAAATCTTGGAAATAGAATAGACAAAATGCAAGAATAATTTAACAAGGATGTAGAAGAACTAAAGAGGAACTAAGCGACGATGAAAAACACAATAAATGAAATTAAAAATACTCTAGAAGGGATCAATAGCAGAATAACTGAGGCAGAAGAACGGGTAAGTGACCTGGAAGATAAAATAGTGGAAATAACTACTGCAGAGCAGAATAAAGAAAAAAGAATGAAAAGAACTGAGGACAGTCTCAGAGACCTCTGGGACAACATTAAACGCACCAACATTCGAATTATAGGGGTCCCAGAAGAAGAAGAGAAAAAGAAAGGGACTGAGAAAATACTTGAAGAGATTATAGTTGAAAACTTCCCTAATATGGAAAAGGAAATAGTTAATCAAGTCCTGGAAGCACAGAGAGTCCTATACAGGATAAATCCAAGGAGAAACATGCCGAGACACATATTAATCAAACTATCAAAAATTAAATATAAAGAAAACATATTAAAAGCAACAAGGGAAAAACAACAAATAACACACAAGGGAATCCCCAGAAGGTTAACAGCTGATCTTTCAGCAGAAACTCTGCAAGCCAGAGGGAGTGGCAGGATATACTTAAAGTGATGAAGGAGAAAAACCTACAACCAAGATTACTCTACCCAGCAAGGATCTCATTCAGATTTGATGGAGAAATTAAAAGCTGTACAGACAAGCAAAAGCTGAGAGAGTTCAGCACCACCAAACCAGCTTTATAACAAATGCTAAAGGAACTTCTCCAGGTAAGAAACACAAGAGAAGGAAAACACCTACAATAACAAACCCAAAACATTTAAGAAAATGGGAATAGGAACATACATATCAATAATTACCTTAAATGTAAATGGATTAAATGCTCCCACCAAAAGACACAGAGTGGCTGAATGGACACAAAAACAGGACCCATGTATATGCTGTCTACAAGAGACCGACTTCAGACCTAGGGACACATACAGACTGAAAGTGAGAGGATGGAAAAAGCTACTCCATGCAAATGGAAATCAAAAGAAAGCTGGAGTAGCAATTCTCATATCAGACAAAATAGACTTTTAAATAAAGACTACTACAGGAGACAAAGAAGGACACTACATAATGATCAAGGGATTGATCCAAGAAGAAAGTATAACGATTGTAAATATTTATGCACCCAACATAGGACCACCTCAATACATAAGGCAAATACTAACAGCCATAAAAGGGGAAATCGACAGTAACACAATCATAGTAGGGGACTTTAACAACTCACTTTCACCAGTGTGGACAGATCATCCAAAATGAAAATAAAAAAGGAAACACAAGCTTTAAATGATACATTAAACAAGATGGACTTAATTGATATTTATAGGACATTCCACCCAAAAACAACAGAATACACATTTTTCTCAGGTGCTCATGGAAAATTCTCCAGGATACAACATATCTTGGGTCAAAAATCAAGCCTTGGTAAATTTAAGAAAATTGAAATCATATCAAGTATCTTTTCCAACCACAACGCTATGAGACTAGATATCAATTACAGGAAAAGATCTGTAAAAAATACAAACACATGAAGGCTACACAATACACTATTTAATAACGAAGTGATCACTGAAGAAATCAAAGGGGAAATCAAAAAATACCTAGAAACAAATGACAATGGAAACACGATGATGCAAAACCTATGGGATGCAGCAAAAGCAGTTCTAAGAGGGAAGCTTATAGCAATATAAGCCTACCTCAAGAAACAGGAAACATCTCGAATAAACAACCTAATCTTGCACCTAAGGCAATTAGAGAAAGAAGAACAAAAAAAACCCAAAGATAGCAGAAGGAAAGAAATCATAAAGATCAGATCAGAAATAAATGAAAAAGAAATGAAGGAAACAATAGCAAAGATCAATAAAACTCAAAGCTGGTTCTTTGAGAAGATAAACAAAATTGATAAACCATTAGCCAGACTCATCAAGAGAAAAAGGGAGAAGACTCAAATCAATAGAATTAGAAATGAAAAAGGAGAAGTAACCTCTGACACTGCAGAAAAACAAACGATCATGAGAGATTACTACAAGCAACTCTATGCCAATAAAATGGACAACCTGGAAGAAATGGACAGATTCTTAGAAATGCACAACCTGCTGAGACTGAACCAGGAAGAAATAGAAAATATGAACAGACCAATCACAAGCACTGAAATTGAAACTGTGATTAAAAATGTTCCAACAAACAAAAACCCAGGACCAGATGACTTGACAGGGGAATCCTATCAAACATTTAGGGAAGAGCTAACACCTATCCTTCTCATACTCTTCCAAAATATTGCAGAGGGAGGAACACTCCCAAACCCATTCTATGAGGCCACCATCACCCTGATACCAAAACCAGACAAAGATGTCACAAAGAAAGAAAACTACAGGCCAATATCACTGATGAACATAGATGCAAAAATCCTCAACAAAATACTAGCAAACAGAATCCAACAGCACATTAAAAGGATCATACACCATGATCAAGTGGGGTTTATCCCAGGAATGCAAGGATTCTTCAATATACGCAAATCAATCAACATATTAACAAATTGAAGGAGAAAAACCATATGATCATCTCAATAGATGCAGAGAAAGCTTTCGACAAAATTCAACACCCATTTATGATAAAAGCCCTGCAGAAAGTAGGCATAGAGGGAACTTTCCTCAACATAATAAAGGCCATATATGACAAACTCACAGCCAACATCATCCTCAATGGTGAAAAACTGAAACCATTTCCACTAAGATCAGGAACAAGACAAGGTTGCCCACTCTCACCACTATTATTCAACATAGTTTTGGAAGTGTTAGCCACAGCAATCAGAGACGAAAAAGAAATAAAAGGAATCCAAATCGGAAAAGAAGAAGTAAAGCTGTCACTGTTTGCAGATGACATGATACTATACATAGAGTAGAGAATCCTAAAGTTGCTAACAGAAAACTACTAGAGCTAATCAATGAATTTGGTAAAGTAGCAGGATACAAAATTAATGCACAGAAATCTCTTGCATTCCTATACATTAATGATGAAAAATCTGAAAGTGAAATTAAGAAAACACTCCTGTTTACCATTGCAACAAAAAGAATAAAATATCTAGGAATAAACCTACCTAAGGAGACAAAAGACCTGTATGCAGAAAATTATAAGACACTGATGAAAGAAATTAAATATGATACAAATAGATGGAGAGATATACCATGTTCTTGGATTGGAAGAATCAACATTGTGAAAATAACTCTACTACCCAGAGCAATCTACAGATTCAATGCAACCCCTATCAAACTACCACTGACATTTTTCACAGAACTAGAACCAAAAATTTCACAATTTGTATGGAAACACAAAAGACCCCGAATAGCCAAAGCAATCTTGAGAACGAAAAATGGAGCTGGAGGAATCAGGCTCCCTGACTTCAGACTATACTATAAAGCTACAGTAATCAAGACAGTTTGGTACTGGCACAAAAACAGAAACATAGATCAATGGAACAGGATAGAAAGCCCAGAGATAAGCCCACACACATATGGTCACCTTATCTTTGATAAAGGAGGCAAGCATATACAGTGGAGAAAAGACAGCCTCTTCAATAAGTGGTGCTGGGAAAACTGGACAGGTACATGTAAAAGTATGAAATGAGAACACTCCCTAACACCATACACAAAAATAAACTCAAAATGGATTAAACACCTAAATGTAAGGCCAAACACTATCAAACTCTTAGAGGAAAACATAGGCAGAACACTCTATGACATACATCACAGCAAGATCCTTTCTGACCCAGCTCCTAGAGAAATGGAAATAAAAACAACAATAAACAAATGGGACCTAATGAAACTTAAAAGCTTTTGCACAGCAAAGGAAACCATAAACAAGACCAAAAGACAACCCTCAGAATGGGAGGAAATATTTGCAAATGAAGCAACTGACAAAGGATTAATCTCCAAAATTTACAAGCAGCTCATGCAGCTCAATAACAAAAAAACAAACAACCCAATCCAAAAATGGGCAGAAGACCTAAATAGACTTTTCTCCAAAGAGGATATACAGATTGCCAACAAACACATGAAAGAATGCTCAACATCATTAATCATTAGAGAAATGCAAATCAAAACTACAATGAGATATCATCTCACACCAGTCAGAATGGCCATCATCAAAAAATCTAGAAACAATAAATGCTGGAGAGGGTGTGGAGAAAAGGGAACACTCTTGCACTGTTGGTGGGAATGTAAATTGGTACAGCCACTATGGAGAACAGTATGGAGGTTCCTTAAAAAACTAAAAATAGAACTACTATATGACCCAACAATCCCACTACTGGGCATATACCCTGAGAAAACCATAATTCAAAAAGAATCATGTACCAAAATGTTCATTGTAGCTCTATTTACAATAGCCAGGACATGGAAGCAACCTAAGTGTCTATCATCGGATGAATGGATAAAGAAGATGTGGCACATATATACAATGGAATACTACTCAGCCATAAAAAGCAATGAAATGGAGTTATTTATAGTGAGGTGGATGGAGTTAGAGTCTGTCATACAGAGTGAAGTAAGTCACAAAGAGAAAAAGAAATACAGTATGCTAACACATATATATGGAATCTAAGGAAAAAAAAAAAAAGGTCATGAAGAACCTAGTGGCAAGATGGGAGTAAAGACACAGACCTACTAGAGAATGGACTTGAGGATATGGGGAGGGGGAAGGGTAAGGTGTGACAAAGAGAGAGAGTGGCATGGACATATATACACTTCCAAACGTAAAATAGATAGCTAAGGGAAGCAACCACATAGCACAGGGAGATCAGCTCTGTGCTTTGTGACCACCTAGAGGGGTGGGATAGGGAGGGTGGGAGGGAGGGAGATGCAAGAGGGAAGAGATATGGGAACATATGTATATGTATAACTGATTCACTTTGTTATAAAGTAGAAACTAACACACCATTGTAAAGCAATTATACTCCAATAAAGATGTTAAGAAAAAATTTAAATATAGCTCAAGAAACAATATTTTTCAACTTTTTCTCATCTATTTGTTTTAATAGTGTTATCTATTTATTATGTAAATATTTTAATTATTGTAACAGAAAAGACAAAGAAGCCTGTGTATTGAGAAATTTGGAGACTTGCACAGGATTTACCAACATCTTGCTACATTCCCTTGTAATTATAAAATGGGGGGAAAGAGGAAGAAAAATGGAGCTGGAGGGGTTTTAGATTTCTTATGTATAAAATGCGTGTAATACTTCGTTTCTAGTAAATGCTTAAAATGTAATGCATTATTAGCTAATGATATCTTAAAGATGTCAAAAATAATGGTACGAGAAAAATTATTGACTATTCAATCAGTGCTTTTGTGGGGAAAATAGAGATATTTCATCAAATAGTGGTACCCTATCATTTTGTGTTGCATTCCATTTTGTTTAGCTTACATTTGTTGGTTTCCTGTGCTCCTCAAGAAAAAAAAAAAGAAATTCTCAAATATAAGAAATATTTAATTTTTCTAAAGCAAATTTTGCAGGGAGAAAATTGAAACCTCTTCATCAGTGGTTTTTCAGGGACCCTCTCATTGCATGAAACTAAAGAAAAAAATAGATACTTCTCTGGTAACATAGTTCTTAGCTTTCATTCACTTCTTAAATGATTTATAAGGTAAAAAATAGATTATGAATCAGAAATCCAGTGCCATTCTTACTAAATTTTGGGAAGCATATGACACTAGGAGTGGTAGGTTGGCAGGACCAGGTCAAGGGTAAGGCAAATGAGGCTTTTCCCTTAAAGGAGGTACCAAACCCTCAATAATCTAGATAGTGTTTTAATGTGATATTTAAAAAAATCGAATGATCATAAAAAACATCTATGATGAACAAAAGAGTAACATTTTCAACAAATACCATATTATTACAGGTATTAGAGGGATGCAATTGATGAAAAGTGGGAGGCATATGTTCACAAATAAGAAAATGGTGTAAAGTAGGGCCATAAGATTTGCTTTACAACTCCACCACTCTTCAGCCATGTGCTCTAGTTATTACTTCCCTCATGTATGAATAAGGATAAGAATATCAGTAGCTTCATAAGCACTTATAGTTAAAAAGAGCTACAACAGCTAAAAAGAAACTCCAAGTGCATTAACCAATAACAAATGCTAAACTTTTATTAAATGTTAGGTATTCATCTTAGAATAAGCTGTTGGGCTTATGAATTCTTTAGTGTGCTTATTTAATGAAGATAATTTTTCCTTTGTAAATTCATCAATGTACTTTGATTTAGATAGCTAATTAAATAAATATATTTAAATATATATTTGTATAAAATTAAAGTATTTTTATAAATTTTAAATAATTTTACATAGAAATATAAAAAATTTATATTTAATATATCAATATGTAACTATATAGTGTATTTATATACTTAATATATAAAGTTTATATATATGTATATATTCAGACATACACATATACATATGAATATGGAGGGCAAAGGAGGAAGCCTTCTGTGAGCACATCCAGTTTCCAGTTTAAGAAAACAAAATTACAGAATAAAACAACAAAAAAATGCACTAATAAAATTCAGCAACGAATGGCTTGGTCATTGTCTGGAATTGGTGTGCAATTTTCCAGATAAAATGTGTTGCATTCCCAGAATAGCAACAGGGGAGGAGCAGAATGGAAACAGAATTCCAAATTACCTTTGTAAAAATATTTGTTTAAATTAAAAAACCTTCTATTAATTTTTTGTTTTTGATGTTTAAAATTTACATTACTTTGCTGAGTGAAGAGAAAGGAGTAGAAAAAAGCACTTGAAAGACCTCTGAGTTCAAAAGGGACAAATTTTTAAATTGCACACACATATTTATTTTTATTCTTAACCATGAATTTCTAGAGAAATGAAAACAATTTTGATGTTAATGAAACAAAACAGAGAAATAAAACTGCAAGAGACAACACATTTAAAATTGCCAGCTCTTACCCATGAAATAATTTCACATAGCCCCAAGTCATTTACCTGAAAATAGCTTCGCCTTCTAAAAATAATGCACCCCGTGTGTCACACTGGGATTGTAGGGCTCCACAGTACATGGGACTGAAGAGACTTTGTCTTAGCTGTCAATCAGTACTCTTGAATTCTATGCTGTGCATACAGTTGCTTCTCAAAGGGGCTACACATTTTCCCAAGCAAAGGATCCCTAAAAAGTCATAGTCCCCTACTTATCCAGGCATTTCTAGATTTTCAATTAATATTCACAAGAGAAAAAAATTCACCTAGAGATTCTCAAGAAGGTGAGATTTTGCAATGCCTGGGAGACGTTTTTAGCAGAGGGCTGCTGACATGTAGTGGATGTTGCTAAACATGTTACAGTGCACAGGACAGGATGTCTTCACAGAACAAAGAATTATCCAGACCAAAATATTAATTGTGCCAACAAACTCTGACCTAGAGACATTTATCTAGTCTCTTTCTCTATCATAAAAATAAGGGAAACAAACAAATAAAATACATTTCTAAGCCTTTTAAAATTTCAGTTGTAAGAATTCTTTCTCACACAGTATTGAGAGAAGTTCAAAAAATTCATTTAAAATATTTTTTTGTAGCATTGTATATAGTGAAATAAGAGTAAATTTTAAAATGTAAGTATTCATGACATCTCTCCTGGCTTTCCCAGAAGTGGCTCAAATACTCATCTCAGCTAAATCTGAACTTATTACCTTCCATTCCTTTCTACCTCTCCACAAACCTGATATTCTCTCAATTGTTCAACGGCTCCATGGTTATCAGTTTTCAACCAGAAGCCCACAGTCACCCTCAGTAATACTCCTTCATTCTACTCCCTCCTTATAACTGCAGAAGCCATGCTTTTTCCCTTCTTCTTAACTAGACTGTTGCAGTGTGTCACAGATAGTCTCATTTCATTTCAACCATCATCGGTGGTACATATACTCCTAACATGTACATATGGTACATATACTCCTAACATGGTTCCTCCTAACATGTAAATCTTACCTCTTATCTCTTATGTTCAGAATCCTCTCGGCCTTAGATCACTAAACCTAGATATAAATTTCTTGTGTAATACACAAATATCTTCTTACCTGGACCTTGCCTGATTTTCCTGCAGAAACTTCGGCCACACTGAGCTTCCTGGGGCACCTTGACATATTTCACATGTTTCTGTCTTTACATATGGCTTTTCCTCCACTATAAAAGTTCCTCATGTCCCAGGTACTCTCTTTTTCAGTCTACCAAATTCTAGACTTCCTTCAAAATTTTGTGTGAATACTACCATCTCTGAGATAGTGTCCCTAGGGCTTCCAGAATTAATAGCGTCATGTGTTTTGCTCACTATTGTAAATGATAAGGTTTTTTTCCTCCCTAAAATATTAAGTCCTTAAAATGAGGACTGTATTATAATTATTTTTAAAATGTTTAAAATAAAATATAACCCATAAAAATGTCTAGCCTATGGTAGATGCTAGACTGAATGGATGAATATGGAAAGATGATTGTTGGGTGGGTGGATGGATGGATGGATGATGGATGAGTTGATAGATGGGAGGATGGACATCAATAATTCTTACCTGCAGAGAGGACAGAAATCTTATATAGAACAAATTTCATAATATGATTTCAATATTCAAACTTTTACTCAATATGTTATTAAGATGGCTTCTGAGCTATAAATTTTAATCCAAGATAGGAAAAAATAAGCAAAATTAAGGGAAAAAGTAGAAAAAGTTTCCATTGTTGAACCATCTAGAGTTTTGAAAGGCAAAAATAATTTTTAAAACCCTTGTGTTCTCTTCTCTTGAGGTCACTGGGAACAAAATGACATCTGTAAACTTAGCATATCTGGACCAACGTTCTGCAAAAGCAGAAGCTGTCAAAGAATTCTCAATCCAGGGTTTGGCCTACATTGAGAAGGGTATGGCCTTTATTTCTGTAGTGCAGAAAATGACAGAAAATTATGAAACCTTGTTCATAGTAGGCAGCCCTTCTTGAGCATAATGTCTTGGAGAATTGCCGATCAGGTGCCAGGTGGTAGCTTAATAAAACCTTCATCTAAATTCTTTGGAAGCTAGAAGCGAGGCAGTTTGGGTAGAAATAGAAATTTCAAAACACATGATTTCACTGTAATTTTGTGGCTTGACTTTTAAACAAACATACCCAAAATTATAAATCCTGGTTTTTGGTCCCCTAAACAATAGACTCTTTTTGGACACATTTAATTACCCATATAGCAATGTGCCTGCTAAAAATATTCATAAGACCCTCAGAAGGGTTTACATCTGTGACCCTCATTATTCTTGAACCAAACTCAGTAAAGGCATCCCCTCTAAAGTCAATATTGACATGTTATCTTTTACATGAAAATTTCCCCGTTTTTTTCTGTATCCTTCTTGTGTCATTTTCCATGTTATTTATTTGTCCATTCAGCCACATCAGCTTGATTGCTCTCTTATCGATGCTTATCTTATTTGACATTGTGTTATAGTCATTAGGACTAATTCCTCTAACAGATTAAAAACATTTAAAACAAGAGCTGTACCCTTATAATTTCCCTATATCCTTGGTACACATTTTGAAGACCCTCCCTCTGGCCGGTACTCAATAATTTTTTAGCTGTTGTTTGTGTTGAAGTACCAGCATCTATGGTAAAGTACTGATACCGACCAGGGCTCTTGGCCTTCCCTTAATCAATAGTAATTCATCAGAGGTCAGACAAAAATTCAGGCAAGGCTTTACTGGGGTCCCTGCTACAGCAGAGGGGAGCAAGAAGAAGTAACAGGTTCCCTTGCTAACGTGCTCCCCAAGTGGAGGGGGAGCTGGTTCTGTATATAGGGTAAGGGGAGGAGTGTGTCCAGGGGTCAGATTGTAGGGGTGGATTAAATGGTTTTCCCAACCCTCAAGTAGTGTTGTGTGCAGGTGGCATGTGCAGTACCTAGCTTTTGCCCCCAACACCTTGGTTTTGCTCTTGTTTTGGCCTTCAAAAGTGGCAGTTGGGCTTCTTTTTTTGGTCTTTTTGTATCTTTTGTCCAGAATTTGTCCCAAATGCACAAGCATGCAGTCATTCTTAGTCCCATATGGTTTCTTTGTATTTCGTTGCTCAAGGGAGGGTTTATCCAGGTGCAAGCATTGCAGCAAAGGGTCCCAGGTCCCAGGTCCCAGCCTGTTTCAGTACTTCCTCCAGCTTCCATGAAATATTAGAACAAATGTCAACTATCTTCTAACCACCCAACTTGCATGTCAAAATTTACAGAAACTTTCCATGTTCAGTCTTCCATTTCTCCTCACCGTAAATCCTACATACAACAATGGAACCTTCTTTGGCTTCTTACACCAGTATCCTAGTTTCCTTTTTTGAATCATCTTAATATCTTGTGTATACTGAGTTATTTCGTGCACTAGACTTCTTTTCATGTTTTTCTTCTACTAACTTTTGTGAATTTGACAGTCAATGATTTAAAAATCTTACCCTTTGTCTTACCTATATGATCTTGATCAAGTAGTTCAAAACACAGTAAGAATCAATATCAGGATCTGTGAAATAGGACAAGTAAAAATGTAACCTCATTCACAGGGTGGCTATCAAAATAGGTTAATAAGTAAAGTTATTTTGCAAATAGTATAATTCTAAGCAAATGCTAATTAATAGTTAACTTTAGTTGGGCAACACAAGCTGCCTCAAATCTCAGGGCTTCAACATTATAGTCATAAACGTCTTAATCAGATGGTTGGTGGACAGCCTTACTGGTAGTGACTTAAAGACCCCATCTTGCTTCTTGAGGCTCTGTTCCTATGATTTCATGGGCTAAACCTAGAAGGAATATCCACCCAGTCTGTGTGTGTCTTGAGCTCTGAGGCTAAGTCCCCTGTAGGTAGCATATATACAGTTTTTAAAATCTGTTCAGCCACCCTACGTGTTTTGTTTGGAACATTTAGTTCACTTACATTTAAATAAATTATTGATAGGTATGTATGTATTGCCATTTTATTTGTTTTCTCTTTGTTTCTGTAGTTCTTTTGTGTTCTTTTCTTCTCTTTGTTTCTTGATTGTGGTTTTATGGATTCCTTTAGTGTTGTGTTTGCACTCCTTTCTCTATCTTTTCTGTATTCATTGTAGGCTTTTGGTTTGTGGTTACCAAAATGGTTGGGGTTCATATATAACTACCTGTGTGTGTGTGTGTGTGTGTGTGTGTGGTATATATATATGGCCATCTATTTTAAGCTGTTAGTCACTAAAGTTCAAAAGCAGCAGAAAAGCATTTCTAGGGATTTACCCATTTCTTCTAGGTTGACTGTTTTTGTTTTTTGTTTTGCTTTACAGTTGTTCATCATAATCTTATAAACCTTTGTATTTCTATTCTGTCAGTTGTAGCTTCTCCTTTTTCATTTCTGCATTTACTTATTTGAGTACCTTCTCTTTTTTCTTGTTGAGTCTGGATAATGGTTTATCAATTTTCTTTGTCATTTCAAAGACCAGCTCTTACTTTCATTGATGTTTTCCATTTTAGTTTTAGTCTCTATTTTATGAATTTCTATTATGATCTTTATTATTTCCTTTCTTGTACTATTTTTGGGTTTCATTCATTCTTCTTTTTCTTGCCTTATTAGGTGTTTAAGAATTTGCTTGTTTTTAAAGCAGGGTTGTGTCACTTTAAACATTCCTGTTAGTACTGTTTTTGATGCATTCCTTAGATTTTGGAACATTATGTTTCACTTTTTCCTTTGCCTTCAGGTATTTTTTAATTTCCACTTTGATTTTTTTGTGACTCATTGTTTAGCAGCATATTGTTTAACCTCCACAAGCTTGTGGAGAAATCAGCCTTACAAGAAATGTTAAAGGGTCTTCTTTAAATGAAACATAAAATGCTACAATTAGAAATTAGAAAATATATTTTAAAAATGCACTGATAAAGGAAAAAAAAATTGAAAAGGATGGAATGATTTTAAACTCATTCTACAAGGCCAGCATTATCCTAACACTAAAACCATACAAGGCCAACACAAAAAAAGAAAATTACAGGCCAATATCATGGATAAACATAGACACAAATATCCTCAACAAAATATTAGCAAACCAAAATCATTAATACATTAAAAGAGTAATACAACATCAAGTGGGATTTAATTCAGGGATGCAAGGATGGTTCAATATCCACAAATTGGTCACTGTGACACACTACACTAAAAAAATGAAAAATAAAAATCGTATGATTATTTCAATAGATACAAAAAGGCTTCTGACACAATTCAACATATACTCATGATAAAAACGCTCAACAAAATAGGTATGGTGGGAACATATCTCAACATAATATATGCCATATAAGACAAAACTACAGCCAACACTGTACTCATTGGTGAAAAGTTGAAAGCATTTCCTCTAAGATTAGGAACAAAAGAAGAATACCCACTCCCCCCAGTTTTATTCAACTCAGTATGGTAGTCGAAGTCACAACAGTCAGGCAAGAAAAAAAAAGTAAAGAAATCCAAATTGAAAAGGAAGAATTAAGACTGTCACTAGTTGCAGATGACATGATACTATATGGAAAAATCCTAAACACACCACCAAAAAATTGAAAGAAATAACAAATGAATTCAGTAAGCTCTCATGATAAAAAATTAATATACAAAAATCAGTTGCATTTTTATACATTGAAAACAGTATGGATGTTTCTCAAAAAATTAGAAATAGAAGTACATATAATATAGCAATTCTACTGCTGGACATTTTTCCAAAGAAAACAAAAACACTAATTTGAAAAGATACATGTATCCCAATGTTCACAGTAGCCAAGACATGGAAGCAACCTAACTGTCCATTAACAGATAAGTGGATAAAGAAAATGTGGTATGTATGTGTGTGTGTGTATATATATATAATATATATAAAATGAAATATTACTCAGTCATAAAAAAATAAATTTTGGCATTTGAAACAACATGGATGGATCTAGAGGGTATTCTGCTCAGTAAAATAAGTCAGACCAAGAAATATATACACTCTATGTTATAACTCATATGTGAGATCAAAAAAATAAATAAAACAAATGTATATAACAAAACAGACTCACAGATATAGAGAACAAATTAGTGGTTACCAGTGGAGAGAGGAAAGGAGGAAAGGGCAAGAGAGGGGTAGGGGATTAAGAGGTATACACTAGTATGTATAGAATAAATAAATGACTGGGATATATTGTACAGCACAGGGTATTATAGCCATTATCTTGTAATAACTTTAAATGGACTATAATGTATAAAAACATTAATTATTATGTTGTACACCTGAAACTAATGCAATATTGTAAATCAACTCTACTTAAATAAAAATAATAATAATAAAATAAATTTAAATTAACTAAAATTCAATTTAAAAAAAAAAGAACAAGGATGAGAAGGAGGAGAGATGGTAGTGTTATTAGATTTGTCTACTTTAAGCCAAAATAAATCAATAAAGCTGAATAGCTGCTGTCAATAAGTAAGCACTACTCAGTAGCAGTGTTTTTGATTGTTGGGTCATGTGGACCTCATCCTAGGGGAAGCAATGAGTTGATGGCAGCAGAAACAGTTTAAACTCTTAGTACACTTTCAGAGTTATTTTCCAGTACCTCATTAAACCTTTATTATTCTCCCACAGCTAAATAGCCCAAGGATGTAATCTCCTGATATCATTTCTTACAACTGCATATGAATCTACAACTGTCTCAAGATAAACAATTTAATTAAAAAAAATATTTCCAAAGATTTGGCTCTGCTTATCCATCCAATACTGATGACATAATATGGAAAGCATGGAAAACACATACTTTCCTCTGTGCAATGGACTTGGCCTAAAGTGTCTTCATAAAAACACTTGTGACCTTAGAAACTTTAATAACTTAGGAGGTATGACAGGACATTATGTGTAACTGACTTTTAAAAGCAAAATGCTTTTAATCTTCATGTTTCTTGTGGGTCAGGTGATAATTAAAAGTGGCCAGTAAAGCAGAAGGCCAACTCTGAAAATGGCTAACAGAGTGAAGGCCTAGACAGTGTTCAGTCATAATTCACCCCATCTCCAGCCCTATGTATAGAAAACACTCAGTGCACTGTGAACATGGAGAGAAGGGCTCCAGAGACAAACCCATCCTCCTTGCTTGTTCAAATGTTAAGCACCAGCAGAATATCCCATCACCTAAGGAAAAATTTTGTTCAAGAGACAGATGGAAGCCTTTAGAGAAACACAAACCCAAGCCACAGTGCAAATTCACTTCACCATTCCACACCCACTAGGATGGTACAGTAAAAAAAATTAAAAAGGGAAAAAAAGTCATATAACAACAATGTTATTGGTGAGAATGTGGAGACAATAGAACCCTGTCATCAGGAATGTAACTATTGTTCAGCCACAGTTCCTCAAAAGGTGGAAATATTGATATTTGTGACAATATGAATGGACCTAGAGAGTATTATGCTAAGTGAAATAAGTCAGAGAAAGACAAATACAGTATGATTTCACTTCTATATGGAATTTAAAAAACAAATCTAATGAACAAACATAAAATGGAAACCGACAAATAGGTTGTTGCCAAAGGGGATGGAAATGGAGTGGGATGAAGAAAATAGATGAGGGATATTAAAAGGTACAAACTTCCAGTCACAAAATGTCACCTGGAATGAAATGTATGGTGTGGGAAATATAGTCGATAATAACGTAATATCTTTGTATAACGATGAAGGTATTTCAAAAGGAAAAAATTTCAAAATTATAGGATAAATAAGTACTAGAGATGTAATGTACAACGTGATAAATATAATTAACACTGCTATGTGTTACATATGAAAGTTGTTAAAAGAATAAATCTTAAGAGTTCTCAACACAAGAAAAAAAATTTCTATTTCTTTAATTCTGTATCTATGAGATGATGGATGTTCACTAAACTTATTGTGGTCATCATTTCATGATGTGTGTAAGTAAAATCTTAAGCCGTACACCTTAAACTTGTGCTACATGTCAATTATATCTCAATAAACTGGAAGGAAAAAATAGAAGAGGATATTAATTTAAATATCATAAAAAAGTGAATGCACCATTTTACATTCCCATGAGCAGTGTACGAATATCCTGGTTTCTTCATATTCTCATCAACTCTTTTCGAAATTTCTTTTTTATTGAGGTAGCATTTGTTTATAACATTATATAAGTTTCTTATGTAGAGCAATATATTTCTACTTCTGTATATAACTTGCTCACCACAAAAAATTTAGTTTCAACCAATCACCATACAGTTGATCCCCTTTACCCACTTCACCTTTTCCCCACCCTTTCCCTCTGGAAACCACTACTGTGCTCTCTGTGTCTGCAAGTCTGTTTTTCTTTAGTTTCATTTGTTCATTTACTTTAGTTTTGTTTAATTTTTATATTGCACAAATGAGCGAAATCATATAGTATTTCCATCTGACATTTCACTTACTATAATACCCTCAAGACCCACACAATGGTGTCACAAATGGCAAGATTTTATCTTTTCTTCTATTCCTGAGTGTATTCCAGGCAGATAGATAGATAGATAGATAGATAGATAGATAGATAGATAGATAGAGAGATAGATAGATAATCATTTCTTATTTATCCATATATCTTTGGATGAGCACTTAGCTTGTTTCCATATCTTGGCTATTGTAAATAATGCTTCGATGAACAGAGGAGTGCATATATCTTTTTGAATTAGTGTTTACATATTCTTTGGACAAATACTCATTAGTGAGATATGTGCTTCATATGGTCGTTCTATTTTTAATTTTTTGAGAAAGCTCAATACTATCTTCCATTGTGGCTGCACCAATTTACATTCCCACCAACAGTGTATGAAGGTTCCCTTTTCTCCACATACTCACCAATACTTGTGATTTCTTGCCTTTTTTGGTAATAGTCCATTTAAGGGGTATGAGGTGATATCTCACTGTGGTTTTGATTTGCATTTTCCTAAATAATTGGTGATGTTGAGCGACTTTTCATGTGCCTGTTGGCCATTATTATGTCTTATTTGAAAAAATATCCATTCACCTCCTCTGTACATTTTTTTAACTGGGTTTTTTTTTAATTGTTGAAATTGTATGAGCTATTTATACACATATATGTATACATATCTGTATATATTTACATAAACAGATATATGAAATATATTAGATATTAACTCTTTATTGGATATATGATTTACAAATATCTTCTCCCATTCAGTATTTTGTCCTTTAATATTGTTGATAGTTTTATTTGCTGTGCAGAAGCTTTTTATTTTAAATTAGTCACATTTCTATATTTTTACTTTTGTTTCCCTTGCTAAAGAAGACATATTTAGAAAGATACTGCAAATTATTAGAGAAATGCAAATCAAAACTACAATGAGGTATCCACTCACACTGATCAGAATGGCCATCATCAAAAAGTCCACAAATAACACATGCTGGAGAGGGTGTGGATACTGTTGGTGGGAATGTAAATTGGTGCAGCCACTATGGAAAACAGTATGGAGGTTCCTTTAAAAACTAAAAATTGAGCCATCATATGATCCTGGAATCTCACACCTGGACATATATTTGAACAAACTCTAAATCAAAAAGAATACACATACCTCTATGTTCATTGCAGCACTATTTACAATAGCCAAGATATGGAAGCAACCTAAGTGTTCATCAACAGATGAATGGATAAAGATGTGGTATACACACACACACACACACAAGCACACACATATGTATGTATATGTATACTATTCCATACAATGGAATATTACTCAGCCAAAAAAGGAAATAATACCATTTGCAGCAACATGGTTGGATATAGAGATGATCATATTAAATGAAGTAAGTCAGATAGAGAAAGACACATATATGATATCACTTATATGTGGAATCTAAAAAAAATTATACTAACTTATTTACAACACAGAAATAGTCACAGTCACAGAAACCAAACACGATTACCACAGGGGATAATGAGGGGTGGAAGAGAGAAAAATTAGGAGTTGGGTATTAATATATACACACTACTATATATAAAATAGATAACTAATAAGGACCTACTGTATAGCACAGGGAACTATACTCCATATCTTATTACATATATAATATATATATAGTGAATTAACTATATTTCAATTTTTAAAAAATGATATTGGTAAGACTAATGTCAAAGAGTGTTCTGTCTATGCTTTCTTTTAAGAGTTTTATGGTTTCAGGTCTTACAGTCAAATCTTTAATGCATTCTGAATTGAATTTTTTATATGGTGTGACATAGTTTTCTGGTTTTTTTTTTTTGGTTTTTTTTTTTTGCATGTGGCTAATCAGTTTCCCAAACACTATTTATTGACGAGACTATCTTTTCTTCATTGTATGTTCTTTGCTTCTTTTTCACAACTTAATTGTCCATATATTTGTGGGTTTATTTCTGGACTTTCATTCTGTTCCATAAATTTATGTGTCTCTTTTTATAAAAATACCATGCTATTTTGATCACGATAGCTTTTGAATACAGTTTGAAATCACAGAGGGTGATACGTCCACCTTTGTTCTTTTTTCTCAGGATTGCTTAGCTATTTGGGGTCTTTCGTGGTTTCATATAAACTTTAGAATAGTTTGTTGTCTTTCTGTGAAAACTTCCCTTGGGATTTAGTAAGGATGGTATTGGATCTGTATATTGCTTTAGGTAGTTTGAATATTTTACATGTTTTTTCCAATCCATGAGCACAGAATATTTTTCATGTCATGGTTTCTGAAGCACAGGTTTTTCTTCTACTTGGCTAATTTTATTCCTAGGCATTTTGTCATTCTTTGAGATTGTAAATGAGATTGTTGTCTTAATTTCCCTTTCTACTAACTCATTGTTAGCATATAGAAACATAAGGCATTTTTGTATGAGTTTTGGAACTAGAAAATATATTGTTTTCTTAAATTATTTCTAGTAGTTCTTTAGTGGAGGCTTTAGAATTTTATATATATAAAATTATGTCATCTTCAAATACTGACAGGTGTAGTTCCTGTTTTCCAATTGGATTCCTTTTATTTCTTTCTCTTGCATAATTGCTATGGTTATGACTTCCAATATTAGGTGGAATGAAAGTGGGGAGTGTGGACATCCTTGTTTTGTTTTTGATTTTAGAGGGATAGCTTTCAGTTTTTCACTGCTGGGTATGATGTTAGCTGTGGGTTTGTCATATACGACCTTTAATGTGTTGAAGTACTTTTCTTCTATATACATTTTATTTATAAGTTTTTATCATAAATGGAATTTGAAACTTGTAAAATGCTTTTTGGCATCTATTGAGGTGATTATATGTTTTTTTCCCTTCATTCTGTTAATGTGTTATGTTGATTTATTTGTGGTGTTGAACCACCATTGCATCCCTGGAATAAACCGCACTTGATCATGGTTTAAGTCCTTTTAATGTATTTACTAATATTTTTGAGAATTTTGCACCTATGTTCATCAGAGATTTGGGTCTGCAATTTTATTTTTTGTGTTGATTTTGTCTGGTTTTGGTATCAGGGTAATGGTGGCCTCATAAAATATTCTATATAGTGTTCCCTACTCTTCAATTTTCTATAGTGTTTGAGAAGGATAGGTATTAAACATTCTCTGAATATTTAGTATAATTCAGCAGTGAAGCTATCTGGTCCTGGCCTTTCTTGTGTTCTGGGATTTTTGATTACTGACTTACCTCCCTACTACTGACCTCTGTTAAGATTTTCTATTTCTTCCTGATTCTGTTTTGGAAGATTGTATGATAATAATAATTTTGTTAAAGAGTTGCAACTTTCTGATTCTATTTATCACTTTACTCGTTAGTTTTATGTGCTTTTGCCTTTTTGTTTCTGTTAGAAGAGCACCCTTAAACATTTTCTGTAAGGCAGAGATAGTATTGATGAACTCCTCAACTTTTGTTTGGGAAAGTCTTTATTTCTCCTTCCTATCTGCATAACTTTGCTGGTTATGGTATTTATGGCTAACAGTTTTCATATTTCAATATTTTGGCAGAGTCATTCCACTCCCTCCTGGCCTGTAAAGTTTCTGCTGAGAAATTTGCTGATAGCCCAATGGAGATTCCTTTGTGGGTTACGATTCTTCCCCCCAGCCCGCAGCTGCCTTTAAAATTCTTTCTTTGTTATGGACTTTTCATGGTTTCAATATAATGTGTCTTGGAGAAAGATGTTTTTGCATTGCAGTAATTAGGTGTTGTTTTAACTTCATTTGCCTTGTATATCCAGTTCCTACTCCAGTTCTGAGAAGTTCTCAGCTATTATTTCTTTATATAAACAGTCTGCTCCTTTCTATCTCTTCTTCTGGGATACTCACTTTCTTAATATTGTTATTTCTGAAAGAGTTTGATAGCTCTTGTAGAATTCCCTCTGGGATTGTTGGTGCCTTTCTGCTGCAGTGTCACTGGCATTGCCGTCTGGAGAAGTAGGGTGGTGGGCTCCTCTGCTGCATCTGAGACTCCCTGAGTTACAGGCTCTAACACTAACACCATGGGTGCTCTGGCAGGCCAGGGGGTACCCAGGACCACAAAGTTGAATATGCCATGTCCAGCTGTTGGAAAAATTAATAAAGTAGTTTTGTTCAGGCTTCAGAGGCAGAAGCAGGCCTCCACCTGACCTGTGACCCTGCCTGGACTGTGTGTCTGCTTGCTCACCTAACAATTGCTGCTAGCAAGTCAAGCAGCACTTATGATAAGAAACGGAGTATGTCTTGGAATTTCTTGAGCCCTGGGGACAAGGCCAGTCCCCCAGGGTCTGGAAAATCTTGTGACTCACATGATGAAACCAACAGAATTGTTAAAGTGAATCCAGAGTTGCATTTTGCATGCAAACTGATGGTATCAGTTTGTGGCTTGGTATTATAAACAGAAGCCCCCAGAACTCCAATCTGAAGTCTCATCTGTGGAGTGTATGCACCACCTGGGACCCTTCCCAACTGGGGTCCAGATTACTGTTACTTGGGACTTCCCAACACTATTTGGATCTGGAAGTAGGTGTCAGCCCTATTCAGTGATGTATGCCCTGTTATATTTCTCTAATATTCTTATTCCTTTCCTTCTAATGATTCTATATTATAATTAAGTTAAATCACCTTTCATTAAAGAGTTGATTAAAGCTGTTTATTTGTGTGAAACGAGTGGTTATTTTGCCAGGGAATCCAACGAACCTTAAAACCGAAAGCAGGCTTCCGGCAAGAGACCAGCACTGTCAGCATTGTCAGGTTCACAACCTCTGCTGCTGTTAGTGTTGATGGGTGGCATCTCCATGGCTGCGAGGACAGGGCCCCAGGGAATTCTGGTAGTATCCCATTCACACCTTGAAGCAAGGTATTGTGGAAAGACCATGAGTTTTGGGATGAACTACCAGAGTTCAAATAGTCACTGAGGATTTAGTTGCTACGTCATTTTAGGACCCGATTTAACTTTTCTATGCCTTTTTTTCTATTGTAAAAAAAAAAAAAAAACAGGGATAAAGCTACTTATTTAGCAGGATTTCATTGAGAATTAGAAGTAACTTTTAAGTCAGCTGAGCTAGGGATAGGTATATATGAGGCTATTGTAATATTAGGTTGGTAATATGCCTCTCTCAGCAAAGCACATGCAAATGTCATCTTCACAATGATGCCTACCCTGACATCTATATACCACTGTAAGCTGTCCACACACACACATATTACTGGTTCTTTATCTTGTTCTTCATTTCCTCTTTTCCATACTTTTTATCATCTTTTAACTCACTATATAATTTGCTAATTTATTATGCTTATTAGAACTAAAAAATGTAAATTTTAAAAGAGCATGAATTTCTGTTTTGTTCACTGACATATCCAAAGTGTCCAGGATAGCACTTGGCAGGTAAGTAGTAGATGCTCAGAAATTATTTCTTCAAAGAATACTGCAGCACTACATTATTTGGAAAATGTTTACTGTTAATGTTTATGTTTGGTTTAGTACCCATGCCCCTTAGATTCTCTTACCTTTAAATCTTGACCCTCCTTTCTGTATATACACAATTATTTAAAAACTGGAAAAACAAAATTATATTCTCTGGGAACACTGGAAATATACCTGGGAGTGATCACTTATATCATTATTAGGAGAAAGCATTCACTTACTAAGTTATTGACAAACTAATCGTTCTGAAAGTTGTTGCTGAGAATCTGAGAAAACTTATCATTGTTCTTGGAATTAATAAAAGCTTCAGAGCAGAGTGAAGAAAACAGTCAAGTCATTCTAAAGGCTGATATTACACAGCTCCTACTAGAGCTTCTTTTTGAGAGATGGGAAAGGAAGAAAAGTCACACCCTTATAAGGTGTTGAGTGCAGTGGAGACATGGGAACCAAAAGCCAATACATTCCCACCTGCCTACTAGTCAGCCTGAGGTGGGGAACAGCAGAGCACACATTGGATAGTTTAAATGACAGCTATGGAGAGCAAGGTAGCTGTCATTTAAACAAGGTCAGAGGTCATGATAAGTATTCCAAACTCAGAAGCCAAGACTTGTGTTTTCATTTCCTCTATGCAAATTAAACTTTCTTAAAGCTTCTCTGCATGCAAAGTCAAAAGGATTCAATCAGCAATCCAGGTAATCAGCAAGACACTATACCCTTCCAACAAATTCAGATAATTGTCTATGCTTTCCTTTTTTATAGTACAGTAAGAAATAACCACCATTTCCATGCTGGGTCTGGGCTAGTAATTAACTACATCACTAGTATATCTAAATTTCACTACCATTTCATGAGGAGTAAGCCAAATAAACTGTTTCTACAGCATGCTTTTCCCACTCCAAAAACAAACAAATAAATAAAAATAAAGATTTAAAAATACAGGTGCATTGATGTTTCTCAGATATGGAGTTCATTTGGGGAGTAAAAAAGAAAACCATTATTTTAGCAAGTGTGAAAATTAGAAGCAAAATAGTTCTTTAACAGCACAGTCCCTTGTGACTAATCATAGAACCAACCTGCCTGATGATATTTAATTGAAAATTAATATTAAGTAATGTCAAAAAGATGTCAGAGTGGGAAATCTTAAGCCCTGTTTCTCCATGGATATGAAAAAAAAAAGGAAGCTAGAGACTGCCTAAAATCAATTTATAATAGTTCTGGGAAATAGTCAATGGTCTACAGCAACAAAATGAATGCCTATTAACAAAAAAACAAACTATAATTGAAAATGGTAGGAAATGTTCTGGTGTTTTCACTTGCCCTTACTCCACCTTACCCACGCTATGGTGTATTCTGAAGGAAGTAGCAGCCAGCCCAATACCCAATTCTCAGTCTCAAATTAAAGACAGCCATGTTGACCTCATTTGCAACATTTTACTGTGCCAGAAGATGAAGAGGTAATAGTCTCTGTTTCCCTTTACAGAAGTACGATTAGGCTGAATCAAAGTTTAGTTGGAGAAAAGTGATGGAGCTTAGATGTCAAATTCGAAAAGCCACTGGGAAACAGTAGAGGGTGGGCACTTATTATAAAAACTGCAAAGGAACTACAGCTCTGCAGACACCTGGGCCAAGAGATTATGACAAAAGGAATAAATAGAAATAATAAAGCCACAAGAAGGTGAACTGAAAATCTATGAAAAGTAGCCAAAGCCAGATAGAGACCAAGAAAAGCCAGAGAAGATCTTAAATCTTCAACCTGGACAGATTCAAAGGCAGAGAATATACCATGATAAATAGTAATGCTTTTCTCTGGTGCAGAGTAGATCACAAAGATGGGGAGAGGTGGATTTTTTTTCAGATGTCCAATTTTGAACAAAAGATCACAAGGCATACAAACAAAATACAACCCAATCAAAGGAAGAAAACATGGTGGCAGAAACAATCCTTGTGAAATCATGGGCATCAGACATACTAGAGAGACCTAAAAACTGTCTTAAATATGCTCAAAATCTAAAGAAAATCCAGACATAGAAAAATGAAATTAGGAAAATAATAGGCAAACAAGATGAGAATATGAACAAAGAGATAAAAATCATCTAATAGAAAATAAAACAGAAATTCTGGATCTGATAAATACAGTTAACTGAATTGAAAATTTCACTACAGGAAACAGATAAACAGCAAATTCAAAAAGAAAAGAACTAATGAGTGAACTTAAGAAAAAGACATCTGAAATTACTGAGTCTAAGCAGAAAAAGGAAATAAGAAAAAAAAATTAGGGAGTCTAAGAGACTTATGAGATACAAAGATCAGACTGATGTGCATGTACGAAAGTTACAGAAGAAAAGAAAAAGCAGACAGATTACTTGAAGAAACAACACAAATTTGAAAAGAAGACATGGGTCTACAAATTCAAATGCTCAATAACTCAAAGTAAGATAGATCTAAACAGACTGCAAACAAAGACACATTATAATCAAACTTTTGAAAGACAAAGAGAGAACCTTAAAACCAGCAAGAGTAAAGCAATTCATCATGGAAAAAGGAATCTCAAAAAGATTATCAGTGGACATCTCAGAAGAATGTTGAGATGCCAGTGGCAATGGTTTGATATTTCTGAAGTGCTGACAGAAAATAATAATAATAAATAATTCAATATCAGGGAAAACTTTGCTTCAAAAATGAGGGAGATTTTAAGTCTTTCCCAGACAAGCAAAAGCTGAAAGAGTTAATTGCCAATAGGCCTGTTCTAAAAGAAATGATTGAGGAGCCTGGGAATTTACAAGGATGAAATATAATATAAAAGGATGCTTGAGAGTAAGTTGAAGCCCTGTCAATATATAAAAATCTCTCATAAAGGTAAATATATGGGCAAATATAAAAACCAGTATTATTGCAATTTTGGTTTGTATTTTTACTTTATATTTTAATAGGATTTTTAAAACAAATACATAAAATATTATAAATGTATGTTGATTGGTATTAAATTTTAAAATATGTAATTTGTGACACCAATAACAATGTGCTGAGGAGATAGCACTGAAAAGGAGTAAAGAGTTTTATAGCTGATTGAAGTTTAGCTTATGTCAATTTAAAATAGATTTTTATAACTTCAGAATGTCATATGTGATCCTCATGATAATCACAGGAAATATATCCAAAGAATTTACAATACATAAAAAGAAATAAGAAAGAAAGAAAAATGTCTCACTACAAAAATAAGCTGAATATAAAGGAAGGAATAATGCAAGAAAAACTATAAAACATATGGAAAATGACACAATAACAAATTAAATTCTTATAAACTACTTTAAATATAAATGAATTAAATGCCTTAATCAAAAGATATAGATTGGTAAAATAGATTAAAAAGTGAAAATAAAAGAATTCAAATAATGCCTAAAAGAGACTCACTTTAGACCTATGAACACTAGTTATTTAAAAATAAAAAGACAGAAAAAATAACTATATGAAAATAGTAAGAAAAAAATAGTATAAAAAAAAGCAGGGCTTCCCTGGTGGTGCAGTGGTTGAGAATCTGCCTGCTAATGCAGGGGACACGGGTTCGAGCCCTGGTCCGGGAAGATCCCACATGCCGCGGAGCAACTAGGTCCGTGAGCCACAACTACTGAGCCTGCGAGTCTGGAGCCTGTGCTCTGCAACAAGAGAGGCCGCGATAGTGAGAGGCCCATGCACCGTGATGAAGAGTGGCCCCCGGTCGCTGCAACTGGAGAAAGCCCTTGCACAGAAACGAAGACCCAACACAGCCAAAAGTAAATAAATAAATAATAATTATTAATAAAAACAAAAAGGCAGACAAAATAGACTAAGTTTAAAAAATGTCATGGGAGAAAAATAAAGATATATTGATAAAAGATTTAATTTATAAGAAAAAATATAGCATTTTATAAACATATATACATCAAGATTAGAGCTCCAAAGTATGTGATGCAAACATAGAATTTAAAAGAGAAATATACAACTCTACAATAATAACACAGAAATATTCCACTTTAAATAATGGATAAAACAACCAGACAGAAGACCAATAAGTAAACTGAGGACTTGAACAACATTATAGACCAACTGGACTTAACACACAATAATAGTAAAATACACATTTTTTTCTAGTGTACATGAAACATTCTCCAAGATAATATTTTAGGCCACAAAATAAGACTTAAATTTTAAAAGTTTAAGATTATATTTCTTTTTCTAATTATAATGGAATAAAATGAGAAAACAGTAGCAGAAGTAAAACTGGAAAATTTACAAATGTGTGGAAATTAACAATACACTGTTAACAACCAATGAGTCATAGAAGAAGTAGCAAGTGGACTTATAACATTATCTGAGACAAATGAAAATAAAAACATATCACAATGTATGTAAAGCAGCAAAAGCAGTGCTAAAAGGGAAACTTATAGCTGTAAAGTTTTTGTGGGGAAAAAAAGATATCAAATCAATAAATTAACTACAATCTGAAGACAAAGGAAAAGAAGAAAAAACGAAACCCAAATCTAGTAAGAGAAAACATAATAAGGTTAGAGCAGAGATTTAAAAAGGAATAGAAAAGGCAGTGAAACCCACAATTTGTTTTTCAATGTTTCTTTTTTTTTTTTTTTAGTGGCAATTCTTGTGCTAGGTTGACTAAGAAAGATATAAAGAAAGAATACTCTAATAACTAAAAGCAGAAGTAAAGATGGGACATTGCCACTGACTTTACAAAAATATAAAGGATAATAAAGAGATCTAAAAAAATTGTACCACAACAAATTGAATAGCTCACCACTGAAACATAAAGAAACAGAAAAATCTGGACAGGTCTATATGTACTAAGAAGATTGAGTAAATGATCCACCCTCCTCAAAAAAAGTCTTGGACAAAATTGCTCTTTCCAAAAACTGAAGAGAGAACAGCTCCTATCTTATTCTTAAAAGTGAATATTCCTCTGAGGCCAAAACTAGAGAAACACTACTAGAAAGAAAACTTCTGATGAATATTCCTTTAAACACTGATGTAACAATTCTTAACAAAATTCTAGCAAAAGAAATTTAGCAGCATATTAGTATTACATATAGTGAACAGGTAGGATTTATTCCTGGAATGCAAGATGGGTTCAACATACAGAAATCAATCAATATAATGCATTGCACTACCAAAGCAACACAATTGATGTCAACCATCTGGCAATATAGTAGGCTCCTGAATTTCTCTCCTCCCATGAATACACTAAATGTACAGTTACAAATAAAATAATTACCTCTGAGAGAAGTCCAGAAACTAGTTGAACAATACATATTGGACAAATGAGAAAATACCCACATTGAATTATGTAGGTAAGGTTGAGACACCCTCTTGCCATAAATCGTACCTCCCCCCAGAACAGTGCTATAAAATTGAGAGGAAAAACCTAAATCCGAACTTCTCTCTGAGGAGCAAAGAGTTTGGACTGTACATACATCTAGTGCTCCAACATTTAAGGCTTTCACCAGACCTCCAAAACACATGCCTCTGAAAGTCAACGGGGCTGGAATTCTTGAGTCACACTAGACCAGAGCAAACAATAAAGCAGGTGTTAGGAGTTACATGAGTGCTCACAGGAGGTATTCTACCTCTTAATTCTGAGGGACCTAGTAAAAATGCCCATTTGACATCTTTCCATGAAAGGAGTTTGCATACTTTATAAGCTGCTGTCTGAGGGTCTGGCTTACATTTAGGTGCTGGCATACATCTAGGTGCTGACTACAATTTTCCCAGAGTCTGAAAAAGAGAGTGGGTATTTTCTCCACCTCTCCCTTCAGCTTGGCTCAAGAATAAATCTATGTCTCCAGTATCTCTCTGGAAGGAACTTGACAACACATCTAGCACCTAAGCTTTTACACTTCCATCCAAAGGATGGCCCCCAAACCACCTAGTCTTTACAGCCAAGGACTAGAGGCTGGTATTCACAAGTCCCATAGGACTATAGCAAACAAAGGAGCAGTTTTAAAATGTGCTCAGAGAGCTTTGCTCCCATGAAGAGGGACAAGACTCATTCTGGTTGATTATGGCTTTCTCAGGCAACTGAGAAATTTATGCGAGTTGTGGAGGCAGAGTCCTCATACAATGCAGTGGTCCCACAGGGAAATCCATTCATTAATTAAAATTGCTCACATGGGGAGTACATATAAGAATGGCACATTTAGTAATCTGATCACCCAAGGTGGTCTTAGACCACCCTAGGGAGAACCTAGACACATAAGAGTAGCTGAAACTATACGAGTGTGATGCCTAGAGGAGTTAAGCTCACAAGAAGCACACTGGTCCACCACACAGTTTTATTAGTAAAGTTTATCCTGGACAAATTCAAACTTAAAATGGGAAATAGAGCCTCTCAGAGAAATGAGAGGTGTTAGAAAGCCAACCTTCAAATAATACCCCAGCAGGTTTATGTACATACAAAACTTATACTTATAAGTACTTACTTAATTGGAAATTAAAGAAAAATCTTGCACTGAAAATGGCCAAGATGGGCTCTTTTATGGCCTAAGCAATTGTTAGAGCAAGTTGGCTTGATAAAACATGCCATTAAGATAGAGAAAGCCAGCTTGATAAAACAATTTTGAGAATTCTGACCCTGAGAGAACAAGTCCTTCGAGGAGAACTTGCTTTTCTCTTCCTGTGCCTTGAGCTGTAAATGTTCTACCAGGGTTCTCAGAAACATTTATCTTACCTTGACCATCACAAAATTCCTGAGACTGAGAAAAAGAAAAAGTCCAGGGGTGGGGGGAGACTTTTTAAAATCTAACTTATTTCAACTGTTTTTTATAAACTAGTGAGTTTGATATTATAATGCTTAATTCATGACTAAGTTTTAAAATTAAGCTCTGAGATATCTGGTTGTGTCTGTCTATATGTCTATGTGTGCATTATAAATATATGTCTATCTTTGGATGGTATTATCAAAATTAATTTGTAAAGGAGCTCTGCTTAATTGGCTTAAAGGGAATTAAATGCTTATATAAATTCTCAATAATATAAGAGGAAACTGGACAGAATGAATTTCAGGTTCACATGAATGGAAAAATATATTAAACTTAGTTTAAATTTATTGTTTTCATTAATATAGACATGTCTTTAGAGTTATCAACATTATGTACAATACTTTTATTGTACCTAGGTTTAATAGAAGTCAAATAAGATCTTATTTTATCTGTTGCAAATTTATCAGCAAGAAAAATAACCTGGTATGACAAAATTTTTATAAACAAATTAAATGTAAATAAGATAAGAACTTTTGGATGAACTCTTCTGAAATAATTATATTTTAGGAATGTCTACTTGAAAATAATCTCTCCAGATATTTGGTAACTTAAAATTTTACATCTGTGCTAAATGAAGTTAAATGATGAAAGTTTATTGAATAGCTAGGTCATTGCCAAATAAGATGCTAAAACATCAAACTAAAGGAATTTAGGACTAGTAATAAATATATTTGTTGTCACACTGAGATATTTTCTATAAGAAAGCACAAGCATTTAGAAATTATTATCTCTATATTTGCCAATCTACAGAATGCTAATGTAAAATTTCACAATTGCTTATTTCTTAGTTTTCACTAGAAATTAAAGTTGTTAAGAGTTGAGGATTCTAATTTAAATTTGTAATTAAAGCTACTAGAAATAATAAGGAAAACAATTCAGTATACAGTAACACGGTAGGATGTATGTTTTTAGCAAAAGAAGATATGAGGAATGGAATTGCATTTTGTTAAGGGAAAAAAAAATAATTTTATCCGAGACCTGGTTGTTTCTGGAAGGGAAAAAAATAAGGGACACTCATGTGGATACAGAAAGTGATGAAAAGTTTGTAGAAAAGTAACCCTTGGAAAAGTGTTTCGTGCATGGTCAGAATTGGCTAAGTTTAGAATAAATTTAACTTAGTAAATGAATTTTAAAAGTACACTGGTGCAAAACCAGATGAATTTGGTTTTTCTCTCTGTTAAGAGCACAAAGTTTTCTTAAAATTTTGATCTATTTTTGATAACAGACTATAAAGTTTCTTTTGCCTTTAACCTGTAATATGTTCTAACTTTCTGTATTTCAATTTGAAACCTTCTATTGTCACTTTGGTTAAGTGAATAAGTATTGTTTCACAGTGACTTATGATCCTACTTGACCAAGTGTTTTAGAACTTTTTGATATTTTTTGACAAACTATCCAAATCAAATTCTAATGAAGTTCTTTGAACTTCTAATTTTGGGATGCTTCAAATGGTCCCTGAAACAATCCAAAGAGAGATCTTAAACTTATTACGCTCATTTGATATGTTACATGAGAAGCATTATCAAGTGAATAATAAATCTTCTTGGTTAGATTGTATGGATAAATATTATTAATATAGATTTCTAGAAATTACATGGAATTCCTAAGAATCTGGTAGTCTTGGCAAAATGTTATCAGTCAAAATTCTACCTATTATCTTAAAATGTATGTCACAGTAGTAACCAAGTTTGTCAATTGCATTGTAAGCAGGTCTTTAACTGTGCCTTTTTAAGTCTTTTGTCATTCATAGACAGTTATTGTTTTACTCTGATGTGCTTACAAAAGCATTATCTCTTTAAGAAGATTCATAGCAAGACCTTTTGTAAGTACAGATTTCTGATAACTCAGATCACACTGCTGAGCTGGGTAAGAAATCAAATTCTCATGGAAAACTTGATGACTTCATAACACAGTTAACAAAAAGGATTAGTTACATACAACTGAGTGAATTGGTGAATATGGTTATAATTTTTATGGTTTCTATCTAAAATATTACTGGCTATTAATCTGTGTTTTCTAGATATAAGGAGACCCTTTCCCTCAAGCTAATTATGACTTGGAGCAATTTAATAAATTTTACCTGTGTAAGCAGGATCAAAACATGTATTCTTTCTCTCTACCTGATCCCTCCAGAGACTGGAAACGCTTAGGTCCCCAAAAGCTTTACCAAGTAAATTAGGAAGACTACCTCCTAACAGTTACAGGAATCATAAGGTATTTTGGAGACCTCAGAAAGGGAGGAAATGTATCCACTTCTATAGGTAGCAAAAGTGAAATCTGTAACAAGCCCATGGCTTTCTTGGCCTTGAGAGGCCTTTTAAAAATTCAGTCTGAGATTTCTTATAAAAAGTTCCAGCAAAGCCAATTTAAAAGAGCCTGTGTGATCAACTACACTTATGTAAATCATCAGGCCAAGTTTATTGAAACCAGACTGATTTTGTAAACAAATTAGTCTTAATTTGGCTATATTAAGTAGAAAGGAGGGTAATTTTTGAGAGAAAAACATTATGGTCCAGTAGCTTTAAATTCTAGTTTTGTTAACTGAGGTCTATATTTACTAAGACTCACTTCTCAGATAGCCCCTGGCTGTTATGTTGTTACAAAGTTTAATTGAATTGTTAAAAGGATACCTAAGGCCCTAAATTTGTTTCTAAAGCTTATCTCAGTAATCTATCTTTGGATGGAGATTGGATGCCCCATGACGTGCAACCAAGAGATTATGCATACAGGAAAAGACATAATTTAAAGGACTATCTTCAGCCTAATGGAGGGACATTTATCAGGCACTCTTAACTAGCTCATGCACAGTAAAACTGAAGGGAATTGACTCTTGGATTAATATTTCCACTAGAAAGGACCCCTGCTTTGGACTTGCCTACAGAGAGGACAGCTGACCTTGAAACCACCTTAAAACAATGCTCAGAGGAGAAACTACCAGTTCAGGATGAGAAGACAATGACATCTGAAGTAGACAGCTGACCCAAGATGCCAGACCAGGCTTCTACACCAATTACTCTGATAATTTTCACACCTTTGCTTACCAAAAAATATATTTCTTTCTTTGGCACAAGCTTTTGCAGAATATAAAATTAACCCAATTTGGGGATTTATGGTCAATTACCTATATCCAGTACTTCTGTGTTACCTTGGTGGATTCCTCCACTCCAAGGCTTTAATTGGATGGCCGTTAAGAAATTATTCTAGAAGAAAGAAGTTATAGTTCTGTTTGGTTCACTTTTGACTAAATGGGACTCCCTCACTTTGCCAGTCAATCGCACTTGCTCTGACCATTGCCATAAATAAAATTTTCTTTTAAAGTTATTCAAGTTCAATCAGAGTAAGAAGCAAATTTTCAGCCAAAGAATATAACTTCCCTCAGTTGTGGAACGGATTTATATGGTTAACAGCAGGCTATGATCATTTGACTTTAAGGCCCCCCTTATGTTGGAAACAAACCATACTAAGGACAATCGGCCTAATAACACTAGGAAATTGGGCTTGGTGCCTTATGAACAATGCCAATATATTGTTTCCCTTAAAGATAAGAATTGGTACAGAACAGACAAAGTCAGGTGACCTGGGGATATACTGGGCTGTACCTAATCGAAGCTCTTGGCTTAAATTCTTACCTATGACCTTATTAATACTAATAGCTATATTACTTGTATTCTGCCTATAAGATTTTTGTTTCTTGCATTACCAAATGTGTGGTGGAGCCTTTGATAAAACGATGACTAGGTCACTTGAAGCAGTTGACCAGATATGTAGTTCTACATGAGATCAATGATTCTATTAGTGTAACTAGATATGGGAAGAAGCTACAAAGGGAATCTTTTCTGGGAACATTAACAGACTAGTAAAACAGGTGGTCCAGAGATTTTTGGCTACTGTTAACAGGGCCTAGTCCAGTAATAGCACATTGACTGGCCTATCAGCAAAATCCTTGCCAGACTTAAGAATGAGAATTCCTAGAACCATGGGACAAAATGGTCATGGAATGCCTCCCAAACCATGGTTGAATTTGTGATCATGAGCAGGCTCTGCCAACTAAAAATTTCTGCTTTCCATTTGGTTCTACAAAGATTAGGTCACTGGCCACTGCAGTCTCTGACCTTTACCACCCTCTGAAAGGAGTTCAGGGGGGAGATCAGGAATGAGGCACTCTGTGCTCTGGGAAAAACTGGCAGAACATGTCTTTGGATAGTTAGAGTTTTTTGGAAGAAGATTTTATGAGACTAATTTCTTGCATCTTCTTATGGCTAAACAAGCACTAAAATCATTAATGGAGACATGTGCTCCTTGTGATGGGCAGCAACCCTCTGTCAAAATGAGTGCTTGACTGCACGTATCCCCTTCACTAAAATTATATATACACTGACCTCCCCCTCTACCTCTTCGGAACAGTTTCTCAGAGTGATCTGAAAGGCCTCATCCTGAGCTATAGTCCTCATTGGGCCCCAAATAAAACTTAACTCACAACTCTCTCATTGTGCTTTTTTTTTTCAGTTGACAAAAGGAATAGAATTTATATAGGGGAGAGAAAATAATTTTCCCTCTACCCTTCTGAGTTCTTGGTTGAGATCCACTGTAATAAAAGACAGATTAACAAGAGAAAATCAAACAGTATTTTGCTAACTTGGATACCTCACCTATACATAGGAGGTACCAAGTAAAACTGAGTAACTCTTTTAAATGTCCCAAGCCAGCACCCTAAATGTCATCTTCAGCTAAAAAAAAAAAAAAGATGAGGGTTCCATTAAGGGTTACAAGACAGTTACAGGAGGTTACCAGAAAAAGCATGGTAAACAAGTATAAGGTTTGTTATGAAGATTTAGGTCCACTCTCTCCACTAATAAGAGTTTCTTGTGATTTAGAGACATTCTACTCCTTCTGGTACAAAGAGGGAGACACCCCTACAGATGGAGATTTCCTTTATAAATGTAAATGTCCCTTAGGAAGGGGTAACTTCCTCTGTTTTCAGAGTTTCTCTCGTGTCTGTAGTTTCTCGCAAAATAATCAGCTTAAAATAAACCTTATGCTAAAGAGCCATATTTTGGAGTAACATATTCTCCTATCCATCACTTACAATTCATAAATAAGTCCCTACATTCAAGGTATATTGATTTTTGACAAGGGTACCATGACCATATAATAGAGTACAGTCTCTTTATAAACAGTGTTAGGACAACAGGATATCAACATTAAAAAAAAATGAACTTGGACCTTGATTTTACCATATATAAAATTAGCTCACAATGGATCAAACACTAAATATCTATGTAAGCTATAATGTGTGAGTTTAAAAAAATGTAGACATATATCATGACCTTGGATTTGGCAATGTTTTCTTAGCTATGATGGTAAAATCACCTGTTACAAAAGAAAAATAAATTGAACTTCATAAAAATTAATATTTTCAGTGAATCAAATAAGATTAGATAAAAAAATTGAATACACATTTCTTGAAAGACAAACAATGACCAGCAAGCACTTAAAACTATGTCCAATATTATTTAATTATTTAGGAACTGAGAATCAAAACTACAATGAGATACAACTTCACATCCCTGAGAAGGTAGTAGCAAGGTTTGGTGATGATGTGGATAAATTGGAACGTTGCTGGAGGAAAATGTAATATAGTACAGCAACTATGAAAACTGTGAAGTTTGGCAGTTACACAAATAAATATAGAAGTACCATACGACTTAACAATCACACTCTTAGATTAAATACTCCAAATAATTAAAAACACGTTTGAATCAGTGCTTGCACAGGAATAGTCACAGCATTTTCACATTGGCAAAATGTCGGAAACAACCCAAATGTCCATCAACAAAGGAGTAGTTAAGCAAAATGTGACATATCTACATAATAGTACACAATGGTGTACTATTTAGCCATAAAAAGGAATATGTACTGATACATACTACAGTGTGAATGAACCAGAAAAACATTATTCTAAGTGCAATAAGCTAAATAAAAATAGTGAGACATTGTATAATTTTATTTGCATGAGATATCAGGACATGCAACTCTAAGGAGTCAGAAAACAGAATAATGGTTGCCAGAGGATGGAGAACAGATAGAAAGGAAGACAGTGCTTAATGAGAATTGGGTTTGCTTTTGGGATGATAAAAATGTATTAGAACTAGATAGTAGTTTTTATGGCAGAATATTGTGAATATACTAAATGCCGCTGTCTTGTATTTCAATTAAAAAAAATTTTGTGAAGGATATTTGATTCAAAATACTGTGTTAGTTTCAGCTGTACAGAAAAATGCTTTAGTTAATTTTTTCAGATTATATTCCACTATGGGAATTATTACAAGATATTAAATATAATTCCCTGTGTCATACAGTAAATCCTTTTTGCTTATCTCTCTTATGTATAATACTTTGTGTCTGTTAATCCCAAACTTCTATTTTTTCCCTCCCTTCCTCCCTCTTCCCTTTGGTAACCATAGGTTTGTTTTGTATGTCTGTAACTCTGTTTCTGTTTTATATATAAAGGTAATTTCTAGGGATAATTAGAAATTCCCTATCCTGATTTACCCAGTGGGCCCAATTTCCTGAACCACTAATTTACAAAAAGAAGTAGGCAATCGGGAGAAAAAAAGGGAGACGGATGAAGAGGGGAAGTGAAAGGCAAGAAAGATGAGGAGAAAAAAATAAGGAAAAAACAAACATACTTTTATCATATGAATTTTGAAGCTCCTCATGTCATTTTGTAAAATGAGGGAACATAAATAAATAAAATTATTTATATACACTGTATGTTTTGCACAATACATAAGAAAGCTATTTTATTTCATGTAATACATGGATCCATATTTTAAATTGTATTGTTTTATTGATTTGTTAATGTCTCCAAACCAAAATAGTATCATGAGACTTTTAAGAAGAAACTAAAGGTAGATTTATAGCTATAAATCTTTGTACTTGCATTGCTCACTAAGTAAGAGTCTTGTATGCTACATAAAGAATAAAAAAATAATTGCAATAGGCTATGAGTTAAGTCGAATTAAGTGCATAAAAATTCTGAATTAAAAATATTTTACACTAATGATGAAAAATGGGAGTGTTTCCTTATTTTATTTAATTTTCTGTCTGTATTGTTCTTTAGCTTATTATATATTTTTAAAACAGTTGTTTTAAAATCTTTATCAATTGAAGTCAGATGACTTGTTTCTTTAGGTTTAGTTCTGGAGATTTACTTTGTTCCTTTGAATGAGCCGTATTGCTCTGTTTCTTTACATGCCTTGTAATTATTTGCTAAAAATTTGTCTTTTGGCAAAACAGTCATAACTCCTAGTTTTCAAGGACTTTCTCTGCACAGAGAAAGATCTTTACTCCTCTTTGTCTCCTACTTCCCCCATGTCCTGTCTTTGTTTTTCCATGAGTTGTAGGAATTCTTTGTAAAGTCTGTATATCAGCCCCTTATTTTTTTAACTCCTCAGACATGAAATTTATGTTGACCTGTCTTCAAGCTCACTGATTCTTTTTCCTATTTTAAGTATGGTACCGGACATTTCAGATTTCCCAATTCACTTATCAGCTCCAGAATTTCAGTTTAGTTCTTTTTCATAATTAGCATCTCTTTCTTGATAGTTTTTTTATTCATGTATTATTTTCCTTATTTTCTCTTTCAGATTTACCCATTTACCATTGCAACAAAAGGAATAAAATAAAATACCTAGGAATAACCTGCCTAAGGAGACAAAAGACCTGATGATTTTTTAAAATAAGTTTTCTTTCTTCTTATTTCCCTCATTAAGCATTACTTTTTATATAAATATATTTATTTTTTAAACTGAGGTGAAATTAACTTATACAATTAAGCATTATTAACTATGCAGTTCAATAGTATTTTGTGCATTCACAATGCTCTGCAACAACATTTCTGTCTAGTTTTAAAACTTTTTGTTACCCCCAGAGAACCACCCTTTACGCATTAAATAATTACTCCTCTTTGTCTCCTACTTCCCCCATGTCCTGTTATCACAAATCAGCTTTCTGTTTCTATGGATTTCACTATGCTAAATACATTATGTAAAATGAATTTTATAATATGTAACCTCCTGTTTCTGGCTCCTTTCACTTAGCATAATGTTTTAAGATTCACCTTAGTTGTAGCATGTAATAGTACTTTTTTTTTCCTTTTTATAGCTAAATAACATTTCAGTGTGTGTGTGTGTGTGTATAAAACTGTTTATTTTGTAATTTTTCCATTGATGGGCATTTGTGTTGTTTTCAACTTTTGATATATACTGTTTTCAACATCAGCTGCACCCTTTCATATTTCCACCAGCATTAACATTTGTTACTTCCTCCTAACTTTTTAATTAAACTTTCCTTGTGCATGTTAAGTTGTATCCATGATGGTTTTGGTTTGCATTTCCTAGTGTGTAAGATGCTGAACACTTTTTTCATGTGATTATCAGCCACATTAATAGTTTTCCTTGGAGAAATGTTCATTCACACCTTGGCTTAATTTTTATTTGAATGTTTTTATTGTTGTGTTGTAAGTGTTCTTTATATATTATGATATTAAACCATTATCATGTATAAAATTTGCAAATACATTTTTCTATCCTGTAAGTTGCCTATTCACATCACTGATAATACCTTTGATGTACAAAATTTTTAACTTTTATGAAGGTCATTATCTAATTTTTTTCTCTGTTTTTTTTATGTCATCCTCAAATCAAGACTGGAAGGATTTCCCTATGTTTTCATCTAATAATTTTATAGCTTTAGCTCATATATTCAGGTTTTTTATTCATTGTAAACTAATTTTTATGTATAGTGTGGGGTAAGTGTTGAAAATCTTTCTTTTGCTTGTGCAAAACCCAGCTGTCTGTGTGACACAGGTTAAAGACTATTCTTTCCCAATTAAATGGATTTAACACACTTGTCAATCCAACTGGCCATAGATGTATGGGTTTATTTCTGTACTCTCATATTAAGTTCATTGATCTACATGTCAACATGGGCAACATCAGTACTGAAATTGAGAACTTTGAGAACTCTAACTTGAATTCTTTTTTCAAATTGGGGCCATTGGCAGTGCCATATGAATTTGTGGGTCAGCTTTTCCATTTTTTCCAAAAAGGCAATTTAAATTTTGATTGAGATTTTATTAACTACATAAATTACTTTAGGGAGTACTACCTTCTTAAGAGTTATAAATTTTCAAATTCATAAGCAAAAAAGTCTTCATTTATTTTGATATTTTAAACTTATTTCAATAATATTTTATAGTTTTCAATGTACAAACATTGTGTAACCTTAATATATTTATTTCTAGAATAAAAAATAAAATGACTTTTTTGATGTTATTGTAAATGGAATTGTACTCTTAATTCCCTTTGCAGATTATTCATTGTTGTTGTATAAAAATGTTACCTTCTACCTTTCAACTCTGTTGAATTTCCTCATTTGCTCTAAGAGTATTTTTAGTGTGTGGCTCTTTAGTTTTCTACAGATTCAACTTTATCCTCTGCAAATAAAGTTAGTTTTACATTTTCCTTCCCAATTTGAATTACTTTTATTTCTTTTTCTTCTGTAATTGCTCTGTCTAGGACTTCCAGTACAGTGTTGAATAGTGATGGTAAAAGTGGGCATCATTGTCTTATTTCTGTTATTAGTGGGAACTTTCAGTCTTTCATCATTGAGAGTAATGTTAGCTATCAATTTTTCATAAATGCCTAATATTGTCTTAGGGTGGTTGATGTCTATTCCTAGTTTTATGTATGTTGTTATAATGAAAAAGAATTGAATTTTGTGATTTTTTATGCTGCATTTCTTGAAATACTTATGTGTATTCTTTTTCTTCATTCTATTAATGTGATGTGTTATATTGATTGGTGTTTTTATTGATGAAAAATCCTTTCTCTTCCTTGGTTGGATCTCACTTGGTCATGATGTTTTACCTCTCTAATATGATGTTGATTTCAGTTTGCTACTATGTAACTGAGAATTTTTGTATACGTATTAATAAGGAATATTGGTTTTTAGTTTTCTTTTTATATGATATCTTTATCTGGTTTTGTTTCCTGGGTAATCCTGGATTCATAGAATGTATGATAAAGTGTTTCTTTTTCTATTTTTTGGAAGAATTTGAGTAGAATTCATATTTTTTTTCTTAAATTTTCAGCAAATACATCAGTGAAGTCATCTTATCCTGGTCTTCTATTTGTTGTGCACTTCATTGCTAATTCAATCTCTTTACTTATAACTCTGTGGAGATTTTGCATTTATTTTTTAGTCAATTTTGGTAATTTGTCTGTTTCTAGGAAATTTTTATCTCATCTAGTTTAGCTACACTGTTGGAATACAACTGAACATATAGTGTCTTATAATTCTATTAATTTCTGTAAACTACATAGACTACCTCTGTTCTTATTTATTTCTATTTTTTTCTCAGCCATAAAGCTACAAGTTTATCAATTTACTTTATTTTTTCAAAGAAACCTATGGTTTTATTACTTCTATTGCTTTCTTATTATTTCCTTTGTCTTTGCTCTAATAATTACTTTTCCTTCCTTATGTTGACTTGAATTTTGTTTTCTTTTTTTAGTTCTTTAACATAAATCAAGTTGTCAATTCTGAGATTTTCCAAAAGTTTTAATATAAGCTTTTATAGGTAAAATTTTCCCTGAGTTCTGTTATGTCTGTGTCCCATAATGCTAGTTATATTGAGTTTTACTTTTTATGTATCTCAAATTATATTTTAATTACCGTAGTAATTTTTTTTGATCTCTAGTTGCTTTGGTGTCTGAGATTTAATTTCCATATATTAGTAAATCTTTTACAGTTCTCTTTGGTATTTTTTGCTAGCTTTTTTTTTTTCATTCTACTTGTACAAGACACTTTTTATAATGTTAGTATCTTTAAATTTATCGAGACTTGTTTCATGACCTGATATATGGTCAGTCTTGGAAAATATACCATTTGCAACTGAAACTAATATAAATCCTGTGCTTGGGGGCAGTGTTTTATATATGCCTGTTAGATTAGAGAGTTTATATTGTTGTTCAAGTCTTCTATTTTCTTACTAATATTTTTTCTTGATTATTTTTATTATTTGAAAGTTAGGTATTGAAGTCTCTGGCTATTCTTGAAGACTATTTTTCTCTTTCTTTCATTCTATCAGTGTTTATTATATATATTTAGGACTCAGTGTTTTGGTGTATATATGTTTATTATTGTATCATTTCACTGGGTTGAGTATTTTATCAATATAAAATATCATTTTTCTTTTGTAATTTTCAAATTTTTAAATATATTTTATCTAGACACCTGAACTCTTTGATTACTATTTGCATGAAATATGTTTCCTATACATTCAACCTATTTTTTGGCTTTTGGTCTTAAGTGTAGTTCTTTTATATTTGAATGATGTTTCTAATTGATATTGTCTTTTCATTGTTGAGTTCAGTCTTTCTACATTTAGAGTGATTAATTATCATGCTGGTTGTAGCTCTGTTGTATGGTGTTTGTATGTCATATTTTTAGTCCTCAATATCTTAAATCACCCCCTCTTTTATTATTTTTTTCTAGTACACCATTAATACCATCTGTTTATTTGCTGTTCTGTATATTTTTGTTATCTTCTTAACTGTTGCCATGAAATTACACTTATTATAAATGTGTTTCAATAGCATAAACTCCTTGCTCTTTTCGACCTCCATCCTTCATTTTATGTTATCATTTTACACCAAATTTTTAGAATTTTGTGCCACTAATATAGTTCTGTTGTTCTTCATGAGGTTTCACTTACTCTCTTATGTTCTTTTAGTTCAGTCTGAATCACATTCTTTAGTATTTCTTATAAGACAGTAATGAACACCTTTAGCTTTGGTTTATTTCAGAATATCTTAATTGAAGGATATTCTTGTCAAATGTAGAAGTTTTCTGTGATAGTTTTGTTTTGTTTTTTTCCTTCTCAGGATTTTAAATATACCTTTCCATTGTCTTCCAAACTCTGATGATAAATTTTCTGTTAATCTTATTGAGGATCCCTGGTATGTGACAAGCTGCTTCTCTTTTGGTGATTTTAACGTTTTCTTTTAGTGTTAGCTTCTGACAGTTTGATTTGAATGTGATTTGGCGTAAAGTTCTTTGAGTTCATCCTGCTTAGGATTTGTTGAGATTCTTGATCATAAATTCCAATATTGGGGCAATTTTCAAGCACATTTCCTCAAACATTTACTCTTCTCTTTTCTCCTTCTGTGAGTCCCATGATATGTATACTGGTATTCTTGATCGTGTCTCCTTGATCTGTTAATATCTCTGTTTTTTCTTTATTTTTTCTTTCTGCCTCTCAGTGTAATTAAATTGCCCTATAATTAAGGTCACTAATTCTTTGTCTTTCTGCCCTAAATTACTGTAAAACCCCTGTTGTGAATTTTTCAACTGTTGTACTTTTCAACTTAGGAATTCCTATTTTGATTCCTTTATTATTTCTAACTTTTTATTGATATTTTCTTGTTTATACCATATTTTCTTCCTTTTTTGGTCTGTTTGTTTTTATTCTTTTTCAAAGGTTTGAATTAGTTCTTTCAGCACATTTCATGTGCTGAAAATGGTAAAACAGGAAAGGTATTATGAATTGAATTGTGTCCTCCCTCTCCACCACCAACTTATATGTTGAAGCTCTAACACTCAATGTGACTTGATTTGGATATAGAGCCTTTGAGGAGATAATAAAGTTAAATAAGATTTTAAGGGTGGCACTCTAAATGATGGGACTGTTGTGCTTTTAAGAAGATAAAGGACACAATACCCCCACCCCTTTCTCTGTGTATGTGCACAAGGAAGAGGTCATGTGAGGATATAGCAAGAAGACAGCCATTTATAATCTAGAAAGACAGGCTTCACCAAAATCAACACTTGACAACACCTTCTTTTCTTCAAAACTGTGAGAAAATAAACTTCTGTTGTTTAAGCCACCCAATGTGTTGTACTTTTTTATGGTAGCATTAGTAGACTCTTACAGATGTCTACTGTCATTTTTTCCCTGTGAATAGGCCATACTTTTCCATTCACTTATATGCTTTGTACATTTTTGTTGAGAACTAGTCATTCTGAATATTATAATGCCTTAACTCTGGAATCATATTCTTCCTTCCGCCCAGTGGTAGTTGTTACTTGATAAAGGCTTTAGTTATTGCTTTATTTAATTACTTTTCCCAATTATGTGTGGTTGTGAAAGCCTCTGCTCCATTTTATGTGTTGTTAGGTAAATCTAACAGAGATTTCCCCAAATACTTGACTTCAATCAAAAAGAAAAGAGAAAGAAAGAAAGAAAGAAAGAAAAAGAAAGAAAGAAAGAAAGAAAGAAAGAAAGAAAGAAAGAAAGAAAGAAAGAAAGAAAGAAAGAAAGAAAGAAAGAAAGAAAGAAAGAAAGAAAGAAAGAAAGAAGGGGGAGGGAGGAAGGAAGGAAGAAAGCAAAAAAAAGGAAGGAAGGAAGAAAGAAATGGAACTAGGAGAGAAAGGAAGAAGGATAGAAGAGGCAATCTGTCTTTTTAAATCCTTTTATTACTGCCACACATTTCTGCCCATGGGGGTTATTAGGACGGCCAGCTTCTCTTACCAGACCATCAGCTAAACATCATCAAAAACCACAGGTCTTATTTTTGAAGAAGAGTCCCTTATTGCCAATCCTAACATGAGCAATCTGTACAAGGAATTCAAACCTGCTGTCAGAGGGTTGAGGAATATTTCCTGCTACATGAAATGCCAAAATTATCAAAATTTAACAATCTCTTCCTTCATCAAGCAGTACCCTAGATTCTACAAGTATTCAACTAGACTCCAGAATTCTAAAATAGCTTATTCCCATAGTTCTTGGCAGCTCAAAAGTTATTCAGTAGAGAAACTAATTCCTGAAGCTTCCTACTTCAAGATCTTCCCTGGCATGACTGCTGGTGTTACTTTTAAAAGAAATTGATAACATAGTGCATATTTGTTAGATCATGTTATTAGAAAAATTATAGTACAAATTGTCTGTCATTTTGTTTCATGTATTAAGAGAATATATAGGATAATGGGAACTCTCAGCCTTGACCTAAATATCTTCCTCTTTTTCTGCTCTTTTTATTTTTATTCCCATGCCATTACATTTGTTAACAAAACTTCAAATCCACCTATATGAATATTCCACATTTCTGGGTGAAGCCTGAAATTTTCCTTCAAACTATAATGCCAAGTTACACCCACAGGCCTATTAGAAATCTTTCTCACTTTGTTATTTCATACTTTTATCTTTTAACCTTAATATATCAATGCAAAACTTTTAATCTTAACCCTTGGCCTTCTCCTCTTGTAACTCTTCTGTTCCAGTCTGTGGCCTACCCAATTATTCTAGCTTTCTATATCCAAACATTTAACATGATAATTACCTATTTCCCCTTCTCCTTTTCTTCCTCCCCTTCTTCTTTTTCCTGTTGCTCTTCCTCTTTCCCCTCTTCTTTTCTTCCTCATTCTTTTGTTTGTTTTTTGTTTGTTTGTTTTCTCCTCCTCTTGCTCCTCTTCCTCCTCTCTCCCTCCCTCACTTCCCCTCACCTCTTTCCCTCCCTATTTTTATCCCACCACACAAACAAAGTAGCTAACACCACTATCTCTCCCTTTATTATATCCAGGACCTAAATATTTCTGATCACTTACCATTCTGTTTAGGTCCCCATTATCGCTCATGCAGAATACTTCAAAAGCCTTTATCTGCTCTTCTTCGTTCCCCTCTTGCTTCCCTGAAATCACTTCTCAACATAACACCCAGAGTGTTTTCACTTTATGTACAAAACCTCCAGGGACTTTCCACAGTTTTTAGAATGAGACCCACAAAACTCCATAATAGTTGCCTCTGGCTACCTCAATTTCCCACTTCTTACACCTAACCTCCATCCCCACTCTATATCCAACCTCACTTGCTACCTCACTGATCTGACTCAATACTTTTCAGTTAATTTTTTCCCATTCTTCCTGGAATGATTTTCTCCAACTCCTTCTACAACTTTGATTTAAATGTCCCCTTTTTTGTTGCCTAACCATTCTATATAAAAATGCACTTCAACTACTGCCCATCATTTTCCATTGTGCTATTTTGCTTTTACTCCACTTGATCAATTTTATATTTTCTTTGAGGTACTGTTGTTAATGCCTATCTTTTCCTCACTCATTGTAAGCTCTCTGAGGACAGGGATTCTTTTTTGTTTGGCTTGTAGCTGAATCCCTTGAATGTGACGCCTGACATTCAGTAAGCACTCACTAAATTTTTATGTAATGAATTAAAGGAAACAAGGTGGGAATAGTCCAGAATAAGAAGGAGAAGGAGGCTGATGTATATGGTATGTGATAATTGTCAGTTAGAATAGGAGGTGTAAAATACAGACTGAAGAAAACAAGAAAGCAAAGGTCTTTAGTCATAAGAATATAAAGTTTCTTAAATAAGGAAGTTTTAAAATTACAACATTTTGACACCCATGTTGAGAAAAAATTTGATGTACATGTTGAAGGAAATAATACCTAAGTTAGCAAGATGTTGCACCAACATCTATCAAAGTTGCATTTTTCTTTCAACTAATTATTTAACTTAGTTTAAAGAATTCTGAGGTTCACAAAGTTGAATAATCCAAAAGCAAATATGTCTCAGGCATAGCTTTATTCGAGTCAAATGATAGCAAGAGACTCTCTTTATTTCTCTTCATTTCTTGGTATAAACTTCTCAATTGTTGGCACAATCCTGAGGCTTTGCGTGGTCAAAATATGATTACAGGAGTCCTGTGTCCACTCTCTCAGAAGTCTCAGGAAAATTATTATGGCTTTTTATTCCCTAAATTGAATTCACATGCTCATTATTTGGGTGATCACAGTGGTCTGGAGAATGGAATAATTAACTTCGCCGATAATTAACTTAGGCGAATGACAGTCAAAGGCACATATTTTGCCCCTGAATTTAGGGTTGGGAAGCAGTAGATTTTTTTCCCCAAGTTTTCTCAGCTGGTTTTAATGACCAATAGCTGATCACTACAAATGGGTAATGAGGGTTTGATCTTAGATAACTGAAGTTGGAATAGAAAATAGAACGAAGAAATAGCAGGCATTATGAAGACAGAATCAAGGAGAACACCTGGTCCTGAGTGGGGAGAGGTGAAGACATAGAGAGGCTTTAATGCAACTCTGAGATTTTGAGCTTGTGTAAGTAGACTTTGGCAATGTCTTCAATGAAGACTCTAGATGAAGTAGGAGGAAGAGTTTTATGAGAGAAAGAGTTTTCTTGTTGTCCCATATTGTTTTAACTTCTCAGAACTCAATCAATAATTGAATTTTGTAAGAAGAAAGAGGCAAATTCTTCCACCAACATCTTATTGTCAGAAGACTAGCCTTCATGATATTCAAAAGTCTTCTCATGTTCATTGGTAAGAGATTCAGATTAAAAATTTACTTTCATCCAATAGTTTTAATTTTTTGCAGCAAAATCTACAAATGACTTAGAGTTAAAATACATTGGAAAAATGTGTCATGTGCAAATGTAGTAGCTAGAAATTTGTTTAATGTTTACTATTGACCAGTTTCAGTGGTAACTTTTCAACTCTATCATCCCAGAAACCCTTTGTGGTAAGTATTTTACCACAGATAAAAAAAAAAACTAAGACCTACAAATGGTGTATAACTTGTTAAATGCTGCACAGCTAGAAGGTAGTGAAGCTAATTCAAACACGGGTCACCTGTCTAATGGGTCTGTCCTCTTAATATTTTGATCTTGAATTCCAGAACTGGCCAGCTGGCCAAGACACTCATAATGCATGCCTTTATTTGGGGGGGGGGGCAGGAATGGAGATATCTACAAATGGACTCTGAAAACGTCCCTATTTGGGCAATAAATTTTGGACGTCATATTTTGTTTATTCAAAGCTAGTAAAATCTAGCTGGAGAAACATAAGCATTTAAGTGATTAGGCAGTATCTCCAGTCCTCAGGGGGGTAACATTTTGGATTAAAGATGATTATTTGGTAATCACCCAGTTTGCCCTAAGTATTAAACTAGCTGTACAGGTAGGTTTGGTCTTACCCAATGAAAAACTATTCTGTTTTATGACTTTTAAGGCACCCTTTTATGTTATTCTCAAGTTGCCAATGACCATAGTTTGAAAGAGTTCTGGAGTGGTTTTATTTATCCTCAACATAAGGTCCCTGTAGTCTCCCCCTGTTCTCCACAATGAAGTGCTGATCACCGTATTAGAGAATGATCTTGATGTGGTTGACAATTTACTCAGAGGAAGGCCTCCCAGTCATTGTGTGTATGCCAGTTTTTCCTGTTTGGGGGACTTCTGGTACCATATCTTAAGAATCATAGGGGTTTACATAACTCTATGCAAGGTGACTTGAAGTGGAATTTTAGCAACCCTGGCAAATCTGATGAGTCCATCTAACCAAAAATGCTTATATGCACTTATCAAATTAGAAACCACTTTTGGGGATTTCCCCCTTTATTATCAGTTTTCTCTAGCTCCTCAAGGTTTTTTTCATTGTGTTTACTTGGGGAAGAAAAAAGCACAAAATCATTGGCAAACAGCTCAAGGGACTATAATGTGCACAGTGTGATTATACTTCTAGAATCCTAATAATTATATTAGTGGCCCCTAAGTTGCACCTGGATGTGTTTTATGTGTGCAGTTTTATGAATGGGAATCACACATTACCAAAACACAACACAAGATCTTAGTCTAGCTGAGGTTTTGTCAATTTTATCTTTTCAAAAATTCAATTCATTTCATTAATTTTTCTTTCTGTTTTTATATTTCCTATTTTATCTATCTCTGCTCTAATTTTAACTTTTTTTTCCTTTTGCTAATTCTAGCCTTAATTTGTTTTTCTTTTTATAATTCCTAGAGATATAAAGTTAGATTGATTTTTTGTTTTTTTTTGTAGGCATCAATCACTAAAAACTTCTAAGTATTGCTCTTACTACACTCCATAAGTTTTGGTTGTGTTGTGCATTCACTTTCATTTGCCTCAATATATTTTTAATTTCCCTTTTGATTTCTTCTTTGACTTACTGGTTATTCATTAGTGTGTTGTATCATTTGCACATATTATTAAAGTTTCCAACTTTCCTCTGCAATTAATTTTTAGGTTGGTTCCATTCTGGCCAGAGAGATATTTGGCATGATTTTAATTTCCTTAAATTTCTTAAGATTTCTTTTCTAAACAAACATGATCTATGAAGGAAAAAAGAAAGAAGATACATATGAAATAAATCAGAAATGAAAGAGGAGACATTACAACTGATAACAGAGAAATAAAAAGGATTATAAGAGACTATATGAACAAATATACGCCAACAAGTTAGGTAACCTATGGGGGAAAAAAATCAATTCCTAGGAACATACAATTGACCAAGACTTAAACATAAGTAAACAGAAAATCTGAACAAATTTTCTATAATTAATAAGGAGGTACAATCACTAGTTAAAAGGTAAAGAAATAAACCAATTGGTGTTACTGGTGGATTCCATAAGACATTTAAAGAATTAATGCCAATCATTTCAATCTCTTCCTCTCAAAATTAAAAAGAAACATTTTCTAACTCATTTTATGAAGGCAGCATAGCTGTGCTATCAAAACCAGAAAACTATACTATAATGAAAGAAAACTACAGACCAATATCCTTCATGAATATAGATACAAAAACCCCAAAAGAATTCAACAGCATATTTAAAGAATCATAAATCACAGTCAAAGGGGATTTACCCCTGATTTGCAAGGATGGTTTCACATACACTAATCAACAAATAGGATATACCACATGATAATCACAATAGATGGAGAAGAATAATAGAACAAAAGTCAACACTTTTTGTGATGAAAATATTCAACAAAATAGTATAGAAAATTAACTCTACATAATAAAGTCCACATATGAAAAGCCCACGACTAACATCATGTTGCTGGTGAAAACTAAAAGCTTTGCCTCTAAGATCAGAAACAAAGTAAGTGTACCTACTCTTGCCGCTTATATTCGACATAGTACAGGAAGTCTTAGCCAGAGCAATTTAGCAAGAAAAATAATAAAAGACATCCATAGTGGAAAAGAGTAAGTATAACATAATCTTATATGTAGAAACCCTAAAACCTAGAACTAATAAACAAATTCAGTAAAGCCACAGTATACAACCTCAACAAACAAAAATCAATTGTGTTTCTGAATGGTATAAACAAACTATCCAAAAAGGAAATTAAGAATTCTATTTTAAATAGCATTAAAAGAATAAAATACTTAGAAATAAACTTAAATAAGCAGGAGAAAGACTTGTTTAACTAAAAATTATAGAAAATGAATGAAAGAAACTTTAGGGAAATCAAGATAGTGGAAGGATGTGGAGCTCACCTCCTCCCAAAATACATCAAACAAACATCTAAATGTGGAAAAATTCTCACAGAATACCTGCTGAACTCTGGCGGAAGACCTCATGCAACCAAAGCTGCAAGAAAGATCACCATTTAATTGGGTAAGATGAAGGGGAAAAAAGGGAATCAGAATCAGACCTGAACTCCTGAGAGAGAGGTGTGAAAGGGGAAAGGTTCCCCTACCCTGGGAACCTCCTTCACTGACTAGAAGGTCCACCAGGACAGATAGGGGCCCTCAGAGGCTTAGGTTAGCAGCCCTCATCCAGTGCCAACAACAGTGTACATTGTAAGCCCACACAATGGGTGACAGGCAATGTCAAACAGTGCACTCCCCAGTGGACAGCACCATGGAGGAATACTCTGTAGCTTCTCTCACAGTGGAGCACTCCACTCCTGCCTATCTCACACCACAGCTTAGAAACCAATATCCAGTGGAGGCTCTGGTCACCACAACACCAATCATATCCCCTATCAAGGGGAAAATGGCCAACATACATTGAGGAAAGACATGGCAAGCATCCATATTAAAAACAGACCTCACACCAAAAATATTACCCTCAGGGATTCTCCTACATAAAAACAGCCCTTCAAGACCACAGTAGAAACCTGTTTCTCATAAATTCATAAACAGAGAAAGTTAAGCAAAATGAAGATGTAGAGGAGTCACTCCCAATTAAAAAGATCAAGAGAATTCCCCTGAAAGAACAAGGAAATATCCCTCTGCAGTCTACCAGACTCCAATTTCAAAAACGAGGTACTAAGAATACTAAGTCAATTAAGAAAGGTAGATCACTGTAACAAGGAACTAGAAACTTTAAAGAGGGGCCAATCAAAATTAGGCAGCTCAACTGCCAGGATGAAAAAGGACCTAATAGCAATAAATAGCAAACTAAATGAGGCAGAAGAATTAATACATGATCTGGAAGATACAATAATGGAAATTACTCAATTAAGACAGGAGAAAGAAAGAGAAATGAAATTTTAAAAGATCCCATGTTCAGGAGTAGGAAGAGAATATTATTAAAATATTCATACTACCCCAAATGATCCATAGATTCAAAGCAATCCCTGTCAATATCCAAATGGCATTTTTTAACAGAAGTAGAAAACAATTGTAAAATTCATATGGAACCACAAAGAACCCCAAATAGCCAAAACAATATTAAGAAAAAAGAACAAAGCTGCAGGTGTCACACTTCCCATTGCATAATCTATTACAAAGGTACAGTAATTTTTAAATTATGGTACTGACATAAAGATACACATATAGATTAACAGACCAGAATGGAGTGTCCAGAAATAAACCAATGCATGTTTGGTCAATTAATTTTTGACAAAACAATCAAGAAATTTACAATGGGGAAAGAAGTTTCTTTAATAAATGGTGCTGGGAAAACTGGACAGTTACATGCAAAAGAATGAAACTGGACCATTATTTGTATCAAACACAAAAATTATCTCAAAATATATTAAAGACTCAAAAATGAGAATGTAAAATTCCAGAAAGAACATACAAGGGAAAAGTAACATTGTATTGGTATTGTCAATAATTTCTTTGGATAAAATAACAGGCAAAAAAGGAAAACTATATAAGCATAACTATACCAAATTTAAAATGTTCTGCACAGCAAATAGATTAAGTGAGCCTACAGAATGGGAGAAAACTTTTGGAAACTATGTATCTGATAAGAGACTAATATCCAAAATATGTAAGGAACTCCTTAAATTCAATAGCAAAAAGCAGATAACCTTATTTTTTTAAATGGGTAATGGACTTGAATAGATATTTCTTCTATGAAGATGTATTATGGACAAGAAGTATATGAAAATGTGCTCAAAAATCACTAATCATCAAGAAAATAAAAATCAAAACCACAACTAGATATCACCTCATACCTGTTAACGTTGCTATAATTGAAAAAATAAAACATAAGAGTTTGTGGATACATGGAAAATAGAGATTCCTTGAACACTGCTGGTGGGAATGTAAAAGAGTGCATTCACTATAAATTATGGTACCACCATGGCATCAGACCTTAAATTTATGACCAAAATTTATTGCTATTCTCTAATAAAAGTATCACTTGTATTTTAATTTTAATCTATTGCATTTCAGCAATTCAAAGACCTACTTTTCCTGTGATTTATCATCTCCAATATTGGGGAAATTTTACAATTAATGGAATCTCCTAATATAATTCATAACATGTTTTCTTAGTCATATATATAATATTATATCTGTTGGCCAACAGACACATGAAAAGATGCTCATCACCACTAATTGTTAGAGAAATGCAAATCAAAACTACCATGAGGTCACACCAGTAAGAACAGCCATAATGAAAAAGTCTGCAAATAACAACAGATAAATGGAAAAAGAAGATATCGTATATATGTACAATGGAATATAACTCAGTCATTAAAAAAGGATGAAATATTGCCACTTGCAGCAACATGGCTGGACCTAGGGATTATCACACTAAGTCAAACAGAGAAAGACAAATATTATATGCTTTCACTTATATGTGGAATCTAAAAAATAATACTAATGAATTTTTATAAAACAGAGACTCACAGACATAGAAAACAAACTTACGGTTACCAAAGGGGAAGGGGAGATAAATTAGGAGTATGGGATTAACAAATACACACTATTCTATATAAAATATAAAGTATTTACTATATACAAGGATTATTATATAGCACAGGGATCTATATTGAGTATCTTGTAATAATCTATCATGGAAAAGACTCTGAAAAAAATATATATGTATATACTTTGAGTCACTTTGCTGTATACCTGAAACTAACGCAACATTGCAAACAAATATACTTCAATAAAACAGTTTAAAAGTATATATAGCTTGTAGTTGTAATTAACAATTGAATTGTCTCCTGCAGTTTCATATGTTAAAGTCCTAACCCCCATTGTGACCATAATTCAAAAAGAGTCATGTACCACAATGTTCATTGCAGGACTATTTACAATAGCCAGGACATGGAAGCAACCTAAGTGTCCATCAACAGATGAATGGATAAAGAAGATGTGGCACATATATACAATGGAATATTACTCAGCCATAAAAAGAAACGAAATTGAGTTATTTGTAGTGAAGTGAATGGACCTAGAGTCTGTCATACAGAGTGAAGTAAGTCAGAAAGAGAAAAACAAATATCGTATGCTAACACATATGTATGGAATCTAAAAAAAAAAAAAAAAAAGGTCTGACAAACCTAGGGGCAGGACAGGAATAAAGATGCAGATGGAGAGAATGGACTTGACATGGGGAGGGGGAAGGATAAGCTGGGACGAAGTGAGAGAGTAGCATTGACATATATACACTACTAAATGTAAAATAGATAGCTAGTGGGAAACAGCCCCGCAGCACAGGGAGAACAGCTCAGTGCTTTGTGACCACCTAGAGGGGTAGGATAGCAGGGTGGGAGGGAGACGTAAGAGAGAGGGGTTATGGGAATACATGTATACGTATAGCTGACTCACTTTGTGATACAGCAGAAACTAACACACAATTGTAAAGCAATTATACTCCAATAAGGATGTTAAAAAAAAAAAGGTTGATGATAGCATTATTTTTATGTAATTTTCAATGTACCCTCTTAACATATTAATGCCAAAATCAGAAATAAACTTTTCTTTCTCTATTCAAGGTAAAGGACGAAGCAAACATATCAAGCTCACCTCAAACCATAGAAGTTCTGAACCTCTTTTGTTTCTTATCCTTTTAAGAGTAAGAAGTAGAATTGTAAAATCTAGATGAATTGACCCTAAACCAAGATCTTAGATGACTAAGGACATCAAGTAAAGAGAGTTGAGCTCATAGAGACTCTGTGGATATCAGATACTAACATTATCACAGAACAAAAATATTAGGAAAATGTTTACCTAGTAAACAGAAGGGAACACATTGTTTTTCCCTCTTGGTAAGGGCTAAGGAGCATCCTGGAATATTGATAATGAACTCATGAAGTAAAAGTGCATAAATTAATAAATACATACTTGTTTTTAATGGTCTTTTTGGATTTCAGTGTCTTATCCCTCAATAAATGGTTATCAGGTGATCTCTTTATGCCTTAAGCTTATGCTTCCCAAGATTTACTATGCTTACAGACCCCCAGGAGATCTTATTTAAATGCTATTTCTGAGTCGGTATAGGGGAATGGAGTCTGAGAATCTGCATTTTCAACAAGTTCCCAGGTGATGCTAATACTGCTAGCCCATGATTGACACACTGAGTAGGTAAAACTTAAAATATCAAAATATATTCTTGCCTTTAGAGACCACATAGAGAGCTTGAAGAAATACCCACACATTCTGATTTATTTGTTCTGCATAGAGTGTGGATATAGAAATGTGTAAACACTCTCTGAATGAGTCCAATAAGCAGCTAAGGCTAAGAACCTCTGTCTTGGGTCCACCATATCCAATGCTATACACTTACTATCACGGAATTTGAAGTGAATTTTGAAATGAAAGAGAGTATTTTTGTTGACAAAAGAAGGGAATCAATGCTCCAGTCTACAAATCTACTTGGAGTTTGGAGGAGAGAAAGAGATGTGACCTGTGGTCTCAGGAATGGCTTCTGAAAAGAGCAAGAATTTTCAGTGAACACTGAAAACTGGGGAGGATGTAAGCAGTCCTGGATGTTTGGGGAGCTTGAACCAGGCACTGGACATAGTAAAATATGTCAGCTCTCTGGAGGAATGATCAAGAGCTGGCCAGCACGGAGGGCGGAAACCCGTAAGTGGTAGGCTTAGCTGGTGTTAAAATCAAGAAACAGTGCTGTTGAGTTACAGTGATGATAGTTTACAGTGATGATAGATTACAATGGTGACAACTTACAGTACCCCAAATTTCCAGATAGTGCTGGCTACATTGATGTATCAATTATCCATCATTAGCAATGCTTATAATGCACTGATTATGGGCTTTGAATCCAGAGCCAGATCCCTTGGGTTCAAATTCCAGCTCTACTGCTATTAGCTGTGTGATCTTGGATAAATTAAAATTAAAATTACCTGGTATAATTCTTAGAATTATGTGTTCATTTCTTTAAAGTTATATATATTAAATTACCTCCACTATCCTCTTTGATGTTAAGATTGGGGAAAGTAAATGAGAATGGATGGTTTATAAATAAATACAAGATATGTTAAATGCCAAGGTCTGCAAGAAAGCAAAGGTATAGCAAGGTTAGCATTAGCATGTCACATAGGCAATTGCCTGGGATCAAAATTTAAATAAACAATATTGTAATGCAATATTTTTAACTGAAAGTTGTTCATCACATACTAAAATTTAAAATTAAAATAAGTAGGTAGGGATTCCCTGGTGGCACAGTGGTTAAGAATCTGCCTGTCAGTGCAGGGGACACAGGTTCGAGCCTTGGTCTGGGAAGATCTCACATGCCACGGTGCAACTAATCCCGTGCGCCACAACCACTGAGCCTGTGCTCTACAGCCCATGAGCCACAATTACTGAAACCCACGTGCCTCAACTACTGAAACCTGCGCGCCTAGAGCCTGTGCTCCACAACAGGAGAAGCCACCGCAATGAGAAGCCCGCGCGCCTCAACGGAGAGTAGCCCCCACTCCCCGCAACTAAAGAAAACCCGCACACAGCAACGAAGGCCCAACGCAGCCCCCCCCCCAAAAAAAAGTAGGTTGTGCTCATTCATATCAGAAGCTGAGGGGAGTTACATTTTATCAAAGTAAAAGCTTCTGACTTAAATGGAAGCAATCTCATCAACCAAAATCTACTTCTTATCTTGTTTTCAACAAGTAATTAAATAAGAATTACTGTTTTTGCCAGTTACTCTGAGCCTGAAACTTGAAAGGTAAAATAAATTTTAACTATAATTAAAATAAAATTATAATACAGTTCAGTTTTGAAATAAGTAAAACACATAAACTTAATATAATGTTGTGAATCCCCATTCACCCCGTATTTAACCCACCCCCAAACTCAGGCTAATTCTGTGAAAGTGATGCTTTTCAGAACTGAGCAAGACTAACATGAAAATATTCCCTAAATTCAGGACTAGGCAGAGTGTGAATCATCTACACTTAGTACAAGTTTCCAATAAATGTTATGCTGATTTAAATATAGGTTTGAGAAAATGTATGAGAAAGATTTGCACTTAACTAATATTGAGGTAACACTGGCAAATAAAATATTATATACTGTAGTTGTACAACATGATGTTTCTTTTTGTTTTTTTCATTAGGACAGTTTTTTAAAGACTTTCATATTAGTAAAATTCTCTCAGATTTATCTTTTTACTCAATTCCACTTAACTGTTTTTTGGGGTTTTTTTTTTGGAGTATAATTGCTTTACAATGTTGTGTTAGTTTCTGCTATACAATGAAGTGAATCACCTATATGTATACATATATCCCCTCCCTCTTGGACCTCCCTGACACCCTCCCCATCCCACCCATCTAGGTCGTAACAGAACACTGGGCTTAGCTTCCTGTGCGTTTTAGCATGTTCTCACTAGCTATCTCTTCATACATATTGTAGTGTATATACGTCAATCCTAACCTTTCAGTTCATTCCATCCTCCCTTCCCCGGCTGTGTCCACACTTCTGTTCTAACATCTGCGTCTCTACTCCTGCCCTGCAAATAGGTTCATCTGTACCATTTCTCTAGATTCCACATATATGTATTAATAAACGATGTTTTTTTTCTCTTTCTGAGTTACTTCATTCTGTATGACAGAAACCACAACTCTACAAATGACCCATTTCATTCCTTTTTTACGGCTGAGTAATATTCTATTGTATATATGTACCACATCTTCTTTGTCCATTCATCTGTCATTGGACATTTAGGTTGTTTCCATGTTCTAGCTATTGTAAATAGAGCTGCAATGAACATTGGAGTACATGTGTCTTTTGAATTATGGTTTTTGCAGGGTATATGCCCAGTAGTGGGATTGCTGGGTCATATGGTAGTTCTATTTTTAGCTTTTTAAGGAACCTCCATACTGTTCTCCATAGTGGCTGTATCAATTTATATTGCCACCAACAGTGCAAGAGGGTTCCCTTTTCTCCACACCTCTCTAGCATTTATTGTTTGTAGATTTTTTGATGATGGCCATTCTGACTGGTGAGATGATACCTCATTGTAGTTTTGATTTGCATTTCTCTAATGATTAGTGATGCTGAGCATCCTTTCATGTGTTTGTTGGTAATCTGTATATCTTCTTTGGAGAAATGTCTGTTTAGGTCTTCCGCCCATTTTTTGATTGGGTTGTTCGTTTTTTTTTATATTGAGCTCCATGAGCTGTTTGTATATTTTGGAGATTAATCCTTTATCTGTTGCTTCATTTGCAAATATTTTCTCCCATTCTGAGAGCTGTCTTTTCATCTGATTTATGGTTTCCTTTGTTGTGCAAAAGCTTTTAAGCTTAATTAGATCCCATTTGTTTATTTTTGTTTTTATTTTCATTACTCTAGGAGGTCGGTCCAAAAAAACTTGCTGTGGTTTATGAAACAGAGTGTTTGTTGTCCTAGGTTTTCCTCTAAGAGTTTTATAGTATCCTGTCTTACATTTAGGTCTTTAACCCATTTTGAGCTTATTTTTGTATATGGTGTTAGGGAGTGTTCCAACTTCATTCTTTAACATGTAGCTGTCCAATTTTCCCAGTACCACTTATTGAACAGACTGTCTTTTCTCCATTGTATGTTCTTGCCTCCTTTGTCATAAATTAGGTGACCATATGTGCGTGGGTTTATCTCTGGGCTTTCTATCCTGTACCACTGATCTAAATTTTTGTTTTTGTGCCAGTACCATACTGTCTTGAATACCATAGCTTTATAGTATAGTCTGAAGTCAGAGAGCCTGATTCCTCCAGCTCTGTTTCTCCTTCTCAAGATTGCTTTGGCTATTCAGATGTCTTTTGTGTTTCCATAAAAATTGGAAAATTTTTTGTTCCAATTCTGTGAAGAAAGCTGTTGGTAATTTGATAGGGATTGCATTGAATCTGTAGATTGCTTTGGGTAATATATTCATTTTCACAATACTTATTCTTCCAATCCAAGAACATGGTATATTTCTCCATCTGTTTACGTCATCTTCATTTCTTTCATCAGGGTTTTATAGTTTTCTGAGTACAGGTCTTTTGTCTCCTTAGGTAGGTTTATTCCTGAGTATTTTATTCTTTTTTTTGCAGTGGTAAATGGGATAGTTTCCTTAATTTCTCTTTCTAATCTTTCATTGTTAGTGTACAGGAATGCAAGAGATTTCTGTGCATTAATTTTGTATCCTGCAAACCTACTCAACTTTACAGAATTAATTGATTAGCTAGAGTAGTTCTCTGGAGGCATCTTTAGGATTTTCTATGTATAGTATCATGTCATCTGCAAACAGTGACAGTTTTACTTCTTTTCATATTTGTATTCCTTTTATTTCTTTTTCTTCTCTGATTGCTGCGGCTAGGACTTCCAAAACTATGTTGAATAAGAGTGGCGAGAGTGGATATCCTTGTCTTGTTCATGATCTTAGTGGAAATGCTTTCAGTTTTTCACCATTGAGAATGATGTTTGCTGTGGGTTTGTCATATGTGGCCTTTATTATGTTGAGGTAGGTTCCCTCTATGCCCATTTTCTGGAGAGTTTTATCACAAATTGGTGTCGAATTTTGTCAAAAGATTGTTCTGCATCTGGTTCTGACATACGGTTTTTATTTCTCAGTTGGTTAATATGGTGTATCATATTGATTGATTTGCATGTATTGAAGAATCATTGCATTCCTGGGACAAATCCCCCTTGAAAGTGTTGTTGGATTCTGTTTGCTAGTGTTTTGTAGAGGATTTTTGCAGCTATGTTCATCAGTGATATTGGCATGTAATTTTCTTTTTTTGTGATATCTTTGTCTGGTTTTGGTATCAGGGTGATGGTAGCCTTGTAGAATGAGTTTGGGAGTGTTCCATCCTTTACAATTTTTTGAAAGAGTTTGAGAACAATAGGTGTTAGCTCTTCTCTGAATGTTTGATAGAATTCGCCTGTGAAGTCATCTGGTCCTGGACTTTGTTTGAAGGTTTCTAATTATAGTTTCAATTTCATTACTCGTGATAGGTCTGTTCATAGGTCTCTTTCTAATTCTTCCTGGTTCAGTCTTGGAAAATTGTACCTTTCCAAGAATTTGTCCATTTCTTCAAGGTTGTCCATTTTATTTGTATATAGTTGCTTGTAGTAGTTTCTTATAATCCTTTGTATTTCTGCAGTGACAGTCGTAACTTCTCCTTTTTCATTTCTAATTTTATGGATTTGAGTCCTCCCCCTTTTTTTCTTGATGAGTCTGGGTAAAGCTTTATCAATTTTGTTTATCTTCTCAAAGAACCAACTTTTAGTTTTACTCTTCTTTGTTGTTGTTTTTTGTTTCCATTCCATTTACTTCTTCTCTGAACTTTATGATTTATTTTCTTTGACTGACTTTTGGTTTTCTTTGCCTTCTTTCCCTAGTTGCTTTAGGTGTAAGGTTAGATTGTTTATTTGAGATTTTTCTTGTTTCTTGAGGTGAGATTGAATTGCTATATACTTCTCTCTTAGAACTGCTTTTGCTGCTTCCCATAGGTTTTGGGTCATCGTGTTTTTGTTTTCATTTGTTTCCATGTGTTTTTTAATTTCCTCTGATTTCTTCAGTGATCTATTTGTTATTTAGTAGCACACTGTTTAGCCTCCATGTATTTGTGATTTTTACAGGTTTTTTTTTCTGTAATTGATTTCTAATCTCATAGTATAGTGTTCAGAAAAGATGCTTGGTATGGTTTCAGTTTTCTTAAATTTCCCAAGGCTTGATTTGTGAGTCAAGATGTGATTTCTCCTGGAGAATGTTGCACGTGCACTTGAGAAGAAAGTGTATTGTGCCGCTTTCGGGTGGAACATCCTATAAATATCAATTAAATCTATCTGGTCTATTGTGTCATTTAAAGCTTGTGATTCCTTATTTATTTTCTGTTTGGATGGTCTGTCCATTGGTGTTATATGGGTGTTAAAGTCCCCAATCCTTATTGTGTTACTGTAGATTTCCCCTTTTATGGTTGTTAGCATTTGCTTTATGTATTGAGGTGCTCCTATGTTGGGTGCATAAATACTTATAATTGGTATATCTTCTTCTTGGATTTATCCCTTGATCATTATGTAGTGTCCTTCCTTATCTCTTGTAACAGTCTTTATTTTAAAGTCTATTTTATGTGATATGAGTATTGCTACTCCAGCTTTCTTTTGATTTCCATCTGCAGGGAATACCTTTCTCTATCTTGTCACTTTCAGTCTGTATGTGTCCCTAGGTCTGAAGTGGGTCTCTTGTAGATAGCATATATAAGGGTCTTGTTTTTGTATCCATTCAGCCAGTCTGTGTCTTTTGGTTGGTGCATTTAATCCATTTACATTTAAGGTAATTGTCTATATGTATGTTCTTATTACCATTTTCTTAATTATTTTAGGTTTGTTTTTGTGGGTCTTTTCTTCTCTTGTGTTTCCTACCTGGAGAAGTTCTTTAAGCATTTGTTGTAAAGCTAGTTTGCTGATGCTGAATTCTCTTAGCCTTTGCTTGTCTGTAAAGATTTTGATTTCTCTGTTGAATCTGAATGGGATCCTTGATGAGTAATCTTCATTGTAGGTTTTTCTCTTTCATTACTTTAAATATATTCTGCCACTGCCTTCTGGCCTGCAGAGTTTCTGTTGAAATACCAGCTGATAACCTTATGGGGATTCCCTTGTATGTTATTTGTTGCTTTTCCCTTGGTGTTTTTAATATTTTTTCTTTGAATTTAATTTTTGTTAGTTGATTAATATGTGTTTTGGTGTGTTTCTTTTAGGGTTTATCCTGTATGGGCCTCTCTGCACTCCCTGGACTTAGATGGCTATTTTCTTTCCCATGTTATGGATGTTTTTGACTGTAATCTCTTCAAATATTTTCTCAGACCTTTCTTTTTCTCTTCTTCTTCTGGGACCTCTATAATTTGAATGGTGGTGTGTTTAGTGTTGTCCCACAGGTCTCTGAAACTATCTTCCATTCTTTTCATTGTTTTTTCTTTATTCTGCTTCTCAGCAGTCATTTCCACCATCCTATGTTCCACTGAAGAGTGTGGCCAAGGTGGCAGAGTAGAAAGACCTTGAGCTCACTTTGTCTCATGAGCACTCCAGAATCACAACTATCTGCAGAACAACCACTGAAGAAAAAGACTAGAACCTACCATAAAAGATCTTCCACAATGAAAGATGTAACAAAGGAACCACAGTGAGACAGGTAGGAGGGGCACATTCATGATTTCATCAAATCCCATATCCCTGCATGGGCAATTTATAAGATGAGGCCCCGGAGCATTTGGTTTTGAAGGCCAACAGGGTTTAATTTCAGGAGCCCCACAGGACTGGGGGAAGAAGAGACCTCTCTCTTAAAGGGTACACACAAAATCTCATGCACACAGGGACCCAGGGCAAAAGCAGTAATATGATGGAACCCTGGGACACACTTACTTACTGGTCTTAGAGAGTCTCCTGGAGAGGTAGGGGGTGGCTAATGGTCACTTTCAGGTCACAGGCACTGGTGGCAACCATATTTCTGAACACTCTACCATGTGAACACTGTTGCTGGCAGCTGCCATCTTGGCTCCTTAGGAGCAAGACCAGACCCCACCCAACAGACTGTAGGCTCCAGTGCTGTGACACCTCAGGCCAAACAACTAACTGGATGGGGACACGGCCCCACCCATCAACAGACAGGCTGCCTAAAGACTGAAGAGCCCATATCCACCTCTAGACACAGCCCTAGACATGGACAGAGGGTTAGGAACAAATTCCACCCACCAATAAGCAGATAATAGCCTTTCCCTCCAGGAAGCCTTCACTAGCTTATAACCACCAGAGGGCAGATACCAGACACAAGAAAACTATGATCCTACAGCCTGCAGACCCAGCTCATTCACAGCAGGCCAGACCCTACCTCAGATCAGCTAGGCCCTGGCCCTGTCCATTAGCAGGCCATTGCAAGTTTTGGGACACCCTCACCCCATATCCAACTATGTCAGGAATTGCACTCACCACCACTGATCTGAAACAAACTCTGGGATCCCTGGACCCTGCTGCCAGACTCCAGGATCCAGCACTGTGTGTTCACAATTCAGCACTAACTCCAGTAACTGGTTTCACCCACCATTGAGTGGGCAACAGCCTCAGGCGCTTTGGGAACCTGATTCCAACCACCAATGAGCCAGGACTAGCCCAGGCTCCCCTGGGGTTCTGCAACCAGCTACCTTGTGACCAGGCCCCACTAACCAGCAGCATCCATGCAAGGCAGGGCCTGGCAACCAATCAGGTCAGGGCCAACCAAGCCTACCAGACCACCCACATAGTCAGCCCACCACAACAAAGGACCCATGTAGCCCTCTAAGGGGGAATCCCTGGAGCATATAGTCCAAGTGTGAGACAGACGTGCACTGCTGGGATGAATAGGATGCCTTGTACAGAAGGCCACTTCTCAAGGTTGAGAAACATAACTACCCCACCACATATATAAAAATACAAATAGAAACTTAAGACAAAATAAGGTAACAAAGGAGTATATTCCAGTGGAAGAAACAAGATAAAACCCCAGAAGAAGAACTAAGTGAAGTGGAGAAAGGCAATCTACATGAGAAAGAGTTCAGAGTAATGATCATAAAGATGATTATACAACTCAGGTGAAAAATGGATGCACAAAAAACATTAGAAATTTTCAACAAAGAGTTAGAAAACATAAAGAACAACAAAACAGAGATAAAGAATACAATAACTGAAATGAAAAATACACTAGAAGGAATCAATAATAGACTCAGTGGTTCAGAAAATGGATCAGTGAACTGGAAGACAGAATAGTGTAAATCACTGCCACCAAAAAGAATGAAAAGAAATGAGGACAGCTTAAGGCTCTTGTGAGACAACATCAACTACACTAATATTCACATTATAGGGGTCCTGGAAGGCGAAGAGGGAGAGAAACGGCCTGAGAACATGTTTGAAGAGATAAGAGCTGAAAACTTCTGTAACATGGGGAAGGAAACAGTCACCCAAGTCCAGGAAGCACAGAGTCCCATACAGAATCAACCCAATGAGGAACACACCAAGACACAGTGTAATTAAAATGACAAAAATTAAAGATAAAGAGAGAGTATTAAAAGCAACAAGGGAAAAGAAGCAAATAACATACAAGGGAACTCCCATAGGCTATCAGCTGATTTCTCAGGAGAAACTCTGCAGGCCAGAAGGGAGTGGCAGGATATAAAGTAATGAAAGGGAAAAATCTACAAGCAACAGCACTCTACCCAGCAAGGTTCTTGTTCAGATTTGATGGAAAGATCAAAAGTTTAACACACAAGCAAAAGTTAAAAAGTTCAATACCACAAAACACGCTTTACAACAATTATTAATGGAACTTCTCTAGGCAAAAAAGAAAAGGTTACAAGTAGAAACAAGAAAATTATGAAATAAAAAATCTCATAGGTAAAGACAAACATACAGAAAGGTAGGAATTCATTCATACTAAAAGCTAGTAGGTTAAAAGACAAAAGTAGTAAAATCATCCTTATCCACAATAAGGAGTTAAGAGATACCCAAAAAAACTTAGATTTAAAATATTATATCAAAAACAGTAATCATGAGGGTATGAGAGTAGAAACGCAGCATTTTGAAAATGCATTTGAAATTAAGAGATCAGTAATTTAAAATAATCACATATATATAATAATATGCTACAGAAAATCCTCATGATAACTGCAAACCAAAAATCTGTGATAGATAGACATATAAAAAAGAAAAATAAATCCAAACATTAAACTAAAGATAGTCAACAAATCGCAAGAGAACAACAACAACAACAAAGGGTTAAAAAGAACTTTAAAAAATCCAAAACAATTAACAAAATGGCAATAAGAAATGCATATTGATAATTATCTTAAATGAAAACAGACTAAATACTCCCAAAAAAAGACACAGACTGGTTGAATGGATACAAAAACAAGACCTGTTTATATGCTGTCTACAAGACGCCCACTTCAGACCTAAGCACACATACAGACTAAAAGTGAGGGGATGGAAAAAGATACTCCATGCAATGGAAATCAAAATAAAGCTAGAGTAGCTATACTCATATCAGATAAGTTAGAGTATAAAATAAACACTGTTACAAGACATAAGGAAGGAAAGTACAAAATGATCAAGGGAGCAGTCCAAGAAAAGACACAACAATTGTAAATATTTATGCACCAAACATGGCAGCACTACACTACATAAGGCAAATGCTAACAGCCATAAAGGGGAAATCAACAGTTAACATAATAATAGTGGGGGAATTTGACACCCCACTTACACCAATGGACAGATCATCCACACAGAAAATAAATAAGAAAACACAGGCTTTAAATGACACAATAGACCAGATAGATTTAATTGACATTTATAGGACATTCCACATGAAAGCAGAAGAATACACTTTCCTCTCAAGTGCACATGGAACATTATCCAGGAGAGATCACATCTTGCATCACAAATCAAGCCTCGGTAAATTTAAGAAAACTGAAATTACATCAAGCACCTTTTCTGACCACAACGCTTTGAGATTAGAAATCAATTACAGGAAAATATAACTGTAAAAATCACAAACACATGGAGGCTAAATAATATGCTACTAAATAACCAAGAGATCACTGAAGTAATCAAAGAGGAAATCAAAAAATACCTAGAGACAAATGACAATGAAAACACAGTGACCCAAACCTATGGGATGCAGCAAAAGCAGTTCAATTCAATCTCACCTCAAGAAACAAGAAAAATCTCAAATAAACAATCTAACCTCACACCTAAAGGAACTAGAGAAAGAAGAACAAAGAAAACCCAAAGTCAGTAGAAGGAAAGAAATCCTAAAGATCAGAGCATAAATAAATGAAATAAAAGCAAAGAAAACAATAGCAAAGATCAATAAAACTAAAAGCTGGTTCTTTGAGGAGATAAACAAAATTGATAAACCTTTAGCCAGACTCTAGAAAAAGAGGGAGAGAACTCAAATCAATAAAATTAGAAATGAAAAAGGAGACGTTACAATGGACACCACAGAAATTCAAGTGATCATAACCAACTACTAAAAGCAACTATATGCCAAGAAAAAGATGACCTGGAAGAAAGGGACAATTCTTAGAAAAGAATAAAACCTTCCAAGACTGAACCAGGAAAAAATAGAAAATACAAACAGACCAATCACACATAATGAAATTAAAACTGTGATTAAAAATCTTCCAACAAACAAAAGCCCAGGACCAGATGGCTTCACAGGTGAATTCCACCAACATTTAAAGAAGAGCTAACACCCATCCTTCTCACACTCTTCCAAAAAATTGCAGAGGAAGGAACACTCCCAAGCTCATTCTACAAAGCCAACATCACCCTGATACCAAAACCAGACAAAGATATCACAAAAAAAGAAAATTACAAACTAATATTACTGATGAATATAGATACAAAAATCCTCAACAAAATACTAGCAAACAGAATCAAACAACACAGTAACAGGGTCGTACACCATGGTCAAGTGGGATTTATTCCAGAAATGCAAAGATTCTTCAGTATATGCAAATCAATCAATGTGATACAGCATATTAACAAATTAAAGACTAAAATCCATATGAGCATTTCAATAGATGCAGAAAAAGCATAAGACAAAATTCAATACCCATTTATGATAAAAACAGTCCAGAAAGTGGGCATAGAGGAAACCTACCTCAACATAATAAAGGCCGTATATGACACTCCCAGAGCAATCATCATTCTCAACAGTGAAAAACTGAAAACATTTCCACTAAGATCATGAACAAGACAAGGATGCCCACTCTCACCACTCTTATTCAACATAGTTGCTGAAGTCCTAGCCACAGAAATCAGAGACGAAAAAGAAATAAAAGAAATACAGATTGGAAAAGAAGTAAAACTGTCACTGTTTGCAGATGACATGATACTATATACAGAAAATCCTAAAGATGCCACCAGAAAACTATTAGAGCTAATCAATGAATTTGGTAAAGTTGCAGAATACAAAATTAATGCACAGAAATCCCTTGCATTCCTATACACTAACAATGAAAGATCAGAAAGTGAAATTAAGGAAACAGTCCTATTTACCATTGCAACAACAACAACAAAAAATACCTAGGAATAAACTTACCTAAGGAGGTAAAAGAGCTGTACTTAGAAAACTATAAAACAATGATGAAAGGAATCAAAGATGACACAAATAGATGGAGAGATATACCATGTCCTTGGATTGGAAGAATCAATATTGGCTATACTAAATGGCTATACTACCCAAAGCTATCTACAGGTTCAGTGCAATCCTATCAAAGTACCAATGGCATTTTTCACAGAACTAGAACACAAAATCTTAAAATTTGTAAGGAGACACAAAAGACCCTGAATAGTCAAAGCAATCTTGAGAAAGAAAAACAAAACGGAGCTGGAGGAATCAGATTCCCTGACTTCAGACTGTATTACAAAGCTACAGTAATCAAGACAGTATGATACTGACACAAAAACAGAAATATAGATCAGTGGTACAGGATAGAAAGCCCAGAGATAAACCCACACACCTATGGTCAACAATTCTATGACAAAGGAAGCAAGGATATACAATGTAGAAAAGACAGCCTCTTCAATAAGTGGTGCTGGGAAAACTTGACAGCTACATGTAAAAGAATGAAACTAGAACACTCCCTAACACCATATACAAAAATAAATGCAAAATGGATAAAAAACCTAAATGTCAGAGCAGACATTATAAAACTCTTAGAGGAAAATATAGGCAGAACACTCTTTGACATAAATCACAGCAAGATCTCTTTTGACCCACCTCCTAGATTAATGGAAATAAAAACAAAAATAAACAAATGGGACCTTGTGAAAATTAAAAGCTTTTGCATAGCAAAGGAAACCATAAACAAAATGAAAAGACAACCCTCAAAATGGGAGAAAATATTCACAAACAAATCAACGGACAAAGGATTAATCTCCAAAATTTACAAGCAGCTCATGCATATCTAAAAAACAAACATCCCAATCCAAAAATGGGCAGAAGACCTAAATAGACATTTCTCCAAAGAAGATATACAGATTGCCAACAAACACATGAAAGGATGCTCGACATCACTATAGAAATCATTATAGAAATGCAAATCAAAACTACAATGAGGTATCATCTCTCACTGGTCAGAATAGCCAACATCATAAAATCTACAAACACTAAATGCTTGAGAGGGTTGTGGAGAAAAGGGAATACCTTGTACTGTTGAGGGGAATGTAAATTAATACAGCCACTATGGGAACAGTATGGAGGTTCCTTAAAAAATTAAAAATAGAATTACCATGTGACCCAGCAATCCCACTACTGGGCATATACCCAGAGAAAACCATAAGTCAAAAAGACACATGCACCCCAATGTTCACTGCAGCACTATTTACAATAGCCAAGTCATGGAAGCAACTTAAATGCCCATCAACAGATGAATGGATAAAAAGATGTCATAGAACTATACAGTGGAATATTACCAGCCACAAAAAGAAACAAAATTGGGTCATCTGTAGAGATGTGGATGGACTTAGAGACTGTCATACACAGTGAAGTAAGTCAGAAAGAGGAAAACAAATATCATATATTGATGCATATATGTGGAATCTAGAAAAATGGTACAGATGAACCAGTTTGCAAGGCAGAAGTAGAGTCACAGACATAGAGAACAAATGTATGGACACCAAGGGGAGGAAAGGAGGGGTGGGATGAATTGGGAGATTGGGACTGACATAGATGCACTACTATGTTTAAAATAGTTAACTAATGAGAACCTGCTGTATAGCACAGGGAACTCCAGTTCATTTTGCTGTACAGTAGAAAAAAACACAATATTGTAAAACAACTATACCCCAATTTAAAAAGAATCTAATGTAATACATGAAACTTAACAGAATTCAGGTTTAAATTTGAATGTGGGGAGAAGATCAAGATGACAGAGTTGGATACCTCCCCCCGTGAGCACATCAAAAATACATGTACATGTGGAGCAACTCAGTGAAAACTAACTGGAAGCTGACAGAAAGGCCCTGGTACAACAAAAGCTGTAAGAAAGATATGTACAGAGTTAGGTAGGAAAGGAGGAGAAGCAATCAGGTCAGGACCTGGACCCCAAGGAGTAGACACAGAAGAAGGGGATATCATGGGCTTGGAGATCCTCCCTAGGGAAGAAAGCATGGGTATATATTCATATCAGACAAAGCAGACTTTAAAACAACTTGGTAACATAAGACAAAGAAGGTCATAATAAAATGATAAAGGGATCAATAAAAGAAAGGAATGTAACATTTGTTAACATATGTGCACCTAATACAGGAGCACCTAAATACATAAAATATTGATTAATAAGGGTTTAGTCAGGCTCATTTAGGAAAAAAAGAAAGAGGACATAGAAAAAAATATGAAATTAAAGAGAAGAAATGACAACCAATGTCACAGGGATACAAAAAAAATTGTAAGAGAATACTAGGGATAGTTATATGCCAACAAAATGGACAACTTAGAAGACAAGGATAAATTTTAAAAACATAAATCGTCCAATACTGAATCAGGAAGAAACAGACAATCTGAACAGACTGATCACCAGGAGTGAAATGAGTTAGTAATGAAAAACTCCCAGCAAACAAATTTTCAGGAACAACTTCACAGGAGAATTCACACAAGCACATAAAAAACAACTAGAAGGAGAGATCAAGACAGTGGAGCAGAAGGATGTGGAGCTCACCTTTCCCTACAAACACATCAAAAATACACTTACATGTGGAAAAATGTTCACAGAAAACCAACTGAAAACTGGCAGCAGATACAACCAAAGCTGCAACACAAATCACACAAAACGAGGTAGGACAAAAAAAAAAAAAAAAAAAAGGAATTGGTACAGGATCTGTACCCCCAAGAGAAAGCTGTGAAAAAGGAAAGTTTCCCTCACCCTGGGGATCCCCTTTCCTAGTTGGTAGGTCCACTGGGATAGATTCGGAGGTGGAGTGACCTGGACTTTTCTCAAGAGGAGTGTGCAAGTATTGGTTTGCTAACAAACAGCACAGAGAGAGGTCAGCACTGACGGCTGACATGTTGCTGCACTTTGCAGCCCAAAATGCACACCTACTTATAGTATACATGAGGGCTAGGTCCTGAAACTCAGGCATCAGTAGGTAGACCAGGGAAAAGATTCAGGTTTGCTGTGCAAAGATGGCCCAAGGAGCTTGGAGTGTGGTCCAGGCTGCCATAGTTGCGTAGGAGCAAAATGGTACACAGGTCTGAACCATAGGAGCCCTACTGTCAGTGTGTTCATTGCAGGGCACAGCTCCAATGGTGCTGGGCTTTGTGAGTGTGCACAGTGCAGTTACATGGCTGATATCTGAGCCAATTATCAGCACTCCCCTGGTGGGCTCAGCTTTGGCAGCAATGGGCTTTGAGAACACGCACACACCGGGAGCAGGCCTGATCTGAGGCTATTATCAGCGCTCCTTCAGTGGTGTTGGGTCCGGGGTGGCTCTAGCAGTACCAGATGTTGTTCATGCTCACACGAGGTGGTGGGTGGCATCATATCCCTGGCAGACAGCCCCTGGGGATGTATACACAGTGGCTCCTTTCCCAGTGGAAGCACTGCAGTCCCACCTACCTCACACTGCTGCTTAGAACTGGCTCTGAGGGCATCTACTCCAACAGTGTTGTGACAGTCACAGAGCAAAGAGGAGTCCCCACCCAACATCTAGTACAGGCTCTGGTCACCAAACACCAAGCACATCCACTATCAAGGGGACAATGCCCAACACATTCTGAGGAAAGATGTGGTATGCATCCATAACAAAAACAACCCTCACACCAAAAATATTGGACTCACACAGTCTACACAGGGACTCTCCCATATAAAAATAGCCTTGTAAGACCACAGTGGATAACTGTTTCTCCTAAATTCATAGAGTCAGAGAAGTTTAAGGAAAATGAAGAACCAGAGGAACTACTCCTAATTAAAAGAACAAGAGAAATCACCTGAAAGAAAAAAACAGTTAAACAGGCCTCTGCAGTCTAACAGAACCCAAGTTCAAAAAGGAAGTAATAAAAATGCTAAAGGAATTTTAAAAGGCATCAAAAGAAATGCAGAAAGCTGTAACAAGGAAGTAGAGCTATAAAGAGAAACTGATCAAAATTAGACAATTCAATTGCCAAGATAAAAATCAAGCTAAAAGCAATTAACAGAAGACAAAGTAGAACAGAAGAATACTAAGTGATCTGGTAAACAGAAAAATAGAAATTATCCAATTGGAACAGCAGACAGAAAGACACATTTTAAAAAAATGAAAGTGCACTGTGAGATATATGGAATAATATAAAGTGTGCCATATTAAGGGTTTTATTATAATAGGGGCTCCAAAAGGAGAAGAAAGAGAAAGGGGGATCAAAATGTATTTGAAGAAATTATGGCTGAAAACTTTCTAAATCTAAAGAATGAAACAGATATCCAGGTATGAGACACAGAGGTTGCCAAACAAGGTAAACCCAAACACACACCAAGACATATCATAATTAAGACGGGAAAAGTTTAAGATGAAGAGGCTTCTAAGGGCAACAAGAAAAAAAAAACAAAAAGTCAGTTACAAGGGAACCCCCAAAAGGCTATCAGCTGATATCTCTATAAAAACTTTGCAGGCCAAAAAAAAAAAAAAAAAAAAAAAATCATGATATATTCAAAGTCCTGAAAGGGAAAAACCTACAACCTAGGATACCTTAACCAGCAAGATTATCATTTAGAATAGAAGTAAAGGTAAATAATTTATCAGACAACTAATAAATAAAAGAACACAACAATCCTAAACCTAACTTAAAAGAAACATTGAAAGTGCTCCTCTAAATAGAAAAAAAGCAAGAATTTACATCAAAGGAAAAAACACAATAGGAAGGACAAATACATAAATGTATTAAAGATCACTTGAATAAGCCAGTATGTAAATCAAAAAACAATCAAAAATTTTTGCAAAAGTGACTGTAGTTAAAATTAACAGCAAAAGGATAAACATGAAGATGTAAAATAGAACATCAAAATAACAAATTGTAAGGAAGAGGAGTAAGAAAAAGTAAATATTTTAGAATGTGTTTGTAGTCATGTAACTATCAGTCTAAATCAAAAACATACTATAATTCACAAAAACAAACAAACAAGACACCCAAACATAATACAAAAGAAAGCCATGAAACCACAAAAGGAAAAACAAAGAGAATAAGAAATGAAAAAGAAGAACTACAAAATCCACGGAAAAACAGGTTTAAAATGACAATAAGTATATACTTATCAATAATTACATGTGAATGGACTAAATCCTCTGATCAAAAGACACAGAGTGACAGATTAGATTTTTTTTTAAAAACCAAGAACCTACAATACACTGCCCACAAGAGACTGACTTTAGGGAGAAAAACACACATAGATTGAAATGGAGGAGATGGAAAAAGATATTTCATGCAGGAGGAAGTGACAAGAAAATGGGGTAGCAATACTCAAATCAGACAAAGTAGACTTTATAACAAAGTCCATGAAGAAAGACAAAGAAAAGAAGGACACTATATAATGATAAAAGGATGAATACAAGACGAGGATATTACACACAATAGCATATATGTACCCAATATAGGAGAACCTAAGTATGTAAAACAAATACTAACAGACATAAAGGGAGACACTGACAGGAATGACAATTGACAATAATAGTAGGAGACCCACTGACATCAATGGACAGATCTTCCAGACAAAATCAATAAGGTAACAGAGATTCTAAATGACACAATAGAACAGCTGGACTTAATTAAGATCTACAGAACACTACATCCAAAAAAACCAGAAACACATTCTTTTCACGTGTGCACGGACATTCTCTAGGATAGACCACATACTAGGACACAAAACAAACCTCAACAAACTTCAGAGGATAGAAATTATTTCAAGCATCTTTTCTGACCACAATGTTATGAAACCAGAAATCAACCAACCACAGAAAGAAAAATGAGGGGGGAAAAATCATTAAATGGAGATAAAACAACGTGCTACTAAAAAACCAATGGGTCAACGATGAAATCAATGAAGAAATAAGAAAATACCTTGACACAAATGACAATGAAAACACAACCTTACAAAATCTATGGGACACAGCAAAAGCAGTTCTAAGAGAGATATTGATAGCCAAGAACAAGAAAATGAGAAAAATATTTTCTTGTTTTTCATGGCAGGAAAAATTGCAAATAAACAACATAACATACCCACTAAAAGGGTTAGAAAAAAAGAACAACTAAAACCCAATGTGAAGGACTTCCTTGGTGGTGCAGTGGTTAAGAATCTGCCTGCCAATGCAGGGGACATGGATTCGAGCCCTGCTCTGGGAAGATTCACACATGCTGTGGAGCAACTAAGCCAGTGTGCCACAACCATGGAGCCTGTGCTCTAGAGCCTGTGAGTCACAACTACTGAAGCGTGCATGCCTAGAGCCCAAGCTCTGCAACAAGAGAAGCCACCTCAATGAGAAGCCTGCACCCAGCTATGAAGAGTAACCCCCGTTCTCCACAACTACAGAAAGCCCGTAGGCAGCAATGAAGACCCAATGCAGCCAAAAATAAATAAGTAAATAAATAAATAAATTTATAAATAAACATTAAAAAAACCCCAATGTCAGCAGAAGGAAGGAAGGAAACAATAAAGATCAGAGAGGAACTAAATAAAATAGAGATCAAAAAATAGAAAAGATCAATAAAATGAAGAACTGGAGTTTTGAAAGGATAAACAAAATCAATAAACCTCTAGCCAGACTCAGCAAGACAGGACTCAAACAAAATAAGAAATGGAAGGGGAGAAATAACAACTGACACCACAGGGAAAAAAAAAAAGAAAATACTATGAATAGTTATATGCCAACAAATTTGACAACCTGTAAGAAATGGACAACCTTCTAGAAACATACATTCTGCCAAAATTGTGTGAAGAAGAAACAGATAATTTCAACAGACTGATCCTAGAAATGAAATAGAATGTGTAATTTTTAAAAATTCCCTGCAAACAAAAGCCAGGATCAGATGGCTTCACTGGGGAATTCTATCAAACATACAAAGAAGAACTTATAACTATCCTCAAAATCTTCCAAAAGACCAAAGAGGAGGGAACACTCCCAAAGTCATTCTATGAAGCCACTATCACCCCGATAGTAAAACCAGACAAAGGGAAGGAAGGAAGGAGTGAAGGAAGAAAGAAAGAAAGGGAGCTACAGGCCAAGATTTTTCATTAATATGGAAGCAAAAATCCTCAACAAAATATTAGCAAGCCTAATCCAACAATGCATACAAAGGATCATACACTATGATTATGTTGGATTCATTAAAGGGTCTCAAAGATGGTTCAACACATGCAAATCAATCAATATGATACACCACATTGACAAAAGGAAAGGAAGAGATTCACATTATCATCTCAATAGGTGCAGAAAAACCATTTTATAAAATTCAATATCCATTCATGATAAAAACTCTCAACAAAGTGGATTTATAGTAAACATATCTCAACATAATAAAAGCCATTTATGACAAACTACAGTCAATATAATACTCAACAGTGAAAAACTGAAAGCCTTCCTACTAAATTCTGGAACAAAACAAGGATGCCCATTCTCACCACTCTATTCAACACAGTATTGGAAGTCCTAGCCACAGCAATCAAAGAAAAAGAAGTACTCAACTCAAAATGTATCCAAATTGGAGGGGAAGAGGTAAAACTGTCATTATACGCAGATGGCATGAGAGTCTATATAGAAAAGCCTGAAGACTCCACACGAAAGCTATTAGAACTAATAAATTCAGTAAGTTAGCAGGATACAAGATTAATATACAGAAACCTGTTACATTTCTTTACACTAATAATAAAATATCAGAAAGAGAAAGTAAAAACATCACATTTTAAATCACATCAAAAGAAATAAATCACCTAGGAATAAACTTAACCAAGGCAGAAAAAGACCTAAACCCTGAGAATTATAAAACACTGATCAAAGAAATTGAAGATCATTCAAAGAAATGGAAAGATATCCTTGGCACTGGATTGGAAGAATTAATATTGTTAAAATGGCCATAATACTAGAATCAATCTACAGACTTAATGTGATCCCTATCACACTATCCATCACATTTTTCACAGAACTAGAACAAATAATCATAAAATTTATATGAGACAACAAAAGACCCAGAATTGCCAAAGCAATCCTGAGGAAAAAGAATAAAGCTGGAGGCATAACCCTCCCAGACTTCAGATGATACTACAAAGCTACAGTAATCAAAACAGCATGGTAATGGCACAAAAGCAAACACATAGATCAGTGGAACAGAACAGAAAGCCCAGAAATAAACCCACACACCTACTGGGAATTAATCTTTGACAAAGGAGGCAAGAATATACAATGGAGAAAAGACAGTCTCTTCAGCAAGTGTGGTAGGAAAGCTGGACAGCTGCACGTAAATCAATGAAATTAGAACATTCCTTCATACCATATACAAAAACAAACTCAAAATGTCTTAAAGACTTAAATACAAGACATGACACCATACAACCCCTAAAAGAGAACATAGGTAGAAAACTCTTTGACATAAAACATAGCAATATTTTTTGACCTGTCTCCAAAGGCTAAAAATAAACATATGGGTCTTAATTACTCTTAAAGGCTATGCACAGCAAAGGACACCATTAACAAAATGAAAAGAAAACCTATGGAATGGGAGAAAATATTTTCAAATGATATAACTGAGAGGTTAATATCCAAGATATATAACAAGCTCATTTAACTCAACATCAAAAGCAAAGCAAACAACCCAATTTTAAAACTGGGCAGAACACCAGAATAGACATTTTTTCCAAAGAAGATATACAGATAGTCAACAGGCACATGAAGACATGCTCACTATCACTAATCATCAGAGAAATGCAAATCAAAACCACAATGAGATATCACTTTGTAACTGTCACAATGGTTATCATTAAAAAGACCACAAATAAGAAATGTTGGCAAGGATGTGGAGAAAAGGGAACACTGTTGATGGGAATATATATTGTTGCAGCCACTATGGAAATCAGTATGGAGGTTCCTCAAAAAAATATAAATAGAGCTACCATATGATCCAGCAATTCCACTCCTTAGTATATATCAGAAGAAACAAAAACACTAATTCAAAAGGTATATGTACCAAGTACCCAAGGCAGCATTACTTACAATGGCAAGATATGGAGGCAACCTAAGTATCCATCAACAGATGAATGGATAAAGAAGATGTGGCACATATAAACAGCAGACTATTAATCAGCCATAAAAAAAGAATAAAATTTTGCCATTTGCAACAACATGTATGGACCTAGAGGGTATTATGTTGGGAAAAATAAGTCAGAGAAAGGCAAATATTGTACTTTCTCACTTAAATATGGAATCTAAAAAACAAAACTAATAAACGAATATAAGAAAACATAAACAGACTCACAGACATAGAAGACAAACTAGTGGTTATCAGTGGGAGAGGGACGTGGGAGGAGCAAGGTAGACATAGGGGATTAAGAGGTACAAAATACTATGTATAAAATTTAAAAGCTACAGGGATATATTGTACAGCACATGCAATACAGGCAGTATTTTAGAATAACCTTAAATGGCATATAATCTATTAAAATATTGAATCACTTTGTTATACAACTGAAACTAATATAGTGTTGTCAATCAACTATACTTCAATAAAATAATTTTAAATGTGGTCTGAATATTGGGTGATATTATTGACTTATTGTTAATTCTGTGTAATTAAGGTATGGTGGATATACTTTTTAAAGTGCTTTTCTTACAAAGTTTACAATGAAATATTTAGAAATTAATTACTCTGTTGACTGCAATTTATGTATAAGTGATTCAGAAAGAAAAAAACAGAAAGCAAAGAAATGTGGAAAAACGTTAACAAAAGAATCCAGGTAAAGATACATATGTGTGTACATGAAACCACTGTTACAAAGTCTGTAAATCTGGACAACTTCAAATAAAATAAAATTGCAAAATAAAACTTTGGGAGGGAAAATGTAGCTGCCTACATTGAGTGGAGTGGTGGTGGAGAAGGATAAAGCCAGGAATTATTCTTTTTTCATTGATACTTTTTAGCAATAAGTAACTTTACCTATGTTCATGTCTTACCTTAAATAATTTTCTAATATATTCAAAACAGTAAAATTGAACATTGCTTCATAAAATAAGATGTTGTACTAAAACTGCCATGTTTATTTTATCTTTCAACTTTCCTGCATTAAACATTTGAACTAAAATAATCTTATCTGCAATGTCTCCCTTTTTATGCTATGTGAAATTCTAAAATTTGTGATAAGGCAAGTACAATAGAATAAATAAGTCTAGTATATTCGAAAACAAAATTTTATCAAATTCTTGAAACAAGACATACATAAGGAATACAAACTATAATCCTCTACTTTGTATTGAGAAAGTCTTTGTTCTCTCTGGGAAAACTCCACTGTAAGAAAGAACACAGCTCTAATCTTGCCACAATGGAATATTGCTTAACTCAGTTGGTAGAGCCTAGAAACACTTTACTCCCTCCTGATTTGTAGTAGTTACTTGGGAACAAATTGCCATAGCAAATGTCCATTGCATTCACTCAACAAGAGGTAAAAACTTTCTCAAGGGTACTATGACCAAATTCCTTATGAAATCACCCTGTTTTTATGATTGCAGAAACTTCCCAGCGCCCCTGCCTCTTCATAGTCATTATTTTGTCTTGACAGCTATAGATTGTGGTTGAGAAGAGCAGAACAGACTACAAGGCCTGAGACTTGTCAGAGGCTTGGAGCCCCAGGTAAGGAAAAAAAGGTTTCCTCCTAAGGTCAAACAAATTTTCTTCTAGCTCTGATTATTCTAATTAATTTCATGAAAGCAAGGATGGGCAGCTTTTTCGTTGGGAGGAGACACTATATTAAGGCAACTGGGAACCCCCAGTGAGTGCTCCTCCTATGCAGTAGCAGCCAATGTAGGTCTGCAGGAAGGCTTGACTTAACGGTTTCTACGTTTTGGAACCAGTGACATTTGAAGATGAATTATACTTTGTTTCGGGGGCTGTCCTATGTATTTCAAGATGGTTAACAACATCTCATGCCTCTACTCAACAGATGCCAGTACAATGTAATGCCCCAGTTGTGTCAATCAAAACGACTTCCAAATATTACCAAAGTCCCCAGTGGATGGAGAACAAAATTACTCCAAGTTGAGAAGCACTGCCCAAATTAAAACTGATGAAAAACTTCCATAACAGTTTGTCTATAGCCAGGGAGGTAGACACCATGGAATGTCCTCTACTATTTGGAGACATCCTCCAACAATCTCTCTGCAGCCCATACTAACATCTGGCACCAACTTTGGGGCACTTTCAGCATTACCCCTAGCAGGGAGCTTTCCAAAAAGGATGAGACACTACAGGTGGAACAGAAACATTACATTACTCAGCCCCACAGTTCTCAGTATTTCATTTAACAGGTATTCTAAAATGCACATACTCCAGAGCTCTGTATATTTGAAAATGGTGCTGCACATCCAATCACTCCTGGATATAGTCTTTGCTATTCTCTGTCCCAGAAGCCTTACCAGTATGAAAGATATCAATGTTCTCCAGATTACAGGGGGAAAAAAGTGGATGGAAAGCAACAGAAGGCAATAGATAATGAGAAACAGGATGTCACAGATTTGTTTCCTTGGCTGCCTCTTTTTGGGGTCAAGGCTAGTGATAGGGTCCTTGACAAAAGGCCTCTAAAAAACTCTGCCTCCAGCACCAGTATGGAATCACTCATAAACACAAGTTACTGAAAGTGTTTCAAGTGGTAGTGACTCTTCAAAAAATTCCCTTTAACGTTGAGCAAAGTAACTGTCCTTCTTAGTGGGTTTCCTATATCATCATTTGTAAAAGACATGCCTTCAAATCTAATGAAAATTATGACTCTGGGAAGATGATGGAGTAGGAAGCACCAGAAATCTGTATTCCCATCAAACAACAATTTCATTGGAAAAATCTGTCTGATGCAACAATTTTGGAACTCTGGCCTTTGGTGAAGGTTTACAACTTCCAGGAGAAGACATGGACCATAAATTTTGGTCAATTTCAGCCCTTATCTTAGCAGCAGGTTAAAATTCCCCACCCCCAGCCACAAAACAGACAGCTATGCACATGTTCCTGCAGCACCATGTACACAGCTTGCAGAAGTCAGGGTAAGTACAAAGCACACTGTGCTCCAAATATTACAGATCCATGTTCTGACTATTGATTGCTGCTTTTCGATTACAGAGATAAAGACACAGAAAAGGGCAGCTATTATTTCATTTCCCCACATTGTTGCAAATCCCCACCCCCTGGCTGAAGTGACTTCCGGGAACTTAAAGGGCAGTAACCATTTTTTCCTCCTTCATTTTTCTCTTTTTCCTCTTTTAGAAGCCAGACATTAAACACTAGGATATCCCCAAAACTGCATATACAGGAAAAGAAAAAAAAAAAAAAAAAGTGAATGAACATGCCCAGGGAAAGGGTAAGAAAAAACCTGAGAAGACATTAAGTTTACCCATCAGATGCTCCTCAGTGCAGGAATGGCTGTAATACTCATTAAAAAATTTCAAAAACAACAAAAATAGCAAACCCTAGGAAAAGAGAATGAAGCATATTTCCAGAGTTACTGGCCTATTAAATTCAGATGTCATCTATACCATTTTTCTAGATTCCACATATATGTGTTAATATACGATATATGTTTTTCTCTTTCTGACTTACTTCACTCTGTATGACAGTCTCTAGGTCCATCCACATCTCTACAGATGACCCAATTTCATTCCTTTTTATGGCTGAGTAATGTTCCATTGTAAATATCTACAATATCTTCTTTACCCATTCCTCTGTTGATGGACATTTAGGTTGCTTCTATGTTCTGGCTATTGTAAACAGTGCTGCTATGAAAAAGATGCATGCACCTTAGTGTTCATATATACAAACTTCTATGACAAAAACCTCACGGTAACTGCAAACCAAAAATCTATAATAGATGTACATGCAATAAATAAAAAGCAATCTAAATATGACACAAGAGATAGTCATCAAATCACAAGACAAGAGAACCACAGAACAAAGGGTGAAAAGACCTACAAAAACAAATCCAAATCAATGACCAAAATGGCAAGAAGAACATACATATTTCCTTAAATAAAAATAGACTAAATGCTCCAAACGAGACACAGACTGGCTGAATGGATACAAAAACAAGACAGCATATTTGCTGCCTACAAGAGATGCACTTCAGATCTAGAGTCACATACAGACTGAAAGTGAGGAGATTGAAAAAGATGTTCCATGAAAATGAAAAACAAAAGAAAGCTGAGTAGCAACACTCATATCAGACAAGAGCCTTTAAAATAAAGACTTACATGATACAAAGAAGGACACTGCATAATGAATAAAAGATCAATCCAAGAAGAAGTTATAAGAATTGTAAATATACATAAACACAACATAGGAGCACCTCAATATATATGGCAAATGTTTACAAACATTGAAAGAGAAATTTAGCGTAACACAATAATAGTGGGGAATTTAAATACCCTATTTACATCAAAGGACAGAGAATCCAGAGAGAAAATCAATAAGGAAACAGAGGCATTAAATGACACAGTAGACCAGATGATGGACTTAATTTATATTTATAGAGGATTCCACTCGAAAGCAGCAGAATACAATTTATTTTTAAGTGCATCTGGAACATTCTCCAGGATAAATCACATGCTGGGTTGCATATCAAGCCTTGGTAAATTTAAGAAAATTGAAGTCATATCAAACATCTTTTCTGACCACAATATTATGAGATTAGAAATCAATTACAAGAAAAAAAACTTCAAAAAAACAGAAACATGGAGGCTAAACAACATGGCACTAAGCAACCAATGGATTAATGAAGAAATCAAACAGCAAATAAAAAAATACCTAGAGAAAAATCAAAAAGAAAACACAAGGATCCAAAAGCTATGGGACATAGCAAAAGAATTTCTGAAGGAGAAGTTTATAATGAAACAAGCTTACCTCAGGAAACAAGAAAAATCTCAAATAAACAATCTAACTTTACTTTTAAAGCAACTAGAGAAAGAAGAACAAACAAAACCGAAAGTTACTGGAAGGAATGAAATAATAAAGATCAGAGCACAAATAAATGAAACAGACTTAAAAAAAAATCAAAAAGATCAATAAAGCTAAAAGGTGGTTCTTCTAAAATATCAACAAAATTGATACACCTTTAGCAAGATTCGTCAAGAAAAAAAAGGAAGAGGGCCTAAATCAATGAAATCAGAAATGAAAAGGCAAAAGTTACATGAAACACCACAGAAATACAAAGGACCATAAGAGACCACTATAAGCAAATATAGGCTAATAAAATGGACAACCTTGAAGAAAGGGACGAACTCTTAGAAAATTACAACCTTCCATGACTGAACCAGGAAGAAATAGAAAATATAAACAGAGCAATCAAAAGCACTGAAATTGAAACTGTGATTAAAAATCTTTCAACAAACAAAAGCTCAGGACCAGATGGCTTCACAGTCAAATTCTATCAAACATTTAGAGAAGAGTTAAAACCTATCCTTCTCAAACTCTTCCAAAATATAGCAGAGGGAGGAACACTCCCAAACTCATTCTATGAGGCTACCATCACCCTGATACCAAAACCAGACAAAGATGTCACACACAAAAATAGAAACTAGAGACCAATATCACTGATGAACAAAGATGCAAAAATCCTCAACAAAATACTAGCAAACAGAATCCAACAACACATTAAAAGGATCATACACCATGATCATGTGGGATTTATCCCAGGGATGCAAGGATTCTTCAGTATACACAAATCAATCACTGTGAGAAACCACATTAACTAAAGAATAAAAACCATGTGATCATCTCAGTAGATGCAGAAAAAGCTTTTGACAAAATCCAACACTTATTTATGATAAAAACTCTCCAGAAAGTGGGCATAAAAAATATAACTCAACATAATAAAAGCCATATATGACAAACTCACAGCTAACATCATACTCAACAGTTAAAAGCTGAAAGCAGTTCCTGTAAGATCAGTAAGAAGACAAGGATGCCCATTCTTATCACTTTTATTCAACACAGTTTTGAAATTCCTAGCCACAGCAATCAGAGAAGAAAAAGAAATACAATGAATCCAATTTGAAAAAGAAGTAAAACTGTCACTGTGGCAGATGACATGACTATACACAGAAAATCCTAATGATGCCACCAAAAAGACTACTAGCACTCATCAATGAATTCTGTAAAGCTGCAGGATACAAGGTTAATACACAGAAATCTATTGCATTTCTATACACTAACAATAAAATTTCAGAAAAAGAAATTAAGGAGACAATTCCATTTCCCATTGTATCAAAAAGAATGAAATACCTAGTAATAAACTATCTAAGGAGGCAAAAGAACATTACTCCAAAAATTATAAGATCCTGATGAAAGAAACTGACAGTGACACAAACTGATGGAAAGATACACTGTGTTCTTGGATTAGAAGAATCAATAATGGGGCTTCCCTGGTTGTCCAGTGGTTAATACTCCATGCTCCCAATGCAGGGGGAATGGGTTTGATCTCTGGTCAGGGAACTAGATTCTGCATGCCACAGAGACTGCCCCCCCCTCCCAAAAAAAGAATCAATATTGTTTACAGGATCATACTACCCAAGACAATCTACAGATTTACTGCAATCCCTATCAAATTACCAATAGTATTTTTCACAGAACTAGAACAAAAAAATTTTTTAATTTTTATGGAAACACAAAAGACTCTGAATAGCCAAAACAATCTTGAGAAAGAAGAACGGAGCCACAGGAATCACACACTCTGACTTCAGACTATACTACAAAGGTTAAGCAATCAAAACAGTGTGGTACTGGTACAAAAACGGACATATAGAGCAATACTACAGGATAGAAAGCCCAGAAATACGTCCACACTGTTATTAATCTGGTCAATTAATCTATGACAAAGGAGACAAACATATACAATGGAGAAAGACATTCTCTTCAGTAAGTGGTGCTGGGAAAACTGGACAGCTCCATGTAAAAATATGAAATTAGAATACTCCCTAAAACCATACACAGAAATAAACTCAAAATAGATTAAAGACCTAAATGTAGAATGAATACTATAAAACTCTTAGAGGAAAACACAGGCAGCACATTCTCTTACATAAATCTCAGCAATACCTTTTTTTGGATCCATCTCCTAGAGTAATGGAAATAAAAACAAAAATAAACAAGTGGGACCTAATTAAACTTAAAAGCTTTTGCACAGTAAAGCAAACCAAAACCAAAACAAAAAGACAACCTACAGAATGGGAGAAAATATTTGCAAATGATGCAATAGACAAAGGATTGATTTCCAAAATATACAAACAGCTCCTACAGATTAATATCAAAAACACAAACAATACAATCAATAAATGGGCAGAAGGCCTAAATAGACATTTCTCCAAAGAAGACATACAGATGGTCAACAGGCACGTGAAAAGATATTCAATATCACTAATTATTAGAGAAATGCAAATCAAAACTACAATGAGGAATCAATTCACTCCAGTCAGAATGGCCATCACCAAAATGCCTACAGATAATAAATGCTGGAGAGGGTGTGGAGAAAAGGGAACCCCCCTACACCGTTGGTGGGAATGTAAATTGGTGCAGTCACTAAGGAGAACAGTATGGCGGTTCCTTTAAAAACTAAAAATAGAGTTACCATATGATCCAGCAATCCCACTCCTGGGCATATATATGGAGAAAACTCTAATTCAAAAAGATACATGCACCCTGATGTTCATAGTAGCACTTTTTATAATAGCCAAGACAGAGAAGCAACCTAAATGTCCATTGACAGATGAATGAATATATAATGGAGATATATATATATATATATATATATATATATATATATATATATATATATATATATATAATGGAACATTACTCAACCATTTGAAATATTATGCTGTACTTTTGTGCTGCATCACTTTGTTGTACACCTGAAACTAACACAACATTGTGAATTAACTGTACTTAAATTTTAAAAAAAGATATTGCTAAGACCAATGTCAAAGAGCATACTGTCTATTCTTTCTTCTAAGAGTTTTATGGTTTCAGGTCTCACAGTCAAGTCTTTAATGCATTCTGAATTGACTTTTGTGTATGATGTGAGACAATTTTTTTCTGGTTTCATTTTTTTGTATGTGGCTATCCAGTTTTTCCAAACCTATTTATTGCAGAGACTATCCTTTCTTCATTGTATGTTTTTTATCATAAAACATTGTATGTTCTTTGTCATAAATGAATTGTCTATATATTTTGGGGGTTATTTCTGGGCTTTCATTCTGTTCCATTGATTTATGTCTCTTTTATAATAATCCCATGCTGTTTTGATCATTATAGCTTTGGAATATAGTTTAAAATCAGTGAGAGTAATACCACTGGTTTTGTTTTCTTCTCAGGATTGCTTCAATAAAAAAAATTAATAGAACCAGACATCAGATCAATAAAGAAATAAAAATGTGGAGCCATATTATATAATACATTATAATCAATTGTAATTAGCAGACATATATAGAAGATACCACCCAAAAAAAACAGAACACAGATTCTTCTCATGTGAACAAGGAACATTCTCCTCAATAGACCACAGGCTATGCTAGAAAACAAGTCTCAAAAAATTATTTCTTTAGAAAACTGAACACACACTTTTCTGAACACAGTAGAAGGACTCTAGAAATAAATAACCTGAGGACAACTGAAAATTTCACAAATATATGCAAATTAAACTACATATGCTTAAATAACCTGTGGTTCAAAAGAAATCACAAGGAAAGTTAGAAAACAATTTTACATGAACAGCTGTACACCAACAAATTGGACAACCAAAAGAAATGGACAAATTCTTCGAATCATACAACCTTCCAAGATTGAATCATGAAGAAACAGGAAAACTGAATAGATCAATCATAGTCCAGAGATTGAAACAGTAATCAAAAACCTGCCCCCCACCCCCACCAAAAAAAAGTCCAGGACCAGAGAGCTTCACAAGTGAATATTATGAAATATTTTTTAAAGATTTAATACCTTTCCTTTCAAACTCTTCCAAAAAATTGTTGAGGGGGGAACACTTCCCAACTCATTTTATAAGACGAACACCCTGACACCAAAACCAGACAAAGTCAACAAAAATAAGAAAATTACAGGTCAATGTTTCTGATGAACATAGATTCAAAAATCCTCAACAAAATATCAGCAAATCATATTCAGCAAACAACACAACAAAATGATCATACACAATGATCAAGGTGGGATCCATTCCAGAGATGCAAGGATGGCTCAACAACTGCAAATTAATCAACATTATACACCATATTAATAAAATGAAGGATAAAACCCAAAACATACAGAAAATGCAACTGACAAGATTCAACACTCATTTATAATAAATATTCTCAATAAAGTGAGTATAAAAGAAACATACCTCAACATAATAATGGTTACCTCGAACCCACAGCTAACATCATAATCAATGGCAAAAAAACTATTCCTCTAAAATACCTCTAAAATCTGGAACAAGACAAGGATGCCAACTTTCACCACTCTTATTCAGCACAGAATTAGAAGTCCTAGCTAGAGCAATTAGGAAAGAAAAAGAAATCAAGGGCATCCAAATTGGAAAGGAAAGAGTAAAACTGTCACTGTTTGTGGATGACATGATTTTATACTCAGAAAACCCTAAAGACCACCAAAAAACTGTTACAATAATAAATGAATTCAGTAGAGTTTCATGGAACAAAATCAACATAAACAAACCTGTTGAGGAGAGACATTCAAGATGGCAGAGGAGTAAGACGTGGAGCTCACCTTCCTCCCCAAAAATACATCAGAAATACATCTACATGTGGAACAACTCCTACAGAACAGCTACTGAATGCTGGCAGAAGACCTCAGACTTCCAAAAAGGCAAGAAACTCCCCACATACCTGAGTAGGGCAAAAGAAAAAAGAAAAAACAGAGACAAAAGAATAGGGACAGGACCTGCACCTCTGGGAGGGAGCTGTGAAGGAGGAAAAGTTTCCACACACTAGGAAGCCCCTTCATGGGCAAAGACGGGGAGTGGCGGGGGTGGGGGGAACTTCAGAGCCACAGAGGAGAGTGCAGCAATAGGGGTGCTGAGGGAAAAGCAGAGAGATTCCCACACAGAGGATTGGTGCCGACCAGCACTCACCAGCCTAAGAGGCTTGTCTGCTCCCCCGCCAGAGCAGGAGGGGTCTGGGAGCTGAGGCTCCGGCTCCAGAGTTCAGATCCCAGGGAGAAGACTGGCGTTGGCTGTGTGAACACAGCCTGAAGGGGGCTAGTGCACCACAGCTAGCTGGGAGGGAGTCCAGGAAAAAGTCTGGAACTGCCTAAGAGGCAAGAGACCATTGATTCTGGGTGCGCAAGGAGAGGGGATTCAGAGCACTGCCTAAATGATTTACAGAGACAGGCACGAGCCGAAGCTATCAGTGTAGACACAATAGACTGGCATGAAACACTAAGGCTACTGCTGCAGAACCAAGAAGCCTGTGTGCAAGCACAGGTCACTATCCACACCTCCCCTCCCGGGAGCTTATGCAATCTGCCACTGCCAGGGTCCCATGATCCAGGGACAACTGCCCCAGGAGAACACATGGCGTGTCTCAGGCTGTTGCAATGTCATGCCAGCCTCTGCCACCAAAGGCTCCCTGCATTCCATACCCCTCCATCGCCCCAGCCTGAGTGAGCCAGAGCCCCCTAATCAGCTGCTACTTTAACCCCATCCTGTCTGAGCAAAGAATAGACACCCCCAGGGTACCTACATGTAGAGGCGGGGCCAATTCCGAAGCTGAACCCCAGGAGCTGTGTGAACAAGGAAGAGAAAGGAAATCTCTCCCAGCAACCTCAAGAGCAGCTGATTAAATCTCCACAATCAACTTGATGTACCCTGCCTCTCTGGAATACCTGAGTAGACAACGAATCATCCCAAAATTGAGGCAGTGGACTTTGGGAACAATTGTAGACCTGGGGTTTGCTTTCTGTGTCTAATTTCTTTCTGGTTTTATGTTTATCTTAGTTAACTATTTAGAGTTTATTATCATTGGTAGATTTATTTATTGATTTGGTTGCTCTCTTTTTTTTTCTCTCTATATATATATAGGTATATATAAATATATATTTATCTATATTTTTTCTCTTTTTGTGAGGGTGTATGTGTATGCTTCTTCATATGATTTTGTCTGTATACATTTGCTTTTACAATTTGTCCTAGGGTTCTCTCTGTCCCTTTTTTTTTGGACAGTTTTTAACGCTTGCTATCATTGGTGGATTTGTTTTTTGGTTTGGTTTCTCTCTTCTTTCTTTGTTTCTTTTTTTATTACTTTTTAATTGTTTTATTATTAACAATTTTTATTTTTTTTTATTTTAATAACTTTATTTTATTTTATTTTTTCTTTCCTTCTTTCTTTTTTTCTCCATTTTCTTCTGAGTCTTGTGACTGACAGGGTCTTGGTGCTCCAGCCAGGTGTCAGGCCTGTGCCTCTGAGGTGGAAGAGCCAAATTCAGGACAACATCCACCAGAGACCTCCTGGCTCCATATAACATCAAATGGTGAAAGCTCTCCCAGAGAGCTCTATCTCAACGCTAAGACACAGCTCCACTCAACGACCAGCAAGCTACAGTGCTGGACACCCTATGCCAAACAACTAGCATGACAGGAGCACAACCCCACCCATTACCAGAGAGGCTGCCTAAAATCAAAATAAGGTCACAGACACCCCAAAACACAGGACCGTATGCGGTCCTGCCCACCAGGAAGACAAGATCCAGCCTCACCCACCAGAACACAGGCACAAGTCCCCTCCACCAGCAAGCCTACACAACACACTAAACCAAACTTACCCACTGGGGGCAGACACCAAAAACAAGGGGAACTACGAACACACAGCCTGCAAAAAGGAGACCTCAAAGACAGTAAGTTAAGCAAAATGAGAAGACAGAGAGAACACAGCAGATGAAGGAGCAATGTAAAAACCCACCACAGCAAACAAATGAAGAGGAAATAGGCAGCCTACCTGAAAAGGAATTCAGAGTAATGATAGTAAAGATGATCTAAAATCTTGGAAACAGAATGGAGAAAATACAAGAAACATTTAACAAGGATCTAAAACAACTAAAAAGCAAATAAACAATGATGAACAGCAAAATAATTAAAATTTAAAATTCCCTAGAAGGAACCAATAGCAGAATAACTGATGGAGAAGAATGGATAAGTGACCTGGAAGATAAAATAGTGGAAATAACTACCACAGAGCAGGAAAAAGAAAAAAGAATGCATAGAATTGAGGACAGTCTCAGAGACCTCTTGGAAAACACTAAATGCACCAACATTTGAATTATAGGGGTCCCAGAACAAGAAGAGAAAAAGAAAGGGACTGAGAAAATATTTGAAGAGATTATAGTTGAAAACTTCCCTACATGGGAAAGGAAACAGTCAATCAAGTCCAGGAAACTCAGAGAGTCCCATACACGATAAATCCAAGGAGAAAAATGCCAAGACACATATTAATCAAGCTATCAAAATTTAAATACAAAGAAATACATTAAAAACACCAAGGGAAAAACAATAATATACAAGGGAATCCCCATAAGGTTAAAAGCTGATCTTTCAGCAGAAACTCTGCAAGCCAGAAGGGAGTGGCAGGACATATTTAAAGTGATGAAAGGGAAAAACCTACAATGAAGATTACTCTACCCAGCTATGATCTCATTTAGATTCGACGGAGAAATTAAAACCTTTACAGACAAGCAAAAGCTAAGAGAATTCAGCACCAACAAACCAGCTTTACAACAAATGCTAAAGGAACTTCTCTAGGCAGGAAAAAAAAGAGAAGGAAAAGACCTACAATAACAAACCCAAAATAATTAAGAAAACGGTAATAGGAACATACATATCAATAACTACCTTAAATGTAAATGGGTTAAATGCTCCAACCAAAAGACATAGACTGGCAGAATGGATACAAAAACAAGACCCGTATATGCTGTGTACAGGAGACCCACTTCAGACCTAGGGACACATACAGACTGAAAGTGAGGGGATGGAAAACATACTCCAATCAAATGGAAATCAAAAGAAAGCTGGAGAATTCTCATATCAGACAAAATAGACTTTAAAGTAAAGATTATTACAAGAGACAAAGAAGGACACTACATAATGATCAAGTGATCAATCCAAGAAGAAGATATAACATTTTTAAATATATATGCACCCAAAATATGAGAACCTCAGTACATAAGGCAAATGCTAACAGCCATAAAAGGGAAAATTGACAGTAACACAATCATAGTAGGGGACTATAATGCCTCACTTTCACCAATGGACAGACCATCCAAAATGAAAATAAATCAGGAAATGCAAGCTTTAAATGAAACATTAAACAACATGGAATTAATTGATATTTATAGGACATTCCATCCAAAAACAACAAAATAAACTTTCTTCTCAAGTGCTCATGCAACATTCTCCAGGATAGATTATATCTTGAGTCACAAATCAAGCCTTGGTAAATTTAAGAAAATTGAAATCATATCAAGTATCTTTTCCGACCACACTATGAGACTAGGTATCAATTACAGGAAAAAATCTGTAAAAAATACAAACACATGGAGGGTAAACAATACACTACTAAATAACCAAGAGATCACTGAAGAAATCAAAGAGGAAATCAAAAAATACCTAGAAAAAAATGACAATGAAAACATGACCCAAAACCTATGGTATGCAGCAAAAGCAGTTCCAAGAGTGAAGTTTCTAGCAATACAATCCTACCTCAAGAAACAAGAAACATCTCAAATAAACAACCTAACCTTACACCGAAAGCAATTAGAGAAAGAAGAAGAAAGAAAAAAAACCAAAGTTAGCAGAAGGAAATATCATAAAGATCAGATCAGAAATACATGAAAAAGAAATGAAGGAAACAATAGCAAAGATCAAAAAACTAAAAGCTGGTTCTTTGAGAAGATAAACAAAATTGATAAACCATTAGCCATTTCTCATTAAGAAAAAAAGGCAGAAGACTCAAATCAACAGAATTAGAAATGAAAAAGGACAGGTAACAACAGACACTGCATAAATACAAAGGATCATGAGAGATTACTACAAGCAGCTATATGCCAATAAAATGGACAACATGGAAGAAATGGACAAATTCTTAGAAAAGCACAACCTTCCAAGACTGAAGCAGGAAGAAATAGAAAATATAAGCAGTCCACTCACAATCACTGAAATTGAGACTGTGATTAAAAATCTTCCAACAAAAAAGCCCAGGAGCTTTTACAAGCAGCTCATGCAGCTCAATATCAACTAAACAAACAACCCAGTCCAAAAATGGGCAGAAGACTTAAATAGACATTTCTCCAAAGAAGATATACAGATTGCCAACAAACACATGAAAGAATGCTCAACATCATTAATCATTAGAGAAATGCAAATCAAAACTACAATGAGATATCATCTCACACCTGTCAGAATGGCCATCATCAAAAAATCTAGAAACAATAAATGCTGGAGAGGGTGTGGAGAAAAGGGAACACTCTTGCACTGTTGGTGGGAATGTAAATTGGTACAGCCACTATGGAGAACAGTATGGAGGTTCCTTAAAAAACTAAAAATAGAACTACCATATGACCCAACAATCCCACTACTGGGCATATACCCTGAGAAAACCATAATTCAAAAAGAGTCATGTACCACAATATTCATTGCAGCTCTATTTACAATAGCAAGGACATGGAAGCAACCTAAGTATCCATTGACATATGAATGGATAAAGAAGATGTGGCACATATATACAATGCAGTATTACTCAGCCATAAAAAGAAATGAAATTTAGTTATTTGTAGTGAGGTTGATGGACCTAGAGTCTGTCATACAGAGTGAAGTAAGAAAGAGAAAAACAAATACCGTATGCTAACACATATATATGGAATCTTAAAAAAGAAATGGTTCTGAAGAATGTAGGGCAGGACAGGAATAAAGACACAGATGTAGAGAATGGATTTGAGGACACGGGCAGCGGGAAAGGTAAGTTGGCACGAAGTGAGAGAGTGGCATGGACATATATACACTACCACATGTAAAATAGATAGCTACTGGGAAGCAGCCACATAGCTCAGTGTCTTGTGACCACCTAGAGGGTTGGGATAGGGAGGGTGGGAGGGAGACGCAAGAGGGAGGAGATACGGGGATATATGTATACGTAGAGCTGATTAACTTTATTGTAAAGCAGAAACTGACACACCATTGTAAAGCAACTATACTCCAATAAGGATGTTAAAAAAAACCCAAAAACCTGTTGAGTTTCTATACAACAATGAGGTAGCAGAAAGAGAAATTAAGAAAACAGTCCCATTTACAATCACACATAGCAAAAAAAAAAAAAAAAACCCAGGAATAAATTTTACCAGATTTGTGAAAGACTCCCACCGTTAAACTATAAGATATTTTTGAAAGAAATTGAAGAAGACATCAAGAAATGAAAGATAGAGTGCCATCTCTTCAGGACTACAGTGTGACAGACCCTCATGCCCAAGGAGAGCGTTAGTACTTTACAAGAGAATAAAAGGAGAGCTGGCGGAGGGAGGGGCAAGATGGCAGAAGAGTAAGACGCGGAGATCACCTTCCTCCCCACAGATACATGAGAAATACATCTACACGTGCAACTGCTCCTACAGAACACCCACTGAACGCTGGCAGAAGACGTCAGACCTCCCAAAAGGCAAGAAAATCCCCACGTACTTGGGTAGGGCAAAAGAAAAAAGAAATAACAGAGACAAAAGAATAGGGACGGGACCTGCACCAGTGGGAGGGAGCTGTGAAGGAGGAAAGGTTTCCACACACTAGGAGCCCCTTCCCGGGTGGAGACTGCGGGTGGCGGAGGGGGGAAGCTTCGGAGCCACGGAGGAGAGCGCAGCCACAGTGGTGCGGAGGGCAAAGCGGAGATTCCCGCACAGAGGAGCGGTGCCGACCAGCACTCACCAGCCCGAGAGGCTTGTCTGCTCAGCCGCCGGGGCGGGCGGGGGCTGGGAGCTGGGGCTCGGGCTTCGGTGCTAGCCGGGAGGGAGTCCGGGAAAAAGACTGCAGCTGCCAAAAAGGCAAGAGAATTTTTCTTGCCTCTTTGTTTCGCGGCGCGCAAGGAGAGGGGATTCAGAGCGCCGCCTAAACGAGCTCCAGAGATGGGCGCGAGCCGCGGCTATCAGCGCGGATCCCACAGCAACAGGGACGCAGAGGGAAAAACGGAGAGATTCCCGCACAGAGGCTCGGCGCCGAGCAGCACTCACCAGCCCGAGGGGCTTGTCTGCTCACCCGCCGGGGCGGGCGGGGGCTGGGAGCTGAGGCGCGGGCTTCGGTCGGATCCCAGGGAGAGGACTGGGGTTGGCTGCGTGAACACAGCCTGAAGGGTCTAGCGCACCACAACTAGCCGGGAGGGTGCACGAGAAAAAGTCTGCGGCTGCCGAAGAGGCAGGAGACTTTTTCTTGCCTCTTTGTTTCGCAGCACGCAAGGAGAGGGGATTCAGAGCGCCACTTAAACGAACTCCAGAGACGGGCGCGAGCCGCGGCTATCAGCGCGGACCCCAGAGACGGGCATGAGACGCTGAGGCTGCTGCTGCCGCCACCAAACAGCCTGTGGGCGAGCACAGGTCATTCTCCACACCGCCCCTCCCGGGAGCCTGTGCAGCCCGCCACGGCCAGGCTCCCGTAATCCGGGGACAACTTCCCCGGGAGAGCGCACGGCGCGCCTCAGGCTGCTGCAACGTCACGCCGGCTTCTGCCGCCGCAGGCTCGCCCCGCCTCCTCCGTACCGCTCCCTCCCCCCGTCCTGACTGAGCCAGAGCCCCCGAATCAGCTGCTCCTTTAACCCCGTTCTGTCTGGGCGGGGAACAGACGCCCTCAGGGGACCTACATGCAGAGGCGGGTCCAAATCCAAAGCTGAACCCCGGGAGCTGTACGAACAAAGAAGAGAAAGGGAAATCTCTCCCAGCAGCCTCAGAAGCAGCGGATTAAAGCTCCACAAACAACTTGATGTGCCTGCAACTGTTGAATACCTGAATAGACAACGAATCATCCCAAATTTAGGAGATGGACTTTGGGAGCAGGATATATTAACTTTTCCCCTTTTCCTTTTTTTGTGAGTGTAGATGTGTATGCTTCTGGGTGAGATTTTGTCTGTATAGCTTTGCTCTCACCGTTAGTCCTAGGGTTAGGTCCGTCTTTTTTTTTTTTTTTTTTTTTGGCTTAAAAATTTTTTTTTTCCCTAATAAATGTTTTCTTAATAATTTTTTCCTTATTTTCTATTTTTAAAAAAATTTTTAATAAGTTTTTTCATATTTTTTATTTTAAAAAATTAAAAATTTTTTTTTCTTAATAAATTTTTTCTAAATAATTTTTTTCTTATTTTTAGTATAAAAATTAATAAATCTATTTTTAAAAATTAAAAAAAAATTTTTTTTTCTTAATAAATTTACTCTTAATAATTTTTTTTCTTATTTTTTATTATAATTGCTTTATTTTATTTTATTTTATCCTCTTTTTTTCTTTCTTTCCATTTTTTCTCCCTTTTATTCTGAGCCGTGTGGATGAAAGGCTCTTGGTGCTCCAGCCAGGCATCAGGGCTGTGCCTCTGAGGTGGGAGAGCCAACTTCAGGACACTGGTCCACAAGAGACCTCCCAGCTCCACGTAATACCAAACAGCGAAAATCTCTCACAGATCTCCATCTCAACATCAAGACCCAGCTTCACTCAACGACCAGCAAGCTACAGTGCTGGACACCCTATGCCAAACAACTAGCAAGAGAGGAACACAGCCCCATCCATTAACACAGAGGCTGCCTAAAATCATAATAAGGCCACAGACACCCCAAAACACACCACCAGACGTGGACGAACCCACCAGAAAGACAACATCCAGCCTCATCCACCAGAACACAGGCACTAGTTCCCTCCACCAGGAAACCTACACAAGCCACTGAACCAACCTTAGCCACTGGGGACAGATACCAAAAACAACGGGAACTACGAACCTGCAGCCTGTGAAAAGGAGACCCCAAACACAGTAAGATAAGCAAAATGAGAAGACAGAAAAACACACAGCAGATGAAGGAGCAGGGTCAAAACACACCAGACCTAACAAATGAAGAGGAAATAGATAGTCTACCTGAAAAAGAATTCAGAATAATGATAGTAAGGATGATCCAAAGTCTTGGAAATAGAATAGACAAAATGCAAGAAACATTTAACAAGGACGTAGAAGAACTAAAGAGGAACCAAGAAACGATGACAAGCACAATAAATGAAATTAAAAATACTCTAGATGGGATCAATAGCAGAATAACTGAGGCAGAAGAACGGATAAGTGACCTGGAAGATAAAATGGTGGAAATAACTACTGCAGAGCAGAATAAAGAAAAAAGAATGAAAAGAACTGAGGACAGTCTCAGAGACCTCTGGGACAACATTAAACGCACCAACATTCGAATTATAGGGGTCCCAGAAGAAGAAGAGAAAAAGAAAGGGACTGAGAAAATATTTGAAGAGATTATAGTTGAAAACTTCCCTAATATGGGAAAGGAAATAGGTAATCAAGTCCTGGAAGCACAGAGAGTCCCATACAGGATAAATCCAAGGAGAAACACACCAAGACACATATTAATCAAACTATCCAAAATTAAATATAAAGAAAACATATTAAAAGCAGCAAGGGAAAAACAACAGATAACACACAAGGGCATCCCCATAAGGTTAACAGCTGATCTTTCAGCAGAAACGCTGCAAGCCAGAAGGGAGTGGCAGGATATACTTAAAGTGATGAAGGAGAAAAACCTACAACCAAGATTACTCTACCCAGCAAGGATCTCATTCAGATTTGATGGAGAAATTAAAACCTTTACAGACAAGCAAAAGCTGAGAGAGTTCAGCACCACCAAACCAGCTTTACAACAAATGCTAAAGGAACTTCTCTAGGCAAGAAACACAAGAGAAGGAAAACACCTACAATAACAAACCCAAAACATTTAAGAAAATGGGAATAGGAACATACATATCGATAATTACCTTAAATGTAAATGGATTAAATGTTCCCACCAAAAGACACAGACTGGCTGAATGGATACAAAAACAAGACCCATATATATGCTGTCTACAAGAGACCCACTTCAGACCTAGAGACACATACAGACTGAAAGTGAGGGGATGGAAAAAGATATTCCATGCAAATGGAAATCAAAAGAAAGCTGGAGTAGCAATTCTCATATCAGACAAAATAGACTTTAAAATAAAGACAATTACAAGAGACAAAGACGGACACTATATAATGATCAAGGGATCGATCCAAGAGGAAGGTATAACAATTGTAAATATTTATGCACCCAACATAGGAGCACCTCAATACATAAGGCAAATACTAACAGCCATAAAAGGGGAAATCGACAGTAACACAATCATAGTAGGGGACTTTAACACCCCACTTTCACCAATGGACAGATCATCCAAAATGAAAATAAATAAGGAAACACAAGCTTTAAATGATACATTAAACAAGATGGACTTAATCGATATTTATAGGACATTCCACCCAAAAACAACAGAATACACATTCTTCTCAAGTGCTCATGGAACATTCTCCAGGATAGATCATATCTTGGGTCACAAATCAAGCCTTGGTAAATTTAAAAAAATTGAAATCGTATCAAGTATCTTTTCCGACCACAACGCTATGAGACTAGATATCAATTACAGGAAAAGATCTGTAAAAAATACAAACACATGGAGGCTACACAATACACTACTTAATAACGAAGTGATCACTGAAGAAATCAAAGGGGAAATCAAAAAATACCTAGAAACAAATGACAATGGAGACACGACGACCCAAAACCTATGGGATGCAGCAAAAGCAGTTCTAAGAGGGAAGTTTATAGCAATACAAGCCTACATCAAGAAACAGGAAACATCTCGAATAAACAACCTAACCTTGCACCTAAAGCAATTAGAGAAAGAAGAACAAAAAAACCCCAAAGCTAGCAGAAGGAAAGAAATCATAAAGATCAGATCAGAAATAAATGAAAAAGAAATGAAGGAAACAATAGCAAAAATCAATGAAACTAAAAGCTGGTTCTTTGAGAAGATAAACAAAATTGATAAACCATTAGCCAGACTCATCAAGAGAAAAAAGGAGAAGACTCAAATTAATAGAATTAGAAATGAAAAAGGAGAAGTAACCACTGACACTGCAGAAATACAAACGATCATAAGAGATTACTACAAGCAACTCTATGCTAATAAAATGGACAACCTGGAAGAAATGGACAGATTCTTAGAAATGCACAACCTGCCGAGACTGAACCAGGAAGAAATAGAAAATATGAACAGACCAATCACAAGCACTGAAATTGAAACTGTGATTAAAAATCTTCCAACACACAAAAGCCCAGGACCAGATGGCTTCACAGGCGAATTCTATCAAACATTTAGAGAAGAGCTAACACCTATCCTTCTCAAACTCTTCCAAAATATTGCAGAGGGAGGAACACTCCCCAACTCATTCTACGAGGCCACCATCACCCTGATACCAAAACCAGGCAAAGATGTCACAAAGAAAGAAAACTACAGGCCAATATCACTGATGAACATAGATGCAAAAATCCTCAACAAAATACTAGCAAACAGAATCCAACAGCACATTAAAAGGATCATACACCATGATCAAGTGGGGTTTATTCCAGGAATGCAAGGATTCTTCAATATACGCAAATCAATCAACGTGATACATCATATTAACAAATTGAAGGAGAAAAACCATATGATCATCTCAATAGATGCAGAGAAAGCTTTTGACAAAATTCAACACCCATTTATGATAAAAGTCCTGCAGAAAGTAGGCATAGAGGGAACTTTCCTCAACATAATAAAGGCCGTATATGACAAACCCACAGCCAACATTGTCCTCAATGGTGAAAAACTGAAACCATTTCCACTAAGATCAGGAACAAGACAAGGTTGCCCACTCTCACCACTATTATTCAACATAGTTTTGGAAGTGTTAGCCACAGCAATCAGAGACGAAAAAGAAATAACAGGAATCCAAATCGGAAAAGAAGAAGTAAAGCTGTCACTGTTTGCAGATGACATGATACTATACATCGAGAATCCAAAAGATGCTACCAGAAAACTACTAGAGCTAATCAATGAATTTGGTAAAGTAGCAGGATACAAAATTAATGCACAGAAATCTCTTGCATTCCTGTATACTAATGATGAAAAATCTGAAAGTGAAATTAAGAAAACACTCCCGTTTACCATTGCAACAAAAAGAATAAAATACCTAGGAATAAACCTACCTAAGGAGACAAAAGACCTGTATGCAGAAAATTATAGGACACTGATGAAAGAAATTAAAGATGATACAAATAGATGGAGAGATATACCATGTTCTTGGATTGGAAGAATAAACATTGTGAAAATGACTCTGCTACCCAAAGCAATCTACAGATTCAATGCAATCCCTATCAAACTACCACTGGCATTTTTCACAGAACTAGAACAAAAAATTTCACAATTTTTATGGAAACACAAAAGACCCCGAATAGCCAAAGCAATCTTGAGAACGAAAAATGGAGCTGGAGGAATCAGGCTCCCTGACTTCAGACTATATTACAAACCTACAGTAATCAAGACAGTTTGGTAGTGGCACAAAAACAGAAATATAGATCAATGGAACAGGATAGAAAGCCCAGAGATAAGCCCACGCACATATGGTCACCTTATCTTTGATAAAGGAGGCAAGCATATACAGTGGAGAAAAGACAGCCTCTTCAATAAGTGGTGCTGGGAAAATTGGACAGGTACATGTAAAAGTATGAAATGAGAACACTCCCTAACACCATACACAAAAATAAACTCAAAATGGATTAAAGACCTAAGTGTAAGGCCAGACACTATCAAACTCTTAGAGGAAAACATAGGCAGAACGCTCTATGACATAAGTCACAGCAAGATCCTTTTTGACCCAGGTCCTAGAGAAATGGAAATAAAAACACAAATAAACAAATGGGACCTAATGAAACTTAAAAGCTTTTGCACAGCAAAGGAAACCATAAACAAGACCAAAAGACAACCCTCAGAATGGGAGAAAATATTTGCAAGTGAAGCAACTGACAAAGGATTCATCTCCAAGATTTACAAGCAGCTCATGCAGCTCAATAACAAAAAAACAAACAACCCAATCCAAAAATGGGCAGAAGACCTAAGTAGACATTTCTCCAAAGAAGAGATACAGATTGCCAACAGACACATGAAAGAATGCTCAACATCATTAATCATTAGAGAAATGCAAATCAAAACTACAATGAGGTATCATCTCACACCGGTCAGAATGGCCATCATCAAAAAATCTAGAAACAATAAATGCTGGAGAGGGTGTGGAGAAAAGGGAACACTCTTGCACTGTTGGTGGGAATGTAAATTGATACAGCCACTATGGAGAACAGTATGGAGGTTCCTTAAAAAACTACAAATAGAACTACCATATGACCCAGCAATCCCACTACTGGGCATATACCCTGAGAAAACCATAATTCAGAAAGAGTCATGTACCAAAATATTCATTGCAGCTCTGTTTACAATAGCCAGGACATGGAAGCAACCTAGGTGTCCATCATCGGATGAATGGATAAAGAAGATGTGGCACATATATACAATGGAATATTACTCAGCCATAAAAAGAAATGAAATGGAGGTGTTTGTAATGAGGTGGATGGAGTTAGAGTCTGTCATACAGAGTGAAGTAAGTCAGAAAGAGAAAAAGAAATACAGTATGCTAACACATATATATGGAATCTAAGGGAAAAAAAAAAAAAAAAAAAGAGGTCATGAAGAACCTAGTGGCAAGATGGGAATAAAGACACAGACCTACTAGAGAATGGACTTGAGGATATGGGGAGGGGGAGGGGTGAGATGTGACAGGGTGAGAGAGTGTCATGGACATATATACACTACCAAATGTAAAATAGATAACTAGTGGGAAGCAGCCGCATAGCACAGGGAGATCAGCTCGGTGCTTTGTGACCACCTAGAGGGGTGGGATAGGGAGGGTGGGAGGGAGGGAGATGCAAGAGGGAAGAGATATGGCAACATATGTATATGTGTAACTGATTCACTTTGTTGTAAAGCAGAAGCTAGCACACCATTGTAAAGCAATTATACTTCAATAAAGATGTTTAAAAAAAAAAAAAAAAAAAAGAAATGAAAGATAGATATAAAATGTTCATGAATTGGAAGAGTTAACATTGTTTTAATGTCCATAGTACCTAAAGTAATCTACAGATCATTGCAATCCCTATCAAAATCATAAGGACATTTTTCACAAAAATACAGTTAAAAAGTCTGAAATTTATATGAAACCACAAAGACCCCAAATAACCAAAAAGAACAAAGCTGGAGGTATCACACTCCTTGATTTAAACTGTATTACAAAACCACCTTAATCACAACATCATGGTATTGGCAGGAAAACAGATATGTAGATCAATGGAACAGAATTGAGAGACCAAAAATAATCCCACAGATATAGGTACAATTAATTTTCAACAAAGAGCAAAGAATACACAATGTAGAGACGACAGTCTTTTCAGTAAATGGAGCTGGGAAAACTGGACAGCCACATGCAAAATTTTTTAAAAAATTAAAAATGAAGCTAGACCACTGTCTCATACCACCCATAAAAAGCAACTCAAAGTGAATTAAAGAGTTGAATGTAAGACCTGGAACCTTAAAACTCTCGGAAGAAAATACAGGCAGTTATGCTCTTTGACACTGGTGTTGCAATATCTTTCAACATATGCTTCCTCAGGCAAGAGAAACAAAAACAAAATTAAACAAATGGGACTACATCAAACTGAAAAATCTGCTGCACAGCAAAGGAATGTATCAACAAAAGGAAACGACAACATACTGAATGGGAGAAGTTAGTCACAAATCAAATATCCGATATCCAAAATATATAAGGAATTTATACAACTCAAAAACAAAAAGACAACCCAATTAAAAATGGGCAGAGGACTTAGACATTTTTCCAAGGAAAACATACAGATGTTCAACATGAAAAGATATTCAATATCACTAATTATTGGGAAATCATTATTGAAACCACAATGAGATATCACCTGATGAACCTCTCAGAATGGCTATTATCAAAAAAAGGCAAGAAAAAACAAGTGTTGGCGAGAATGTGGAGACAAGAGAACCCTCCTACACTGTTGGTGGGAATATAAATTGGTGCAGGCACTATGGAAAACAGTATAAAAATTCCTCAAAAACTTAAGATTAGAACTAGCATATGATCCAGCTATCCCAATTCAGGGTATCTATCCAAAGAAAATGAAAACACTAATTCAAAAAGATACATGCACCCCAAATGTTCAGAGCAGCATTATTCACAATAGCCAAGATATGGAAGCAACCCAAGTGTCCATTGACAGATGAATGGGTAAAGAATATGCGGTACATTTATACAATGGGATACTACTCAGCCATAAAAAAAAAGGTGACCTTGCCATTTGCTACAACATGGATTGACCTAGAGAGAATTATGCTAAGTGAAATAAGTCAGTCGGAGAAAGACAAATATCACATTGATTCACTGACACGTAGAATGTGAGAATATTAAAAACAAATAAAAATAACAACTTAAAAATAAGTGAACAAAGCAAAGAAAAACAAATATGCAGATACAAGCAACAGAGTAGTGACTACCAGAGGGGAAGAAGTTGTGAGGGGAGGATAAAATGGGTATAGAGGATCAACTTTATGGTGAGAAATGGAAACAAAATTTTTGGTGGTGAGCATGCTATAGGGTATATAGTAGAAATACAATGTTGTATACATGAAATTTATGGAATGTTATAAAGTAATGTTACTGCAATTTTGAAAAAACCCTAAAATTAAAAAACAAAATAAATGAATATTAAAAAGCTGTAATTTACATAAAATGGAATATTATTCAGGCTTAAAAAGAAAAGGAGTTCATAAATATGCTACATGTATGAAACTTGAGAACATGACAATGAAATAAGTCATACACAAAAGGACAAATGTATGATTCCACTTACATAAAGTATCTAGAATAGGGGAATTCATGAAGACAGACAATAGAATAGAAAATAATACAGAGGAGGGAGGAAAGGGAAATTATTGCATAATGAATGCAGAGTTTCTGTTTGGAATGATAAAATGTTCTGGAAATAGTGGTAATGATTGTATGAAATAACATTCATATTTTGTGGCAAGACAAGAAAAATTTAAAAATAAAAAATTCTTCTCTGCCCTTTGGCCTCCTCTCTCCCCCACTGTGCATCATATATCTGCATTATGCATCAACCAAACTTCCGCATCAGCAGAAATACCTGCTTAAACATAAAGAGCAAGTGTGTTTTCTAGAAACCATAAATAGTAATTACAAGCTTGCCAATCTACAGAATGTTAATGTAAAAGTACAGTTTATAATTGCTTACTTCTTATTTTTGCTAGAAACTAGGCTTTAAGGTTAAGATTATATTATATATGTAACTAAAGCTACTAAACTAGTGAGGGAAACATTTCAGTATGGAAGGAAAATGGGAAGTGAGTTTTCAGAAGAAGAGGATATAAAGAATGGAAATGAATTTTGTAAAAGGAAAAAGAAGTGCTTTTGTCCTAGAGCTGGCTGTTTTTGAATGGAAAAGAGTGGGACAAGTTAATATGGATACAGAAAGCTGTGAAACGTTTGTGAAGAAGGAACACTGAGAGAAGAGTTTTATGCATAGCCAGGATTGGCTAAGATTGTATTGAATTTAATAAGGTAAATGAATTTTGTTATTAAGAGTATGCTGATGCAAGACATGAGTTTGGTTTTCTCTCTCCACTGGGACAACAAAGTTTTCTTAAAATATTGACCTGTTTCTAATAATAGATTGTGTGAGTTGCTTTGACTTTAAGTGATTCATTACAACCTTTGAGATCTTTTATTGTCCCTTTCGTTAAGTGAATGGGTATTGTTTCTTCAAACACCTGGTCAAATAGGATCATAGGTCATTGTGAACATTTGAAACTTCTTTGATATTTTTGACAAACTTCCCAAAGAGCAAATTCTACATGAAGTTCATTTGACCTCTAACTAAACCCGGGACACCTCAAATATTTGTTTTCTCTCCATCTCAGAGAGAGGAATATTAAACTAATCAGGTTTATTTGGTATGTTATTACATGGGAACCATTGACAAATGGTGATAAAACTTCTTAGGTTATATTCTTGAGTTGTACAGGTAAGTGTTATTAATATAGATAACCTAGAAATTATATGAAACTCCTGAATATCTGATATGTCCTTGCAAATGTTATCCATCATAATTCTAGTTATTATCTTAAACTATTGTATGCCACAGCAATAGCCAATTTATGTCAATTGCATTGTAATTAGGTCTTTAACCTTTTCTTTTTAAGTCTTTCGTCATTCACAGACAGTTAGTGCTGTACTCTGACACTTTTGCAAAAAATGCTTCATCTTCAAGAGCATTCACAGAAAGGGCTTTCTGACAAGTACAGGTTTCTGATAACTTTCAGATCATACTGCTGAACTGGGTAAGAGACTAAAGAATTCAAATGGAAAACCTGTTGGCTTCTTAACAACTATTAATAGCAGATAAAGATCAGTGATAAAACTGAGTAAACTGATGAGTATGGTTAATTTGGGGGATTCTGTCTGAAATACTACTGGTTTTTAATCTGTGTTTTCCAGGCATAAGGAAACCTTTCCCCTTAAGATAATTATGATTTACAGCAATTTGGTAAATTATATCTTTTTAAGTAGAATTGAAATATTTATCTTTTCACTCTTTCTGATCCCTCCAGAATTTAGAAACTCTTAGGTTCCCAGGCATTTATCAAGTAAATAAGGAAGGCTGCCTCCTAAGGTATTCTGAGGACCTGGAGAAGAGAGGAATTCACTGAAACCTATCACCCAAATCTATAGATATTGCAGGCAGAATCTGTGACACCCCCTTGGGGTGACATTCCTTATCTTGATAGTTTTTTTAAAACTTCAATCTGAGATTCCTAATGAAAAGTGCCAGAACATCCAATTTAAAAGAGCTTATGTGGTCAATTAACCAGGTGTATTTTGCAAACAAATTAGGTGGAATATGGCTACATTTGGTAGAAATGATGGTAATTTTAGAGAAAAAAAGATTATGTTTCAGTGGACATTAAATTCTAGTTTTTGTTAACTGAGGTCTGTATTTACTGCCTAAGACTCACTTTCCAGAAGGCTCCTTATTGTTATGTTATTATTGTAAAGTTTACTTGAGTTATTAAAAGGGCACTCTAAGTTTGTGTCTGAAGCTTACCACAGCAATCTAACTTTGGATGACAATCAGATGCCCCATGACCTGCAACCAGGAGATTACGCATACTGGAAAAGACATCAGATAAAGGACTCTTTATAGCCATGTTGGAAGGAACCATATCAGGTCTCTCAGATGAACTACAACTCCCATTTCTGACACTCAACTTCAACTAACTGAGACCAGCACTACCAGACGAGGATCAGAAGAGGATGACATCTGAAGATGACCCAAGATGCCAGACCAGGCCTGTATATTAATTACTTTGATAATTACTTATACTTTTGCTTATGAATGAAAAGTATTATTTCTTCCTTGGCCTCCATCATTTGCAAATGTGAAAAATAAGTCCAGTTGCTGGATTTGTGGCCAATTATCTATGTTCAACACTTCTGGATTACCCTGGTGGATTACACCTCTTCAGTGTTCAGACTGGCTAGCCCTACAGGATTTTATCTTAGAAGAAACTCTAGTGTTCACAGCCAATATCACTAAGCCAGTCAATGACACCTGTTCTGAACCTGGCCATAAATACTACTTTTCACTAGATGTTAAATATTGGGTACCTCCTAATGGAACCCAGTGGATTTATGGAACAATTTTATGGCCTTGACTCTCCCCAACTTGGTTAGAAAGATGCACAGTTAGTACCCCTTGGGCCCAAGGTCACCTACAGGTAGCCTTGGAAACAGCTCCTGCCAATCTGTCTTTAATATGAGCATACTGGTTTCTATCATTTTTCCCACAGTATGACCATTTGACCATGATATTTGTTAACTCATCTTATGACATATGAAGAGTCAAATTTCCACTCTGAACAATCTTTTTCCCGGTTTAGGGTGAATACTAGGAAAATGGTTTGGTTCAGGAGGATTTGGGCTTAAATCTTTGCTAATGACATTGTTCATCCTACTGGCAATTTTAATTATAGCTTGTGGAACTTATAAGCTGATAGTTTCTTGCCTTTCACATTGTGTGTCACCTACTTGTACTAAGATAATGATATCTAAATGACTTGAAAGTATAAATCACACCTATAGTTGTCTATAAAATAATGGTCATATACAGTGCACATAAATGGAAAATTGGCTTAAGCCTTATTTTCACAACGTAGAATTGACTCTCAGTCCTTGCCAGACATTCTGCCAGTAAAACCCCAAAAAAGGAGAAAACCAGGCTATTAGGACCCAGCATCAAGGAACATGAGAAACCCAGAGCAAGTAAGCAACCACCCTGGCATCAAGAGACCAAATATTTGACTACCTAATGCTTTCTATCAAAAGATTTATAACCAAAAGGGAGAAATTGTGAAATAAAATTCCTATTTTACGGAATGATAATAAAAATTTAAACATAAAAAATTTTTTCTGCCCTTTGGTATCCTTTCTCCCCTCTACTGCGCATTGTGTGTTGGCATTATGCACCTCCCCAAGCAGAAATACCTGCTCAACCATAAATAGTGACATCCTTCTAGCACCAACAAGACAATTCCTTAAAAAAATAACATTCCTTCTTAATCTTGTAATGGTCCACAATGACCCATGACCCACTACATGATACACAGAGGAGGATACATGTGACCACAAAGGTAGAGACTAGAGTGAGGTATCCACATGTTCAGGAATACCTACAGCAGCTAGAAGCAGAAAGAGGCAAGAAACATATTTTCCTTTAGAGCACCCTGCTTGCTTTTAGACCCTGGCCTCCAGAATTCTGAGAGAATAAATTTCTGTTGTTTACAGAGTTTATGACAATACAAAGTTTATGACAATTTGTTACAGAAGCCCCTGGAAATTAATAATATATCACCCATGTGATTCATAAAGTCTCACTCACCACTCAGTTGCTAGAATATGATGACAAGAACAAGGCACAAATGAAAAAGTCTCTTCCTAACTTCTCTCTCAGAAAGTATAATTGAAAGAATTACGGGCAAGGGGAGAGTAGATGGAGGATTTTAGAAATTAGCATTTGTGACTGTTGGGATTTTCACTGTCCTTTCAAAATGAAAAAGAAATAGCTGTAAGGCTAGCAGCCTGCACCTATAATACACCAATTAGAAAGTGTGGTCTCAGAAAATACAGTGGGTTTAAACAGTTTGATCCTCCTAAAGGTGTTCTTGCCCATGGAAAGGGACACTACTATTGACAATCACCAATAGTAGACATCCCTCAGGTTAAAACTCATTTTCTTTCCTATTTCCTACCTAAAAGCCTAGGCCAGAATGCTTCCCTCTAATAAGGCTGTCTTGAGTAATGCCTCTTTAATTGGATTATATCCATGTTCTTCAGTAGAGAACAAGATCCTTTACTTCATTATATTTGTTTGAACTTACTTTGAGCCTTCTCCAATTCTAAGTCAAAGTAGATTCTCAGTTAAGTGATGATTTAGTCAATGATGCTTTGGAAAAAATGACTTGTTAATGTTTACAGATGACAACTCTATCATAACATTCTCTCAAAACTCTAACCTCCTACCAAAAAAAAAAATCTCCTATATCTATAAAACTCAATTTTTACTTCCTTATCTTCATGCTGGAAATAGTATCAAAAGATCAGGCACTTGCCTAAAGCAGACCTGAAAATCTCTTGTCAGAGGTTCTGTAACTGTCACATCTGTATATTAAGCTGGTAAGGACTACACTATGGAATATGAACATAGAAGCTGTCTTCTATTTGTTTGTAAATTATGCCCTGGTCTGTAATAATAATTGTGTACAATAATTGTAATGTTCATAATTGTAACGATAATTTTAATAGCAGTTATCACCATAAGAAACTGCACATCAACTCAAATGGAGGCATATCAAATCCAGCAGGCCCATTAATTATATGAAATGTCCAGTTTGATTTAAATCAAGTTTTTGAATGTCCAGCCCCTTTTGGTAGCAGTTCAAGAAAATTCAATGAATTATAAATAACAGATCTATAACCAAGAATGCTTAATAAAAGCATTAAACTGTGTGAGTCAAAAACTGACAGAACTGAAAGGAGAAATAGATGAATCCACTGTCATAAGTGTACATTTCAACACACCCCTAACAGAAATGGACATATCCAGCACGCTAAAAATCAGTAAGGACATAGTTGAACTCAACTACACCATCACTCAACTGGACATAACTGATATCTATATACTACCCCACCCAACAACAGCAAAATACACACTCTTCTCAAGTTTATGTGGAACATTCATCACACACACACACACACACACACACACACACCACATTCTGGGACATAAAACACACCTTAACAAATTTAAAAAAATAGAAATCGTACAAGGTCTGCTCTCACCACAATGGAATTTAACTAGAAATCAACAACAGAAAGACAGCTGGAAAATCTCAAAATACTTGGGAGATAAAACAGCATGGGTCAATAGAGAAGTCTCAAGGGAAACTAAAAATATTTTGAATTAAATGAAAATTAAAACACAACTTATCAAAATACCCTTTATGGAATACAACAAAAGCAGCACTTAGAGGGTAATTTATAGTATTAGGATAGAAGAACAATCTAAAATCAATCATCTATATTTGCATCTTAAAAAACTAGAAAAAGAGCATATTAAATCCAAAGAAAGCAGAAAAGTAATAGTAGAGCAGAAATCAAGGAAAATGAAAACAAGAACTCAAGACAGAAAATCAGTGAAACCAAAATCCTGTTGTTTTTTTTTTAAAAGATCAGTAAAATTAATAAGCCTCTAACCAGGCTAACTAACAAAAGAAGAGAAAAGACAAAACTAACAAATGTCAGAAACAAAAGAGGGGACTCTTCACTAAAGATCCCAGGGGCATTAAAAGGATAGTTAAGCAGCACTTGAACAATTCTATCCCCATCAATTTGAAAACTTAGATGAAACGGACCAATTGCTGAAAAATAGAATACTTATGCACACAACAGGAAAACAAACAACATGAATAGGCCTATATCTATTTTAAAAATTGAATCGCTAATTAATAATCTTCCAAACCAGGAAGCAGTGGGTCCAGATGAGATCACTGGTAAATTCTACCAATCATTTAAGGAAGAAATTATACTAATGCTCTACAATGTCTTTCAGAGAATAGAAGCAGAAGGAATACATTTGAACTCATTTTATGTGGCCAACATTACCCTAATACCAAAACCAAAGACATCACATGAAAGATATCTACAAAAGATATCCTAATAATTCTCATAAACAAAAATCCTCAACAAAAAACATTAGTAAATCAAATTCTACAATGTATAAGAAGAATTATACACTGCAACCAAGTGAGATTTATCTCAGGTATACAAAGTTACTTCAATGTTTAAAAATCAATTAATGTAATCCATCACATCAACAGGTTAAAGCAGAAAAATCACATGATCATATCAACAGATGCAGTAAAAATATTTGAAAAAAATCTAACATCCTTTCATAATAAAAAATCTCAGTAGATTAGGAATAGAGAGGAACTTCCTCAATTAGACAAGGAAGATCTAATGTCAACTTAACTGTGAGAATCTCAAAGCTTTCCCACTAAGATCAGGAACAAAACATGAAAATCCCTTATTAGCAGTGCTTTTCAACATTGTGCTGGACTTCCTAGCTAATGCAACAACACAACAAAAGGATATAAAAGGCATATATATAAGGAAAGAAGAAATAAAACCATCTTTCCTCACAGATGACATGCTCATCCAAGTAGAAAATATGAAAGAACTGAAAAAAAAAAAAGAAAAAAAAAAAAACCTCCTGGAACTAATAAGCAAGTATAGCAAGGTTGCAGCGACAAGTTAATATACCAAAGTAAATCGCTTTTGTATATACCAGTAAGAACAAGTGGAATTTGAAATTTAAAATACAATGCCATTTACATTAGAACCCCCCAAATTAAATACTTAGGCATAAACCTAACAAAATATGTGCAAGATTCTCGGGAGGAAAACTATAAAACTCTGATGTACAAATCAAAGAAAAACTAAGTGGAGGGATACTCCATGCTGAATAGAAAGGCTCAATATTGTCAAGATGCCTGTTCTTCCCAACTTAATCTAATGCAATTCCAATAAAAATCCCAGCAACTTATTTTGTGGATATCAACAAACTGATTCTAACATTTAAATGGAGAGGAAACACACCCAGAACAGCTAACACAATAATATAGATGATTAAATTCAGAAGAATGACACTATCTAACTTCAATGTTAACTACAAAGCTACAGTAATCAACACAGTGTGGTATTGGTGAAAGAAAAGAGATAGAATAGAAACAGATCTATGGAACAGAGAGTCCAGAAGTAAACCCTGATCTTTGACAAAGAAGCAAAATCAATACAATGAAGAAAAATAGTGTGTTCAACAAATGGTGCTGAAACAACTGGACACCTACATGTCAAAAAAAAAAAAAAAAAGAATGTAGATACAGCCCTTAACACCTGCCACAAAAATTAATTCAAATTGAATCACAGATCTAAATATAAAACAAAATTATAAAATTCCTAGAAAATAACACAGAAGAAAATCTAAAAGACCTTGGGTTTGGTGTTAGGAGGAGAAAAGCTCAGGGAGATGAAATGTCCTGCAAACAAGGATCTCTTATCAGCACTAATGTATCAGCATCTGTGTTTGTTTAAAATATTGAGAGACAGAGAGAGGGAGAGATTTTTGCTTTCTTGCAGAACATTCAGAGCAAATTTCAGCACCCAGATCTTCAACAGAAAACCTTATGGAGCTTCTTGAGGTGTGAGCGGGAGTTAAGGGAAGAATTTCCTGCCAGAACTGGAAATTCTAATGATAACTGACATTGGATTATTATTTTAAAGGAAAAGAGAAACTGCTGCACACTTGAAATGACGCAAGTGATCACAGTGGTATTTATGCTGAGTCCTGGAATTTCAAGTACATTAATGGGCTTCAGCAGTTTGCAGAGTAGGGACCCTGACCAGCAGCAGCACCTGGGAGCTGGTTAGAAATACACATTTCTCCCAGATCGGAGGAATCAGTAACTGCAATGGGGCCCTGGCACTCTGCATTTAACCTGGAAGTTTAATCCTCTGGGGGATTCTGATGCCCACTCAAGTTTGAGAACCATTGAGTGCCTTTAAAAACCACCAGCAGAAATGATCTCTAGCCTCAAACACTTATTCTTCCCTACTGATTATCCCTCACCATGTGCAAGACACTCTCCTTACCCTCAGCTACAATCAAAGCTAAGGAGGATACATTTTGCCAGCTACCAATTCTCTGGGTCAATATGCAAATGTATCCCTTGTAAAGCCCCGTGTCTTAGTTGCCAGAACAGCAGGAAGGAAGTCAAATGAATAAAAATTGCTCATTTGGCTATTCACAGACAGCCAGTGCAAGGTTTCTCATCCTGAGCATTATTGAGTTTGGGCACATGATAATATAATTCTTTGTCTTTGGGGGCTGCCCTGTTCATTGATCATATGTTTAGCAGCATCCCTGGCCTCTATGTACTAGATATATCAGTAGAGCCACACAACAGACATTGTCACAGGGGACAAAAACACCTTTGTTGAGAACACTGGGTTAAACCAAGTGAGCTGGCTCTGGAAAGTAAACTACTTTGGATAGTTAAGACTATGAATTCTATAAAGGCCTAAACTATACACAGTGCCAATATCCCACAACACTTACCCACCTCCTATCTCCAGCCTATGGAAATAGAATATAGGCAGACAACCCCAGATTTCAGGCTACACTGACAGAGCCAATCCGTTTTTCTACCCAAATTTAGGCATGTCTGTAATCCAAAAGAATGACCCTCAGTTTGCTATACGTCTCAAAATGTTATAATCTTTCGATCTGCTGCTCAAGATTTTCATTGTTGTTTTCATAACATGTGATTAAAACAAGTCATCACAACTCTTAGTTCACAGATAACATTTGTTTTGAAAACGTGAATCTGTACAACTAAATTAACAAAATTAACAGAAAATTTAAGCATAATATAAATTTACCATTTGCTTATGTGATTTCTGAATGCATATAACGACACCCGTCTGAGCCCAGTGGCACAAAAATACACAAAACGCACACCTGTTCATGTCATACATCTATAAGCTACCTCAGCTCATGCATGTGCTAAGAGCCATACATCTCTTCACAGTAAATCACAGTAACTCAGCACTTTGATGCCTACTTCTACAAAAATTGTCAGGTCTTCCTTAATGTACAGAATGACATATTTATTATAATATTTATGTCTTTCTTATCCATTAAATGTGTAAAACTGTGCCATTTCTTTTATTAGGGTTGCATCTTGTGTGTGTGTCAACCAAGTTTGAGCATTGTGCGTCTAACCCCATTTCTTTCATTAGCCCTGAGATTTTCGTTGCTCGTTTCTGCAGAAAGCCATGACTTGGAAGACGGGTATGCCAGTTCAGAGTCTGAACCTCTTCTGGCGCCAGAACCAGGGCACTGGAAAAGCAGCCAAAGCCCCTCCCCGTTGGCTCCTTCCCTCGGGACTCAACCTCCAACCTCAGGGCAGAGACAGCAGCCCCACCTGGAAGCCTGAGTCCCACGCTCGCTGGCAACTCCTCCTCCTGGGCTCCCCTACTGACATCTCTTCCGAGCACTGCCACCCACCCCCCTGCCCCGGTCCCCGCCAGTCCCCCAAGGGCTGAGCCCGCGTCCCCTTCATCTTGTTCCCCCCAGGGTCCCGCCACTCACCCGCTCCGTGTCACCAGGCACTGGCGGAGCCCCAGCTTCCGGAAGATGTCCACCACCGTCTCCATGGGGGTGTGGTCCGTGACGGTGAAAGGGCTGAGGTTCAGGACGCGCCGCAGCTTCAGGGGCTGCGGGCTGTTGGCTGGCAGCTCAGGGGGCTCCTCGGTGAAGTACATGACTGGGTCACTCACGATGCCCTCCTGCCTCTGTCTGGCGTTCTCTGGAATGGGCGAGCAGGACGGTGAGCCCCACGAGACTCCCTTGCGGAGTCCCTTCCCCCACCCCATCCCACCCCATCCCACAGCAACACACGACTTCCCTCCCCCAGCAGCCTAGAATCCCACAGAGGAGGGGCGCAGAAGGCAGACTCTACATTCTTAACTTGGAGCTTCAGCCAAACATCTGTGAAATTGGCATCTCTCTCTCTCAAGCTAATGCTGTGCGAGACCCCCCTGCTGTGACCTGATCATTCACTGCCAAAGTCTTGCAACGCGGGCCTGACCAGGCTACTTCCTTTAGGGAAATGCACTGTTTCTGCCTGGACGCCAGGGCACGCAGCTGACCCAGGGCCTGCCACCCTTGCTTTCCTGACACACCTTCACCTCATCAGGGGCCGAGGTTTGACGTGAAAAGGAACCTCACTTAGCTGCCCGATGACCTTAATACATGGTTTGGTTTTTTTTTTTTTTTTTACAAACTAACGTATAACTGGCCCAGATGGCATTATAAATCCTGAAAGGAACAAGAAACCAAGAGGACCATCCTAGGCTCACAGCCCAGAAACGCAGCTCAGTCTAATCATGACTTTTGGGACCCAAGAAATAACCCTAGAAAAAGTATATTTTACTCCTTTTAATCTCCTTTTTTGTGAATTTCTCAAAGAAATTAGAATGGCTGTGGTTACAATTAGCCAATTTCTGTCTACAGAGAATATCATGTGAAAGAAAGCTAAAATAAAATATGCTAACAGGAACACATATACCTAAATGAAGTGCTAGAAACCAGGCTATTTAGATTCATACATGAAGTAGATTCATGAGTAGACATATCTCCAAGGCAAATTTCCTTTGGTAAAAAATTTAATCTCTGTTTTAGATCATGCGAGGAATTAGGGAAAATGTACAGTGAGGCTTACCTTAAAATGGATCCTGGTTTCTATAATTTTTGCTTTCTCAAAGACTACTGTTCATCTATATTGTTCATTTTAAAAAAATTCCAACTGCCTGTTCTGAAGTGATTTATTGCAATAGAGTACTCTAATGGAAAGCTGGAAGCTGGTGAATGGAAGAAGAGCCAACAGGAAAGCTCTTCACATCTTTCTACTAGGGTGAACCATCTATTCCTTGTTTGAACAAGAAATCTTTGTCAGTCACCAGAATGGCTGCAACAAACTCAAGGATGTAAGTTCACAGAGGGCAGAGCCTGACTACTGTCATCCCAGCTTCCCTGGAAGCTGTGCTCCCAGCTTCCGGGACAGCACCGGCACATAGTGGATGCTACCAGCAAGAAATAGTTCCTGTTCAAGAGGGTAAACCAAGCCCTCACCCAGGGCATGATCCAGTGCTACTAGAGTATAGACTCCCAGACCCCAGGGACTCATGGGAGCCTGCCTGTGTAAGAAAAGAAGAAGGAGTGTAGGAAGGAAGGAAGAAAGGAAGGAAAGAAGGGAGAGAGGGAAGGAGAGAGGGGAAGGGATGAAAGAAAAAAAGATGGCCCAACATTTACATGTGTAAAAGACCCAAAAAACAAGAAGAAAATACACCAAATATTAACAATGGCCTTCTGTGGTGTTGAGAATATGGGTAAATTTTTTTATTTTCCCATTTGCTATTGATTTCCCCAATATTCTATGCGTATTAGTTTTACTTCAAAAATGTAACAAACTTCATATTTGTTGTAAAGATCAAGTGGTTAAACTGTTTTTAAAATTGTTGTTAGTATTGGGGGTCTGCTGTTCTATTCTACCACAACTACTATCAGTGGCTGCAGCTCCTGAAAAATGATGTACCTTTTACAAGCACCTGTTAAGGTCATTCAACCTGACATTCCACTTGCTAGCAGCAGTACGATCGTAATGCCAGGTGCAGGGAGAGTAATGAGGAAAGTGTTGATAAAGTGAATTCCACAAACTATGATAGGCCAAGAAATTTTAAAAGACTGGAAATAATCACATATCCAGTAAGTGATTACAATGGCTTTAGAGCAATGGTTCTCAACTGGGAGTAATTCTGCCTCCACCCTCCGGGGACATTTCTCAGTATCTGGAAACATTATTGACTGTCACTACTGACAGGCGGATGTTACTGATATGTGGTGGTAGAGACCAGGGATGCTGATCACACAATGAACAGGGCAGCCCCCCTCACAACAGAGAATTATTTGACTTTAAATGCCAAAGAAGCTATGGTTGAAAAACCCTATTTTAGAGTAATTATGTTTTTAAGGAGGTAATACTAATCCTGTGAATTTTAATTGCTTCCATAAAACAGATGTAATTAATAAGGAAGTTTTAACAGTGAAAAACCAGAAGAAGCCACAGTCGTGGTCAGTACAAAAACAGTATGATAAAATGGTAAAGACTACTTAGAATAAAAAGCAGATTATTTTATGACAAGTTATAGTTCAGTAAGGCATAGAGAAGTCGCTCTGCATATGTTTTAATATCCCCAGCAGAAAGAAGCAGGGAATCTGACAATTCTCCATGGCTTATTATGTAATTAACCTCTCAGACAGAAACATCTTTAGCCTTAAATAATCATCCAACAGATCTGACATTTATGTTGTTGTTCAGTCATGATATAGAGCTCTTTCAACTTGCCAGAAGATACCCTAGTATCTTACGCTAGTAAGAAAACAAAGAGTTTCTTTAACTCTTCTCCCATAACTCTGATTTTCCATTCCCACTGGGTCTTCTTTGAGTCCTTATTTTGATAAAGTCTTTGATGAAGATAATTTTAAAATATTTACAAAGCTGTTTATAAACTTTTTTTAACATTGGCAAGAAGTTTCAGAAATTCAAAGGGAGAGCCTTAGAAATAGTTAACAAAGAACAGGGATAAGCAAAGGGTTGTCTGGACAAGGTATATTCCCAGTGGAGCATTTCACCATTATACCTCGACAAGTCCCAGTGGCAAAATTCATAAATACTCTTGAAGATGACATATACAGTAAAATCAAGTGCACACATAAGCCATGTCAAGGTAGGCTACAGGCTACCTTGAAATGATGGGATAGTGAGCAGGATCTCATTTGCTGGTCCCTGCCCCTTCTCCACCTGGAGAAAACACTCTAAGAGTCACTGCTCCTCCTTGCCTGGGCCTCCAAAGACTCACACCCGGGCCTCCAAAGACTCACACCCAGGCCTCTGTCTGTGGAATCCTCCTACCTCCCGCTCCCCTTCCAAGGCGCTCATCCCTGGGCCAACGGGAACCCCGGGCTTCTCCCAGCCGCCCGTGTCGGGAACATCCCAGCTGGGCATCATCCCCTCTCTGCTCTCCCAACTCAGCAGCCTGCCCCTCAGCCCAGCTGATCCAGTCAGCGCACGAGGAGGAAAAGCATCCCACATCCCACGGAACTGACTGGACCCACGTGGGCCTCTAACTGATGGCACCGGACATAGAGTCGCGAAGTGAAGGGCTTGAGCGGCGCCGAGGGAGGCGCCTGAGGCAGAGAGCTCAGCATCTGGGTCGGTCAGCCTGCCTGGAAGTCCGTCTCTGCGACCGGCCTGCCCGGCCAGCCCAAGCTCTCCCACCTCTTCCTGCTCAGCTTCACCCAGCAAGTCCCTAAAGGGCGGAGCGCGTGTCTCCTGGAGGAAGGGGCCCAGGGGGCTGCTTGCAAACGTGGTGCTCGGTGTCCAGCCAAGAATGCCTCCGACGAGACACTGTCCCTCACGGTGTGACCTGGAGGCAGCAGCAGCAGCATTAAGAGGGAGCTCGGGAGAAATGCAGAGTCTCGGGTCCCACCCCAGACCTACTGCATTCTGGCCAGACGCCCAGGTGAAACGAATAAGCATTAAAGCGTGAGAGACCCTGGCCTGAAGCCCTCCGACCCTCGTCCACTCTCTCGAACCTCTTTGAGAATGCCGGGGCACAGAGGTGCCGTTCGTCTCCGTGAAACGTGAGCCTCCCTGCTTTACTCAAGGCGAGAATCAGCTCCCTCCTCTGGGCGAACCCGATGAGGCGCTCCGAGTCCCTGGAGACGACCACGGGGAAGCCATTGTAGTCGGTCTCCTTGATGAGCGTCTCCACGTCCTCAACGGTCATGCTGTCCTGGGTGAGCACGGACAGCGGCGGCTCCCCCCGCCGGGGCCGCATGACGTCGGTGGCCAGCGTGCGGTGGGTGAACTCGTCCTTCACGTCCAGGAACGGGTACCCATTTAAGTGGATGTGGGCCTCGTAGATGCCTTCCTTCCCAAAGGCATCAGCCACCCACTTGCTGGTCACGGCCGCCGCCATCAGGGGCACGATGTACTCGAGACCACCCGTCAATTCAAACATGATGACCACCAACGACACCGTCATCCTGGTAACTCCACCTGCAACCAAAGGGAGGAATGAAATTGCAGGACTCGACTCCACACCGGCAAGAGGACATGAACTGTGGAAACCGAGAAGCTGTCTCTACCCTCCTGGCACCTGTTCTATGGAGACAGTCCTACACGGCACCCAGGCTCGGACCTCTAGGACAGAGGCCAGGCTCGGTAAACACAGCCTTGCATCAGGAGCCGTAAGTCACATCTCACTGAGGGGCTCTTCTCCCATGAGCGACAGCAAGTTGTCTATTCACCCAGGACCCGCCTTGCTTTTTGGTGAGTGGAGCCTACTTGGGCTCTGCAGGTTTCTGACTCAGCAAGCATCGCTCTCTACCAGAATCCCTCGAGCTGGAAAATTGTAGAGACTTTTAGGGGCTACAGACAGGAGACAGATCCACCCTTTGTCCCTTAGTATCCTTAGTTTTCAAAGGGATAATCCATGTGAACTCCTAGTCTTCATGAGCTTAAACCAAGACTTATCAATCTTGACACTATTGACATTTCCGGTTTGGATAATTCTCTTTGGAGATAGGGAAGGACCATCTTCTGCTCCACTAGACATTTTGTGGCATCCTGTCCTCTACCCACCAGATGCCAGTAGCACCTTCCCCCACCTGATCGGTGACAAAAATGCAGACACTGGAAGGGGTCCAACTCAGTAGAGTAGGAAGACGGAGAACCCACCCCCTCCCAAAGACACACCAAATCTACACCTATAAATAGAGCAATTTCTCCTAAAGAAGATCTGAAGCCTGATTAAACAACTACTGCACAGAGAAGTACCACACAGAAACAGGTAGGAAAGATGGAGACACAGTATCCATCCCTGATACAACAACCTGCAGTAGGAAGGGATATTGCTGAAGGGCCGGAGTGCAGATTCACCCATCCTGTGAAACAGGGAAACTTAACTGTAAAGGGCACCTAGACTATACAGGAAGGAAATCCATTTAGTAACACTAGAGCTTCTGCAAAACAAGCAGGGAAATGCTGGAGCCCTTTCCGGGGTCAGAGGTGCCAGCAAGTGCCATTGTTGGCACGGAAGGACTTCCTCCACAGCAGTTCTACCCAGCCAGCCTGCCAAAGCCACCAAGTACATGCAGTCTATGCAAAGGATGCCCCACACAAGCCACTTATTCTAGACTGGGAGAGGTAGCCATTTTGCCTAATTCGTGGAAATAAACCAAAAGTCAAATAAAATGAAGAAACACAGGAGTATGTTCCAAGTGAAAAAAACAAACCCTGAGGGAAAAAACCCTAATGAAACAGATAAGTACTTTATTTAATAAAGAGTTCAAAGAAACAGTCATAGGGCACTCACCAAACTCAGGAGAAGAATGAAGGAACTCACTGAGAAAGTCAACAAAGACTTACAAAATATAGGAAAGAACAAAGCGTAACTGAAGAATACAATACAGGGAATCAACAGCATGTTAGATGATACAGAAGAGAACAATAAGAATAGCAAAATGAAGGAAGAATTTTTTTTAATGAGGACAGTTTAAGAGACCTTTGGGACACATCAATCTGACTAACATTCACATCATAGGGGCCCAAAGGTGAAGAGAGAGAGAAAGGGGCAGAAAACTTATATGAAGAAATAATAGCTGAAACTTCCCTAAACTGGGGAAGGAAACAGATCCAGGTACAGAAAGCACCTAGAGTCCCAAAATGAGGAACACAAAGAGATCCACACCAAATCACATTATTATTAAAATGGCAAAAGTTAAAGACAGAATCTCGGGAGTGGCCAAGATGGTAGAGTAGGAAGACTCTGAGCTCACCTCCTCTCATGGACACACCAAAATTACAACTATTTACAAAGCAAGTATTAATGAGAAAAAAATAGAAGACTAGCAGAAAAGATCTTTCACAACTAAAGATATAAAGAAGGAACCACAACAAGTTGGGCATGAGGAACAGAGAAACAGTATAGTCAAGACCCATACCCCCAGGTAGGCAACACACAAACTGGAGGATAATTGAATTGTACAGGTTCTCCCTAAGGAGCAAAGGGTCTGAGCCCCACATCAGGCTACCTCATCCTGGGCTCCTGCACTGGGAATTCAAGCCCACAGAATGTTTGTCTTTAAAGGCAAATGGGCCTTACTTCCGGCAGACCCAGAGGGCTGTGAGAAAGAGACTACTCTTAAAGGCTGCACACAGAATCTCACATGCTCTGGGACCCAGGGCAGAAGCAGCAATTTGAAAGGCACCTGGATCAGATCCATCTGCTAATCTTGGAGAGCCTGCTGGAGAGTCAGGAGGCAACTAGAGACCATCTTGGGGACACAGACAATGGAGGCAGCCATTTTGGGGAGCTCATTCTACCATGTGGACACTGATACTTTCAAGTGCCATTTTAGAGTCCTCCCTCTAGTTTATTAGCACTGGGACCTGGCTCACCCACCAGCCTGTCAGCACCAGTACAGGGACACCTCAGACCAATAGCTGCATGGGGACATGGCTCCACCCATCAGCAGGCCAGTTGCCTTAGGACCCAAAGAGACCCCAACTGACCCAGGTCTGGGCCCTGCCCACAGGAGGGTCCAAGCCCCAGTCGCACCCATCAGCGAGCAGACATAGCCCCAAGATGACCACAGCCTTCTGTATCAGGACCCATCAGCAGGCCTGCTCCATCCCTGGTACCCCAGCCACCAGTGGGCAAACACCAGCTCTGAGACATATTGGGCCCCTCAGCCACCTGACATGGGATCCAGCCCTACCTACCACTGGGATGACACCAACTTCAAGACACGCCAGACGCCATAGCCAGCCATATCAGAAACTGGCCTTGCCCACTAGTGGGCCAACACCAGCTCCAGGAGCCCAAGGAACCTGCAGCCAGAGACCCCAGGACCCAGTTCTACCTTCCAGTGAAGCAGCACTGGCCTGAGGACTCCGTGAACCCTAGATTCATCCACAAGCTAGCCAACACCAACTCCAGAACCTCAAGGCCCTACAGCTAGAGACCCTCACACCCAGCTTTGCTCACCATCTGGCCAGCAATAGCCTCTGCAACCAACTGGGGCCCAGCCCCACCCACCAACAAGACAACACCAGCTCCAAGATACCTTGGGCCCCTAAGCCAGCTGCCCTGTGATCCAACACACTCACCAGTGGGCTGACCACAGCTTTGGGACATCCCAATCACAGATCCTACAACCAGCCATGTCAAGAACTGGCTCTACCCACTGGCCAGCCAACACTAGATCCAGGACCCCAACCCTGCAACCAACCACCCTGGGACCTGGTTCCACTTGCCAGTGAGCCAGCAACAGCCCCAGGATGGCTTGGGGCTCCAAAGCAAACTGCCTTTGACTCATCCCGTCCACCAGTGGCTGACAGCCTGCATACAAGGCAGAACCTGAGAATCAACAGACTAGGGGCCAGCCACACCTACCAGACCACCCAGTGTCAGCCCACCACAGCAAAATGACCCACAAAGGGGCATGCCTAAATCATATAGCCCTGGTGACCAGAGGACACTGTGCTGCTGGGATGCATAGGACATCTCCTACAAAAGGCCACTTCTCCAAAACTGAGGAACATAACCAACTTACCATACACACTGAAATAAAAATAGTAAGTTGGGCAAAATGGGGTGACAGAGGAATATGTTCCAAATGAGGGAATAAGATAAAACCCCAGAAGAAGAATTAAATAAACTAGAGATGAGCAATCCACCTGATAAAGAGTTCAAGGCAATAATCATAAAGATGCTCATAGAACTCAGAACAGTGGATGAACACAGTGGGAACCTTAATAAAGAGTTAGAAAATATAAAATACCAGTCAGAGATGAAAGAACACAATAACTAAAATTAAAAATATGCTAGTGGGAATTAACAGTAGATTAGATGATACAAAGTAATGAATAATACAGGAGTGAAGTGAGATACAGAGTAGTGGAAATCACATAAGAAGAACAGAAGAAAGCAAAAAATTTAATAAGGACAGTTTAAGAGACCTCTTGTACAATATCAAGCATACCATCATTGAATAATAGGGGTACCAGAAGAAGGAAAGAAAGAAAGGAGCAGAAAACATTTGAAGATAATTAGCTGAAAATTTCCCTAACCAGAGAAAGGACATCTACATCCAGCCCAAAAAGGGGCAACCCAAAGAGGGTCACACCAAGACACACTGTAATTAGAAAGACAAAAATTAAATATAAAGACAGAATATTAAAGCAGAAAAAGGAAAAGGAACAAGTTACACACAAAGGAACTCCCATGAGGCTATCAGCTGACTTTTCAGTAGGAACTCCAGGACAGAAAGAAGTGGCACAATATGTTTAAAATGATGAAAGGGGAAAATCTACAACCAAGATTACTCTACCCAGCAAGTCTCCCATCCAGATTTAAAGGAGAGGGTAAAAGTTTTACAAAAAGAGTTCGGCACCACCAAACAAGCTTTACAAGAAATGTTAAAGGGACTTCTACAAGGAGAAAAGAAAAGATCACAATTATAAACACGAAAATTACAAAAGGAAAAATGTCATTGGTAAAGGCAAATATAAAGAAAATTAAGGTAGTAAATTAACCACTTATAAAGTTAGTAGAAAGGTTAAAAGAAAAAACTAGTAAAATCATTATATCCATAATAAGGAGTTAAGGGATACACAAAACAAATAGACATATAATATGATGTCAAAAACAATAAATGTGGTAGGGGAGTAAAAATCCAGGGTTTTTAAAATGCATTAAAACTTAAGAGATCAGCAACTTGGTAGATAGATAGATAGATAGATAGATTGATTGATAGATAGAATAGGCTTTGAAACAAAGACTACAAAAAGACACAAATAAGGAAATAACATAATGACCAAAGATCTATCCAAGAAGAAGATATAACAATTGTAAATATATATGCACCCAACATAGAAGCACTTCAATACATAAATATTGACAAGATAAAGGGAGAAACTGACACTAACACCGTTAACAGTAGGGGACTTTAACGCCCCACTTACATCAATGGACTGATATTCTAGACAGAAAATCAATAGGGAAACACCAACCTTAATGACACGTTAGAACAGATGCACTTAATAAAGGAGAAACTAGACATTCTTTTTCAAGTACAGATGGACTATTCTCCAAGATATATCATATGCTATGCCACAAAACAAGTCTTGGTAAAGTTAAGAAGACTGAAATCATATGAAGCGTCTTTTCTGACTAAAACATTATGAGACTAGAAATCAACTACAAGGACAAAAAGTGCAAAAATCACAAACATGTGGAGGCTAAACAATACCCTAAGAGACAACCAATTGGTCACTGAAGGAATCAAAGAAGAAATTTAAAAATACCTGAGAGAAATGAAAATGGAAATACAATTCTCTAGAAATCTATGGAATGCAGCAAAAGCAGTTCTAAGAGGGAATTTCATACTGATAAAGGCCTACCTAAAGAAACAGAAAAATATCAAATAAGCAATCTAACAGAACTAAAGGAACTAGGGGAAATAAAGAACAAAGCCTTAAGTTAGTATAAGAAATGCAATAGTAAAGATCAGAGCAGAAATAAATGAAGTTGAGACTAAAAAAACTGGAAAATATCAATGATACTAAGAGTTAGCTGTTGAAAGATAAGTGACAAAACTTTAGCCTTGACAAAAAAGATAATTGACAAAACTCATCAAGAAATCACAAGAGAGAGCCAAAATAAATAAAATCAGAAAGAGGAGAAATTGCTACTGATACCACCAAGATACAAAGGATTATAAAAGATAACTATCAACAATTACATGCAGACAAATTACACAACTGAGGAGAAATGGATACATATAATTTCCAATTTTGAAATTGGAAATCACAAAGAAAAAAATCTTAATAGACTCATTACTGGTAACAAAGTTGAATTAGTAATCAAAAACTCTCAAAAAACAAAGTCCAGGAATGCATGGTAAATTCTAATGAACATTTAAGGAAGAATTGGTATCTATCTTTCACAAATTATTCAAAAAATTGAAAAGGAAGGAAGACATCTAAACATAATTTACAAGACCTGCATTATGCTAGTATGATAACCAGATGAAGACACCACATAAAAATAAAATAACATGCCAATATCCCTGGTGAACATAGGTGCCAAAATCCTCAACAAAACATTAGCAAACCAAATTCAATAATACTGTAAAAAGGATCATAAACCATGAGCAAGTTGGGTATATTTCAGGGATGTAAGGATAATTTAACATCTGCAAATGAATCAACATTATTTACCACATTATTCACACACAAAAACCATATGATTATCTCAATAGATTAAAAAAAAGATTTGACAAAATTCATAATCCATTTTTCCTAAAAACGCTCAACATTGTGTGTATAGAGGGAATATACCTTAACATAATAAAGACCATATATGAACCCACAGCTAACGTCCTACTCAGTGGTGAAAAGCTGAAAGTTTTCCCCTAAGATCAGGAAGATGACAAGGATGCCCACTGTCACAACTTTTATTCAACATAGTATTAGAAGCCCTACCTACAGCAATCAGACAATAAAAAGAAATAAAAGGCATCCAAAAAGGAAGGAAAGAAGTCAAATTTCCACTATTTGCATGGGACATGATACTATATACAGAAAACTCCAAAGACTCTACCAATAAGCTATTAGAACTAATAAATAAATTCAGCAAAGTTGCAGGATACAAAACTAATATACAGAAATCTTTTGCATACTTACACACTAACAATGCACTATCAAAAAAGAACTAAAGAAAACAACTGCATTTAAACTGCATCAAGAGAATAAAATACCTAGGAATAAATTTAACCAAGGAGGTGAAAGACCTGCGATTTGAAAACTATAAGACATTGAGTAAAGAAATTAAAAAGGACACAAATAAATGCAAAGGTATTACCTGTTCATGAATTGAAAAATCAATATAATAAAAATGTTCATACTACTCAAATCAATCTACAGATCTGATGAAATCTCTATCAAAATACCAAGGGCATTTTTCACAGACCTAGAATAAATAGTACCCAAATTTGTGTGGAAACACAAAAGACCCTAGGTAGCTAAAATAACCTTGAGGAAGAAGAACAAAGCTGGAGGAATCACACTCCCTAACTTGAAACTATCTTACAAAGCTACAGTCATCAAAATAGCATGGTATTGGCACAAAAACACACAGATAAACATACAGAATAGAGAGCCCAGAAACAAACCCACAATCGTATGGTAAATTATTGGTAATTTCCGTCAAACAAGGCAAGAATATAAAATGGAGGAAAGACAGTCTCTTCAATAAATGATGTGGGAAAACTGGACAGGTATGTGTAAAGAATCAAACTGGACCACTTTCTTAAACCAAATACAATAATAAACTCAAAATGGATTAAAGACTTGAATCTAACACCTGAAACTACAAAACTCCACAAGTATATAGGCAGTATGCTTTTTGACATTGGTCTTAACAAAATTTTTTGGATCTGTCTCCTCAGGCAAAGCAAACAAAAGCAAAAATAAACAAATGAGACTACATCCAACTAAAAAGCTTCTGTACAGGGAAAGAAACTGCCAACAACTTGAAAAGGTAACCAACTGAATGGGAGAAGGTATGTGGAAAGAATATATTTGATAAGGGGTTGATATCCACAATATATAAAGAACTCATACAACTCAACAACAGCAACAACAACAACAAAAAACAATTAACAAATGGATAGAGGACTTGAACAGACATTTTTCCAAAGACATTCACATGGCCAACAAGCACATGAAAAAATGATTAGCATCACTAATCACCAGGAAAATGCAAATCAAAATCACAATGAGATATCACCTCACACTTGTCAGAATGGCTATCATGAAAAGGTTAAGGAATAATAACTGTTGCAGAGTGTGTGGAGAAAGGGAACCCTCATACAATTTTGGGAATATAAATTGGCACAGCCAATATGGAGAACAGTATGGAGGTTCCTCAAAAAACTAAAATTAGAATTACCATATGAACTAGCAATTCCAATTCTGGGTACTTATGCATTAAAAAACCCCACTAATTAGAAAGATATATGCACCCCTGTGTTCATCACACTATTATTTACCATAGTCAAATTTCTGTATATTTATACAAAATAATATTACTCTGCCATAAAAAAGAATGAAATCTTGACACTTGCGGCAACATGGATGGACCTGGAGGTTATTATACTAAGTGAAATAAGTCAAAAAGAGAAAAACGATATATTGTATAATTTCACTTACATGTGGAATCTAAAAAACAGAACAAAAGAACAAATAAATCAATACAGAAACATACTCATAGATATACAGAACAAACTGGTGTCTTCCAGAGGAGAGGGAAGTAGGGGGACAAACGAAATAAGTGAACATGATTAAGAGGTACAAACTTCCAGCTATAAAATAAATAAGTCAAAGGGATATAAGGTACAGCATGGTGATATAACAACTTTCTATGGGGGTGGATGGTAAGTTGACCAATTGTGGCAATCATTTCATAATGCATAAAATATAAAATCATTATATTGTACACCTGAAACTAATAAATTATTGAAATGTAATTACAACCCCCCAAAATGCAGACTTTGTCAAATTAATTAGGGGGAGATGAAAGGAGGGCAAATCACTCCTGAGTGAGAACCATTGTTCTAGATGATATAGCTTCAAGATGGAAGAAATTCCATCAGTCTGGGTCTCTGAATGGCTAGATGAAAAATAACCTTCTGCTAACTCACAATATATAGTATACGTACCTACACACAGACACACACACAGTGGTACCTAGGCAAGCAGCAGCTCCCACCATGGCGTAGAGCTGTGGGGTGATGCAGTCTGCTCAGGGCCTGCACCAATTCCTGAAAACGATCCAGTCTTGGTAATGGTAAGCCAGTTGCCAGTTGCCAGGAGCCAGTTGCTCCACACCAGTTGCTCCACCATCCTGCCTGCCATAGTCCCCACAGCCATGCTGGGTATGAAGAGGCCGGACAGGATCTGCAGGGACTGCAGGGGAAAGAAGCATGAGGGAAGGGGGCTCCATTCCTGCTGCCCTATTTTAACATTCAAAGTGCACATCTGTCACCAATTTCTCTCTCCCTTGTGTGTCATTCAAATTAGTTTAAAAATCATCCAAAAGCTAGTTACAATTAATGATAAAAGGACTCACAATATTTAGTCTCTGATGTCAAAGGGAACTGCATTGGTCCAGGCAGTCCAGAGAAAGATTTGGAGTAATTAAAAGATTGTCGAAAGAAAAACTCATCATGGTCATGTTTCAGGAAAAATAGAAAAAAATCTTTAACATATTACTGCTGAATTTCTGATGGTTTATATTGATATAAATTCTTTAATTCTTTAAAATTAATTCTTTAATCCACATCAGGCAAACCAGGCCAGTTTTTGAAGGTGAGGATATGAAAAACTGCATTCTCACTAAGTCACAGCAGATATGACCAAGCAGGTGAAATCACTGGTCCCATGGTTTCCCATCTGACCTATTTTGAAGCGTTGCCCCTCCTTTGTAGCCTATGGCTACTTTCATACTATAATAGCATAACTTAGTAATTATAGCACAGATCAGATGTTTTTTTCAATAACTCCACATGCCTGAAATATCAAAAAAAGCAAGTAAAAAACAGCTTTAGCTTTTTCTAAGCTTCAGGTTTTTCTGTCTTTTCAATTCTCTCTTCCTTCCACTTCGGAAAGAACCTTAACAGTAAGATCATCTGAGTTTTCCAGTGTCTTTCTTCCCTTTGTAGAATTCTTTGAAAATAAAATTTCTCTCATATGTGAAGTATACAGGTGGAATAAGAGAATATCAATAATACTTCACTTTTAAAGTCACAGGATTCACGATAATTTTTTTTTCTTTTTTATGTAGAGTTGATTTACAGTATTATAGTAGTTTCACAACATAGTGACTCCATATTTTTATATTACATTATACTATGTTTAAACTTATTACACTATATTGGCTCTATTCTCTGTACTGTGATTTTTATCTTTTTTATCTTCACTGTGTCTGACAACATATAACAAAATGAGTGATATGTTAATTCCAGTTTTGCAAGACTTCCCAGGTAATTCTTTGTGTATTTCATCTTTGATTTTTTAGTTTAGGAAAAGGTTTTTTATGACAAATCTCCATTCTGCCTTGAATTTTCATTTATTCCAGTCACAAGATTTGCATCAAAATTATCTACAGAAGTTTACTTAGCTTTATTCTTCCAATCTACCAAAATACATTAATTTTTCTTTTATTAGCATGAATTTCCAACTCTAAGGCTATGCCTTCTTCTATCGTTGTAGAAAAATACTAGTTCTATAGAGTCATTTATTGAGTTGATTGTTCAATGTTATTATGATTCAGTTAACTATTTTTCAAAAATTAGTGGTTTGCCTAAATTTGGCTAATTTTCCCTTTACTACATGAATCAGTACATTTTAGCTACCAAACCAATCTAAAACAGTGACTTAAAACAGCAAATATTCATTTGGCTCATGATACTATGAGTTAGCAATTTGGGCTACAATCAGGTGAGCAGTCCTTCCAGTTTGGGGTGAGGTTGGCTATTCTTACCTGGGCTTATTCACACATCTGGAGACCATGAATGACTGGTGGGATTACTGGAGTCTCTATTCATGGGACCACTCATCCTCTAGCAGGTTAGCCCAGATTTGTTTACAAGGTGCTCTCAAGTACCAAGAGCAGCAGGATGGCAAACCCCAGTGCATGGATACTTTTCAAGTCTCATTAGCAAAAAGGTCTTACATGGGAGCCCAACATCAGTATTACACAGCACTGCCAAATTGTATGGGTGCATGGAACAGGGAAAAGCACAGTACACAACTACATCTTCAAACTCACCATCTCCGTTGCCTATAGGCACTGCCAAAGCAACAAATTAAAGGAGAAATAAATTACACTAATTACAGTGATATCATGAACTTACAAATATATTTCTGGTTAAATGTTTTACTATCTGGGCCTCTTATGAATTAGCTCAATTATTATTATTTGACCAAGTAGATCCTCCTAGGTTTTAAGTTTGCCTTAGGCATTTCTCTTAATTGATGATTACATCAGTTCCTTCATACTTTGATAACTGAAAGTGCCAAAAATTACTTGTAAGAACTAAGTTCACAGGGATACATTCACAGTGTATACACTGATTATGGAAATAATATTTTAAAATATTACTATTACCTTTCCACTAATAAAACATGGTAAGCAAGTTTGACAATCAGTAAATTTTCTCTGCAGTAAATCTCCACTATAGTATTCCATTATACAAAAGATGCACCTACCAAATATTAACAGTGGCACATTTATATGCACGGTTAATGAACTCTGATTCAGCAGACTTAAGGGTTATGCCAGATTTACAAAGCCAGGGATTAATCATCTGAATAGCAATAGAGCACAGTGAGTAAGAGTTTAAATAATGAAGCTAGACTGTTGGGTTCAACAACCAGCTTTTAAGTTTGGTAATATGGAGCACAATACTTAACCTCTCTATGCATAAGTTTCCCCCAAAATCAAATGAATAACAGTACCTACCTCATAGGCTAAGTGTGAGGACTAAATGAGTGAATAGATGTCTAATGCTTGGAACCGTGGCATGTAAGCATTTGCTATTCTTATTATTGGCACAAAGGAAATTCATTCAGCTCCCACTCACCTCGGGTATACCAGAGCCACAGACGTATGGCGCAAATACTCGCACCAGGGAGACGGCCAAAAACGCAAACAGCAACGCCCACCGGATGTACATTAGGTAATTCAGAATGTAAGCGCTGGCACCCTAAGCAAGACACAGAACAAGAAAGAACACGTGAGCCACCGCAGAACCGAGCGACGCGCCTGCCCCTCCGCCAGGCAGCTTCTCTCTGGGTCCTGTGTCAGCGAAGAGGCAGGGTTGGCTTCATCAGCTGCTGCTATTGCTACAGTTGGTTCACACACACACGGCGCCGGCTGCTTCTCCGGGAGCTGTGTACGCACACCTTCTACCAGGTGAGGTCTCAGCAGTCATAGAAGCGCCGGCTGCTTCTCCGGGAGCTGTGTACGCACACCTTCTACCAACAGTCATAGCAACTGTGAATGAGGCTTGGTTTTAATCGCTCCGGGCCCTCAAGTTAATGAAAGGTGTAACAGAAAATTCTGCCTTCGAGCCCTGGGAAGGTTTGTTTGGTCTCGTCTATGGTGGATCAGCTTCTTTGCTTTCATGAAGGCCACATCCACGCCGCAGCACGCAGCTGCCCTGCCAGTGAGGAAGTGTGGGAACTGCATTTTAGAATACTGCTACCCAGATGTGGTCCCTGGGCCGGCAGCATAGCATCACCTGGGCGTGGGCTGGAAATGCAGAGTCTCAGGCCCCACCCCAATATTCCAAATTATCTGATGTGTGCGGAACACTTCCTGAACCAAACACACAGTCTGGCGTCTCTGAGGCTGAGGACCTGGTCTGTGGGCGGAGACCACGATTCCCCAGGCCTCAGCTTCTTGCCACCATCTGGATGCCTCACGTGATGGAGAGGGAACAAGAGGGCACCTACAAGCCAGGCTGTGGACACGGCCACATGTGTGCCTGTAAAATGCAAAAACACGCTCCAGGAGGCGGCTTTAGCCTTAACAGTCACAGATATTCACACCCTATGTGGTGAGAAATCAGACGGAGGAATACATTTCACTCAGTGAAAAACGGACTTTTTTTTCACACCCACTACGGTGACTGTAATAAAAAACAGATAACAACAAGTGTTGACAAGGATATGGAGAAATTGGAAACCTCAGACATTGCTTCTGGGAATGTAAAATGTTGCAGCCACTTTGGAAAACAGTCCAGCAGTTCCTCAAAACATTAAACCAAATGACTCAGCTGTTCCACTCCTAGGTATATGCTTAGGAGAAATGAGAACATATGTCATACAAAAACTCGTAGACAAATAAATGTTCATAACAGCCTTGTTCATATTTGAAAATGGAAAGGCATCCATGTGGGTGGATCAGAAGAATTAATATCATTACAATGTTCATACTACCCAAAGTAATCTGCATTCAAAAGCAACAGAATACACATTCTTCTCAAGTGCATATGGAATATTCTCTAGGACAGATGACATTTGGGGCCCCAAAAGACAAGTCTCAATAAATTTAAGAAGACCGAAATCATTTCAAGCGTCTCTTCCAACAACAATGGTATGAAACTAAAAATCAATTACATGAAAAAAACTGGAAAATTCAGAAATATATGGAGATAAAACAACATGCTACTGAACAACTAATGGATTAAAGAAAAAAAAATACCTGAGACAAATGACAATGGGTATAAAATACACCAAATCCTAAGGGGTGCAGCAAAATCAGTTCTAAAACATACGTTCACAGCAATAAATGCCTACATCAAGAAATAAGAAAAAATCTCAGAGAGGCTAACTTTACACTGTATACAAAAATTAACTCAAAATGGATTAAAGACCTGAACACAAGACCAGAAACTATAAAACTTCTAGAAGAAAACAAGGGAAAATCTCTTAATGATGGTATTTAGATGTGACACCAAAAGGAAAGATAACAAAAGCAAAAATAAACAGTGGAACTACATCAAAATTAAAAGCTTCTACAAAGCAAAGGAAACTATCAACAAAGTGAAAAGGCAACCTAGAGAAAGAGAAAAAAATACTTGCAAATATATATCCAAAATATATAAAAATCATACACAAAACTCAATAGCCAAAAACACACAGACAATTCAATTAAAATGTGGGCAGAGGACCAGGATAGACATTTTTCCAAAGAAGACATAAAGATGGCCAACAGGTACAAGGAAAGATTGCTAATCATCAGAGAAATGCAAATCAAACATCAATGAGATATCACCTCACACCTGTCAGAATGATTATAATCAAAATAATTAGAAAACAATTGTTTGTGAGGATGTGGAGAAAAGGAAACCTCTGTGCATTTCTAGTGGGAATGTAAATTGTATGCTCACTATGAAAAACAACATGGAGATACCGCCAGAATTTTAAAATAGAACTACCATATATATCAGCAGTTCGCCTTCTAAATATTTATCCTAAGAAAATGAAAACACTAGATGGAAAATATTTCTTCACCCCCCCATATTCATTGCAACATATCTTACAGTAGCCAAAATGTGGAAACAACTTGAGTGTCCACAATGTATATACAGATTTTTTAAATGTGATACACACACACACACACACACACACATGCACACAATGGAATATTATTTAGTCATAAAAATGAAGGAAATCCTGACATTTGTGACAACATGGATGAACCTTGGATGAAGTGAAATTAAAGGGAAAAAATGCACCCCTAGATACAGAAAAAATATTGGTGATTTGCAGATGCAGGAGTGTGGAGTGGGGTAAAATGCGTGAAGGGGATCAAAAGGTACAAACTTCCAGTTATAAAGTAATTAAGTCCTGGGGATGTAAGGTACAGAATGGTGACTATGGTTAATAACTGTGTATTGTATATTTGAAACTTGCTAAGAGAGGATATTTTAAAAGTTCTCTTTACAAGAACAAGAGATTGTTATTATGTGTGCTAACGGATGTCAACTAGATTTATTGTGGTGACCATTTCACAGTATATACAAATATCAAACCACTGTGTTGTGTACCTAAAACGAATAGAAGGTTGTATGTCAATTTTGTCTCAAAAAAAAAGTGTGGTCTGACATGGAATGTTATGCCACCACAAAAAGAAAAGATGTACTGATACACGCTACCATATGGATGAAGCTTGAAAACATTATTCTAAGAAAGCCAGCACAAAGACCACATATTACACAATTCAATTTGTATGAAATGTCCATAATAAAAATATCTGAACAGAGACACATAGTAGTTCAGTGGTTGTCTAGGGCTGAGGGTTTGGGAGAAATGAAGAGTGACTGCTAATGGGTATAGCATTTCTTCTGTTCTAGAATTGATTGTGGTGATGGTTGCACATACCTGTGAATGTACTAAAGCCACTGAATTGTAAAATTTAAATTAGTGAATTATTTGATAACAGAATTATATTGAAATAAAATTTTCATTAAAAAATGAATAATAAATAATAAAAATAATAAAAACATAAAAAATATGTTTTCACCTCTATAGGTAGACATAAAAGCAAACCCATTTCTTTGGCATGACGTACAAAGAATTCATATTAAGAAAAATGAAGTCAAACACATATTTTAATGCATATATATATATATATATATATACAATATACATATATATTGCATATGAAACAGTGGGAAAGAATTTTCTAAGTGAAGTTTGAACCCTAGAGCTAGAAAAAGCCAAGTGGCAAGTGGCACTCGTAGTAGCCACGACGACGGTCAGGACAGACACTGCAAGGTGAGAGCTTGGACGTCCCCCCGCACCAGCCATGGGGCTCCCAGTCAGGACCCGCCCCTGCACCCACCTCCGACTGTTTCACCAGCAGCTCCGACCACTTCTGCCACAGGGGACACTTGTCCCTGTCCTCAAACGTGGTGTCATTGGAAGTCCAACAGCACTGCTCGTGGCTGTACCAGAAGGCGGACAGGCAGATGCCCTCCTTCAGGTCCGTCATCCAGTCGACGGCGAGATCGATGACCCCGGCCAGGGTGCCTGGAAGAAGCAGCGAGAGCCGCTCAGAGGGACGGCCAGTGTGGCCCAGGGCAGCATGTGCACCTGGAGGGCCAGGCGGAGATGCCAGTGCCCCGGGCTGCCATGCACCCAGGAAGCCTCTTTCTTCAGTCTTGAGGTCACCTGAGGGAGTGGCAGGGCAGCAGGTGTGGCAAAGGTGGAGCCCAATCTTAGGTACAAAGGCCGTTAATGTGCTGTCCTTGGTGACTTAAATCAGGCAGGAGAGAGAGATGCAGGCCTGAGCTCATCACAAGCTACAGCAGCCTAGCAGGTTTTGGAATTCATGCCTTCCAAATTTTAAAAATAGAGTACATATACCAAAAGTGACATAACCCCACTTCCCTGCTTCCTCACCATTTTTGTTGCCACTCAGACCACCAATTTGGAGTCACTTCTGTCCTAAACCACTGCAAGAACCTCTTTTCTTGGCTCCCTGCTCTAGTCCAAGGGGGTCTCCACACTCTATTTCAAAATTGTCTACCCCCGCATGTCAATCTCCTTATTTATCTTCCTATTCCAGCACTTATACCACCTCCTTCAGAAAAACTTCCCTGATTTCTTGAATCTGAGCAAGGTGCACTTCCTAGGCATTCCCCCCTTCACTGTACGTATCACATCCTGATGTAGATATAGATATAGATATATTCCCACTAGTCTATAAGTGTGAGAAAAAAGATTCCACTGTCTGGTTTGCATGCCATGGTGGGAGTCAGACCACACCTCCAGACCCTGTGTCCACTCCAAATTGACAAGGGCAATGTGCTTTGTCCATTTTTGTATGCATGTCAGGTATATAGTTGGAGCTATGTATCCATGTTGAATGAATGAGTGCAAATGAATGAAAATATCAGAAAACTCAGGTCCATCCATTCACTGGAGGGGTATTTACTAAGCACCTACTCACTATGCCTTATACCATGCCCTTGGGATACAACAGTGAATGAAATAGACTCAAGTCTGTGCCTTGGTGGAATTGCACCTCATGGTAGGACAAAGACACTAGACAAAATAAGAAAGTAACTTAGAGGCTCATTTAGAACCCCCTAATAAGTATTAGAGAGAAAATGTAAAGAAGGGCTAAAATGATCCAGCTGCTTTCAAAGTAGCCTGGCAGCTCCTCAAAAGATTAAACATAGAGTTACCACATGACCAAGCAATTCCACTCTTGGGTACCTTCCCAAGAGAAATGAAAACACACATCCACACAAAGATGTACACCAATGTTCACAGCAGCATTACTCATAATAACTAAAGAATAGAAACATGCATAAATCTTCAGAACATTATGCTGAGTAAAAGAAGACAGAAACAAAAAGTCACATATTATACAATTCCATATACATTACATTCACAATATAATATATATATGAATTGTCCAGAATAGGTGAATCCACAGAGACAGAAAATTGATTGTTGATTACTGGTTGCCTAGACCTGAAGATGAGGGAGTGTTCACGGATAGAGGATGATAGGTAGAGGGTATACATAGGTCCTTCTGGGGAGGATAAAATCAGATTTAATGTGGTGAAAGTTACACAACTCTGTGAATATACTAAAACTACTAAATTGTGCACTTAAAGTGTGAATTGTGTGTGTAAAGGTAAATTGTATGGTATGAAAATTATATCTCAATAGAACTGTACAAATAAATTGGTGTGTGTGAGAGACAGATATACAAAGTGACACTCACAGAGAAATCAAGCTAGCAAGCAGGTAGTTGAGAAGGATGAAACTAGAGAGGGAGGGAGGGATACATTATATTTCACAGAGATTGTCAGGGAATGCCTCAAGTGGAAGATTCCATTTGAACAAAGACCTTAAGAAGGTAAGGGGGGGCCCTACTGATATACAGGGGCAGACCCAATGATCACCCCAAATTCCTTCACTAGTCATTCATGCATAATCACATTTTCCCACACCCAATCCTCTGATTCTGACAGTCCTGGAGTCTCAGTCTTCCTTCTGTGGAACAACAGTGACACCCAGTGGTAGCTCATGATAAACTCCCTGCAGAGGAAAGGGGCTTTGGCCACCCAGCCCCAAATAAAAGGGCTAGGGTGTCCTACATGGGCAGACAGGCTAGGCAGTGGACCCCTGAGTCTTCTCCGCTGTTAGACCAGCTTGGAAGCAGGAAAGTGAATACTACATAGCTTGCTGGTTTTCCTCCCTTTTGAGGTGCATCCAGGTCAAAAGACTATTTTAATCACCTTAATTTTCAATATTATCCTATTCTTCCTCCTGTATTTATTTGCTGAAATATCCATGGATCTACTTTCTGTACCTCCAGTGGCTCCCACCCTTAACTACATAACAGAATCACCTGAGAACAGTAGAGGCTTTTAAAATCCAAATCCTCTTCAGGGATCATGTTTAAATAATCAGCCATGGAGCCTGGGCAGCCTTATTTTTATAATTCCCCAGATGATTCCACCTGCAAGTGCAAGAACTGACAGAAATATGGACAATATTAATGTTAGCTGGTCAAAATCCAGATTTATTAAAGACAGCACATCAGGTTCTTAGAATCAGTAAACCTAGGGTGTGCTATTTACTCCAGCAAGATGACAGAATATATATTTCAGGTTTCTTCATTATACTACTATTTCTTCTTTTTAGGAGCATGAATGGTAAATACACTGCAATATTTTATAGATCTATTTTAAATAAGGACAAACATTCACAGCAACTCCTGTAATGTCCACCTTCCAATGTTTTTATAGTCAAGCAAAACTGGCTGCAATACTGTGTGTATTTGAAGTCTGAATTCCCTCCTATTATTGCTATTATATACTGGGAAATGCTACTGGGGAAGGAAGGATAGAATCAGAGAAATGATACATGCAACTGCTGTGGCTAGTGGAAAAGGGCTCCCCTTTCTAAGCATTCCTCTTGGCTCTTCATTATATTGAAGGTGGCAACCAGATGACTGTGTAGGGGTGATATCTGAGGCCTGCCTCGATGATAGATTTTATATTAAATATATGTTCATGTATTTTGTTCTTATATATTACAAAGAATAAATCCCTTTAATGTGTGTAAAGAAGAAACACTCTATATTCTGAGTACCATCCCAAACATTTGATCCTTAACATTTCATCATTTCCAGCTTTGCATTAGAGTACCAGACGCTTTTCTATTACCTGCCAACAGGTCGATGAACAACATCACCACGCATCATGACCAGGCATCAAGCAAACTCTTGATAAACTCCCATATGAACTCCTTACTTCTGCTTGCTATTTATAAACAAAGCAGATACAGTGGTTGATCTGGTAACATTTTCTAGTTCATGCTTCCTTCTCTGAAACTGTTTCCTTAGGAAATACAGAGGTTGAGAAAAATTAATATAATAAAGCAACTCAATTCCCTACTAATAATATTCTTTCAGTTAGCTACAAAATGATAAAATGGGGTTTCTACACAGATCTACAGACATGCCACAATAATCCTGAAGGAATTAGAGTAGAAAAAATTTACTTAATTAAAAGTATATATTGAGTGTGAATTAGTCTGATTACTTAAAAGGTATTTTAAATAGAGACATTGATTCAGTGTCATCATTTTCACTAAAAGCCTGTTTAACAAAAACTTCATTTCCCTCATTTGTTTTCAAGGTTAAATTTTAACAGCAAGAGTTTTGAATTAGCTATCACGGATTACATTTACTTACAAAAACATTTGCCAAACTGAATTTGGCCTGAGGGCTACAGTTTGCTGACCCTTGCTCCAGACTGAAGGCTGCCCCATATCCCATGTTCCTCCATGTTGGAGCCAAGCAACTGCATCATCTTCTTGACTCCACCTCACTTCCCACACATATCTCTACCTCGTTTCCATGCCAAATTGAATGAAATGATGTGACACAGTCATACTCTCAATGTCACTCCTCATCCTACCATAAAGCTGCTCTCCTTGAGGTCACTGAACTCAGAGCTCTTTGAATTGCCTAAATGTGCCATATTCTTTCATGCTTCTGTAAATTAAAAAAGGGCCACTCCTGATTTTAGAAACCATTGCCCTTTCTCTGCGTAACAAACTCTTAGTCATCCTTCAAGACCCAACTGAAATGTCACTTTCTTTTTAAAAAACCTATCCCTAACTATCCCTCCTAAATGACCCCACAGAACTTGATACATAACTTTGTTGTAACCCATTAAAATATATATTGATTGCCAACTAGATGCAAGTCACTGTAATATGTGCTTTCATAGACACACAACCTCATTTAATCTTCAGGCATAATTAACTCCATCTTTACAGATAAGAAGATGGGGTCCAGAAATGGCATGCCAAAAGTCACCCAGGCTAAAGTTGTCAAAGTCAGGATGTACCCAATCTGTCTGGTTCCAGAGCCCCCTCTTTGCCCTCTACACAACACCTCTGTATGACACAGCCTTCCACCCAAAGCACCTGGTATTATAATTACCTGTCCACACCTCTGCCTCTCCCACTAGCCCTTCTCTTCTCTAGAACCTAGCTCAGCACATGACACATGAACCCAAGCACTAGCTCAGTAACTATCCAATGAAAACATGCCCTCCAAAGGGATTCCTCTCAAAGTATCCTTATGAACAGCACATACCTTTCTGTGTCTCTCAGTGTCTCATGACTTTTCCCTCAGCCAGTCGATGATGTGGAAGTCCTCATACATCCCCACATTGGGGAATGACTCATCAAGGAAATCCATTAGTTTTCCAGAGCCAATTATTGCTCCTGCATTGACCATGCTACTTACACCTGGGAGAGAAAACCTGTCCGGAGAAATGTAAGCAAGAGCTGTAATGAAGATGGTGGAGTAGGGAGACCCTGAGTTCATAGACCCAACAAAAAATACAGCTATTTGCAAAGAACTTACTGATGAGAAATACAAGAAGACTAGCAGAAAAGACCTTCTACAACTAAAGATGTAAAGAAGGAACCACAAGAAGACAGGTAGGTGGGCAGAGGTGCAGTACAGTGAAGAAACCATACTCCTGATGAGTGACACACAAATGGGAGGGTAATCACAATGGCAAAGTTCTCCCCAAGGAACAAGGGGTCCAAGTCCTACTTCAGTCTCCCCAGCCAGGAGGTCCTGCATAAACAAGATGAGCCCTGAGAATGTTTGGCTTTGAGAGCCAGTGAGGAATTCTTTAAAGAGACCAAAGGCTGTGTGAAATAGACTCCAGTCTTAAAGGGTGCACACAAAATCTCACACACTCCAGGACCCAAGGCAGAAGCAGCAATTAGAAGGCCCTGGGGTCAGTCCCACTTGCTGATCTTGGAGAACCTCCCAGAGAGATAGGACGCAACAGGAGTTCAACCTGGGAATAGAGATGCTAGCAGTAGTCTTTTTAGGAATTCATCCTACCACACACAAACGAAGCTTTACAAACAAGCAGAAAGTAAGAGTTCAGCAATGCTAAACTAGCTTTACAAGAAATGTTAAAGAGATTTCTCTAACTGAAAATGATGGCCACAACTAGAAATATTAACATTACAAGAAAAAAAAAACTCATTGGTAAAGGCAAATACAAACTAAAGGTAGTAAATAAACCATGTATAAAGCTAGTAGGAAGGTTAAAGATAAAAGTACTAAAATTATATGTATCCACAAAAAGTACTTAAGCGATACCGAAAAAAAAAGATGTGAAATATGATGTCAAAATAGTAAATATGGGAGGGAGGTGGTGGAGTAAAAATTCAGGGCTGTGAACTGTGTTAGAACTTAAGAGATCAGTAACTGAAAATAATCATGTATATACAAAAAGTGAGATTGGTATATATAAATACCATGGTAACCACAAACCAAAAAAAACAAAAAAACTAGATACATGGGTACACAACAATAGATACACAACAATAAAGAGAAGGGAATCAAAACATAACACTAATATCGTTATCAAATCACAAACAGCAAAAGAAGAAAGAAACAAAAAGAACTACCAAAAAAATGGCAATAAATACATATCTATCAATAATTACTTTAAATGTAAATGGGTTAAATGCTCCAATCAAAAGATGTAGAATGGCTGAACAGCTACAAAAGCAAGACACAAATATAGGTTCCCTCTGAGAGACTCACTTCAAAAAGAAAGACACAAACAGACTGAAAATGAGAGTATAGGAAAACGTATTTCATGTGAATGCAAATAAAAAGAACTCCAAGTGTAGCAATACTTACATCAGACAAAATAGACTTTAAAACAAGAGACAAAGAAGAACATTGTGTAATGATCAAAGGATCAATCCAAGAAGACAATATAACAATTGTGAATACATATGCCCTCAACATAGGAGCACCTAAGTACATAAAGCAAATAAACAGACGTAAAGAGAGAAATTGACAGTAACACAGTAATAGTAGGACTTTAATACCCCATTTACATCAATGGAGAGATATTCCAGACAGAAAATCAATAAGAAAACACTGGCCTTAAATGACACATTAAACCAGATGGACTCAACAGACACACATAGAACATGCCATACAAAAGCAGAAGAACACTCATTCTTTTCACGTGCACACGGGACATTCTCCAGGATAGATTACATGCTAAGCCACAAAACAAGTCTCAGTAAATTTAAGAAGATTGAAATTATATCAATCACAACACTATGAGATGGAAAATCAACTACAAGAAAAAAACTGCAAAAAAACACAAACACTACTAAACAATAAATCGATCACTGAAGAAATCAAAGAAAAAATTTAAAAAAAAAACACTAGAGACAAATGAAAACAAAAGCACAAAGACCTAAATGCAATTCTAAGAGGTATGTTTATAGTGATACAAACTAACCTCAGAAAATAAGAAAAATATAAAATAAACAACCCAAACTTACACTTAAAGGAACTAGAAAAAGAAAAGCAAACAAGACCCAAAGTTAGTAGAAGAAAGAAGTTATAAAGACCAGAGAAGAAATAAAAGAGAGGTTAAAAAAAATAGAAAAGACAAATGAAATTGAGTTCATTCTCTGAAAAGAAAAATAAAATTGATAAAACTTCAGCAGACTCATCAAGAAAAAAAAGAAGGGCCCATGTCAATAAAATCAGAAATGAAAAAGGAGAAGCTACAACCAACACTGCAGAAATACAAATGATCATAAGAGACTACTGTAAACAACTATATGCCAATAAAGTGGACAACCTAGAAGAAATGGATAAATTCCCAGAAATTTACAATCTCCTAAGATTGAACCAGGAAGAAATAGAAAATATGAATAGAACAACCACCAGTAATAAAATTGAATTGGTAATTTAAAAAATTTCCAACAAACAAAAGTCCAGGACCAGATGATTTCACAGGTAAAATCTACCAAACATTTAAGAAGAGTTAACACCTATTCATCTCAAACTATTCCAATATTGCAGAGAAAGGAAAGTTTGCAGAGAAAGGAAAGTTTCTGAACTCATCCTTTGAGGCCAGCATCACCCTGATACTGAAACCAAACAAAGATATCACAAAAAAGAAAATTATAGGCCAATATCACTGATGAACATAGATACAAAAATTCTCAACATTATATTAGCATGCAGAATCTAATAACACATTAAAAGGATGCTAGACCATGATCAAGGGGGATTTATCCCTGAAATGTAAGTATGGCTCAATACCCACAAGTCAATCAATGTGATACACCATATTAACAAACTGAAGAATAAAAACCATATGGTCATCTCAATGGATGCAAAAAAGTCTTTTGACAAAATTCAACATCCATTTATAATAAAAACTCAAAACAAAGTGGGTATAGAGGGAACATACCTCAACATAATAAAGGTCATATATGACAAGTCCACAGCTAACATCATATTCAATGGTGAAAAGCTAAAATCATTTCCTCCAAGATCAGGAATAAGACAAGAATGTCCACTCTCACCACATTTGTTCAACACAGTACTAAAAGTCCTAGTCATGACAATTAGACAAGAAAAAGAAAGAAAAAGAATAAATTGGAAAAGAAGAAGGAAAACTGCCACTATTTGCAGATGACAGGAATATATATATATAGAGAGAGAGAGACTATGTATATATAATATACATATATAATACATATGGCCCTAAAGATGCAACCAAAAAACTACTAGATTCCATCTATGAATTTGGTAAAGTTGCAGGATATAAAATTAATAAACAGAAATCAATTGCATTTTTATACATTAAAAATGAACTATCAGGAAGAGAAACTAGGAAAACAATCCCATTTGCAATCACATCGAAAAATAAAATATCTTAGGATATTTTATCTTACTTAGGAATAAATCTAACTAAAAAGATTTAAAAACTGTACTAAAAAAAAACCTATAAGACACTGATGAAACCATTGAAGTTTACAGCAACAGATAGAAAGAAATACCATGCTCATGGATTGGAAGAATTAATATGGTTAAAATAACCATACTACCCAATACAATCTGAAGACTGAATGCATCTCTATCAAAATACTGAAGGCATTTTTTGAGAGAACTAGAACAAATAATTCTAAAATTTATATGGAAACACAAAAGATCCCAAATAGCCAAAACAATCTTGAGAAGGAATAAAACTGACAACATATGACAAGTCCATAGCTTGTCACGCCATTATTTCAAACTATACTGAAAAGCTACAGTAATCAAAACAGTGTGGTACTGACACCAAAAAAAAAGTAGATCAATAGAACAGATGGAAATCCGAAAAATGTTCCCACATTTATGTGGACAGTTAATCTACAACAAAGGAGGCAAGAATATACAATGGGGAAAAGACAGCCTCTTCAATAAATGGTGTTGGGAAAACTGGATAGGTACATGTAAAAGAATCAAGCTGGACTATTCTCTCACACCATGCACAAAAATAAATTCAAATAAATTCAAAATGGATTAAACAATTAAATGTACGACCTGAAACCATACAACTGCTAGAAGCAAACTTAGGCAGTAGCCATTTGACATCAGTCTTAGTAATACATATATATATATTGGATATGTCTCCTCAGGTCAGAGAAACAAAAGCAAAAACAAACGGGGCTACATCAAACTAAAAAGCTTTAGCATGGAGAAGGAAACTATCAACAAAACAAAGAGGCAAAATACTGAATAGAAGATATTTGCACACAATACACCTGATAATGAGCTAATATCTAAAATATACAAAAAATGCATACAGCTCAACATCAAAAAAACAAACAACCTGATTAATAAATGGGCAGAGGATCTGAACAGACATTTTCCTAAAGAAGACATACAGATGGCCAAAATGTACATAAAAAGGTGTTATCACCCACAATAGGGGAAATGCAACTCAAAACCACCATAGATATCACCTCACATCTGTCAGAATAACTATTACTAAGAGACAAGAAATAACAAGTGTTGATGAGGATGTGGAGAAAAGGGAATCATTGTACACCCTAGTGAGAATGTAAATTGGTGCAGCCACTGTGGAGAACAGTTTGTATTATTCCCCCAAAATTTAAAGTATAACTGCCATATGATCCACCAATTCCACTCCCAGGTATACATCTGAAGAAAATGAAAACACTAATTACAAAAGATACATGTACACAAATGCATTATTTACAATAGCCAAGATACAGAATCAACCTAAGTGTCCGTCAACAGATGAGTGGATAAAAAAAATGTGGTACATATACAAAATGGACTGTTAGCAATAAAAAGAATGAAATTCTGCCTTTTGTGACAACATAATACCTAAAGGTATTATGTTTAATGAAATAAGTCAGGCTGACAAAGTCAAATATTGTATGATTTCACTTACATATGAAATCTAAAAAACAAATGAACAAACATAATAAAACAGAAACAGTTATAAATACAGAGAAAAAACATGTGGTTGCTGGGGGAAGGGAAGTAGGGGGGAAAGAAATACGGGAGGGAGATTAAGAAGTACAAACTTCCATTTGCAAAATAAATGAATCATGGGTATGAAATGAACAGTGTGGTGGATATAGTCAATACCTATGCAATCTCTTTGTATGGTGACATATAACTAGACTTATCGTGGTAATCCTTTTGAAATGTATAGAAATATTTAATCATTATTTTGTGTAAAAGGAACTAACACAGTATTGTAAGTCAATTATACTTTAAAAACAAACAAACTCAGAATGACAGTTCAGATTAGTGGTTACCAGAAGTCGGCACAGGGAGCTGGGAAACTGGATGAAGGCAGTTAAAGGTACAAATATCCAATTAGAAGACAAATAAATACTAGGGATGTAATGCACAACATGAAAAATATAGTGTTGCTGTATGTTTTATATGAAAGTCGTTAAGAGTTTAAATCATGAGTTTTCATTAGAAGAAAAAATAATTTTCTGTTTAAGTGTGTCTCTATTAGAGAGGAAGGATGTTCACTAAAGTTATTGTGGTCATCATTTCATGACATATGTAAGTCAGTCATTATGCCATACACCTTAAAATTACACAGTGCTATATGTCAATTATATATTAATAAAACTGGGAGGGAAAAATCCAACCAGGATGCCTGCAGAGACATGGCAGAAAAATTCACTGCACTATTTCTTCCTGTATAAGGAAAACTTATTTCAGCAGAGTCATCTGCTGTAATGAAATACATATTCAGTCATTTCTCATTGTTCATGGTAGTTCTGTTCTACAAAGTTACCACAAGCACTAAATAGTTGTGTTCTACAAAGTTACCACAAGCACTAAATACTCGTGAACCATCACCCCCTAAGAGAACTACATGTTAGATTTGTGTGAGCTTCTGGTCTCATTTTTGTCAACAAATCAATACATATCCTTGTTTTACATGTGTTTCTAATTAAAGACCTTTTTGAATATATACTGGTGATTCAAACACACTGAACTCACCCAGACAGCACTGTAACAGGTCTGAACAAAGCTTAACTAATCCATGTATGTTCTCCATAAGGCTCACTGCAGCCTTCTTCTGCTGAGAATCACTAGAGAGCACTCTAAAAAGGCACTTACAGCCATTTTAAACACCAAAATCAACAAAAAGCACAGAACTCTGAAAAATATGACACTACATAGACTACTAAAAGCACACTAATTTACAGAATGAGAGCTGAAAAAAAGGAGACAGAGCATTGCTCTATTCAGCCTCAGCTATTAATGTCGTATTTCTGGAAATTTTTTGCTACTCTCTGCACACGCACATGTCCTTGAATGACCATGAAACTGCCACAAGTGTTGATACAGAGTTACAAATAAACTTTAACAAGTAGGCAAATTCTCAACTCTGCAATAACAAAGGCATTAAAATGAGAGGGTTAGAGGTAAAATAGGGTCAGTGTACATGATTCAAAATCAAATCGTTTTTAACAAAACAACACCAGGTACTCCGGGAATATAGAGTGGGCCACTCAGGCAGACAGCCTATATGAATATTACAGATATTTAAGATGTATGGTACAGCAGAGTGAAAAATGCCATGAAGGCTTTAATTAACTGGTGGGAGCCAAGACAGCCTTTGAAGGTGGACAAGGAGTCATGACAACGTTCCTGAGCTAACAGCCATGCAAGACTCCCTGCAAGGGGCTGTACATATAGATGCTCACGTATAATTTGTCTTAAAATACAATCAGAACAGCTCCTGGTGGGAGAGCAGCAGTAGGGTTGAGGGTTTCTTCCTTTCCTGCCTAAGATAACAATTCTACTCCCATGATCCTGGGTTCTGTTATCTAGAATATAAATAAGCCAACACATAGTATAGTGACATAGTCGCTTATTATGAATCACATATGAACAAATTTAAGCTACAGATACACAGAGAATGCTTTACAAAAGAAGAAAATGCTTTGCACATGACCATCATGTCTACAGTTAGCAGAAAAAGAAATAATACAGTCCTACAAAGACAAGAGATTGGAATAAGCACTAATAAAACCACTTTGGCAAAAAGGATGGAAATTTGAATTGTAGGATGAGGTACCACAGAAGTGCTGGAATACACTGTTAATGAGCTGAAGAAATTGGAGGGGATGAGGGATGAATAAGTACAATAAGTACACACAATCTGTGACTCTATTTCTGTTTTTTAAATAACTTCATTTTTTTTAGATTCCACATATAACCGATATCATAGGATATTTATCTTTCTCTGCCTAACTTCACTCAGTATGACAATCTCTAGGTCCATCCATGTTGTTGCAAATGGCATTATTTCATTCTTTTTTATGGCTGCGTAATATTCCACTGTATGTATGTACCACATCTTCTTTATCCATTCGTCTATCAATGGACACTTAGGTTGCTTCCATGTCCTCGCTGCTGTAAATAGAGCTGCAATGAACATTGTGGTAATGACTCTTTTTGAATTATGGTTTTCTCAGGGTATATACCCAGTAGTGGGATTGCTGGGTCATATGGTAGTTCTATTTTTAGTTTTTTAAGGAACATCCATACTGTTCTCCATAGTGGATGTATCAATTTACATTCCCACCAACAGTGCAGGTGGGTTCCCTTCTCTCCACACCCTCTCCAGCATTTATTGTTTGTAGATTTTTTTTTTTAACTTTGGGTTTATTTATTTATTTATGGCTGTGTTGGGTCTTCGTTTCTGTGCGAGGGCTTTCTCTAATTGCGGCAAGTGGGAGCCACTCTTCATCACGGTGCGTGGGCCTCTCACTATCGCAGCCTCTCTTGTTGCGGAGCACAGGCTCCGGACGCGCAGGCTCAGCAATTGTGGCTCATGGGCCTAGTCGCTCCGTGGCATGTGGGATCTTCCCAGAACAGGGCTCGAACCCATGTCCCCTGCATTGGCAGGCAGATTCTCAACCACTGCGCCACCAGAGAAGCCCTTGTTTGTAGATTTTTTGATGATGGCCATTCTGACTGGTGTGAGGTGATACCTCATTTAGTTTTGATTTTCATTTCTCTAATAACTAGTGACGTTGAGCATCTTTTCACATGCCTCTTGCCCATCTGTATGTCTTCTCTGAAGAAATGTCTATTTAGATCTTCCACCCATTTTTGGATTGGGTTGTTTGTTTTTTTGATACTGAGCTGCATGAGCTGTTTGTATATTTTGGAGTTTAATCCCTTGTCAGTTGCTTCATTTGCAAATATTTTCTCCCATTCTGAGAATTGTCTTTTCATCTTGTTTATGGTTTCCTTTACTGTGCAAAAGATTTTAAATTTCATTAGGTCCCATTTGTTTATTGTTTTTATTTTCATTACTCTAGGAGGTGGATTGAAAAAGATCTTGCTGTGATTTATGTCACAGAGTGTTCCGCCTATGTTTTCCTCGAAGAGTTTTATAGTATCTGGCCTTATATTTAGGTCTTTAATCAGTTTTGACTTTATTTTTGTGTATGGTGTTAGGGAGTGTTCTGACTTCATTCTTTTCCCCGGTTTTCCCAGCTACACTTATGGAAGAGACTGTCTTTTCTCCATTTATATTCTTGCCTCCTTTGTCATAGATTAGGTGACAATATGTGTGTGGGTTTATCTCTGGACTTTCCATCCTGTTCCACTGATCTATATTTCTGTTTTTGTGCCAGTACCATACTGTCTTGATTACCGTAGCTTTGTAGTATAGTCTGAAGTCAGGGAGCCTGATTCCTCCAGCTCTGTTTTTTTCTCTTAGATTTTTTCTGGCTATTCATAGTCTTTTGTGTTTCCATACAAATTGTAAAATTTTTGGCTCTAATTCTGTGAAAAAATGCCATTGGTAATTTTATAGGGATTGCATTGGATCTGTAGATTGCTTTGAGTCATATAGTTATTTTCACAGTATTCATTCTTCCAATCCAAGAACATGTTATATTTCTCCATCTGTTTGTGTCATCTTTGATTTCTTTCATCAATATCTTATAGTTTTCTGTGTATAGGTCTTTTGCCTCCTTAGGTAGGTTTATTTCAAGGTATTTGAAGGTATTTCAAGGTATTTGAAGGTATTTCAAGGTATTATTCTTTTTGATGCAACTGTAAATGAGATTGTTTCTTTAATTTCTCTTTCTGATATTTCACTGTTAATATATAGGAATGCAAGACATTTCTGTGCATTAATTTTATATCCTGTAACTTTACTAAATTAATTGATTAGCTCTAGTAGTTTTCTGGTGGCATCTTTAGGATTTTCTATGTATAGCATCATGTCATCTGGAAACAGTGACAATTTTACTTCTTCTTTTCCAATTTGGATTCCTTTCTTTCTTATTCTTCTCTGCTTGCTGTGGCAAGGACTTCCAAAACTATGCTGAATAAAAGTGGCAAGAATGGACATCCTTGTCTTGTTCCTGATTTTCCATCTATGTCCACTTTCTGGATGGTTTTTATTATAAATGGGTTCCAAATTTTGTCAAAAGCTTTTTCTACATCTATTGAGATGATCATATGGTTTTCATTCTTCAGTTTGTTAATATGGTGTATCACATTGATTGATTTGCATATATTGAAGAATCCTTGCATCCCTGTGATAAATCTCACTTGATGATGGTGTATGATCCATTTGATGTGTTGTTGGATTCAGTTTGCTAGTATTTTGTTGAGGATATTTGCATCTATGTTCATCAGTGATATTGGCCTGTAATTTTCTTTTTTTGTGATACCTTTGTTTCACACCCACATTGATAGCCAACCCTCGCCTCCCCAGAAGACCCTTCAAGACCCCTAGGTAGGTGTAGTGCAGGATCCTATAGAGGTACTGTTTTGTACTGGGTTCTAGTGCATGTGAGACCTTGTGAGTGCCCTCCAAGAGTGGCTTCTCTTTTTCCCCCAGCCCTGTGGAGCTCCTCAACTGAAGTCTCTCTGGCCTTAAAGGCTAAATCCTCTGGGATTCTTTTTCTGGATGTCAGACCATCAGACTATCTTGCAGAGCTAATTTTATGTAGGAACATTCCTGTGTAGCCTGGGTGGGTTTTATACATATATATGTAAGTAAAACTATATATATATACACACATACATATATATAACTATATATATATACACATATATAGAAAATTATATATTCATATGTGTATATATATATAGTGTGTGTGTGTGTATGTGTGTGTGTGTGTGTGTTTGTGTGTGAGGGCTGTTTTTAGTGAGGATGACTGCCATGTCTTTCCTTAGTGTGTCCTGGCCATATCCCCTTGATAGGGGGTTGACTGGTGCTGTGGTGACCAGAGCCTACCCTGGATATTTAGTGGGGCTTCCCTTTGCTCTGTGGTTATCACTGCCCTGTCAGGGGTGGGGTCTGCCCCATAACTGTTGGAGTAGAGACCCCCAGATCTGTTTCTTAGCTGTGTTTCTGATCGGCAGCACAAGGTTGGTGAGATTAGAGCACTCTCACTGAGAGAGAAGCCAGTAAGTTTTTCTCCTCAGGAGATGTTCACCTGTGAATGTGCTCTATTATGTCCCCTTTTGCCCAATGTGTGGGCTCACAAAGTACACTGTTACTGGCACTTCTCTCGGTCCCGCCTTATCTGTGGGTATAATGGCAATTGGCCCTGGTGACTCTCAGACATTGTTTTCACTAGGCCACCAGCACAGACCCACCGAGGTCAGGTCCCAGGACTGCAGTAATCATGCACCTGGACCTGCTGTGGGAGCTATGGAGGCAGCTCAGACTCTGGTTTGGCCCAACCTCTGCATGTATATGCCCACAGAGCCCACAGCTGCTAAAGCCAGACCGCTCTCAGCTTCAGGAGTACTTATTGTCCTTTCAGATGTTCCGCAGGTGCTCAATTTAGGAAGCCGTCAGCAGAGGTGTAAACTCCCAGTTTGTGCAGCTGGGAGGAGAGATTTTAGGTCTTCTTCCTTAGTCACATGGTCCCTGGGGCTCAGTTGTGGTTTCAGTCCCACCTATGTATATGGACCACCCTCAGGTGTCTGCTCCTGAGGCTGCCGGAGCACAGGAGCCCTTCAGCTGGAAGGGAGCCAAGGTGACGATGGGGTGAACGGGCCACCCAGGCGGGAGGGAGCAGAGAAGGAGATGGCTGTGGGCACATGAGCTCACTCTGGTGGGACCCCTCCCAGTGCCTCTGGAGGCAACGACTGGCGTGTGGGGAGAGAGACTGCAATGGTGGCCTCATCCTTTGCTCATCACTCAACAATGGTACTTTACTTCTGTGGTGGTCCAGGCTTCCTCCATGAGCATTCCTGCTTGCAGAACTCCTCACTCCTGTCCCCTCAGCCTGTCTCCTCACAGACAACAGCAGTCCCCTACCCAGGTCTGCTCTCCAAACCCCATGCTTCAGCATCCAGCCCCTGTCTGTACTGGTGGACACATGTCTCAGGCTGGGGCGTGCAGGGCTGTGGCCCAGACCATCTGTGTAGGTCACACTCTGTCCTGCCTGCCACCGACCAGTTGCTGTGCTTCCTCTGAGCCCCCGAAACTCCCCTTCTGTCCCACCTGATCTCACTGCTGGTGAGGGGACTTCCCCAGGTACGGGAATCTTTCCTCTCCTTTAGCTCCCTGTCCAGGGGCACAGGTCCTGTCCCTTCCTCTCCTCTTCCTTTTCCCTTCTTATTTCTTTCATCCTAACCAGTTACATGTGGATCTTCCTTGTCCTTTTAGGTGTCTGAGGTCCTCTGTTAGTGTCCAGCTGATGCTCTGTGAGAATTGTTCCATTTATAGATATATTCTTGATGTACCTGTGGGAGAGATGAACTCCACATCCTCCTACTCCTTTGCCATCTTGAGGATCTCCTGGAACTTTTCATAAGGAATCTCATATCAAACTTTTAAAAGGACTTTCAAGGTCAGGAAAGTAATGACTTGCCATCAAATTTCACCTCCAATACTTATAGATTTGACTGAATTCCTCTCTTCTCAGGGTCCAAAATATGTTGAGGTTCCTGCACCTCTCAACAAATGGCCTTCCTGGTAAGGCTGCTGGGAACTCTATAAGCAAGGTAGCAAGTTGTTTTTCCAAGGCATTTTATGGCTCCATAAATTCTACCTTGGATCTTTAAAGTTCTTTAAAGTTCTTAGTTCTTTAAATCTGTTCAGATTTGATTTTATGTATTTTTCCAAATATGACATTTCAGTCAAAACTACACTAATGCAACCAATATTTCTGATGGTATCCTGTTAAAAGGAGAAAAGATTCTTATTGAACTCATGCAAATGACTCACTAAGAATTTCTGAATTCTGGAGGGATTAGGTAGAGAGAAAAGATAAATGCTTAAATTCTGCTTATAAATGTATAATTTGCCAAACTGCTGTAAGTCAGAGTTAGCCTAAGGGGAAAAGTGTCCCTATATCTGGGAAAACAAAGATCAAAAATTAATAGTATTTCAGACAAAAAATCATAAAAGTTATAAGTTCATTCAATTCCATGTAATTAATACTTGTTCTGCTTGAGTTCAGTTTTTCCATTACTTCTGTCCACCATGCCTGATGATTGAGGGAAACACAGATAGTGATAATTTTAGGTAGTTTGCAAGGTTTCTGTTAAGGATCCTGTAATTTGCCCAATGAAGTGGGTGCCTTGATCACTGGAGACTCTGGAAGGTATACCCCAAGTGGAAAACACATTTTTCTAACAGTTATTTTTAATTCCTCTTTAAAGGTTCCCTTTTTCACAAATTTTTTACAACTTTGTGTTCATTTGATTTCTTTCCTGTTTAGAAATAACCAGCTTTAGTAAAAAATCACTTCCCTTTTCCTTAACAACAACAACAAATCAACATTCTTCATACTTTCTCTTACGAATTATATATCCTACTTTACACATACAATCTCTTTCATCTTAATTTCTAAAAACACATGCCATGTTATAGTACAGTATCTCAATAAACCACAAAATATTGGTTAATAGTCTCAAACATATTTAATCTCTCTGTAAGAAGAGGTCAAAAGTAGGTATACAGGGAAGGGGGAAGAAGATGGCGGAAGAGTAAGACGCGGAGATCACCTTCCTTCCCACAGATACATTAGAAATACATCTACACGTGGAACTGCTCCTACAGAACACCCATGGATGCTGGCAGAAAACAACAGACCTCCCAAAAGGCAAGAAACTCCCCACGTACTTGGGTAGGGCAAAAGAAAAAAGAAATAACAGAGACAAAAGAAAAGGGACGGGACCTGCACCTGTGGGAGGGAGCCGTGAAGGAGGAAAGGTTTCCACACACTAGGAAGCCCCTTCGTGGGCAGAGACTGCGGGTGGCAGAGGGGGGAAGCTTCGGAGCCACGGAGGAGAGCGCAGACACAGGGGTGCAGAGGGCAAAGCGGAGAGATTCCCGCACGGAGGATCGGTGCCGGCCAGCACTGACCAGCCCGAGAGGCTTGTCTGAGCCCCCAAAGCAGCTGCTCCTTTAACCCCGTTCTGTCTGGGCGGGGAACAGACGCCCTCAGGCGACCTACACGCAGAGGCGGCTCCAAATCCAAAGCTGAACCCCGGGAGCTGTGCGAACAAAGAAGAGAAAGGGAAATCTCTCCCAGCAGCCTCAGAAGCAGCGGATTAAAACTTCACAAACAACTTGATGTGCCTGCATCTGTTGAATACCTGAATAGACAGCAAATCATCCCAAATTCAGGAGGTGGACTTTGGGAGCAGGATATATTAATTTTTCCCCTTTTCCTTTTTTTTTGAGTGTATATATATATGCTTCTGGGTGAGATTTTGTCTGTATAGCTTTGCTTTATAATAGCTTTATTTTACTCCACTATATTTTATACTCTTTCTTTCTTTCTTTCCTTCTTTCTTTCTTTCTTTCTTTCTTTCTTTCTTTCTTTCTTTCTTTCTTTCTTTCTTTCTTTCTATTTTTTCTCCCTTTTACTCTGAGCCGTGTGGATGAAAGGCTCTTGGTGCTCCAGCCAGGCATCAGGGCTGTGCCTCTGAGGTGGGAGAGCCAACTTCAGGAGACTGGTCCACAAGAGACCTCCCAGCTCCACGTAATACCAAATGGCAAAAATCTTTCAGAGATCTCCATCTCAACATCAAGACCCAGCTTCACTCAACGACCAGCAAGCTACAGTGCTGGACACCCTATGCCAAACAACTAGCAAGACAGGAACACAGCCCCATCCATTAGCAGAGAGGCTGCCTAAAATCATAATAAGGCCACAGACACCCCAAAATACACAACCAGACGTGGACATGCCCACCAGAAAGACAAGATCCAGCCTCATCCACCAGAACACAGGCACTAGTTCCCTCCACCAGGAAGCCTACACAACCCACTGAAACAACCTTAGCCACTGGGGACAGATACCAAAAACAACGGGAACTACGAACCTGCAGCCTGTGAAAAGGAGACCCCAAACACAGTAAGATAAGCAAAATGAGAAGACAGAAAAACACACAGCAGATGAAGGAGCAGGGTCAAAACACACCAGACCTAACAAATGAAGAGGAAATAGGTAGTCTACCTGAAAAAGAATTCAGAATAATGATGGTAAGGATGATCCAAAATCTTGGAAATAGAATAGACAAAATGCAAGAAACATTTAACAAGGATGTAGAAGAACTAAAGAGGAACCAAGCAACGATGAAAAACACAATAAATGAAATTAAAAATACTCTAGATGGGATCAATAGCAGAATAACTGAGGCAGAAGAATGGATAAGTGACCTGGAAGATAAAATAGTGGAAATAACTACTGCAGAGCAGGATGAAGAAAAAGAATGAAAAGAACTGAGGACAGTCTCAGAGACCTCTGGGACAACATTAAACGCACCAACATTCGAATTATAGGGGTCCCAGAAGAAGAAGAGAAAAAGAAAGGGACTGAGAAAATATTTGAAGAGATTATAGTTGAAAACTTCCCTAATATGGGAAAGGAAATAGTTAATCAAGTCCTGGAAGCACAGAGAGTCCCATACAGGATAAATCCAAGGAGAAACACGCCAAGACACATATTAATCAAACTATCCAAAATTAAATATAAAGAAAACATATTGAAAGCAGCAAGGGAAAAACAACAAATAACACACAAGGGAATCCCCAGAAGGTTAACAGCTGATCTTTCAGCAGAAACTCTGCAAGCCAGAAGGGAGTGGCAGGATATACTTAAAGTGATGAAGGAGAAAAACCTACAACCAAGATTACTCTACCCAGCAAGGATCTCATTCAGATTTGATGGAGAAATTAAAACCTTTACAGACAAGCAAAAGCTGAGAGAGTTCAGCACCACCAAATCAGCTTTACAACAAATGCTAAAGGAACTTCTCTAGGCAAGAAACACAAGAGAAGGAAAACACCTACAATAACAAACCCAAAACATTTAAGAAAAAGGGAATAAGAACATACATATCGATAATTATCTTAAATATAAATGGATTAAATGCTCCCACCAAAAGACACAGACTGGCTGAATGGATACAAAAACAAGACCCATATATATGCTGTCTACAAGAGACCCACTTCAGACCTAGAGACACATACAGACTGAAAGTGAGGGGATGGAAAAAGATATTCCATGCAAATGGAAATCAAAAGAAAGCTGGAGTAGCAATTCTCATATCAGACAAAATAGACTTTAAAATAAAGACTATTACAAGAGACAAAGAAGTACACTATATAATGATCAAGGGATCGATCCAAGAGGAAGGTATAACAATTGTAAATATTTATGCACCCAACATAGGAGCACCTCAATACATAAGGCAAATACTAAGAGCCATAAAAGGGGAAATTGACAGCAACACAATCATAGTAGGGGACTTTAACACCCCACTTTCACCAATGGACAGATCATCCAAAATGAAAATAAATAAGGAAACACAAGCTTTAAATGCTACATTAAACAAGATGGACTTAATTGATATTTATAGGACATTCCACCCAAAAACAACAGAACACACATTCTTCTCAAGTGCTCATGGAACATTCTCCAGGATAGATCATATCTTGGGTCACAAATCAAGCCTTGGTAAATTTAGGAAAATTGAAATTGTATCTTTTCCAACCACAATGCTATGAGACTAGATATCAATTACAGGAAAAGATCTGTAAAAAATACAAACACATGGAGGCTACACAATACACTACTTAATCACGAAATGATCACTGAAGAAATCAAAGGGGAAATCAAAAAATACCTAGAAACAAATGACAATGGAGACACGATGACCAAAACCTATGGGACGCAGCAAAAGCAGTGCTAAGAGGGAAGTTTATAGCAATACAAGCCTATCTCAAGAAACAGGAAACATCTCGAATAAACAACCTAACCTTGCACCTGAAGCAATTAGAGAAAGAAGAACAAAAAACCCCAAAGCTAGCAGAAGGAAAGAAATCATAAAGATCAGTTCAGAAATAAATGAAAAAGAAATGAAGGAAACATTAGCAAAAATCAATGGAACTAAAAGCTGGTTCTTTGAGAAGATAAACAAAATTAATAAACCATTAGCCAGACTCATCAAGAGAAAAAGGGAGACGACTCAAATCAATAGAATTAGAAATGAAAAAGGAGAAGTAACCACTGACACCGCAGAAATACAAACGATCATGAGAGATTACTACAAGCAACTCTATGCCAATAAAATGGACAATCTGGAAGAAATGGACAGATTCTTAGAAATGCACAACCTGCTGAGACTGAACCAGGAAGAAATAGAAAATATGAACAGACCAATCACAAGCACTGAAATTGAAACTGTGATTTAAAATCTTCCAACACACAAAAGCCCAGGACCAGATGGCTTCACAGGCGAATTCTATCAAACATTTAGAGAAGAGCTAACACCTATCCTTCTCATACTCTTCCAAAATATTGCAGAGGGAGGAACACTCCCAAACTCATTCTACGATGCCACCATCACCCTGATACCAAAACCAGACAAAGATGTCACAAAGAAAGAAAACTACAGGCCAATATCACTGATGAACATAGATGCAAAAATCCTCAACAAAATACTAGCAAACAGAATCCAACAGCACATTAAAAGGATCATACATCATGATCATGTGGGGTTTATCCCAGGAATGCAAGGATTCTTCAATATACGCAAATCAATCAACGTGATACACCATATTAACAAATTGAAAAAGAAAAACCGTATGATCATCTCAATAGATGCAGAGAAAGCTTTCGACAAAATTCAACACCCATTTATGATAAAAGCCCTGCAGAAAGTAGGCATAGAGGGAACTTTCCTCAACATAATAAAGACCATATATGACAAACCCACAGCCAATATTGTCCTCAATGGTGAAAAACTGAAACCATTTCCACTAAGATCAGGAACAAGACAAGGTTGCCCACTCTCACCACTATTATTCAACATAGTTTTGGAAGTGTTAGCCACAGCAATCAGAGAAGAAAAAGAAATAAAAGGAATCCAAATCGGAAAAGAAGAAGTAAAGCTGTCACTGTTTGCAGATGACATGATACTATACATCGAGAATCCAAAAGATGCTACCAGAAAACTACTAGAGCTAATCAATGAATTTGGTAAAGTAGCAGGATACAAAATTAATGCACAGAAATCTCTTGCATTTCTATACACTAATGACGAAAAATCTGAAAGTGAAATTAAGAAAACACTCCCGTTTACCATTGCAACAAAAAGAATAAAATATCTAGGAATAAACCTACCTAAGGAGACAAAAGACCTGTATGCAGAAAATTATAAGACACTGATGAAAGAAATTAAAGACGATACAAATAGATGGAGAGATATACCATGTTCTTGGATTGGAAGAATCAACATTGTGAAAATGACTCTACTACCCAAAGCAATCTACAGATTCAATGCAATCCCTATCAAACTACCACTGGCATTTTTCACAGAACTAGAACAAAAAATTTCACAATTTGTATGGAAACACAAAAGACCCCGAATAGCCAAAGCAATCTTGAGAACGAAAAATGGAGCTGGAGGAATCAGGCTCCCTGACTTCAGACTATATTACAAAGCTACAGTAATCAAGACAGTTTGGTACTGGCACAAAAACAGAAATATAGATCAATGGAACAGGATAGAAAGCCCAGAGGTAAACCCACGCACATATGGTCACATTATCTCCGATAAAGGAGGCAAGCATATACAGTGGAGAAAAGACAGCCTCTTCAATAAGTGGTGCTGGGAAAATTGGACAGATACATGTAAAAGTTTGAAATTAGAACACTCCCTGACACCATACACAAAAATAAACTCAAAATGGATTAAAGACCTAAGTGTAAGGCCAGACACTATCAAACTCTTAGAGGAAAACATAGGCAGAACGCTCTATGACATAAATCACAGCAAGATTCTTTTTGACCCAGCTCCTAGAGAAATGGAAATAAAAACACAAATAAACAAATGGGACCTAATGAAACTTAAAAGCTTTTGCACAGCAAAGGAAACCATAAACAAGACCAAAAGACAACCCTCAGAATGGGAGAAAATATTTGCAAATGAAGCAACTGACAAAGGATTCATCTCCAAGATTTACAAGCAGCTCATGCAGCTCAATAACAAAAAAACGAACAACCCAATCCAAAAATGGGCAGAAGACCTCAATAGACATTTCTCCAAAGAAGATATACAGATTGCCAACAGACACAGGAAAGAATGCTCAACATCATTAATCATTAGAGAAATGCAAATCAAAACTACAATGAGATATCATCTCACACCGGTCAGATTGGCCATCATCAAAAAATCTAGAAACAATAAATGCTGGAGAGGGTGTGGAGAAAAGGGAACACTCTTGCACTGTTGGTGGGAATGTAAATTGATACAGCCACTATGGAGAACAGTATGGAGGTTCCTTAAAAAACTACAAATAGAACTACCATATGACCCAGCAATCCCACTACTGGGCATATACCCTGAGAAAACCATAGTTCAAAAAGAGTCATGTACCAAAATGTTCATTGCAGCTCTATTTACAATAGCCAGGACCTGGAAGCAACCTAAGTGTCCATCATCGGATGAATGGATAAAGAAGATGTAGCACATATATACAATGGAATATTACTCAGCCATAAAAAGAAATGAAATGGAGGTATTTGTAATGAGGTGGATGGAGTTAGAGTCTGTCATACAGAGTGAAGTAAGTCAGAAAGAGAAAAACAAATACAGTATGCTAACACATATATATGGAATCTAAGGAAAAAAAGAAAAAAGGCCATGAAGAACCTAGTGGCAAGACGTAATAAAGACACAGACCTACTAGAGAATGGACTTGAGGATATGGGGAGGGGGAAGGGTGAGATGTGACAGGGTGAGAGAGTGTCATGGACATATATACACTACCAGATGTACAATAGATAGCTAGTGGGAAGCAGCCGCATAGCACAGGGAGATCAGCTTGGTGCTTTGTGACCACCTAGAGGGGTGGGATGGGGAGGGTGGGAGGGAGGGAGATGCAAGAGGGAAGAGATATGGGAACATATGTATATGTATAACTGATTCACTTTGTTATAAAGCAGAAACGAACACACCATTGTAAAGCAATTATACTTCAATAAAGATGTTTAAAAAAAAAAGTAGGTATACAGACTTCTTAGCAACTAGGATTTCAATATTTTATCTTAATTAAAAATGATCTAGCCACTCAACAAATTTTCATCATTTAACTTAATTTAGCAAAATTCTTAAAATTTCAAGTTACTAAAAATCTGCAGAAAACATACCATAATTATAAAGAGTTCACCTAAAAAACTCTTATCCCATTTATCTCTATTTCATTACTTATAAAAATATCATCAAGCAAGTTAATTTTCTTGTTGACAAATTTTGTAACAGAGATAACATGAGCTTATTGACTTTCAGTAAATGTAGGTACAAAATAGTATTATACTTAATGTTGCCACCTCTAAAGACATGTTGTATTAAATCAAAAATTTAAACTTGTTTTCATTCATTAAAGCTTAACTCTAGATCATGTAATCTAGTAATAAATTAAGTTTGTTTGAGTTTAAAAAGTTCTCTTTGTTTTAGTTTTAAAAGTTCTCTTTATCCTTTTTTAATTTTCAGTTTTGGTTCTAATAATTTAGCCAAGGTCGTAGTCTCGGGAGATGTAGGCTGTGTTTAAATTTCAAGGACATGTAAGAGTTACAACTTGAAGGTATCTCCTAGTAATTTTGTTCCTTCAGGATCAGAATTATGAAAATACGTTTTATCAAGCTGGCTTTCCCTGTGTACATAAAAACACCTTTGTAACATCAAAAGAACCCTGGGTCTTGGCTATTTAAGAGTTATCTTTTGGACTTCTCTGGTGGTGCAGTGGTTAAGAATCGCCTGCCAACACAGGGACACAGGTTCGAGCCCTGGTCCAGGAAGATCCCACATGCCACAGAGCAAATAAGCCCGTGCGCCACAACTACTGAGCCTGTGCTGTAGAGCCAGCGAGCCACAACTACTGAGCCCACGCAATGCAACTACTGAAAACTGCATACTCTAGGGCCTGCAGGCCACAACTACTGAAGCCCACACACCGACAGCCCTTGCTCTGCAACAAGAGAAGCCACTGCAACGAGAAGCCACACAACGTAAAGAAGAGTAGCTCCCGCTGCCGCAACTAGAGAAAGCCCACATGCAGCAATGAAGACCCAATGCAACCAAAAAAAAAGAGTTATCTTTTGTTAGATCTTCCCATTTTGAAAAGTAATCACAAGTATTAGCTCTGTACCAATTGTACATGAAGCCAGGCAGACTTCCAATGGGTGACAGCATGTCCAGGAACTTTAGCAGCATAATTTCTCATTTTCTTTTAGTTTCATTCTACTATAAAATCTGAACAATTTCTAAAGACAGTGTACTGAGTCAGAAATGTGGGGCTTGTGAACTTTCCCCTGAAGTTGTCATGCTTGAGTCAGTTCGGATCATTTGTGTCTCCATGCCTCTCACCAGAAATTTAAAACCATTGTGGGTTGTTTGGTTTTTTTTGATATTGAGCTGCATGAGCTGCTTTAAATTTTGGATAATCCTTTGTCAGTCGCTTCATTGGCAAATATTTTCTCCCATTCTGAGGGCTGTCTTTTCATCTTGTTTATGGCTTCCTTTGCTGTGCAAAAGCTTTGAAGTTTCGTTAGGTCTCATTTATTTATTTTTGTTTTTATTTCCATTTCTCTAGGAGGTGGGTCAAAAAGGATCTTGTTGTGATTTATGTCATAGAGTGTTCTGCCTATATTTTCCTCTAAGAGTTTTATAGTGTCTGGCCTTCCATTTAATCCATTTTGAGTTTATTTTTGTGTATGGTGTTAAGGAGTGTTCTAATTTCATTCTTTTACATGTAGCTGTCCAGTTTTCCCAGCACCACTTATTGAAGAGGTTGTCTTTTCTCCATTGTATATTCTTGCTTCCTTTATCAAAAATAAGGTGATCATATGTGCATAGGTTTATCTCTGGACTTTCTATCCTGTTCCATAGATCTATATTTCTGTGAAATAAATTAAAGATGATACAAACAGATGGAGAGATATATCATGTTCTTGGATTGGAAGAATCAACATTGTGAAAATAACTATACTACCCAAAGCAATCTACAGATTCAATGCAATCCCTATCAAACTACCCATGGTATTTTTCACAGAATTAGAACAAAAAATTTCACAATTTCTATGAAAACACAAAAGACCTCGAATAGCCAAAGCAATCTTGAGAAAGAAAAATGGAGCTCGAGGAATCAGGCGCCTGGATTTCAGACTATACTACAAAGCTACAGTAATCAAGACAGTATAGTACTGGCACAGAAACAGAATCCAAAAATGGGCAGAAGACCTAAACAGACATTTCTCCAAAGAATATGTACAGATTGCCAAAAAACACATGAAAGGAAGCTCAACATCACTAATCATTAGAGAAATACAGATCAAAACTACAATGAGGTATCACCTCACACATGTCAGAATGGCCATCATCAAAAAGTCTACAAACAATAAATGCTGGAGAGGTGTGGAGAAAAGGGAACCCTCTTGCACTGTTTGTTGGAATGTAAATTGATACAGCCACTATGGAGAACAGTATGGAGGTTCCTTAAAAAACTAAAAATAGAACTACTACACAACGCTGCAATCCCGCTACTGGGCATATACCCTGTGAAAACCATAATTCAAAAAGAGACGTACTACAATGTTCATTGCAGCTCTATTTACAATAGCCAGGACATGGAAGCAACGTAATTGTCCATCAACAGATGAATGGATAAAGCAGATGTGGTACATATATATAATGGAATATTACTCAGCCATAAAAGGAAATGAAATTAAGTTATTTGTAGTGAGGTGGATGGACACAGACTCTGTTACACAGAGTGAAGTAAGTCAGAAAGAGAAAAACAAATATCATATGCTAACACATATATATGGAATCTAAGGGAAAAAAAAAAAAAGGTCATGAAGAACCTAGTGGCAAGACGGGAATAAAGACACAGACCTACTAGAGAATGGACTTGAGGATATGGGGAGGGGGAAGGGTAAGCTGGGACAAAGTGAGAGAGTGGCATGGACATATATACACTACCAAATGTAAAATAGATAGCTAGTGGGAAGCAGCTGCATAGCACAGGGAGATGAGCTCGGTGCTTTGTGACCACCTAGAAGGGTGGGATAAGGAGGGTGGGAGGCAGACATAAGAGAGAGGAGATATTGGGATATATATATATATATATGATATATATATATATCATATATATATACATATAGCTGCTTCACTTTGTTATAAAGCAGGAACTAACACACCATTGTTAAGCAATTGTACTCCAATAAAGATGTTTAAAAAAAAAAAAACACTGTGGGGACTCGAAGCAATGTATCACCAATCGTGTATGTGTGTCCCCAGACAAGCCACCAATTACTTAAAGTGTCATGATAGGGTTCCCTATGGGACCACTACTTATAAGGATTATTGTCAAGACACTTCCCCTAGGTTCTCATTCACATGAGAATGACTTGTGGCTGGAAAGAACTACTGTCCATTCTCTATGGAGCTAAATGTATTCGGTCTCTCATTTGACTGTCAGTTTCTTCAGACTATATATCAATATAAACAATATAAACAAGTCTTTCCAATTTTAAGTCACATTTTAAAAGGTTAGGTGACCCAGTTCACTTCACAGTTCATTCTAACACTTTCCCACCTAGAAATTAGCCCTAGATCCCTGCCTAGGAACTTCCCTCTAGGTCTTTGTCATGTAGAAATGTACCTTAAGACTCCAATTCTTAAGATAACACTTGAATTTTGTTAAAAGAGATGAATATTAAAAAAAATAATAACTACAGCATCAGAGATTGATCAAGATGAAGGAGTATTAGGCCATGCAACTCATCTTCCCCCATGAACAAATCAAAAATACATCTATGTGTGAAACAATCCTCACTGGAAACTGGCAGAAAGACTCCTGTACAACCAAGGCAGTAAGAAAGATACACATGGAATTGGGTAGGAAGGGAAGAAAAGTGATCAGGTCTGGACCTGTGTCCCTTTGAGGGACTCAGAGAAATATGGAGATTGCATGCATGGAGACCCACCCTAGGGAGTGAGCAGTTTGAGCCACAGATTTGGCATCCTGGTACTTGGGTCTGACACAGAGATGACAAGACTTCTTGGATAGTTGGAAAGCCACTGGAACTAACAATAGGGCTGGGAGAAGTCTGGACTCTGTTAATGAGATGTACACACTGGCTAGGCCCCCAGGTGGGGTGGAGAGACTAGTGACTGCTGAGTTTCCTACAACCACCTGGCCTTATCCACTCCCTTTCACAATGAAACACTAGATATGGGGTGGCCACAACTGGCTAGAAGACCTGGGATGCAGACCAAGATGACTCAGTCCTGGGGCAGAGCCTAGGTGGAGCAGAGATGGCCATTGTTAGCATTTACTGAAGCAGTGCATCAGAAGCAGCCCAGATATCTGTTGGCAGCGACTTCACCACAGCTTATCCCCTGATACACCCTGAGTCTCCATGCAGGCCCCACCTGTCCTGCCGTGAGGTTCAACAACAGGGTGGGGGTAGCAGAGGCTGGGGGTGGGGCAGTGATCAGATCTGAGGGACACGGGTACTTACACCAAAGACTGCTGTCTGAGCAGAGCAAGGGACACAAATGTAGATGCCTTCACAGGCAGCACCTCAGAGACAACTCAGACCTCTTCTTTCAGGTAACATGAGCTGAGAGCCCACACAGGTCCCAGTTTCTTCAGCACCAGCCCACTTTGGGCAATGGCCCACTGCTGTGAGACAGGAAAACACACAGTTAAAAGTAACGAAGCCAGCTCAAGCCTGAATCTTAGGGCTTCTGCCCCAGCAACTTGAAATTAGACCCCACCCTGATAAGGTAGCGATGGCCACTGAACAGAAGGAAAGTCCTGCCTCAGGCCTGACTCCAGACCTAGCCTCTCCATCTCCAACCCCACCACCTACCAAGGTGAAAGCTGCCAGCACACCCCAAGGAGAGATATGACTAGTGATCACATCAGATCCAGCTCTCCAACAAAAGGCATTGTACAAACTGTTTGTAAAGGGATGTTTTCATATAGTGCACACCTTTAAAGACCACATTAGGTTACTGTTTCAACTAAGTTCATAGATGCAGAGAAAGTTATGCAAAATGAAAAGGCAGAGGAACTATTCTAAATTGAAAGAGCAAGGGAAGATCCCTAGAAAAATAAATAATGAAACAAATAAGCAATTGAGCAGATAAAAAGTTCAAAACATTGGTAATAAAAATGTTAACTGAAAAGAACAGGTGTACACAGGGAAAATTTTAACAGAGAACTAGAAAATATAAGAAAGACCCAATCAAAAATGAAGAAATCAATAACTGAAATTAGAAAAAACACTCTAGACAAAATAAAGAGAAGACTACATGTTACAGAAGAACACATAAATAATCTGCAAGATAGAATAATGGAAATCACCCAATCTGAACAGCAAAAAGAAAAACAAATTCTGAAAATGATAACAGTTTAAGAAATCTCTGAGATAACATTACATGTTCAAACATTCGCATTTTAGGGGACCCAGATGAAGAAAAGAGAAAGGGGACAAAACTATATTTGAGAAAATTAAGGCTGAAACCGTCCCAAACCTAATGATGGAAATAGGTACCCCGGTATAGGAAGCACAAAGGGTCCCAAACAAGGTGAACCCAAACAAACCCACACCAAGACACATAATTAAAAAGGCAAAAGTTAAAGAGAGAATTCTAAAGGCAGAAAGAGAAAAACAAAGAGTCACATATAAAGGAACCCCCATAAGGCTATCAGCTGATTTCTCTGCAGAAAATTTGCAGGCCAGAAGGGAGTGCCATGATACATTTAAGGTCCTGAAGGGGAAAAGCCTGCAACCTACGATAGTGTACCCAGGAAGATTATCATTTAGTATAGAAGGGGAGAGAAAGAACTTCTCAGAAAAGCAAAAACTAAAAGTATTCATCAATAGTAAGCCTCCCATTGAAGAATTACTGAAGGGTCTTCTCTAAATGGAAAAGAAGTGGGAATCCATTGGAAAGGGGAACTCTCAAGAGGAAAGACAAATATTTAGTAAGAACTGAAGATCACATAAATAAGCCAGTGTGTAGATTAAAAGACAAAAAATTGTACAACTACAATAAACAGTTAAGGGATCAGCATGAAGATATAAAATATGACATAAAAAAACAAACTGTGGGGGACGGAAATAAAAAATATGAACCTTTTACAGTGTGTTTGAAAGGATAAGAATTTTTTAAGATCTACTCACTTAACACCTTTCAAATGTACAGTACAGCATTATTAACTATAGTCACGATGCTATACATTACATCCCTAGGACCTATTTTATAACTGTACGTTTGTACTTTTTGACTACCTTTACCCATTGCCCAACCACCCCCCACAAGCCCTACATCTAGCAGTCACTAATATTTTCTCTGTATCCATGAGTTCAGTTTTTTCTTTATTCTTTTTTTTTTTTTTGAAACCACATACAGTCCTTTCTGTGTCTGACTTATTCACTTAGCAAAATGCCCTAAAGATCCATCCATATTGTTGCAAATGGCAAGTTTTCAGCCATAACTTCTGCAAAAGAGAAACAGATTCACAGATGTAGAAGACAAACTAGGGGTTACCAGAGGGGAGAGGGAAGTGGGGGAGGGCAAATCAGCGGTTTGGGATTAAGAGATACAAACTACTATGTATAATATGGATAACAAGCATATACTGCACAACACAGGGAATTATTCCCATTATCCTTTAATAACTTTGAATGGAGTATAATCTGTAAAAATACTGAATCACTATGTTGTATACCTAAAATTAATATAATGTTGTAAATCAACTATACCAATTAAAAAATAAAAATTAAAAATTCTCATTGTAAGAAAAAAATCTTTGTAACTACATATGGTGATGAATGTTAACTAGACTTATTATGGTGATCATTTCACAATACATACAAATATCAAAGCATTATATTGTACAACTGGAACTAATATAATGTTATATGTCAATTATATTTCAATAAAAATTTTAAAATAAAGAAAAGTTCAGATGGTTCACTGGTTAATTCTACCAAACATTTAAAGAAAAATTGTCACCAATTCTTCTCAAATTCTTCCAAAAATTGAAAAGGAGAGAATATTTTCATGATGACAGTATTCCTCTGAAACCAAAGCAAGAAAAGGACACTACAAAAAACTGCAGGCCAATATCACCCGTGAATATAGATGCAAAATCTCTCAACAATGTACTAACAAACTGAATCCAGCAGTATACTGAAAGGATCACGCACAATGATCAAGCAAGATTTATCCCTAGGATGTAAATAACGTTCAACAAATGTAAAACAACAAATGTAATACACTACATTTATTGACTGAAGATAAAAATCGTATGATGATTTCAATAGATGCAGAAGAGGCATTTAACAAATATCAACATCCTTTCATGACAGAACGCTTAACAAAGTGGGCATAGAAGAAATATTACTCAATAAAATAAATACCATATATGGCCACACTAAAGCTCATCACACTTAATGGTGAAATATTGAAAGCTGTCCTCCAAGATCAGGAACAAAACAAGAATACCCACTCTCACCACTCTTATGCAATACAGTTCTGGAAGTCATAGCGGAGCAATTAAGCAATAAAAATAAAAGGCATCCCAGATCTAGAAAGGAGGAAGTAAAACTGTGTTTCTTTGTGGATAATATATTCTTATGTAGAATATCCTAAAGACTCTCCCCCACAAAAAAAGTTAGAATTATCAATAAATTCAGTAAAGTTGAAGGATACAAAGCAACAGGCAAAAATCAGTTGTGTTTCTACACACTAATAATGAAATATCTGGAAAAACTAAATAATTCTATTCTCATAGCATCAAAAATAATAAAATACTTAGGAATAAATGTAATGGAGGAGGGAAAAGATCTGAAAACTGCAAGATATTCATGAAAAAAACTGAAGATGCAAACAAATGGAAAAATATCCCACATTCTTGAACTGAAATAATATTTTAAACTATCCATCCAAACTCAAAGCCGTCTGTAGATTCAATGCAATCTCTATGAAAATTTCAATAGCATTTTTCACAGAAATACCAAACAACTGTAAAATTTGTATGGAATAACCAAGGACCCTAAATAGCCAACATAATCCTGAGGAAGAAAAACAGAACTGAAGGCACCATACTTCCTGATTCAAACTTTAATACCAAACTATAGTAATCAATACAGTATGGTATTGGCATAAAACAGACATACAAGCCAATCGAACAGAATCAGAAGCCTAGAAATAAACCCTTGCATGTAAGGTCAACTAGTAATTGACTAGGAATTATTCAATGGGAAAAGGATGTCTCTTCAATAAATGATGATGGGATTTACCACTGCAGATAAATGCCATGAGACCCTTATCTTCCATCACTTACAAAAACTGACTCAAAATGTATTAAAGACTTAAACATAAGACTTGAAACCAAAAACCCCTAGGGAAAAAAAAAAAGAGAAAATCTCCTTGACACTGATCTTCACAAGGATTTTTTAAAAATATTACACCAAAAGAACTAAGAAGTAAAATTAAAGTGACAATGAATCAAACTACAAATCTTCTGCACAGCCAAAGAAACAATCAACAAAATGAAATAGCAACCTATAAAATGAGAGAAAATATTTACAAATCATATATCTAATTAGGGGTTAATATCCAAAACATAAAAAGAGTTTATACAAAACAATAGCCAAAAAAATCCAAAAAAAACCTAATTAAACAATGGGCAGAAGACCTAAACAGACATTTTCCCAAACAAGACATGCAAATGGTTAACAGGCACGTGCAAAGATGCTCAACATCACTAGGCATGAGAGCATAATGCAAATAAAAACCACAATGAGATATAACCGGACACCTGTTTGGATGTCTGTCATCAAAAAACAAAAGATAATAAGGATTGGTGAGGATGTGGAAGAAAGGGAACTTGTGTGCACTGCTGGGTGGAATGTATGTTGATGCAGCCATTGTGGAAAACAGAATGGTCGTTCCTCAAAAAATCAAAACAAGAACTACCTTATGATCCAGAAATCCCATATTTGGGTATACATCCAAAGGAAATTTTAAAAATATATCAAAGAGATATCTGTACTCCCCTGTTCACTGCAGCATTATTCATACTAACCAAGATAATGCAAACAACCTGCTTGTCCATCAGTGGTTGTTGGATATATGTGATGTAGTATTATTCATCATTTGTAGCAACACAGACCATAGGGGCAATATGATAATGGAAATAACTCAGATCGAGAAAGACTAATATTGTATGATCTCACTTATACATGGAATCTAAAAAAGTCTAAGTCACCAAAACAGAGTAAAATGATGGTTATCAGGGTCTTGGAGCTGGAGATACTGGGGAGATGTTATTCAAATGGTACAAACTTCCAGTTATAAGATAAATAAGTAGTTGGGATCTAATGTACAGCATGTTGATTATAGTTAATTGTACTGTATTATACACTAAAAATTTCTGAAAGAGTAATTCTTATATGTCTTACAAAAAATGGTAATATTGTGAAATGATAGAGTAGTTAGCTAACACTATGTTGATGAACATTTTGTAATATATGTGTACGAAATGAACACTTGGTACATCTTCAATGTACACAATGTTGTGTGTAAATTATATCTCAGTAAAGCTGAGGAGAAATAAAGATATATAATTTATATTGTACCACATTAATTTTTTTAACATCTCTGTTGGAGTGTAATTGCTTTACAATGGTGTGTTATTTTCTGCTTTATACAAAGTGAATCAGTTATAAATATACATATATCACCATATCTCCTCCCTCTTGCGTCTCCCTCTCACATTCCCTATCCCACCCCTCTAGATGGTCACAAAGCACAGAGCTGATCTCCTGTGCTATGCAGCTGCTTCCCACTAGCAATCTATTTTACATTTGGTAGTGTATATATGTCCATGCCACTCTCTCACTTCGTCCCAGCTTACACTTCCCCCTCTCCATGTCCTCAAGTCCATTCTCTATGTCTACATCTTTATTTGTCTCCTGCCCCTAGGTTCTTCAAAAACATTTTTTATTTTTTAGATCCCATATGTGGAATCTAAATAGCATACAGTATTTGATTTTCTCTTTCTGACTTACTTCACTCTGTATGACAGACTCTAGGTCCATCCACTTCACTATAAACTCAATTTCATTTCTTTTTATGGCTGAGTAATATTCCATTGTATATATGTGCTACATCTTCTTTATCCATTCATCTGTTGATGGTCACTTAGGTGGCTTCCATGTCCTGGCTATTGTAAATAGAGCTGCAATTAACACTGTGGTACATGACTCTTTTTAAGTTATGGTTTTCTCAGGGTATATGCCCAGTAGTGGGATTGCTAGGTTGTATGGTAATCCTATTTTTAGTTTTTTAAGGAACCTCCATACTGTTCTCCATAGTGGATGTATCAAGTTACATTCCCACCAACAGCACAAGTGGGTTCCCTTTTCTCCACACTCTCTCCAGCATTTATTGTTTGTAGATATTTTGATGATGGCCATTCTGACATGTGTGAGGTGATACCTCATTGTAGTACTGATTTGCATTTCTCTAATGATAAGTGATGTTCAGCATCCTTTCATGTATTTGTTGGCAATCTGTACATCTTCTTTGGAGAAATGTCTATTTAGGTGTTCTGCCCATTTTTGGATTGGCATATTTGTTTTTTTAATATTGAGCTGCATGAGCCCCTTGTAAATTTTGGAGATTAATCCTCTCTCAGTCGTTTCATTTGCAAATATTTTCTCCCATTCTGAGGGTTGTCTTTTCGTCTTGTTTATGTTTTCCTTTGCTGTGCAAAAACTATTAAGTTTCATTAGGTCCCAGTTGTTTATTTTGTTTTTATTTCCATTTCTCTAGGAGGTGAGTCAAAAAGGATCTTGCTGTGATGTATGTCATAGAGTGTTCTGCATATGTTTTCCTCTAAGAGTTTTATAGTGTCTGCCCTTACATTTAGGTCTTTAATTTATTTTGAGTTTATTTTTGTGTATGGTGGTAGGGAGTTTTCTAATTTCATTCTTTTACATATAGCTGTCTAGTTTTCCCAGCACCACTTATTGAAGAGGCTCTCTTTTCTCCACTGTATATTCTTGCCTCCTTTATCAAAGATAAGGTGACCATATTTGTGTGTGTTTATCTCTGGGCTTTCTAACCTGTTCCATTGGGCTATATTTCTGTTTTTGTGCCAGTACCATACTGTCTTGATTACTGTAGCTTGGTAGTATACTCTGAAGTCTGGGAGCCTGATTCTTCCCTCTCCATTTTTCTTTCTCAAGATGGCTTTTGTTATTTGGGGTCTTTTGTGTGTCCATACAAATTGTATATTTTTTTGTTCTAGTTCTGTGAAAAATACCATTGGTCGTTGGATAAGGATTGCATTGAATCTATAGATTGCTTTCAGTAGTAAAGTCATTTTCACAGTGTTGATTCTTCCAATCCAAGAACATGGTATATCTGTCCATCTGTTTGTATCATCTTTAATTTCTTTCATCAGTGTCTTATAGTTTTCTGCCTACAGGTCTTTTGCCTCCTTAAGTAGATTTAATCCTAGGTGTTTTATTCTTTTTGTTGCAATGGTAAATGGGAGTGTTTCCTTAATTTCTGTTTCAGATTTTTCATCATTAGTGTATAGGAATGCAAGAGATTTCTGTGCATTAATTTTGTATCCTGCTACTTTACCAAATACATTGATTAGCTCTAGTAGTTTTCTGGTAGCATCTTTAAGATTCTCTATGTATAGTATCATGTCATCTGCAAACAATGACAGCTTTACTTCTTCTTTTCCAATTTGGATTCCTTTTATTTCTTTTTCTTCTCTGATTGCTGTGGCTAACACTTCCAAAACTATGTTGAATAATAGTGATGAGAGTGGACAACCTTGTCTTGTTCCTGATCTTAGAGGAAATGGTTTCAGTTTTTCACCATAGAGAACAATGTTGGCTGTGGGTTTGTCATATATGGCTTTTATTATGTTGAGGTAAGTTCCCTCCATGCCTACTTTCTGGATGTTTTTTATTATAAATGGGTGTTGAATTTTCTTGAAAGGTTTCTCTGCATCTATAGAAATGATCATATGGTTTTTCTCCTTCAACTTTTTAATATGGTTTATCACATTGACTGATTTAGGCATATTGAAGAATACTTGCATTCCTGGGATAAACCCCACATGATCATGGTGTATGATCCTTTTAATGTGCTGTTGCTTTCTGTTTGCTAGTATTTTGTTGAGGATTTTTGCATCTATGTTCATCAGTGATATTGACCTATAGTTTTCTTTCTTTGTGACATCTTTGTCTGGTTTTGGTATCAAGGTGATTGTGGCCTCGTAGAATGCCTTTGGGAGTGTTCCTCCCTCTGCTATATTTTGGAAGAGTTTGAGAATGATAGGTATTAGCTCTTCTCTAAACGTTTGATAGAATTCATGTGAAGCCATATGGTCATGAGCCTTTGTTTGTTGGAAGATATATATTCAGTCTCAATTTCAGTACTTATGATTGGTCTGTTTATATTTTCTATTTCTTCCTGGTTCAGTCTCAGAAGGTTGTGCTTTTCTAAGAATTTGTCCATTTCTTCCAGGTTGTCCATTTTTCTGGCTTATAGTTGCTTGTAGTAATCTCTCATGATCCTTTGTATTTCTGCAGTGTCAGTTGCTACTTCTCCTTTTTCATTTCTAATTCTATTGATTTGAGTCTTCTCCTTTTTTTTCGTGATGAGTCTGGCTAAAGGTTTATCAATTTTGTTTATCTTCTCAAAGAATCAGCTTTTAGTTTTATTGATCTTCACTATTGTTTCCTTCATTTCTCTTTATTTCTGATCTGATATTTATGATTTCTTTCCTTCTGCTAACTTTGGGGGTTTTTTGTTCTTCATTCTCTAATTGCTTTAGGTGTAAGTTTAGGTTGTTTATTTGAGATGTGTCTTGTTTCTTGAGCTAGGATTGTATTGCTAGAATCTTCCCTCTATGAAAAATCATGTTTTCATTGTCATTTTTTTCTAGGTATTTTTTGATTTCCTCTTTGATTTCTTCAGTGATCTCTTGGTTATTTAGTAGTGTATTGCTTACCCTCCATGTGTTTGTATTTTTTACAGATTTTTTCCTGTAATTGATACTTAGTCTCAGAGCATTGTGGTCAGAAAAGATACTTGATATGACTTCAATTTTCTTAAATGTACCAAGGCTTGATTTGTGACCTAAAATATGATCTATCCTGGAGAATGTTCCACGAGCACTTGAGAAGAAAGTTTATTCTGTTGTTTTTGGATGGAATGTCCTATAAATATCAATTAAGTCCATCTTGTTTAATGTAGCATTTAAAGCTTGTGTTTCCTTATTTATTTTCATTTTGGATGATCTGTCCATTGGTGAAAGTGAGGTGTTACAAAGTCCCCTACTATGATTATGTTACTGTCGATTTCCCCTTTTATGGCTGTTAGCATTTGCCTTATGTATTGAGGTGCTTCTATGTTGGGTGCATATATATTTATAATTGTTTTTTCTTCTTCTTGGATTGATCCTTTGATCATTATGTAGTGTCTTTCTTTGTCTCTTATAATAGTTTTTATTTTAAAGTCTATTTTGTCTGATATGAGAATTACTACTCCAGCTTTCTTTTGATTTTCATTTGCATGGAATACCTTTTTCCATCCGCTCACTTTCCATTTGTATGTGTCCTTAGGTTTGAAGTGGGTCTCTTGTAAACAGCATTTATATGGGTCTTGCTTTTGTATCCATTCTGCCAGTCTGTGTCTTTTGGTTGGAGCATTTAATCCATTTACATTTAAGGTAGTTATTGATATGTATGTTCCTATTACTATTTTCTTAATTGTTTTGGGTTTGTTATTGTAGATCTTTTCCTTCTCTTTTGTTTCCTGCCTAGAGAAATTCCTTTAGCATTTGTTGTAAAGCTGGTTTGGTGGTGCTGAATGCTCTTAGCTTTTGCTTGTCTGTAAAGGTTTTAATTTCTTCATCGAATGTGAATGAAATTCTTGCTGGTTAGAATAATCTTGGTTGTAAGTTTTTCCCTTTCATCACTTTAAATATGTCCTGCAACTCCCTTCTGGCTTGAAGTGTTTCTGCTGAAAGATCAGCTGTTAACCTTATGGGGATTCCCTTGTATGTTATTTGTTGTTTTTCCTTGCCTTTAATATGTTTTCTTTGTGTATAATTTTTGATAGTTTCATTAATATGTGTCTTTGCATGTTTCTCCTTGGATTTATCCCGTATGAGACTCTGTGTGCCTCCTGGACTTGATTATTTCCTTTCCCATATTAGGGAAGTTTTCTACTATAATCTCTTCAAATATTTTCTCAGTTCCTTTCTTTTTCTCTTCTTCTTCTGGGACCCCTATAATTTGAATGTTGGTGCATTTAATGTTGTCCCAGAGGTCTCTGAGACTGTCCTCAATTCTTTTTATTCTTTTTTCTTTATTCTGCATTGTGGTAGTTATTTCCACTATTTTATCTTCCAGGTCACTTATCCATTCTTCTGCCTCAGTTATTCTGCTATTGATTCCTTCTAGAGAATTTTTAATTTCATTTATTGTGTTGTTCATCATTGTTTGTTTGCTCTTTAGTTCTTCTAGGGCCTTGTTAAAGGATGATTTCTCCATTCTATTTCCAAGATTTTGGATCATCTTTACTATAATTACTCTGAATTCTTTTTCAGATAGACTGCCTATTTCCTCTTCATTTGTTTGGGCTGGTGGCTTTTTACCTTGCTCCTTCATCTGCTTTGTGTTTCTTTGTCTTCTCATTTTTCTTAACTTACTTTGTTTGGGGTCTCCTTTTTGCAGGCCTCAGGTTCATATTTCCCATTGGTTTTGGTGTCTGTTCCCAGTGGGTAAGTTTGGTTCAGTGTGTTTTGTAGGCTTCCTGGTTGAGGGGACTGTTGCCTGTGTTCTGGTGGATGAGGCTGGATCTTGTCTTTCTGATTGTCAGGATCACGTCTGGTGGTGTGTTTCAGGGTGTTTGTGACCTTATTATGATTTTAGGAGCCTCTCTGCTAATGGGTGGGGTTGTGTTCCTGTCTTGCTAGTTGTTTGCCGTAGAGTGTCTGGCACTGTAGCTTGCTGGTCATTGAGTGGAGCTGGGTCTTAGCATTGAGATTGAGATCTCTGGGAGAGCTTTCACTGTTTGATATTACATGGAGCAGTGAGGTCTCTGGTGGACCAATGTCCTGAACTTGCTTCTTTCACCTCAGAGGCTCAGGCCTGATCCTTGCCTGGAGCACCAAGACCCTGTCAGCCATATGGCAGGTATAGTTCTTTGAAGTTACAGCAACCTTGTGAAATGTTGGACCAGAGAAACTCAGAGAGACCTGGAGAAGTTTTCCGGGGCTTTCAGACCCAGATGCCCCTACCACATTAATTTTTAAAAGATAAAGGGATGAATAATGATATATAATGACAACTCTAACCAAAGGAATGCTGGAGGAGTGACTTCAGGAAAGATAGCAGAATAGGAAGTGCCCAATATCCATCTCTGCATGTGGACAATAATACTACTGGCAGAAACTGTCTCAAGTGAAACTTTAGGACCTCTGCAAGTTATCTGAATGCCTTCAGCTTCAGGGCTGAGCTTGTATGATAACTTCCAGAAACTTTTGGTCAATTAGAGCTGTCCCACTCCTTACCCTCAGCCCCATGACAAGCAACTATGGGATGGCAATCTGAATTTGGAGCATTATTTGCTAGAAACAGAACAGGCTATAAGGACCTTGTTTTCCAAATACCAGGACTTTGTGTTTTGATTGTGTATTACTGCCCTAGTCTCTGAGGTGTGAACATGGAACTTGGGCACTAATCCTGCAAAACTTAATAGTCTAACATGTTATTTGAATGGTTATTCAAAGCATCAAAATAAACAGCAGAAAATTTATATGAAAAAGCCAAACATATAACTTAGTAGACTAAGCTCTTAAACAACTATTTTATAGATACTCAAAAAGCTAAAGGAAGACACAAACAGACACTGGAAAAATGATGTATGGACAAAATGGAAATATCAATAAAGAGAAATTATAAAAAGGAACACAAAATTTGGACACTATAAACTACAATAGTTAAAATTAAAAATATACCAGATGAGTTCAAAAGCAGACCAGAACAAGAAGAAGAAACAATCAGTAAACTTGAAGATAGGGCAATTGAAGTTATCAAGACTGTGAAACAAAAAGGAAAAAGTAATAAAGAGAACAGAGCCCAAGAGATACTTGAGACACCACAAGCAGATCAACATATACATTGTGGGCAATACAGAAGGAGAATAGAGAAAGAAAAGGGCAGAAAAATTATTTGAAGAAATAATCGCTGGAAAAAAATCACAAATTGAGGAAACACATGAATTTACAAATTCAAGAAGCTCAAAGAACTACAAGTGAAGTAAAACAAAAGAGACTCTTTGAACTGTATTATAATCACACTCTCCAAAGACAAAAACAAAGAGAATCTCAAAAGCAGCAAGAGAGAAGCAACTCACCACATACCACCTGATATTTATAGCCAATTGCTCATTGGAGGCCTTCGCGGTCAAAAGGGAATAATATATTCTATTGATCGTGCAGAAAGAGCAAAAACTATCAACCAATAATTTGATATCCAACAAAACTCTCATTTTAAAATGAGGGTTAAATTAAGACATTTCCAGAAAAGAAAACTGAAGGAGTTCACTCTCATTAGACTTCCCTGCAAGAAATGCTACAGGAATCCCTTCAGCTGAAATGAAAGGATGATATATATTAAATCAAAGCTACACAAAGAAATAAGTATCTCAAGTAAAAGTAAAGAAAGAAAGGGCAATCATAAAAGTTAGTATATTGTTATTTTCTACATAATTTTAAAACCATATGCACAAAACATTTATTAATCTATGTTATATGGCTCACAAAATATGAAAACATAATCTATGGCATTAAGAACAGAAAGTGGGGAGGCAAGTTTTATAAGAGTCAAGTTTTTTGTGTTGTTGAAGTTAAGCTGGTATAAATTCAAATTAAATTATTGTAACTTTAGGGTGATAAATAAAATACCACAGTAACTACTAAGGAAATATCTATAGAAGACACACAGAAGGAAATGAGAAGAGAATCATAATAATTCCATTAAAAAAAAAAAAGGCTACAGGGAGGAAATGTAAGACAAAAGAGATACAAGGTATATAGACAACAAGTAGCAAAATGATTAAAATAATTAGTGCCTTATCAGTAATTGCTTCAAATGTAAATAGATTAAATTCTATTAAAAAAAAAGAGGGAGGTTAGCAGATTATTCATTGTAAAAGTTCCAATTCAAAGACAAAAACAGGATGAAAGTGAAAGGATGGAAAAATATATTTCATTCCAATAATAACCAAAAATAGAGCTAGGCAGCTGAACTCATGTCAAAGTAGACTTTAAATTCATAAAGACTACAGGAGACAAAGATGACATTATATATGAACAAAATGTTCAAGTAAGTAAATATAACAATTGTAAACATGCATGTTATTAGGTGCACCAAACACATAAAGGAAAAACTGTCAGAATTAAAGGGAAAAACAAACATTTTTAAAATAACAGTTGGAAAGTTCAACATCCCATTTTCAATAATGGTTACAACAACCAGGCAGAAGATAAGTAAGAAAGAGAAGACTTGAACAACACAATAAATCAAACAGACCTAACAGACTTCTACAAAATACTCCATTAAAGAAATCAGAATACATATTCTTCTCAAGTATGCATGGGTTATTTTACAGGAGAGACTATATATTAGGCTGCAAAATCAGTCTCAACTGATTATTTTTAAAATAAGTATTATACAAGGTATCCTCTCTGGTCAGAACAGGATAAAGTTAGAAATCTAAAAAGAGGAAGAAAACTGGAAGATTCACAATACATGAAAATTAAACACACTCTAACCAATGGGTCAAAGATGAAATCACAGGGAAATTAGAAAATGGTTAAGGAAATAAATAAAAATCAAAATATTACACACAGAAGCCAGTGGGATGCAGTGAAAGAACTGCTCCAATGAGAATTTATAGCTACAAATGCCAACATTAAAAAGGATGAAAAATTTCATCTTCCACTTAAGGAACTTAACTTTACACCTTAAGGAACTACAAAAGGAAGAGCAAACTAAATCGAAAATTAGCAGAATGAAAAAAATAATACAGACAAGAATGGAGATAAAAGAGTGAATAGAAAATTAAAAATAGAGAAGATAAACGAAATCTTAAGCTGGTTCTTGGAGAAAATAAAACAAATTGACAAACCTTTAGCTAAATTGACAAAGAAATAAGGAGAAAGGACCTAAATAACTAAAATCAGAAATGAAAGGTCATTACCATTGACCTTAGAAGGATAAAAAGAATTATAAAAGAATACTATAAACAATGGTATGACAACTTAGATAACCTTGAAGTTATGGACAAATTCCTCCCAACACAAGTTACCTAAATTGACTCCAAGGAGAACCAGAAATCTGTTTACTTGTTATCTGTTTGTTGAGATAAAAGAAACAGAAAAATCTCAACAGACAGATAACAAGTAAACAGATTGAATCAATAATAAAAAACTTCCCAACAAAGAAAAGCCAGACCAAAGGGCTTTGCTTGTGAATTATACCCAATATTTAAAGAATAATTAACACGAATCCTACCCAAATTCTTCCAAAAACCTGAAGAAGAGGTAACAGTTCCTAACACTTTCTATGAGGCCAGTATTACTCTGATATCAAAGCCAGATAAGGATATCACAAGAAAAGAAAATTGGACTCCAGCATTCCTTATTAATATAAACATTTAAAATGTTCAATAAAGTCATACCAAGTCAAATCCAACAGGATATTAATAATCACTCACCATGATGAAGTGTGATTATCCAGGAATATAAGGGTGATTCAACAACAAGAAAAACACGTGATCATTTTAATTGATAAAGAAAAATCTGACAAAATAAAAAAACACTTTTATGACCAAAATAACTAGAAAACCAGGAACAGAGGAAAAGTTCCTTAAATGATAGAAGTATTTATGATAACCCCACAGCTAACATCATATTCAATAGTGACAGACTGACAGCTTGCCCCCTAAGATCAAGGACAAGATCAGATGCCTTTTTTCTGTGTTTTATCCAACATAATACTGGCAGATTTGGCTATAGCTATTAGACAAGAAAATAAAATAAGAGGTATGCAAATTGGAATGAATGATGTAAAACTACCTCTACTCACAGATGACATGATTCTATATATATAAAATCCCAAAGAAACCCTAAGAAAACTTCTAAATCTAGTAAGTGAATTTGACAAAGTTGTAGGTTAGAGAATTAATACTGAAAAATTAGTTTTGTTTCTTTATAACAACAAGAACAATCCAAAAGCAAAATAAGGAAAGCAGTTGCATTTATATTAACATGTAAAAGGACAAAATACTTAGGAATAAATCTAACCAAGGAGGTGAAATACTTTTCTAATGAAAACTACAAAACATTGCTTAAGAAATTAAAGACCTAAATAAATGGAAATGTATCCCCTGTCGATGAATAGGAAATCTTAACATTGTTAAAATGTCAGCAGTAGTCAAGGCGATCTACAGATTTGATTCAATCTCTATCAAAATTCTCACAGTCTTTTTTGCAGAAATGGAAAAGCCAATCCTCAGTTTCATTTGGAATTGCAAAGAACCATAAATAGCTAAAATGTTCTTGAAAAAACCTAAAAAAGACATAATACACCCCTAAACCAATTAAAACAGTACAGCAGTGGCATAAGAACAGAAATAAAACCTTACACATATGGGCAAGTGATCTTCGACAAAATAGACAAAACCATTCAATAGCGAAAGAACAGTCTTTTCAGAAAATGGAATTGGGAAACTGGATTTCCATATGCAAAAGAAGGAAGTTTGATTCTTACCTTATACCATCTATAAAAATTTACTCAAAATGGATCAAAAAGCAAGTTGTAAGAGCTAAAAATATAAAATTCTAGAAGAAAACAAAGAACAACTTCATGACACCAAATTTGGCAACAGTTCATGGATAAGATGCCAAATGCACAAGCAATAAAAGAAAAAATAGGACTTCATCAAAAAATAAAGAAATTTGTGCATCAAAGGACACTACCAAGAAAGCAAAAAGACAACCTATTAAATGGAAGAAAATATCTGCAAATTGTATGCACCCAGAATATATAAAGAACTCCTAAAACTCAAAAACAACAACAACAAAATTCAAAAATAAGCAAGTGATTTTAACAAATATTTCTCCAAATAAGATGTATAACTGGCCAAAAAGTACATGAAAATATGCTCAACATCATTAGCCATTAGGAAATGGAAGTCAAAACCACAATGAAGTACCATTTTACACTTACAAGGATGACTATAGTGATAGAAAGAAAGAGAGTGAGAGAGAAAGAAAGAAAGAAAAAGAGAGAAAAAAAGGAAGGAAGGAAGGGAGGGGGGAGGAAGAAAGAAAGAGAGAGAGAGAGAGAAAGAAAGAAAAGAAAGAAAGAAAGAAAGAAAGAAAGAAAGAAAGAAAGAAAGAAAGAAAGAAAGAAAGAAAGAGAAAGAAAGTAGGGGGAGGGTGGGAAAGGCAGGGTGGGAGGAATTGGGATATTGGGATTGACATATATACACTACTGATACTATGTATAAAATAGTTAACTAATGAGAACCTACTGTACAGTACAGGGAACTCAAGGCTCTGTGATGACGTAAATGGGAAGGAAATCCTAAAAACAGAGGATAGATGTATACGAACAGATGATTCACCTTGCTGTACACCAGAAACTAACGCAACGTTGTAAAGCAACTATACCCCAATTTAAAAAAAAAGAAATCAGTGCTTCTCAGAGTTCGCGCCTGCTACCCTTACCTTAACTGCAGCATCGTGCAGCCCTGTAGTCCAACTGCAGAGCATCCTAGAATGACCTTTCTTCACGCAACTGTTGTAAGTGTGGTGAGGTCACTGGGAGGTGGGCCTACGTGTCATGTGTTGCCTTCAAGTGGTGAGCTACAGAGTTCTGGGATACCAAAAATGGAAATGGCTGGTGGTGAGGAGGGAGTGACTACAACATCCTCAGCTCTGTCCTCTCTTAGAGAGTCTTGATTGTGTGCAGCCTGGCTGGCCTTTCACAACAAATTGTGGGAAATAGCACACAAAAGGAGAAATCCAGATCATTATAGGCTCCTAGCATGTAATAGGATTTCAGAAGAACTAGCAATAAGGGGAGTTGTAATTAAAGGAAATGCAGCTTAGTGTTTTATTTAAAAACAATAATTTTTAAATACAAAATAGTAATATGTTTTTGTACAAAACAAAATGACTCAAAATATAGAATGCATGTTTGTAGTTTGCATAAATGTTCAATGTTTCAGATCACGTATAATACTTCAAATATTCTAATGCATATTCATTATGTGATATTATACTAACTGTACTTAAAAGTAATGCTTTTAATTATTTTAAGTAGCTAAATGTTGTTATTAGTTAATATTTGGTGATGCCATATATTTATACATTAATATGTCATCATTTAAAATAAAGCAGCATTGCATGAACACTGTATTTCTGCGTATGTTTTTCGTAAGTCTTCTGACAAGCAATTTAATCTCTCAAACATCTGGAATTAATTCCCTGTAACTCACATTTTTCCTTTTTTGTTACATTAATTCCCTGTTTCACATTTTTCCTTTTTTGTTACATTCTCAACTGAGTCCTCTTACTATTTCAGAGAATATGCACAATGTCAACATTTCAGTTTCACAATTGAAACACCTTTGCCAAGAAAGCTTAGAAAAACTAATCCTTTTTTAAATTTGATGAAACACTGTATTTCACTTAAGCAGTGAACATGTAAACATTGAAATGTTAAAGGATAAAAGCAGAAACTTTATCGAGTTTTAGTTTCATACAGATTATTTTATTTTCACTTCAGTTTACACCACAAATTTAACGTATCCTTCATTTGTACACCTATAAGATATGTGAAGTAGGAGTTAATTTCTTTGCTATTATGCCAGCAGCATTCATCCCTTTCTATTTAGCCTAGACCATTTACAACATCATTTGTTCCTTATTAACCAAATTTCTGTTTAGGAATTCAATCTCATAATTAGGTATAAAAATGGACCTTGCCTCTCACACGGAGTGATCTATTACTTGCAACAGGTGATCCTAGAAAGAAACAAAGTGACTCTGTGGTTTCCTGGATTACATCACTACTGTTTTGTTTCTGTTTTTTTCTTTTGCTTTCCTATTTTAAAGATATAAAGTAAAATGTTACCAAAATACCTTGCTTCATTCCTTGAGGGGCTGATGGAGATGAGCACTGACCAGCTTCTTTACTTGCTAGGGCAGATAATAGCTTCTATTTCTAATGCACAGAAAGCCAGGGAGACATGATGGAAGCATCACCTGCTGGGTCTCAGCACTTACCCCTTCTCAGTTGGCTTTTTTTGGCTCAGGAGGCCAAGTGTGGGGTAGTAAGGGGTGAGGTGATAATCTCTTAAGTTTTCCACATTCACTGAATTTCTGTCCAGAGAAAAGCAAGCTCCCTAAGGTGAGAAGGCCCATCACTCAGAGGCAAGGGTTTATAGACTACAATACCAGGAGTTCTAAGAATCCACTAAAGGGGCTTTGTGTATTTAACATACTTCCTACTATCAGAGGAGGACAGTAGGACAATACTAACAGCATATGCTTTGTGATCCTCGCCTGATATGCATGAAGCTTCTCAACCTGGGACTGTTATTCGGGGGTTGGGGGAGGGGGGTATTTCTTGGTTTTGTTTTTTTGTTACTGTTGTTCCTTGGTTGGTTAGGGTTTCTTTGCAATAGATTAGTTTTACCTTTTCTATTGAAGGTGGTTGCTGCATTGTAAAAAGAGTCTATTCAAGACAGGCAATTCAGGAAAGACCCAAATTGGACCATCAGTTTTCAATAGATGAAATACAAAATCATTTCTCTTGACACAAAAAAAGTATTTTAAAAAATCAACACCATTTCATGGTAAACACTCAGAACACTAGAAACAGATGGAAACTTTCTCAATATGAGAAAGAGCATTGATGAAAAACTGATAACTAATATTACACTCAACTATTAAAGTTCCCTTCCTAATATCAGGAATAAGACAAAGATGCCTGCTTTCATCACTGTTGTTCATGACTATACTAGAAGCTCTAGTCAGAACAACAAATGAACAAAAATAAATCAAGGGTATCCAGATTGGAAAGGAAAAAAATAAAACTCTCTCTTTGCAGATGACAAGATCCTATATACAGAAAATCCTAGAGAATGCACAACAAAGCTACTAGAGCTAAAAAACAAATTCGGGAAAGTCGTATGCTTCAAGCTCAAAACATGAAAATCAGTGTATTTCTATACATCATCAATGAACAATTTGAAAAAGAGATTGAGAGAAATTTTGCTTACAATAACATCTAATATTTCTAAATATAAAAATTTTGCCACAACGGTGAAAGACTTGTATACTGAAAACTACAAAATATTACTCAAAGAAAGTAAAGAAGGCTTAAATATTTGAAAAGATACCTCGGAAACTTAACATTGTTAAGATAACAATACTACCCCAATTGACATATTGATATATACTCAGTACAGTTCCTATCAATATCCCAAAAGCCTTTTTTGCAGAAGCAGAAAAGCTAACTCCCCAATTCATATGGAACTGCTAGGGGCTTGAATAATCAAAACAATCTTCAAAAAGTAGAACAAATGTTAGATGACTTTCATTTTCCAATACCAAAATTTACAACAAAGCTGTAGCAATCCAAACACTGATACTGGACTAAGGATAAACATACTGACCAATAGAATTGTATCAAAAATTCAGAGATAAATCCATGCAACTATGGTCAGGTGATTTTTCAACCAGGTTACTAAGACCATTTAACAGGGAAGTAATGTTTTCTTCAAAAAATGGTTTTAGGACAATTGAATTTTCACAAGCAAATGAAAATATTTTCTGCATGAAAATGAAGTTGAATTTTTACCTCATACCATATATAAAAATTAACTCAAACTGGCTCAACAACTTCCATGTAATAGCTCAAACCATAAAACTGTTAAAGAAAAGAGAGAAAACTTTCATGACATTTTTAGGGATGGATTTTAGATATGACTTTACAAACAAGAGTAACTAAGGAAAAAAATAGGTTAAGTTGGACTTCATCAAACTAAATATTTGGGGGGATGCATGCCTAAAGGACATTATAAAGAAAAGAAAGAGACAACTCCTGGAGTGGGATAAAATATTTACAAACCATATATTTGAAAAGGCTTAATATCCAGAATGTATAATGAAATCCTACAACTTACAGCAGCAACAACAACAAAAATATCTAAAAAATGGACAAAAGGACTTGAAAAGACATTTCTCCAAAGAAGATATACAAGTGACCAAGAAGCATATGAACAGATTTTCAACATCTTTAGTTAGGAGAGTAATGTAAAACTAGTTACTACAATTGAAATACCACTTCACACCTGATAGAAGGACTATTATGAAAAAAATAAAAGAATAACAAGGGTTGACAAAGATATGGAAAAATTGGAGCCTTAAAAGTTGTGATGGAAATACAAAAGGGTTCAGCCATTGTGGAAAACAATTCATTAGTTCCTCAAAAAGATAAACATAGAATTACCACATGTAATTCCAGCCCAGGTACATACACAAAAGTATTAAAAACAGGGACTCAGATACTTGTACAGGAATGTTCATAGCAGCATTACCCCAAAAGTTTGGGGGGGAAATGTTTATCATCAGATGAATAGGTAAAGAAAATGTGGTGTATACAAAAAATGGAATATTTTTCAGTAATAAAAGGAAAGTTCTGATGCATGCTACAATATGTGTAAATTTTGAAAATATTCCAGGTGAAAATGAAACAGACACAAAATATCAAATATTATAATGATTCTACTTATATGAAATATCTAGACTGGGCAAATCCATAGAGACAGACAATAGAATAGATGTTATTAAGGCCTGGGGAATTAAGGATAAAGTTATTGCTTAAGGGAAAAAAGTTTCCATTTGGGATGATGAATAAGCTTGGAAATATATACTGGTGATGGTTGCAGTACATTGTGAATGTGATTAATGCCACTGAATTGCACACTTTTAAAAAGTCTTAAAATGATAAGTTTTATATTATACATATTTTACCACAACAAAAAAGAACTTTCTTAAAAAGTAGGTCTTAAAATATTATTTTCTATTTGTTTAATGTTGTATCTATATAAGATGACAGATGTTCACTAAACCTATAGTGGTAATTCAAGATATAAATCAAATCATTATATTATATACCTTAAACTCATACAGTGCTGTATGTCAATTTTATCCCTATAAAACTAGGCAGGGGAAGGGGGTTGGTGAGTAGGGGAGTAGACCTTGGAGGAAATGGAAAATGAAAAAGTTGTTTTAACAAGTTAATGCACATAAGGAATATTTGAAGTAGGGGAAAAAACACCATTAGTTCATATGAAATGATGGTAAAAATTTCTTTGGAGCTAAATAGTCTGAGTTCTAATTGTGTTAATCTTTTTTACCAGCTCTGTGTCCTAGGAAATACTTTAGCTTCACTGGGCCTAAAGATACTCATCAGAACATGCTCTCACCATTAGACCTCTGTCACAGGGTTGTTATATAATAACAAACATTGGGAGAAGTGCCTGATGGTAAATTTATGTAAAATTTGTGTTAAAATTTACAACAAATAAATAAATTTAAAATAACAATGTAAAATAAGTATATGTAAAATTTTGCTTTAACCACATTGCTACTATTAATATGTATTTATAATTCAAATAATAGGAATTACTTTCAAAGTTAGGAAATTTCTTATTTTGTCATTATTTTTTAGTAGGATGTGGTTATCAGGAATCACAGTATTTCAAATACCATGAAGAAAGCAGACCCAACCTCCGAGTTTACCCAGGACTTTTGACCATGCAACTGAATAGTATTCCCAGGAAAATGACAGAGTGACCTCCAGAGATTTGAGCATAGCAATCATCTATCTGTCCCAGATGGGAATTGGAATCCTGGATTCCAACCTACATTTCTTTACCATTGTATTCTCAGTGACTTCACCATGACCACAGATCTGATTCTCCAACGTTTTACCTGAACTAAGTTCATAGTTTTCCTCTTAAGGGATTTCTTTAGGAGAGGGACTTCTGAGAAGAAGGCAGGGTAGGAAGCATCAGGAATCTATCTCCCTACCTAGACAACAGCTATGCATCAGAATCTGTCTGATGTAATGATTTTGAACTGTGTTCTGTTGAAGGCACTGCAATGAACATGGTACTGCAGAAATTTTTTCAAGTCAGTGATTTCATACTCAGAAGTGAAATTCCTGGATCATGTGATAGTTCTATTTTTAATCTTTTGAAGAACCTCTATAACATTTACCACAATAGCTGTAACAATTTACAATAACACCAATAATGCACGTGTTCCCTTTTTTCTGCATCTTTGCCAACAGTTATTTCTTTGCCAACAGTTATGTCTTTTTGATGATAGTTATCTTAACAAGTGTTATGTGATAGCTCATTGTAGTTCTAATTTGCATTTCCCTGATGATTAGTGGTGTTGAGCACCTTTTCATGTGCCTTTGGCCACCTGTATGACTTCCTTGGAAAAATGTCTATTTAAATCTTCTGCCCATTTTTTAATTGGATTTTTTGGGTGGTGTCCTTTTGTTTTCTATTGAGTGTATGGGTTATTTATATATTTTGGATATTAACCCCTCATCAGATATATGATTTACAAATATTTTCTCTGATTTGGTAGGCTACCTTTTTATTTTTTCAATTGTTTCTTTTGTTGTGCAGAAGCTCTTAATTTTGATGTTCTTCCACTTGTTTATTTCTGTTTTTCTTGTCAGATCCAAAAAAGCTTTACCAAAACTGATGTCAAGGAGGTTAAATGAAAGCCATTACTATTGTAATTTGCATTATTATAACTTTTATTTTATTATTATTGTAATTTTGGTTTATAACTCCACATTTCATTTTCTATATAATTTAAGACACATGCAGCTTTAAAACTAATTATTAGTTTATGGTTTTGAACACATATGAATAAATATGTATTTTTGTGACATCATCAACTGAAAAAGTTGGGGAAAGAGCTGTAAAGGAGCAGCTCTAGGATGTTAAATGTAATTCTCACAGTAACCACAAAGAAAATAGTTATAGATGATACACAAAAATAAACTAGAAAAAAATTAAAATACTTCTGTATTGCAAGTAGTTTTTAAAATTTCAGCACATTCTGATGTTCTGACATCCTAAAAAGAAAAAAAAAAGAAAATAAAACTCTTCTGGCAGTGGAGAGACTGCTCCTTCCAGTCTAGCCAATTCTTCAGGAGAGCAACAGACTCACCAGAGAGCGCACTTTGATATGCAAACTAACCAGCCCAGAGCCATACCTCCTGTGTCTGGCTCCTGCACCCCAGGAAGCAATATTTCTCTGCCATAATCATGCAGGGCCAGGTGTCAGGAAAATAGGGACCACTGTGTAAGTCAAATCTCATCTGTCCTTACCTTGGAAACCTAAATAAAAGCCATAAAGGTCTATCTTCTGATCACCCTGGTATCTTTCTCATGGGAATTTCTGACACACACAACCTGGGTGAAACTTGAGGATTAAGCTAAGTGAAATAAGCTGTCACTAAAAGACAAATACTGTATGATTCCACTTATGTGAATACTGAGTCAAATCATTGAGACAGTAAGTAGAATGGTGGCTGCTAGGGGCACAGAGGAAGGGAAATAAAGAATGACAAGCTATTTTTCAATGGATATAACATTTCATAAGATGAGAAGAGTTATGAAGATGGATTGTAGTGATGGTTGCTCAAGATTACATTTAATAACACTGAATGTACACCTAGAAATTATTAAGATGATAAATTTTATTCTAAGTGTGTTATACCACAATAAAAATAAAGGTGTTCCTCTGACAATAGCAGCTTTTGCTTTGACTGGTTTCCTAGATGATTTAGGTTGTAAACTTGTGTTTTATTTTCCAAGTTTCCAGGGGGATGTCCCTTGGTTCCCCTTGTCTTTTGAGTATCTTTTAGATATCACAATCAGCCCAGTAATTCCAAATGAATAGAGCTCAAAATCAGAGCCCCCAACATCATTAGTCCCTCCATTTGCCTGTGCTTGGCCCTGAACATGCTATGAAACTTCCTTACTGCTGTGCATGTGATGGGCAAGTGGGTGTATTGTCAGGTCCCCCCAAGATGGCTGTCCTCTTGCTCTCTGTACATCCCCTGCTGGACTGGTGCCTGCTTCACCTACACCCTACTTGCATGATTGACTTTGTCCTACATACCTGCCCCTGCCCCAGCTAGTGATTGTTGTAGTTTTAGATCAGAACATCTTCACCAGGATAGCTTATCAAAGGGGCAGTGAGGGGTGTGTGCCTCTACTAGTTTCCCTGGTAACTAATGAGCCAACCTGGTGTCAATTCCCCCTATAACTTATAACCTTCCCCCTACCCCAGGGAGTCCTGCCCACTGTGAGCTGCACATGATTGGGTGTTGCTCCAGGACCTTGCTTCAGACATGTAAGCGCCCCCCCCAATCCAGTAAACTATTGATGTCTATGTTGCTGACCCCAGGGTCTTTCTTTGGTCTTAAAGCTGCACAAGCACAGGACTTGCAGGCCTGCAAGGTGCAGGCCAACACCATCTATTTTCAGCATTTTCTTAGGCAGAGAGGAAGTGGTTCTGGGAAAAACTGTGTTAACTAGTCTCAGAGCTGATAACCTGCCACACTGAGTTACTAATTTAGTCTCCTGGGAAAGTTGGCCCACAGGAAATCTTTGTTTCAGAATCTTGTGGCAGCTGCTGGAAGAGCACTCAGCGGAACTAACCACAAGTTTAAAACTTTTTTGTTTGACACATATAAGAGAGCCACACATCAACCTGCCTATCAACCTGCCTACTCCAAGACTTATTATTTCTGACTGATATGCTCTTGTCCTTCAACTCTGGGAGGACAGCTACAAAGAGCCCCAGCAACAAATTTAACTCTGCCACTGCAAGAACATGATGCCCTCATGACCAGGTTAGGTAAAGCAGCTGTCTGCAACCAGTTAGACACTTTCTGCATACAATCCCCTTTTCTCTCAACTGTATTTTAAGCAGCATAACTCCATTAGCTACTTTCTATTTTTCCTCACTGATATGTGTGTGACACTCTGGTGAAACTCAAATAACCTCTACCAGGGCAAGCTGTTTAAATGTTTCATATAGGGACTTCCCTGCTGGCGCAATGGTTAAGAATCCACCTGCGGGTGCAGGGGACATGGGTTCAAGCTCTGGTCCAGGAAGATCCCACATGCCACGGAGCAACTAAACCCATGCACCACAACTACTGAGACTGCACTCTAGAGCCGTGAGCCACAACTACTGAACCCACGTGCCACAACTATTGAAGCATGCACTACTAGAGCCCGTGCTCCACAAAAAGAGAAGCCACTGTAATGAGAAACCCGTGCACCACAATGAGAAGCCCGTTCACTGCAATGAAGACCCAACACAGCCAAAAATAAACAAATAAAATAAATAAATTTTAATAAATAAATTTATTAAAAATAAATAAATAAAATGCCTCATATCAAGTACATGCCTCATTGGTCCCATGGTTATCCAACACCTACTATGTTCCAGAAGAGATTTTTAGAAGCTTCATAAGGGTACACAATCTTAACTCAAATAAACATAAGCCATTTGGTTGAACAGTGTTGATTCCATGTAACTCAGGTTGCCCACAGGGATTCATCACTTAAAAGTGACAAAGGTGGGTTTTCTTTTCAACTTTACTGGGATGAAAAGACAATAGGAATTTAGAATGTCACACTGTAAATGTCACATCCCTTAAACAAAAGACTCAATCCTCAGGAGTTTTAGGTGAGGACAAGGTTTTGGTAAATGTGAAAATAAAAGGGCGAAGGGAGCCAGATGACCAGAAAACCTCCTAAAGGGGCACAGTAAATGGGTTTCAGGGACTATTCCTTTAATCCACTCCATTTCCTTTCCAAATATTCCACTCCTCCCTTTATCTTTAGGCTCTCAGGACTGAGTGAGGTTCACCAGCTTCCTTACAGTGTTGCTTGTGACCTTCATTGGAGGTGAGAAAGAGTGACATATTAAGCAAAGTAACCAGAGCTTGGGCTTTCTCCAGTATATGTGTGCTGGGTATAAATACTGTCCCTCAGCTTAGAAGATGTGGAATCTTGTGTCATCTGTGAAATGGGAATAATTACAGCACACTTCTATACCAAATAGATCTGATAAGAGGGCAGAACAAGGTAAGTGATCATAAAGCACTGGTAAAGAAGTAAAGGTCAGCTAGTGTTATTTCCACCACTGTGCAAGGTGCTACACGATGTGACCCTACTTAATACAACCCACCAACACATGAAGGTATCACTTGTGGAGCTCAGGCCTTATTAACTCAGCCTGGCATAACCTGGGTAGTCAATTTGATGAGAGGGCACTGACCCCCATATCAAGGTTTATGGTTGGCACACCCATCTGACCATTCTCTTCAAGGAGTGTTACCTCCATCCGACCCAAGGCTTTTGTCTACCACCATTATAATGAAAATCATGCTCATTTTTCAATTTACAGGGCACCCAGATAAACACAGAAATGAAAGCAACCTAGCTCCCTGGTCAGAACTACTTACCTAACCAAGTGAAAACCTTAGAGAAACAGAGAGTTCATACACAAAAGTAAAAATCAAAGGACTCCCTATATACTTTGCAAATATGATGATGAAAACTCAAGAAAGCCACAGGCACACCAAGGGAAAATTAGGCTGACTGAGCACTTCTCTTTAAAAAGACAAAGCAAAACTGAGTTCTTCTGCCCTGGCAACTCAAGCCCATCCACAAATCAACAACTTCCAGAGTACCTGTTTGCTGCTAATGGGTAAAAGAGCACAAATATGCATGCATGCACACTCACAAAAGTCAGAATGAGTAAAGCTTCTGTTTTACTGGCTCCTGTGGTAAGGCAGAGAGGAGAGAGTCAATCTACTGAAAAAGAATTCAGAGTAGTGATAGTAAAAATAATCCAAAATCTCAGAGAAAGAATGGAGGCACAGATCAAAAAAATACAATAAATGTTTAACAAGTAGCTAGAAGATTTAAAGAAAAAACAGAGAAAAACAATACAATAACTGAAATGAAAAATACACTAGAAGGAATCAGTAGCAGAATAACTGAGGCAGAAGAACAAGTAAGTGAGCTGAAAGACAAATAAGTGAGTGGTGGAAATCACTGCCACAGAACAGAATAAAGGAAAAAAAAGGGGGGGGGGGGGAAATGAGGACAGTTTCAGAGACCTCTGGGGTAATATTAAATGCCCCAACATTTGAATTATAGGAGTCCCAGAAAAAGAAGAAAAAGGAAAAAGTTCTGAGAAAATGTTTGAACATATTATAGCTGAAAAATTCTCTAACATGAAAAAGGAAACACTCACTCAAGTCCAGGAAACTCAGAGAATACTGACAGGATAAACCCAAGGAGGAACATACCAAGATACATATTAATCAAACTGACAAATATTAAGGACAAAGAAAAAATATTAAAAACAACAAGGGAAAAGCAACAAATAACATACATGGGAATCCCCATAAGGTTACCAGCTGATTTTTCACCAGAAACTCTGCAGGCCAGAAGGGAGTGGCACTACATATTTCAAGTGATGCAAGGGAAAAAACTACAACCAAGAATACTCTACCCAGCAAGATTCTCATTCAGATTTGAAAGAGAAATCAAAAACTTTATAGAAAAGCAAAAACTAAGAGAACTCAACACCGCAAAACCAGCTTTACAACAAATGTTAAAGGAACTTCTCTAAGCAGGAAAGAGAACAGCAACTTAAAACAATCTTGTACAAATGTAAACTGCTATATCAAAATTTCAAAGGAAGAGCAAACCCCAAAACTACAGACACACACAAAAGAAAAAGTAACCCAAACACAATGCTAAAGATGGTGCTCAAACCACAAGAAAAGATAACAAAAGAAAAAGGGAAGAAAAAAGACCTACAAATATAAACCCAAAACAATTCAGAAAATGGAAATAGGAACATACGTATCGATAATTGCCTTGAATGTAAGTGGATTAAATTCTCCCACCAAAAGACATAGAATTGCTGAATAGATACAAAAACAAGAGCCGTATATATGCTGTCTACAAGAGAAATACTTCAGACCTAGGAACACATACAGACTAAAAGTGAGGGGATGGAAAAATATGTTCCATGCAAATGGAAATCAAAGGAAAGCTGGAGTGGCAATTTTCATGTCAGACAAAATAGACTTTAAAATAAAGACTTTTACAAGAGATAAGTAAGCACACTACATAATGATCAAGGGATCAATCCAAGAAGAAGATATAACAATTGTAAATATTTATGCACCCAACATAGGAACACCTCAATACATAAGGCAAATACTAACAGTCATAATAAGGGAAATCAACAGTAACACTGTAATAGTGGTGGACTTTAACACTCCACTTACACAAATGGACAGGTCATCCAAGCAGAAAATTAATAAAGAAACACAAGCCTTAAGTGACACATTAGACCAGATAGACTTAATTAAATATCTATAGTACCTTCCATCTGAAAGTGGCAGAATACCTTTTTTTCTCAAGTGCACATTGAACATTCTCCAGGATAGATCACATCTTGGGTCACAAATCAAGCCTCAGTAAATTTAAGAAAATTGAAATTATATCAAGCATCTTTTCTAACCATAACACTATGAGATTAGAAATTAATTACAGGAAAAAACTGTAAAAAACACAAACACATGGAAACTAAACAATATGTTACTAAACAAAAAGTGGATCACTGATGAAATCAAAGAGGAAATGAAAAAATACCTAGAGAAAAATGGCAAAAAAAACACAATGATCTATTTGAGGGATTAACCAAGATGGCAGAGTAGAAGGACGTGCTCTCACTCCCTCTTGTGAGAGCACCAGAATCACTACTGGCTGCTGGACAATCATTGACAGGAAGACACTGGACTTCACCAAGGAGGATATCCCACGTCCAAGGACAGAGGAGAAGCCACAGTGAGATGGTAGGAGGGGTGCAATCAGAGTAAAATCAAATCCCATAACTGCTGGGTGGCTGACTCACTGACTGGCGATCACTTATACCACAGAAGTCCACCCACTGGAGTGAAGGTTCTGAGCCCCACGTCAGGCTCCTCAACTTGGGGGTCCGGCAACGGGAGGAGGAATTCATAGAGAATCAGACTTTGAAGCCTAGTGGGAATTGATTGCAGGACTTCGACAGGACTGGGGAAAACAGAGACCCCACTCTTGGAGGGCGTACACAAAATAGTGTGTGCATCGGGACCCAGGGGAAGGAGCAGTGACCCTGGGGGAGACTGAACCAGACCTACCTGCTAGTGTTGAGGGGTCTCCTGCAGAGGCGGGGTCTGGCTCTGTTTCACCGTGGGGACAAGGACACTGGCAGCGGAGGTTCTGGGAAGTACTCCTTGGCGTGAGGCCTCCCAGAGTCTGCCATTAGCCGCACCAAAGAGCCCAGGTAGGCTCCAGTGTTGTGTTGCCTCAGGCCAAACAACCAACAGGGAGGGAACCCAGCCCCACCCATCAACAGTCAAGTGGATTAAAGTTTTATGGAGCTCTGACTGCCACAGGAACAGTCAGCTCTACCCACCACCAGAGCCTCCCATCAAGCCTCTTAGATAGCCTCAACCACCAGAGGGCAGACGGCAGAAGCAAGAAAAACTACAATCCTGCAGCCTGTGGAACAAAATCCACATTTACAGAAAGATAGACAAGATGAAAAGGCAGAGGGCTATATACCAGATGAAAGAACAAGAAAAAACCCCAGAAAAACAACTAAATGAAGTGGAGATAGGCAACCTTCCAGAAAAAGAATTCAGAATAATGATAGTGAAGATGATCCAGGACCTTGGAATAAGAATGCAGGCAAAGATTGAGAAGATGCAAGAAATGATTAACAAAGACCTAGAAGAATTAAAGAACAAACAAACAGAGATGACCAATACAATAACTGAAATAAAAACTACACTAGAAGGAATCAATAGCAGAATAACTGAGGCAGAAGAACGGATAAGTGACCTGGAAGACAGAATGGTGGAATTCACTGCTGTGGAACAGACTAAAGAAGAAAGAATGAAAAGAAATTAAGACAGCCTAAGAGACCTCTGGGACAACATTAAATGCAACATTAGCATTATAGGGGCCCCAGAAGGAGAAGAGAGAGAGAAAGGACCAGATAAAATATTTGAAGAGATTATAGTCGAAAACTTCCCTAACATGGGAAAAGAAATAGCCACCCAAGTCCAGGAAGCGCAGAGAGTCCCATACAGGAGAAACCCAAGGAGAAACACACCGAGACACATAGTAATCAAATTGGCAAAAATTAAAGACAAAGAAAAATTATTGAAAGCAGCAAGGGAAAAATGACAAATAACATACAAGGGAACTCCCATAAGGTTAACAGCTGATTTCTCAGCAGAAACTCTACAAGCCAGAAGGGAGTGGCATGATATATTTAAAGTGATGAAAGGGAAGAACCTACAACCAAGATTACTCTACCCGGCAAGGATCTCATTTAGATTTGATGGAGAAATCAAAAGCTTTACAGACAAGCAAAAGCTAAGAGGATTCAGCACCACCAAACCAGCTCTACAACAAATGCTAAAGGAACTTCTCTAAGTGGGAAACACAAGAGAAGAAAAGGACCTAAAAAACAAGCCCCAAACAATTAAGAAAATGGTCATAGGAACATACATATCGATAATTACCTTAAACGTGAATGGATTAAATGCTCCAGCCAAAAGACACAGGCTTGCTGAATGGATACAAAAACAAGACCCATATATATGCTGTCTACAAGAGACCCACTTTAGACCTAGGGACACATACAGACTGAAAGTGAGGGGATGGAAAAAGATATTCCATACAAATGGAAATCAAAAGAAAGCTGGAGTAGCTATACTCATATCAGATAAAATAGACTTTAAAATAAAGAATGTTACAAGAGACAAGGAAGGACACTACATAATGATCAAGGGATCAATCCAAGAAGAAGATATAACAATTGTAAATACATATGCACCCAACATACGAGCACCTCAATACATAAGGCAACTGCTAACAGCTATAAAAGAGGAAATCGACAGTAACACAATAATAGTGGGGGACTTTAACACCTCACTTACACTAATGGACAGATCATCCAAAATGAAAATAAATAAGGAAACAGAACCTTTAAATGACACAATAGACCAGATAGATTTAATTGATATTTACAGGACATTCCATGCAAAAACAGCAGATTACATGTTCTTCTCAAGTGTGCATGGAACATTCTCCAGGATAGATCACATCTTGGGTCACAAATCAAGCCTCAGTAAATTTAGGAAAATTGAAATCATATCAAGCATCTTTTCTGACCACAATGCTATGAGATTAGAAATGAATTACAGGGAAAAAAACGTAAAAAACACAAACACTTGGAGGCTAAACAATACGTTACTAAATAACCAAGAGATCACTGAAGAAATCAAAGAGGAAATCAAAAAATACCTAGAGACAAATGACAATGAAAACACGATGACCCAAAACCTATGGGATGCAGCAAAAGCAGTTCTAAGAGGGAAGTTTATAGCTATACAAGCCTACCTAAAGAAACAAGAAAAATCTCAAGTAAACAATCTAACCTTACACCTAAAGAAACTAGAGAAAGAAGAAAAAACAAAACCCAAAGTTAGCAGAAGGAAAGAAATCATAAAGATCAGAGCAGAAATAAATGAAATAGAAACAAAGAAAACAATAGCAAAGATCAATAAAACTAAAAGCTGGTTCTTTGAGAAGATAAACAAAATTGATAAGCCATTAGCCAGACTCATCAAGAAAAAGAGGGAGAGGACTCAAATCAATAAAATCAGAAATGAAGAAGGAGAAGTTACAAGAGACAATGCAGAAATACAAAGCATCCTAAGAGACTACTACAAGCAACTCTGTGCCAATAAAATGGACAAGCTGGAAGAAATAGACAAATTCTTAGAAAGGTATAACCTTCCACGACCGAACCAGGAAGAAATAGAAAATATGAACAGACCAATCACAAGTAATGAAATTGAAACTGTGATTAAAAATCTTCCAACAAACAAAACTCCAGGACCAGATGGCTTCACAGGTGAATTCTATCAAACATTTAGAGAAGAGCTAACACCCATCCTTCTCAAATTCTTCCAAAAAATTGCAGAGGAAGGAACACTCCCAAACTCATTCTATGAGGCCACCATCACCCTGATACCAAAACCACACAAAGACACTACAAAAAAAGAAAATTACAGACCAATATCACTGATGAATATAGATGCAAAAATCCTCAACAAAATACTAGCAAACAGAATCCAACAACACATTAAAAGGATCATACACCACGATCAAGTGGGATTTATCCCAGGGATGCAAGGTTTCTTCAATATATGCAAATCAATCAATGTGATACACCATATTAACAAATGGAAGAATAAAAGCCATATGATCATCTCAATAGATGCAGAAAAAATTTTGACAAAATTCAACACCCATTTATGATAAAAGCTCTCCAAAAAGTAGGCATAGAGGGAACCTACCTCAACATAATAAAGGCCATATATGACAAACCCACAGCAAACATCATTCTCAATGGTGAAAAACTGAAAGCATTTCCTCTAAGATCAGGAACGAGACAAGGTTGTCCACTCTCACCGCTATTATTCAACATAGTTCTGGAAGTCCGAGCCACGGCAATCAGAGAAGAAAAAGAAATAAAAGGAATACAAATTGGAAAAGAAGAAGTAAAACTGTCACTGTTTGCAGATGACATGATACTATACATAGAGAATCCTAAAACTGCCACCAGAAAACTGCTAGAGCTAATTAATGAATTTGGTAAAGTTACAGGATACAAAATTAATGCACAGAAATCTCTTGCATTCCTATACACTAATGATGAAAAATCTGAAAGAGAAATTATGGAAACACTCCCATTTACCATTGCAACAAAAAGAATAAAACACCTAAAACCTACCTAGGGAGACAAAAGACCTGTATGCAGAATACTATAGGACACTGATGAAAGAAATTAAAGATGATACCAACAGATGGAGAGATATCCCATGTTCTTGGATTGGAAGAATCAACATTGTGAAAATGACTATACTACCCAAAGCAATCTACAGATTCAATGCAATCCCTATCAAATTACCAATGGCATTTTTTACAGAACTAGAACAAATCATCTTAAAATGTGTATGGAAACACAAAAGACCCCGAATAGCCAAAGCAGTCTTGAGGGAAAAAAACGGAGCTGGAGGAATCAGACTCCCTGACTTCAGACTATACTACAAAGCTACACTAATCAAGACAATATAGTACTGGCACAAAAACAGAAACATAGATCAATGGAACAAGATAGAAAGCCCAGAGATAAACCCACACACCTATGGTCAACTAATCTATGACAAAGGAGGCAAAGATATACAATGGAGAAAAGACAGTCTCTTCAATAAGTGGTGCTGGGAAAACTGGACAGCTACATGTAAAAGGATGAAATTAGAATACTCCCTAACACTATACACAAAAATAAACTCAAAATGGATTAGAGACCTAAATGTAAGACTGGACACTATAAAACTCTTAGAGGAAAACATAGGAAGAACACTCTTTGACATAAATCACAGCAAGATCTTTTTTGATCCACCTCCTACAGTAATGGAAATAAAAACAAAAATAAACAAATGGGACCTAATGAAACTTCAAAGCTTTTGCACAGCAAAGGAAACCTTAAACAAGTCGAAAAGACAACCATCAGAATGGGAGAAAATATTTGCAAACGAATCAACAGACAAAGGATTCATCTCCAAAATATATAAACAGCTCATTCAGCTCAATATTAAAGAAAAAACACACGAATCCAAAAATGGGCAGAAGACCTAAATAGACATTTCTCCAAAGAAGACATACAGACGGCCACGAAGCACATGAAAAGATGCTCAACATCACTAATTATTAGAGAAATGCAAATCAAAAGTACAATGAGGTATCACCTCACACCACTTAGAATGGGCATCATCAGAAAATCTACAAACAACAAATGCTGGAGAGGGTGTGGAGAAAAGGGAACTCTCTTGCACTGTTGGTGGGAATGTAAATTGATACAGCCACTATGGAGAACAGTATGGAGGTTCCTTAAAAAAATAAAAATAGAATTACCATATGACCCAGTAATCCCACTACTGGGCATATACCCAGAGAAAACCATAATTCAAAAAGACACATGCACCCGAATGTTCATTGTCACACTATTTACAATAACCAGGTCATGGGAGCAACCTAAATGCCCATCAACAAACGAGTGAATAAAGAAGTTGTGGTACATATATACAATGGAATATTACTCAGCCATAAAGAGGAACGAAATTGAGTCATTTGTTGAGACGTGGAGGGATCTAGAGACTGTCATACAGAGTGAAGTAAGTCAGAAAGAGAAAAACAAATATCGTATATTAACGCATGTATGTGGAACCTAGAAAAATGGTACAAATGAGACGGTTTGCAGGGCAGAAGTTGAGAAACAGATGTAGAGAACAGACATATGGACACCAAGGGGGGAAAACTGCGGTGGGGTAGGGATGGTGGTGTGCTGAATTGGGCGATTGGCATTGACATGTATACACTGATGTGTATAAAATTGATGACTAATAAGAACCTGCAGTATAAACAAACAAACAAACAAAACAACTAATACTAAACTTTCATTGGGTTATTTGTATGGAAATATGTTAATATAAATATTTCAGACATTACATGAAATTTCTAAAATTCTTGTATGTTCTGGTATAATGTTATAAGTCATAATCCTAGTTATTACTTTAAAATGTATATCTCAGAAATAACTAATTTTGTCAACTGCATTATTATGAACTTTCATCAAATCTTTAACCATGGTCATTTTTAAGTCTTTTGTCGTTTACAGACAGTTCTGGGTGTGCTCTGATGCTTTTGCAAATATGTTCCTATAAAAGGGTTTTATCTTCAAGAAATTCATGGAAAAGACTCTGACAAGTACAGGTAACTGACTGTACTGCTGAACTGAATGAATAAGCATTTTCAGAACTCTAATGAAAAACTGATGAACTCATAAAAGTGCTAACAAAAAATCAAGATAAAAAAAATTAATTACATGGGACTGAGTGAACTGATTAGGATGAGTATAATTTTTGTGACTTTCTGTTTGAATTTAAAAAAAAATTCCACAAGGACTCAGAGGCAAAGAATATACAAATCAATTTTCACTGCAAAGTAAAGGAGCTGTTACAGTGGAGGATTACTGGACTGAATATTCAATATTATGACATAGTATGAGTGTGTTTCATGTTTGGTAATTGCAATCATTGTTGCTTTTGTTGTGGTCATCCATGTACAATGCATGGTGTCAGTCTATTTATCTCTTGTAAAAATAAAATACAGTGTGTGTGCGTGAAAAAAAAAAGAAAAGGGAGATGAAGAGATTTACATATGAACATAAAGTTAATTTATTGCCGAGGCTTGAGCTAAAGGAGCTCCTAAAAGATGGAACAAGAAATATTATCCCAGCAGGATAGTCTGAGATGCAAGAAAGACTGGTGAAAAATAAAATGGGGAGTATAAATTAAAATTTTAAACTATCAAAATAAAATACAGGCATACCTCAAAAAAAAAAAAAAACAACCACAATGATCCAGAACCTATGGGATGTAGTAAAAGCAGTTCTATGAGGGAATTTTATAACAATACAATCTTACCCCTGGAAAGAAGAAAAATCTCAAATAAGCAACCTAAATTTGCTAAAGCAAATTTGCTAAAGCAACTAGCAAAAGAACAACAAATAAAACCTAAAGTTAGTAGTAGGAAGGAAATCATAAAGATCAGAGCAGAAAAAAATGAAATAGAGACAAAGAAAACATAACAAAGAGCAATGAAACTAAAAGCTGGTTCTTTGAGAAGATAAACAATGTGGACAAACTTTTAGCTAGACTCATCAAGAAAAAAAGGGAGAGGATTCACATCAATAACATTAGAAATGAGAAAGGAAATGTTACAATGGACACAACAGAAATACAAGGGATCATAACCAAATATTACAAGCAACTATATGCCCAAAAAATGAACTAGAAGAAATGGACAAATTTTTTGAAATGTACAACCTTCCAAGGCTGGACCAGGAAGAAATAGAAAATATGAACAGACCAATCACAAGTATGGAAATTGAAACTGCAATTAAAAATCTTCCAACAAACAAAAGTCCCGGACCAGACGGCTTCACAGGAAAATTCTATCGAACATTTAGAGAAGAGCTAACACCCATCCTTCTCAAACTCTTCCAAAAAATTGCAGAGGAAGGAATACTTTCTACAAGGCCACCATCGCCCTGATACCAAAACCAGACATAGATATCACTAAAAAAGAAAATTACAGTCCAATATCCCTGATGAACATAGATGCAACAACCTTTAAAAAAATACTAGCAAACCAAATCCAACAACACATTAAAAGGATCATGCACCATGATCAAGTGGGATTTAACCCAGGAATGCAAGGATTCTTCAGTATTTGCAAATCAATCAGTATGATATACCACATCAACAAACTGAAGAATAAAAACCATATGATCAAATATTTTTTCAGACCCTTCTTCTTTCTCTTCTTCTTCTGGGACACCTATAATTCAGATGTGGTGCATTAAGTGTTGTCCTAGAGGTCTCTGAGACTGTCCTCATTTCTTTTCATTCTTTTTTCTTTATTCTGTTCTGTGGCAGTTATTTTTACCATTCTATCTTCCAGCTCACTTATTCATTCTTCTGCCTCAGTTATTCTGCTATTGATTCCTTCTAGTGTATTTTTTATTTCAGTTATTGTATTGTTCATCTCTGTTTGTCTGTTCTTTAATTCTACTAGGTCCTTGTTAAACATTTCTTGTATTTTCTTGAGCCATGCCTCCATTCCGTTGCCGAGATGTTGGATCATCTATACTATCATTACTCTGAATTCTTTTTCAGGTAGATTTCCTATTTCCTCTTCATTTATTTGGTCTTACAGGTTTTGTAACATATTTCTCTGTCATCTCATTTATGTTGATGTGTGGGGCTGTGTTCCTGTCTTGCTGGTTGTTTGGCCTGAGGCATCCATCACTGGAGTTTGTAGACAGTTGGGTGGAGTTGGGTCTTAGTGCTGAGATGAGGACCTCTGGGAGAGCTCACACTAACTAATATTCCCTGGGGCCTGAAGTTCTCTGTTAGCCAGCATCTTGGACTCAGTGCTTCCACCACAGGGGCTCAGGCCCAAACCCAGCCTGGGAACAAAGACCCAACAAACAAAAAAGAGGAGAAAAATAACAAAGAATAAAAAATAAAACAAAATTAGAAAATATATTAGAAAAAATAAAAATGAAAACAACCACAAAACAAAACACAACAGAAAAAAAAAAGAAAGAAAAACATTTTTAATAAATAAAAAATTAAAAAATAGAAATTCCTTGGTACTTCCTGTCAGTGTCCTTGCTCCCATGGTGAACTACATCCAACACCCACCTCCCCAGGAGGGCCTCAAGACCTCTAGGTAGGTCTCTGGATCCACTGTGTCAGCCCCACCTCTGCATGTGTTCATTTACCAGTGTCTGCTCCTGAGCTGGCCTGCGACCCACATACCCACATAGGTCTGGCTGGGGCTCAGGCTTCCACAGCCATGTCCACAGGGGCCAACACAGATGGAGGGGGCTTTGAAGTGGGACAACACTTGGACCACCTGGACCCATGCAGCCAGAGGAGAAATTGTTGGGGGCAGTACCTGGACCACCAGGACCCATGTGTCCCACAGAGGCTTGGGGGGGTGGTGCTTGGGTCCACTGGGACCATGCAGCCAGAGGACACATTTGCAGGGGCAGAGCTCAGGCTTGGGATCCATGCAGCCTGTGGAGGCTTTAGCGGGGGCAGGGCTCAGGCCCAGTACCTAGGTGGCCCTCAGAGGCTTTGGCAGGGGTGGGGCCCAGGCTTAAGAACTGCTCTGCCAGAGGAAGCCCTGTTGGGGTGGCGTGTGAGTCACTGGGACCATGAACCCTGCGGATGCTTTGTGGGGAGCGGTACTCGGGTCTGCCGGGACCTGCATGGCTAGAGGAGGCCATGGCAGGGGCTGGGCTCAGGCCTAGGACCCCAGCAGGCTCACTAGGGCTTGAGGGGTGGGTGAGCCTTCTCAGGTGTACACCCCCATCACTGTCCAAAGAGGCCGGGCTGGAGGGTGGGGAATGGTGCCGCAATGGCGGCCCCACCCCTTGCATGCCACTCAATAATGGTGCCCCACCCCCAAAGTCACCGTGCTCCCCTCCGACCCCCAAACCCCTGAAGGCCCCCCTCTGTCCCCACTTATACCCCCTCCATGAGTGAGCCCCCTGAGAATGGGAACCTCTTCTCTCCCCAAGCCCCACCCAGGGGCACGGGTCCCATCCCATTTCTACCCATCTTCCCCCACTGCTTCCTTACCAAACCCCACCCAGTTGTGTGGGGACCCCTCCTGTCCCATTACGCATCTGAGGTTCCCCACTGGCACCCAGCTGTCACTCTGAGAAAACTATTCCAGTACACCCCTGCTGTACTTGTAAGGAGACACGAACTCCACGTCCTCCTACTCTGCCATCTTGACTCTGCCCCAATCAATCATTTTTTAAAATGAGGTGTATCTCGATTGATTTGTGCATATTGAACCATCCTTACATCTCTGGAATAAATCCCACTTGATCATGATGTATAATCCTTCTAATGTATTCTTGTAATTGATTCACAAATATTTTATTGAGGGTTTGTATCTATGTTCATCAGAGACATTGGCCTGTAATTTTGTGTGTGTGTGTGTTGTCTTTGTTTTGTTGTTAGGGTGATGCTGACCTCATAAAGTGAGTTAGGAAGTGTTCCCTCCTCTTCAGTTTTTCCCAGGAGTTTAAGTAATTGCTTGAGATGTAAGTTTAGATTGTTTATTTGAGATTTTTCTTGTTTATTGAAGTAGGTCTCTATTGCTATAAACTTTCCTCTTAGTACTATTTTTGCTGTATCACACACATTTTTCTATGGCATATTTTCATTTTGATTTGTCTTTAAGTATTTTTTGATTTCTCCCTTGAATACTTTGTTGACCCAATAGTTATTCAGTAACATGTTGTTTATTATCCATATATTTCCATTTTTGTTCTTGTGGTTGATTTCTAGTTTCATATCATTGTGACTGGAATAGATGCTTGATATGATTTGTCTTTATCGACACTTTTTACTGAGACTTGTTTTTTCTCCCAACATGGAGTCTCTCCTTGAGAAAGTTCCATGTTCACCTGAGAATAATGTGTATTCTGCTGTATTTGGACAGAATGTTTGGCATGAATTTTGAAATCCACCTGTCTAATGTTTCATTTAGGACCACTGGTTTTGTTGTTGTTGTTTTGTTGACTTTCTGTCTGCATGATCTAGATCTACCCATTTATGTAAGTGGGGTGTTAAAGTTCCCTACTACTATTGTGTTGCTGTCAGTTTCTCCTTTTAGGTCTGTTAATAATTGCTTTATATATTTTGATGCTCCCATATCAAGTGCATATGTGTTTGTAACTGTTATGTATTTTTGTTGTTGTTGTTATGTCTTCTTGATGAATTGTCTCCTTTGTCTTTACGTAGCACCCATTTTGTCTCCTGTTGTTATTATTTTTTTGACTTTACATGTATTTTGTCTGATATTTGGAGTATCATCTACCTTTCCTTCACTTCGAGCCTATCTTTGCCATTAGACTTAGTGAGTCTCCTAGAGGCAGCATATAGTTGGGTCTTGATTTTTAATCCATTCAACAACTCTGTATCTTTTATTAATGACTTCAATACTCTTTGATAGATGAGGACTTTTAGTACCACAGTTACATCTTTTGTTTTCTACTTGTTGTATATCTCCATTGTTTCTTTTTCCTTGTGTTTCTGTCTGCCATTTCGGTCTGGTGGTTTTCTATGATGTTGTTCTCAGCTTTCTTTTTTATGTTTTGTGTTTTGTTCTAGGTTTATGTCTTGCGGTTACCACGAAGTTTGTATAAAATGTCTCATAAAACCAACTATATTCCTTAAAAAAAAAATTCTTGCTTCCTACATCCACTAGGATGGCTATAATAATAGTTATTTTTTTTAAAGAAAAGAGTAAGTGTTGGCAACAATGTGGAAGAATTGGAACACTTGTACCTTGCTGATAGGAATGTAAAATAGTGGAACAAAATTTGGTGATTCCTCAAAGGTAAGCATGGAATTACTATATGACCCAGAACTTTTACTCCTAAGTATATACCCAAGGGAATAGAAAACAAGTGCTCAAATATATGTCTGCACATGCTCATAGCAGCACTATTTACAAATAGTCAAAAGGTGGAAACCTGAATTTCCATCTACAGATGAATGGATAAACAACTTGTAGTGTACGTTAACAATGAAATATTATTCAGCCATAAAAAGGGTTTAAATACTGACACATGCTACAATGCGGATGAACTTTGAAGACATTACATTGAGGGAAAGAAGCCAGTCACATAAGGTCACATGTGTGTGATTCCATTTATATGAAATATCCAGAATAAATTAATCCATAGATGCAAAAAGCAGGTTGGTGGTTGCCAAGGGCTGGGAGGAGGGAGGAATGGGAGTAACTGCTTAGTGGGTACAATGTTTCCTTTTGGGATGATAGGAATGTTTTGGAACTATATAGAGGGATGGTGGTACAACATTGTGAATATACTACATGCCACTGAAATGTTCACTTTAAAATGGTTAATTTTATAATGTTATGTGAATTTTACCTAAAAGTATTTTTTTAAATTGCAAACTACATAAAATGCTTTGCTAGAATGGTTAAACAAATTATGACACATCAAAACAGTGAAATATTATTCAGCCATTAAAAATTCAAGGATGTTTTAATGACATGGAAAAATGCTTACAATATAATACTAAGCAAATAAGTGCTATAAAAATTGTATTTGCAGCATTTTACTAATTATATTAAATAAAATGTGCACAGAAAAGACTATAAAATAAAAGTAAACTAAGATGTCTGTTATAAAAACAAATGTCTCAGAGATAGGATAGTTTTTTCCTGCTGATAGCCTCTTATCTCCATTTACCTAAAGGGGTTGCATCCTTCTCCTCTTATCCCTACATGTTTTTGTTGTCTCAAATTATCCCTTTTTATGTTGCGAGTTTGTTACCAAATTGAAGTAACTATAGTTATTTTTTGCTGCCTTTCCCCCCTTTAACTTTCATGATATTATAAAGTGTTTAAAAATGTTTTCTCACACAGAATTACAATTTTCTGACTCTGTGTATTTATCACCTCACTCAACATTTTGTGTACATTTGCTTTTTTGTTTCTGGTAGAAGAGCTTATTTCAACATCTCTTGTAAGGCAAGTCTAGTGTTGATGAAGTCCTCCAGCTTGTGTGTTTTTTCTGGGAAGGCCATTATTTCCCCTTCGTATCTGAATGATAACTTTGCTGGATAGAGTATTCTTGAGTGACAGTTTTTATCCTTCTGCCTTTTGAGAATGTCATTCCTCTCTCTTCTTGGCCTTTAGAGTTTCTGCTGAGAAATCTGCTGATACTTCAATGGGTTTTCCTTTGTGGGTTGCCATCGTTTTCCCTGGCTGCCTTCAAAACTATTTCTTTATCATTGACTTTTGACATTTGACTTTTAATATAACATGTCTTGGGAAGGTTTTTTTGTTTGTTTGTTTCTGTTTTGCTCTGAGGTAATTCAGTGTCCTCTTAGTTTCATGGACTTGTATATTTAGTTCCTTCCGCAGGTTTGGGAAGTTCTCAGCTATTATTTCTTTATTACATAAATTCTCTGCTCCCTTCTCCCTCTGTTCTCCTGGGACACTGATTACCCTAATGTTGCCTAATGTTAAGAGTCAGATAGTTCTCTCCAGGTTTCCTCATTTTAAAAATATCTTCTCTTTTTTCTTCTAGTTGTGTAATTTCTAGACTTATATTTTTGAGGCTGATTCCCTCTTCCATATGGTCTGCTCTGTTTTCAATGTTTTCTAAGCATTCTTTATCTCATTTATTGAGTTCTGCAGCTCCAGAATTTCTGTTTGGTTCTTTTTTATAGTTTCAGTCTCTTTGATAAAGTATTCCTTCTATTCATTAATTTTATTCTTGAGCTCATTGAACTACCTTTTTGAGTTTTCTTGTAGCTCCTGGAGTTCATGACAGCTATTTTGAATTCTCTTCAGTTAGATTGTAATATCCCATGACTTTAAGTATCTGGAGAATTGTTATTTTCTTCTCCTGGTACAGCATTATTGTGGTTCTTCAGGGTGCTTGATGAGTTGTTTCTCTGCTGGCACATTTGAAGTAGTGAACACTTCATTTCTTTTTGGGTAAAGTTTTTAAAAGAATTCTAACAATTCAATATGTTAGATATTAGAGCCCTTTCTTTTGTTTCCCAATGTGTGGCACTATAGCACAAGTCTTTGGTTCCTCTTACCTGAGCTGCCTTGGTACTTTCCACCCTCCATCCTCCAATACAATATCAGAGGTGTCACCTAGCACCCTCATTATCACCACTTGTACCTCCAGGGTTGTTGGTGCCTTGCTGCTTCTGGTGTCACTGGCATTACAGCTGAGGCACCAGGATGGTGAGCTCTTCTGCTGAGTCACAGGCTCTGCCACTGGTAGGGGGATGGGCATGGGGCTGGGGGATGGTAGTTCTGGGCCACCAAGTTTGTGGGTGCCTCTGCCGCATCTGTTGTTGTCAGGTTCTCAGGCTCTGCCATTATTGTGGGTGCCTCTGTGGTTGGGGGGTTGGGATTTCTGGCACCCTCCCCCTGGTGTTGTCTCTTCTGTGTGTTATAGTCCACTCTCCTTTAGATATACCTATGTGTGGAATCCTCCAGCATCCTGATGTGTTGAGCAGAGGCACCTTTGTTGAGTTGTGGATGTTTTTCTCGTTGTAGATTGAAGGGGAGAGACAAAAGGAACATCTCACACCATCAAGACACGGCTGTCACTCCAGTGGGCAGCTTGTTGATGAGTCAGAAGGAAATCCTTCTTCTTCCTGTTAGGGTATGTAAGCTGCAGTGAGCAATATATGCATGAGAGCTTCCACTTCTGGGCTTCCCGACTCCATTTTAAAATGAATTTTCCTTTATTCATTTTCCCCTTTTGATCAGGATCTTTCCTTGAAAGCATTGCCAATCAAGAGTCATGTTATACAATTTTAGTGGAATTGTGTTTTGTCCCTAAGCACCAGGAAGGATTTTTCCAGGATGTCATGTCCCACTATGGATGAAAAGCACACATGTTGGAAACTGTTGAGGTCACACTTGAGTAACAAGGATGGGAAAAAGGGAAAAGTTTCAGGCCTTTCCCTTATTAGGTCTATACCTTATCAAGGTTGTGAGTGTTGAAGATCATCTCGAAGCACTGAGCTAAAATCACTCCATTAGGTGCATCACTTCTGCTGAGATTTAACAACAGTCATTTATTCTTTTTTTTTTTTTAACATCTTTATTAGAGTACATTTGCTTTACAATGGTATGTTAGTTTCTGCTTTATAACAAAGTGTATCAGTTATACATATACATATATCCCCATATCTCTTCCCTCTTGCATCTCCCTCCCTCCCACCCTCCCTATCCCACCCCTCTAGGTGGCCACAAAGCACCGAGCTGATCTCCCTGTGCTATGCGGCTGCTTCCCACTAGCTATCTATTTTACGTTTGGTAGTGTATATACGTCCATGCCACTCTCGCACTTTGTCCCAGCTTACCCTTCCCCCTCCCCGTATCCTCAAGTCCATTCTCTAGTAGGTCTGCATCTTTATTCCTGTCTTGCCCCTAGGTTTTTCTGACCATTTTTTTTTCTTTTCTTTTCTTTTCTTTTTTTTATATCCCATATATATGTGTTAGCATACGGTATTTGTTTTTCTCTTTCTGGCTTACTTCACTCTGTATGCCAGTCTCTAGGTCCATCCACCTCACTACAAATAACTCAGTTTCGTTCCTTTTTATGGCTGAGTAATATTCCATTGTATATATGTGCCACATCTTCTTTATCCATTCATCTGTTGATGGACACTTAGGTTGCTTCCATGTCCTGGCTATTGTAAATAGAGCTGCAATGAACATTTTGGTACATGACTCTTTTTGAATTATGGTTTTCTCAGGATATATGCCCAGTAGTAGTATTGCTGGGTCATATGGTAGTTCTATTTTTAGTTTTTTAAGGAACCTCCATACTGTTCTCCATAGTGGCTCTATCAATTAATATTCCCACCAACAGTGCAAGAGGGTTCCCTTTTCTCCACACCCTCTCTAGCATTTATTGTTTGTAGATTTTTTGATGATGACCATTCTGACTGGTGTGAGAGGATATCTCACTGTAGTTTTGATTTACATTTCTCTAATGATTAATGATGTTGAGCGTTCTTTCATGTGTTTGTTGGTAATCTGTATATCATCTTTGGAGAAATGTCTATTTAGGTCTTCTGCCCATTTTTGGATTGGGTTAACAGCAGTCATTTAAAAATGATTATACAGAATAATATGAGGAGCAGAATAATGACCCCAATTTATATAATAGTCTTAAGCCAGGAGCCCGAATCTGAAGGCAATCAGCTAAAGAGGTCAAAGGACCATTGATTGCAGGTGACAGCTGGCAAAGGTGGAGGTGTTTTAGATGAACTCATACAGTTATGGTTGAAGAAAAGTTGACACCTGGCTGTAACAGCCTGACCCACTGGGTAATAACAATAAGCTTGTGGGTATAATCGACAGTGGCATTTGGGGTCAAAGAGAAATTGGTTATAGGTAGGACCAAGGGAACTGCAACATCATGAACAGATCAGAGTTTCTCATAACAGATGCAACAGTCAAAAAGGTTTCTCCCTTTTGGAAATAAGGTAAGAAGCAACTGGAAGAAAAAGGAATACCGGCCTGGTCCAATCATCTTGGGGAAGCTGTCTCCTTTGCCTGTCATCTGCTTCAATTCCTGGAGATCTTTTTCAGGTAATCAGTTGGTGTGCAGGTTCAGTCAGGGTTTGGTGCTCTCTTTTCATGTGATACATGGATCCTAGAGTCTATTTTTTTGGAGTTTGGTGGCACATGGGTTGGTTACAAGTGCCTGATATGGGTCTTTCCAATGGGGTTAAAGGGAGTTTTTCTGGAGGTGTCTTTCCTAATAGATGAAATCTATGGGCTGCAAGGTGTGTTTAAGGTCTTCATCTCCCAGGAGTGTGCTGTAGAGAGATTGCTCTACTAAAGCATGGTTATTCTCAATGGAAGCAATTAGGCCTTTGCAATGTTGAAGTATATCTCCTTTTATTAGTTGTGGACCAAAGGGTGACAGTTTATGGGCTCCAAAAGGGGTAGAGAAGGAGTAATGGCAGTGTTTTTGGCCAGGGTACATGAAGGGTCGTTATAGATTTTGCCAGTTGAGTCTTAGTGATGTTGGTACTAAGTTATTTAGATAGAGGATTAAGGATGGTTAGCACAGTGAAAGTGTTGTAAAACTGGCCAGTCTCATCAATGCCCTTGATGGTGATGAAAATTCCTTGGCCACAATGCAGTTTTGGCAGGGGGCAGGGAGGTCCCAGATAGGCATGATCTTTTCTAGTAGGATTTTAGCCACAGAAGTAGCTGTACCTTGTCTACAAGGGAAGGCTTCAGTGCAGTGAGAAAACGTACAAACTATTACCAAGGTATATTTATATCCATGAGACAGAGGAAGCTGAATAAAATCCATCTGCCAAAACTCAGTAGTCCATTGGGCAATTTAAAATGTCCAGGAGCAGTGTGGATAGGTTTTCCTGAATTATATTTTGTGTAGCTGGGGCAAGCAAAGTAGACATTCTTTGCAGCCTTGTTAATATTTCCCCACTAGTATTGGTTCATTCATGTTATCATTTTATCAGTAGATCAGTGATTCTATTGTGTGTACAATAGCTGGTAATAGGAATTTTAGAGTCTCTGACAGGATTGGATTATTTTTTGGCCCAACTCAGAGTTCTTTCTTTTATTGAATCAACAATTATTAGATTTCCAATATCACTTTTTTTCCCCCTATGGCCAATTTTGGACATCTCTAGTCAGTTTTTCTAGATTATCAATTGGGGGAACATCTTTCTGTACCTTTTGGTTATTGATTTTCAGAAATATCAGTGAAGTGGTTTCCTTTAGTGTCCATGGAATCAATTTTGGAATGCCCAGGGAACTTGAAAATAGCCAAAGCAGCTGGCAGAAGTATGGCACCAAATAATTCCTGGACATAAAGACCCTTTTAAATTGTGTCCCCGTTGGAAGTGAAGAAGTCTCGCTCTTTGGTGATCTACTCCAAATGCATACTTACTGTCTGCCCTTGACTAAAATGCAAGACTGAGCAAGTGTGGGTACTTATAGGCAAAATAGGAGTTTGCAGGGACCAATGCAGAGGATTATAAGGCCCTGAGTCTTAAAGTTTTTTGTTATGGGCTTGATGACTTGCAGCTGATCCAATAGGGCAAACGGTTAGTATCCTTAAAATTAACCGTACTGACATTAAAGATGGAGCAAATAAAAGATGAAGGATCATTTGATTCACCTTGTTGGCTATTTTGGCTGCTGCTCTCAAATTCTAGAATTGTTTGCCCTTTTAGGGAGACAGAAATTCCAGCATGATATTTCTCTAAAAAAAAAATCTTGTCACAATAAATGGATAGAGGTAGAGGAATTAAGGAGAAAAGGGTGCGTATCTCTCAAAGGGCCTAAACAAAAGGGAATAGGTTCAGAGGCAAAACCTGTTGAGGCTTATTAGAGATCCCACTCTTTAAACCATTTTAGTACGCCAAGGCAGGGTGCTGTATAATAATTTGAAAAGTCCCTATAGTTTCTTGGAGTCCTGGAATTGAGAGTTAGGGGGGCATTTGGAATGGCTAGTAAAAGGGTAAAAGCACCTGGACGCTTAAGTTTGTAACAGTTTTTCTTCCAGTGTCCTGGCTTTTTGCAGCAATATCAGAGACAAGGAGGGGTTTGATTTTGTTTCGGGACCTCCATTTGTTGGAGTTGAAAATTGAGGATTTTAGTAGTCTTCCTTTTGGTTGAATCCTCTAGGTTGAGGGTGAGCTGATTTGCTATATTAGCTAAATCTGGAGTGAACATTGTCTCCCATTCCATCCTTGTTCTTTTAGTTAGAAGAGAAAAAGCCCAGTTCAGACCACATGGAGTTGAATGCTACCTGTGTCGATTCAACATCCATAGGAAGGCCAGGATTTTCCTTAAAAAAATTTGGAGCCATTATAGTCATCACGAAAGAGCTCACTGGGTTCCTGAGTACAAGCTTGAATTTACTTTAATTAATAGCTTTTGAGAAAGACCTGGGATTGCGAGGTGAAGTCAATTAGTGATTGCTCAAGGCTAGTCATTTAAGAAAGCAGGGGGTTAGTTTCATTTGCAATTCTAGAGATCTTTTCAGGATTATCCAAATTAGCTGTTTTCAAACAGTGTTGGGCTTGGCCTTTGCCGCTAAGCATGTGACCTATCTGGTCTAAATCCCAGAAACCTGGTTGGTGTATCTTGATCACTATATTAAATTTCTTGGCAAATCTATGAGGACCTTCAGTAACTCTAGGAAAATCTTTGTCCATGGTTTGTAGTTTGTTCCCTTACTGTAGGGAACATAGGAAATTAGGAACTTAGCATTAGGATCCTTAGAGGGTCTAATTTTAAAGGAGCAGGTTTTATAATGGGTAGGGAGTGACTTGGGAAAAAAAGGAAAGTTATGGAGCCCAAGAGGACAGGAGAGAATATAAAGCAGCCTCGGAAGGGTTTTTTTTTTTTTTTTTTTTTTTTTGGTCTTCTTTCAGTATTTTATTCAACTTGGTTGATTTAGAAATAATATTTTATAAAGAGGCAATTTTAGATTTCTGAATATGCTTGGAAGCCTCAAGACACCCATTGAAATAGCCATCCCGTTCAGCTTGTTTTATTTTAGAGCTGCAGTCTTCTAATTTGGTTCTAAGAAAAGCAAGTTTGGGGAGATCAAAATGTTTCCTTAATGGTCACTGGAGTTCTAAATTCCTTTTGGTTGAGTTGATCCAAATAGTTAAAATTGTACATGAGGAGAGACCCTTGCTTTTAAAGAAAGCTACCAGGTTCCCAGAAGGAGGACCCAACAGAGACCCAATTCAGCAGTTTGGGATTCCATTATACAAAAAGCGCTTCAAAGAAAGAAATGGGTACTCTCCAGAAAGGAAAAAGCCTTCAAATAGATCCTGGATAAAGTCAGAAAGCTCAAGCAAGAGGAGGGAGCTCAAATCCAAGAGGAGACAGTGAACTGAAAGGAAAAAGATGACTCATGGAAGCAGAGAGCACAAAGGACTGGAGGCCTCTAATTCCTCAGGGTTTTTCTTCTTGGGATCCCACTTCTGATCATCATACAATGTTGACCGTAAAAACAAAGCCAGTTATTTTACCAGCAAAATGGGTTTATTCAGAATAAACAGAATAGCAGAGAATTGCAATTTGGGACAAGCAAAGTATGGCACACCATAGGCAGGTCTGGAGAACAGAGGGGAGGGGAGACATTTATTTAGAGATAAGAACTGTAAAATCTGTCCTCATGAACATTCTATTTAAAGCCCTGCACTAAGAGACTTGATCAATCTTTAATATGGCTTCTATTAGTCTGAGGCTAATCCCTGGGAAAATTTAGCCCCTTTTTAAGTTCCTATCTGGAAAAGCTCAAGGCTATCGAAAGAACTTACTATTTGTTCTAGCCAACACCTGAGATTGGCCCTCAGCCTCTGTTTCTTAGAGTATTTATTGAAAGGGTTTATTTACAATTCTGAAGCATTCCTCTGTCCCTTTGGGATGTACTTGTACTTTCTACAACCCAGAGTATCTTTCTCAAGAAAGCCATTACTTTGAAATCTTTATTTTTTTATTTTTTAATTGAGGTATAGCTGGTGTGCAATAATACGTAGGTTACAGGTGTACAGTATAGTGATTCATAATTTTTAAAGTTTATACTCCATTTATAGTCATCATAAAATATATTCCCCATGTTGTACAATATATCCTTGTAGCTTATTTTATACATAATAATTTGTACCTCTTAATGCCCCTACCCTTAATTGCCCCTCTCCTCTCCCCACGGGTCACCATTAGTTTGTTCTGTGGCAGAGCAGGATGGAGTAGGGCCTGTGCACATGGTCCGTGTGGCAGCCCTGGGCACCCCAGCCTGGGTTGTGTGTCTTTTGGTGGGGAGGAGGACTGGGTGCCAGCCAGTGGGGTTTGGAAGGTGGACCCGGGGAGGGGAGAGCTGTGGGCGGTGGGCGGGGAGGGCTCCATGGCTAGGAATTTTGGTGGATGAGGACCAGACCACCAGGGAAGTGGGGTGCCATTGTTGAGTGGTGTGCAAAGGGCAGGGCTGCCATTGCAACACCAGTCCCTGCCCACCAGTCAGGCCTCCTTTGGCAGTGGTGGGGGTGCACAATGAGAAGGCTCACCCACCCCTCAAGCCCCATGAGCCTGCTAGGGTCCCAGGTCTAAGCCCCGTCCCCACTAAAGACTCCTCTGTCTGTGAGAGTCCCGGACTTGAGTCCCACCCCCGCCGGGGCCTCCTCCAGCCACATGGGTCTCAGTGAACCTGAGTACCACCCCCCAGGCCTCCGTGGGCTGCATGACTCCTGGTGGCCCACCTGCTGCCCCTGATAAGGCCTCCTCTGGCCCCATGGGCCCTGGCAGGCCTAAGCACCGCCCCCGTCCATGGGATACGCAGGTCCCGGTGACCTGCACACCACCCCAACAGGATCTCCACTAGCTGAGCAGGTCCTGGGCCTGGGCCTCCCTCCTGCCAAGGTCTCTGAGGGCCACGAGGGTCTCAGTGGCCCACCCGCCACCCCTGACAAAGCCTCCTGCAGCCACACAGGTCCTGGCCTAAGCCCCACCCCCATGAAGGCCTCCTCTGGCCACGATGGTCCAGTCAGGCTGAGCACTGCTCCCCTCCAAAGCCTCCTCCAGTTGCACCAGTTCTGATAGACATGCCCACTGACGTGTTCACCCCAGCCGGGCTTGTGCAGGCATGTGTGTTCTGGGCCAGATTCAGGAGCAAATGCTGGTGAGAGGAACATGCACAGAGTTCAAGCTGACACAGTGGGTGCAGAGACCTACCTAGAGGTCTTGGAGGCCCTCCGGGGCAGGCAGGGGTTGGATGTAACTCACTGTGGGGAGAAGGACACTGATAGCAGAAGCACCAAGAAATTTCTATTTTTTTTAATTAAAAGTAATTTTTTGCTGTTGTTATGTTTTCTTTTCTTGTCATATTTTAATTTTTCTAGTTTTATATTATTTTTTATTCTTTTCTATCATTCTGCTCCTTTTTGTTTGCTGTCTGTTTTTTGGTTTTGTTTCTTTGTTTTGTTTTTTTTGTTGCCATGCCATGTGGCTTGCAGGGTCTTGGTCCTCAGGCCAGAGGTCGGGCCTGATCTCCTGTGGTGGGAGCCCTGAGTCCAAGCTACTGGACTAACAGAGAACTTCAGGCCCCAGGGAATATTTATCAGTGTGAGCTCTCCCAGAGATCCTCATCTTGGCACTAAGACCCAACTGCACCCAACTGCCTGCAAACTCCAGTACTGGATGTCTCAGGCCAAACAACCAGCAAGACAGGAACACAGCCCCACACAACAACAAAAATGAGGTGACAGAGAAATATGTTACAAACAAAGGAGCAAGGTAAAAACCTACAAGACCAAAAAAATCAAGAGGAAATAGGCAATCCACCTGAAAAGAATTCAGAGTAATGATAGTAAAGATGATGCAAAATCTCAGAAGGAGAATGGAGGCATGGATCGAGAAAGTACAAGAAATGTTTAACAAGGACCTAGAAGAACTAAAGAACAAACAAACAGAGATAAACAATGCAATAACTGAATTGAAAAACACACTAGAAGGAATCAATAGCAGAATAACTGAGGCAGAAGAACGGATAAGTGAGCTGGAAGATAGAATGGTGGAAATAACTGCTGCAGAGCAGAATAAAGAAGAAAGAATGTAAAGAAATGAGGACAGTCTCAGAGGCCTCAGAGACAACATTAAATGCACCATATTTGAATTACAGGGATCCCAGAAGAAAAGAAAAGAATGGGTCTGAGAATATATTTGAAGAGATTATAGTAGAAAATTTCTCTAATATGGAAAGTAAATAGCCACCCAAGTCCAGGAAATGCAGAGAGTCCCATACAGGATAAACCCAAGGAGAAACACTCTGAGACTCATAATCAAACTAACAAAAATTAAATTCAAAGAAAAAATATTAAAAGCAGCAAGGGAAAAACAACAAAAAAAATACAAGGGAATCCCCACAACTTATTAGCTAATTTTCCAGCAGAAACTCTGCAGGCCAGAAGAGAGTGTCCGAATATATTTAAAGTGATGAAAGGGAAAAACCTACAACCAAGATTATTCTACCCAGCAAGAATCTCATTCAGATTTGACAGAGAAATCAAAAGCATTACAGACAAGCAAAAGATAAGAGAATTCAGCACCACCAAACCGGGTTTACAACCAATGCTAAAGGAATGTCTCTAGGTGGGAAACAAAAGGGAAGAAAAAGACCTTCAAAAACAAACCCAAAACAATTAAGAAAATGGCAATAGGAACATATATATATCAATAACTACCTTAAATGTAAATGGATTAAATGCTCCAACCAAAAGACACAGACTGGCTGAATGGATCAAAAAACGAGATCCATAGATATGCAGGCTAAAAGAGACCAACTTCAGACCTAGGGACACACACAGACTGAAAGTGAGGGCATGGAAAAATATATTCCATGAAAATGCAAATCAAAAGAAAGCTGGAGTAGCAATACTCATATCAGAAAAAATAAACTTTAAAATAAAGACTGTTATAAGAAATAAGGAAGGACACTACATAATGATCAAGGGATCAATCCAAGAAGACTATATAACAATTATAAGTATTTATGCACTCGACATATGAGCTCCTCAATACATAAGGCAAATGCTAACAGCCATAAAAAGGGAAATTGACAGTAACACAATAATACCAGGGGACTTTAACACCCCACTTACACCAATGGACAGATCATCCAGACAGAAAATTAATAAGGAAACACAGCTTAAGTGATACATTAAACCAGATAGACTTAATTGATATTTATAGGACAGTCCATCCAAAAACAGCAGAATACACTTTCTTGTCAAGTGCACATGGAACATCTTCCAGGATATGTTACATCTTTGATCACAAATCAAGCCTTGGTAAATGTATGAAAATTGAAATCATATCAAGCATCTTTTCTGACTACAATGCTATGAGATTTGATACCAGTTACAGGGAAAATAACTGTAAAAAACACAAACACATGGAGGCTAAACAATATGCTACTATATAACCAAGAGATAACTGAAGAAATCAAAGAGGAAATAAAAAAATACCTAGAAGCAAATGGCAACAAAAACACGACGACCCAAAACCTAGGGATGCAGCAAAAGAAGTTCTAAGAGGGAAGTTTATAGCAATAAAATCTTACCTCAAGAAACAAGAAAAATCTCTAGTAAACAACCTAACCTTACACCTAAAGCAACTACAGAAAGAACAAACAAAACCCAAAGTTTGTAGGAAGAAAGAAATCATAAATATCAGAGCAGAAATAAATGAAATAGAAACAAAGAAAACAACAGAAAAGATCAATGAAATTAAAGCTGGTTCTTCAAGAAAAACAAAATTGATAAAACTTCAGCCAGACCTATCAAGAAAAAAAGGGAGAGGACTCAAATCAATAAAGTTAGAAATGAAAAGGATAATTTACAACTCACACCCCAGAAACACAAAGGATCATAAGGGACTGCTACAAGAACTATATGCCAATAAAATGGATAACCAGGAAGAACGGACAAATTCTTGGAAAGGTACAACCTTCCAGGACTGAACCAGAAGAAACAGAAAACCTTAGTTTAATACTATACCAACACTATGCTCCCTTATAGTTCTGTACTGCCACTTAAGTTGTGATTGGCACAAATAACACGCTTATACATTACCAATTAGCAAAGATTTACAAGAATCGTTTTATGCGTGTATCTTTTGTGTTAACAAAAAATGCAGTATTACTGGCTTTTATATTTAACCTATGTAGTGACCTTCACAATGACTCTTCATTTCTTTGTATGCTTTCAACTGCTATCTCATGTTCTTTCATGTCAGCCTGGACTACGCCCTCTCAGCATTTCCTGTAGGTCAGGTCTACTATTGATGGATTTCTTCAGTTTTAATTTCTTGTCTTGTCTAAATTAATTGTCTTAATTTCTTTCATTCTTAAAAATATATTCCTGAATACAGAGTTCTGGGTTGACACTGTTTGTTTATTTTTTCAAGATGACTTTGATATTTAAATAATCTTAAGTATGTCATTCCATTTCCTATTCCAGAAGTCAGAGCTTAGGGTCCTCTTAGTTACTTTCTGAGCATGTGTTCATGCATATGAGTCCCATATGGCCTTCCAATTCCCCAACTTTAAAATCTCCTCTCCCTCCCCCCACTCCGGATTCCTGACTTTCCTTTTCCAACCTCTTACTTCCCAGGTTTGGAGGGCTGTGATTAGTTTTCCCATCTATTGTTCCCTGTGCCTGGCTGCTGGAGGCAATACTTTTCTTTCTAAATGGTATTAACTCAAGTACAATTGTTATAAATTTAGGATGTTGATTATAATCACCCGGGTAATTATCAAAGAAAAAATTAGATATGCAGGAAGGTAAGAGTGGAAATCAAAAAGGCATACTAGGAAAAACATCATTTAATCACATAAGACAAGACACTAGTTTTGGAGGAATTGAGAAACTAAAAAGGTATAAGACATACCAGTAAATTACTTATCAGTATTTACTTTAAATTTACATGAACTGAACTCTCCAATGTTGACTAAAAAAAATGCACATGAGAGTTGTGAGTTAAGTTTTATTTGGCGCAAAATGAGGAGAAACCTCTGAGAAACTGCTTCAAAGAAATAGAGGGGAAGATCAGTATTCTCTTTGATTTTAGTGAAGGAGGGTATGTGTAGTAAGTACAGATTTTGGCAGAAGCTTGCTGCTACTCCCAAGGAGCAGACGTCACTCTTAATAATTTTAGTGCTGGCCAACTTCCTGGGCCCACTTGTGAGGATGTCGTGACAATCCCCCCCACCGCCTCACCCTTGGAGATGCTGACCCAGTGGAGCCTGCAGCGCCCCTACCTGAGTCGTCCATGGCCTGGATCAGGACACTGCCATCCTCTGCCAGGTATGGGCTGGGCAGGCGGCCAGGGGCAGATTTTATCATGTGGGAAACCTGATGCAACTGGTTCTGCCTGAATGGACAGCCTGAGGAAAACCCACCGCCCCAGAGAGCCATGACACAGGCCTATTCCAACCCTGGGTACAGCTCCTTCCCTTCCCCCATGGGCTCAGAACCAAGCTGCAAGGCCTGTGGGGCCCACTACATAGGCATGGCCAAGAAGCAGACCTGTTTGGACTGCAAGAAAAATTTCTGCTTGACCTGTTCCAGCCAAGTGGGGAACGGCCCTGCCTTCTCCTGTCAATGCTTCTGAGCCACAGCCTTTCAGTGAGAGGAGCTCATGAAGATGAAGGTAAAGGAGCTGAGGGACTACCTCAGCTTCCATGACATCTCTACTGAAATGTGCCAGGAGAAGGAGGAACTGGTGTTCTTGGCCAGCAGCCTGTAAGCTCCCAGGAGGTCTGGACTCACACCCCGACCTTGTCCCCAGACTTCCCCAAGCAGTGGGACTTCCTGACCCAGAGTCACACCACCACAGTACCTCCTACCTTACCCAGCCTCCCTTCTTCACGCCAGCCCAGGCTGGGGATCGGCAGCAGGGGAATGGACATGTGTCTCCAGGACCACGAGGAACCTGGAGAGCACAGCCAGAGCGCCTGCTGCGGATGAGACCCAGACTGTTGATGCAGAGAACAGCTTCATCCGAGGCCAGAAGACCTCTCGGTATCACTTGACTAACCTGGAGGACATTGAAGGTCTAACTGTGTGGCAGCTCAAAGAGGTACTGGCTCATACAGGGCTGCTGTGAGAAGTGAGAGCTGATGGAGCGCGTGATACAGCTGGGCAAGGATCAGAAGGGACTCCAGCACCTGGTGTGTGATGCTGAAGACCAAAACAGGGGAGCAGTGCCATCCAGCCTGGAGGACAACCTGTGTCATATCTACATGGACTCACCCATCAACTGTGTTCTGCTGGAGTGCAGCCACATGGTCACCTGCACCAAGTGTGGCAAGCACGTGAAAAGTGTCCCATCTGCTGGCAGTATGCGATCTGAGCCGCACACGTCTTCTATCCCGAGGGCTTGTACCAGCTTCTTGAGTGCCTTATAGGGACATAGCTCTAGGTGTCTGAGTCCATAGTTGGCCAGCTTGCAGAGGGGCAGACTAACAAGAAAATTTGCAGTGTTCCCAAGACCAGGGCAAGCAAAGATGCTGTTTCACCTCTGGGCATACCAGTCTTGCTTCAGAGATACACTTTGTGGCTGGCAGAGCTGGAGGCCCGTGGGAACTGGTACAGATCTCACAAGCAAGTCCCTGTTTCAATGATCTTGGGGTGCTGATGGTAACTGATGGAGAGAGGACTTTCCAGAATTTGGACCATATCTTCCTCCCTTCCTCTGAGAACTTAGACAGTTTCACGCTTCCTCCTGTAGCCTGTCAATCCCCCTGTGTGCCTCTGTTTCACCCATCAGCCATTTTTACCCTGGTAGAAATGGCTCTCTTCTTCCCCATCACATCTGGATTCGTTTCTGTGCTTTAACTGACCTTTGCTAAAGTCTCTTGCTACATTACCTAAAATTCATTGTTTCTTCAGACCAAAAATTTGCTAGCTTACCAAACCAATAGTGATCCTCCTTAGGGCAGAATTTGAACAGGTAAACTTATTTTTGGTGAGAAATGAAACACAAATGCTGTTGAAAAAACCTGAAGTCATTAACAGTTGCTTCTTTAAGTGAAGGGGTTGAAAGCTATCAGTCTCCTGACCTGACCTTGAGAGTCAAGAAAACATCTGGCCTTCAAACTGCTGGGAAATTCCAGCCTCTGCACAAGAGATGGTACATGGAGCATCTCTGCTTCTTCTCTTGAGGCCTGACTTTGTGCCATCGTTAAGTTTAGTTCATGACCAAAGGGAAAGTTTTGGGTGGAAGCAGTGGTTTTCTGCTTGGCTTTGGATGTGAATGTGTTATTTCAAGTGACTTACATTAAGAATTTCTCAGACTTTCTTGCGTGTTAGAGCAAACTCAAATCTGCTTTTTTTGTTTTGTTTTGTTTCAGAGCTCTGCTTTATAATTTTGTAATAAAGTTTCAACATAAAAATAATTTTAGTTCTTTTCTAGATATAAGGAGATGCAAGAACTTGGGTTCATAAAAATATTCTCCTGAAAATATTTAACTCTCTGAAGGCCTGTTCTGCCAGTTTCTCCCAGAGCACAGAGTGCCTCATTCCTGATCTCCACCCTGAACTCCTTTCAGGGGGTGTTGTAGGTCAGCAACTGCAGTGGCCAGTGACCTAATCCTTGTAGTGCCAGAAGGCAAGTGACAATTTATAGTTGGCACCAATCAAAAGGCAGATAATGGCAGAATGTATTTTTAAAAGAGAAAAGAAAAGACAAAGAAAACATGATTCAGTTATGCATTGTCATCAAGAAATTCACTCTAAATGCAAAAGGTATTCTCCATTATGATGCAAAGATACAATGCAAATGGAAAGCAAAAGTGAGCTGGGGTTGTTCTATTGATATCAGAGAAAATAGAATTTGGTTAAAGATGCTTACAAGAGAAAAGAATATTTGTATTGATAAAAGAGTCAAGCCATTAACAGGAGTTAACAATGATAAACATATATGCACCTGAATCTATGATGCAAATAGTGACAAAAAGGGGGATGTTCTATAATCATAGTTGAGGGCTTCAATACTCCATTTTCTATTATGGATAGAACTAGAGATATCTAAAAGCAGACAGGGGACTTGAACAACACAACACACAAACTAGACTTAACAGATAATTATGTATACATATATCATATATACACACACATACCAATACGTCAGTATGTAACAACAGCAGAATACACATACTACTCTAGTACACATGGAACATTCACATCATAGACGAACTCATATGTAAGTCTCCCCAAAAGACCCAGTGATGTTTTAAAGTTTGAAATCATAGAAAGCATATTCCATGACTACAATGGAATGAAACTAGGAATCAGGGGGGGAAAAAAAAATCCATGACTCAAAAGTTGGTTCTTTCAAACCATTAAAAGAGTACAAAAACTTTTATCTGGGCTGACTAAGGAAAAGAAAGAGAAGACTCAAATTACAAAAATCAGAAATAAAGGTTGGGGGCATTACCATCTACCATGCAGAAATAAAAAAAATTTACAAGAGACTACCATGAGCAGTTATACTCCTATGAATTATATAAATGGGATAAAATGGACATACTTCTAGAAACACAGAAACTACAAAAACTGATGAAGAAAGGAATAAGAAATCTTAGACCTATGAATTAGAGATAGAGTACAGTAAGTAAAAAGATTGAATTAATATCAAAAACCTTCAGAAGATTCTGACATCACCAATATGGTGACAAAGTTTGTTTCACTCCCTCTCTCAAGAAGAACAACAACAAGTAGCTATTCAATACGAGACACCACTGAGAGAATCCTAAATATTGGGGTGATACTGAAGCACCCCATTCCTCACAAAGGCCAAGACAGACTTGCATTAGAAGGTAAGAGAAATGACTACATGTTAACTGCATTGCCCTTCCTCCAGCTCAGTGTGGCACCACAAGGAGAGGTCTCCCCTGGACCCCTGGTTTCTTCAGTGAGGAAAGAGAACCTAGGGTGACAAACCCCTCTCCCCAGCATTGTAAGTTGCTTTGCAGGAACTCCTACTCTGATCTTGCACCATGAGGATTGCAGGGAAATTTGCATGGCTCAACCACTGGAAATCTGACTGTGACAAAGTAGGGAGGAGGGGCTTGCAACGACCAGCAAAGAGATCTTGGCAGACTGAGTCCATATCTGCAAAGCCCAAATATAATATAATCCTAACCAGCAGCTTTGCTTATTTACAGACCAGGTTAAATAAGCACTCTGACAGGGAACACGGTGAGTTGGGATGCAGATGTGCCTGCTTTGGATCCTCAAAGGATGCCAGTCTTAGAGCCCAGTTTTCCCTTACCAAAGCAGGAAACTGAATCACATCCCCACCTGCTGTGGACAGTGTCTTCTCTCACCATCTGACCAGAAGGGCTGCCAACAACTCCTGGAAGCCATATGGCTCAGCAGCACTCATGCCTAGACTTGACAGGGCGTACCTATTAGACTACAGAGCAAAGCCTGTACTGGTCCTGGAGCATTTCTGTGCTATACACAATCAGTGAGGTTAATTCATAGCCAAGGCTGAGTGTAGCTCCTGGCCCCTCCCAGCTAGAAAGTCTATTGGAAAAATTGAGAGTTGTCTGAAGTAGACTCTCCACCTCCCACACAGGCAAGTGAGATAAGACATTGCCCACCCGCTGTGGAGAATGCTTTCCCACACCATATGACCAGAAGGGCTGAAGACAACTCCTGCTGTAGCTCAGTGGCTCTTGAGCCAAGGGGTGGGTGGGTGGAGCCAACAGTTTGCAGAGCAAAGCCAGTGTCTCTGTTCAGTTAAGGAACTTGGGGTGAAAGTCTGCTTGATTTAAGGCAATACACAAATGAATTTACTGGCATTAGAGCTGCTTCTCCTGCTGTACCTAGGTAAGGAATCTCATTTGTATCCATGCTTTTCACTGAACATAGCCTTAAACATGTCCAGCCAGGAAACCTTACTTGGGAATCTGCATAGCCCATTCAACAGCCCTTCAGGCAGTGGCACTCAAAACGGGAACAGAGCCTGCAGCTTCCCCACCTGCAAAACTTATGGCCTCATCCAATGAGGGAATTTAGTTCACATTCTGGCCATACATGCTGGTCCCCATACAACAAGCTGTACAGGTCCTGGGAACCATCTTGCTGCCCTACTAGAGTATGGAAGCTAATTCATACCCCATCAACTACTGAATAGAGTACTCAGTCCTAACTATCTAGTAAGCCTGATCAGAGAATCCAGGAAAATATGTGGCCTATCCTAACAACCTCACTTGGGTAGGGAGACTACCAGCAGTCCTATCCAACTCTTCTCAGCCAGTTGCACAATGCTGATCTTTGTTAGCAGAGCTGAAAGAGTTGTCATGCCCCATAGACCATAATAACAGGTGGCACATACCCAAGCAGAGACTCCCAGAAACCCAAACTTAGCTAACTGGTGAAGAACTATGTCTGCCAAAAATAACCTGTAAAGTATAGAAGAGGAGCCTCATTACTCAAATGTGCAGATATCAATATAAGGAATCAAGGATCACAAAAAAAAAAAAAAAAAAAAACTCTAGGTAAGTTATGTCATCAGAAGAAACTAATAAACTCCAGTAACTGATCATAAAGAAATGGAGATCTATGAACTTTCAGACAAAGAATTCAGAATAATTCACTTAAGGAAGTTTAGTGAACTACAAGAAAACTAAATAGTTGTCTATTTAGTTGATACACAACTAAATAAAATTAGGAAAATAATGCATGAAAAAATGAGGACAATAACTTACGAGAAAATATTTAAAAACCAAACAGAATCCTAGAGCTAAAGAATAAGATGACTGAACCGAAGAATTCAATAGACTTCTACAATAGTAAAATTAGTTTTGCAAAAGAAAGAATCAACGATCTGGAAGACAGGACATTTAAATTTATCCAGCCAGAGGAGCAAAAAGGGGGGGAAAAGGAATTAAAAAAATGAATAAAACGTATGGGAGTTATGGAACCAAATCAAAAGAAACAGTATCTCTATTTGGGGGATTCCACAGACAGAAGAGAAAGAGAGAGAGAGAAAATATATTTAAAGCAGTAATTATCGGAAACTTCTCAGTGTGGGGAGAAAAGTGGACATTCAGATCTATGAGTCCCAAAGGATTCCAGGTAGGTTAAACATGAATAGGGCTATATAAAAATGTAATATAATTAAAATGTCAAAAGTCAAAGACAAAGAAATAATTTTAAAAGCAAAAGACAAAAGCACCATGGTAATGGTACATACAAGGGAACTTGCCCAACACTATCAGTGGATATCTCAATAGAAACTTTTCTGGCCAGGAGAAAATGGGATAATATATTTAAATATTAAGAGGGAAAAAAAAAAAACAACTGTCAACCAAGAATACTATACCTGGCAAAGCTACTCTTCAAACATAAAGGAGAGATAAAGGCTTTCCCAAATTATCAAAAGCTGAGGAAATTCATTATCACTAGACCTGCCTTAGAGAGTTCTTTTAGTCAGTGTAAGAGTATACTAATTAAAATTGTAAAAAAAATCTGAAGGTAATGTAAAACTCACTGGTAATAGTAAACATACAGTCAAAATTGGATTTTCTAACATAATAATGGTGGTGTGTAATTCTCTAACAGGTTTACCTGAAAGAAAAAAAATCACACATTAAAAATCACCATAACTACAACACTCTGTTATTGGATACACAATATAAAAATTATGTAAATTGTAACATCATTAATCTAAAATGTAAAGGGAAACAGACATAAAAGTGTAAAGTTTAGAAATACTCTTTAGAAAATTTAAGATTTTTTTATTTTAAGCCCTGTGGTAAGCACTATGAAAAACCCCATTAGAGTTACACAAAAAAACATGGTAAAGAGCATAATGACACAAAAAGTCACCAAATCACAAATGAAGACAACAGAATAAAAAGCAAGGACTGGATCTACAAAAGAGTCAGAAAACAATTAACAAAATGGCAAATAGTACCTACCACTATGCAACTTGCCTATCAGTAATTACTTTAATCAAAAATGAATTAAAATCTCTGAAGACCTGCAATGGCTGAGTGGATTAAAAGCCACGTTCCAAAAGTATGCAAGCAAATTTTAACAACAATGAAACCTAAACAGGAGTAACACACTTATATCATAAAATAACATATTTTATTATATTTTAATATAACATACTTACATTATGAAATAGATGTTAAACTAAAAATGGAACAGAGAGACAAAGAAGGCTTATATATAATATTAAGGGGTCAATTAATCAAAAACATGAAACAATTGAAAATATTTATGCACTCATCCTAGGAATGCCTAAATATATGAAGCAAATGCAGACAGAACTAAGAGGAGAAACAAACAGCAATATAATAATAGTAAGTAAGGTTAATACTTGACTTTCAACAATGTATACACTATCCAGACAGAGAATCATAAAGGAGTAGCAGAGGGCTTCCCTGGTGGTGCAGTGGTTGATAATCTGCCTGCCAATGCAGGGGACACAGGTTCGAGCCCTGGTCTGGGAAGATCCCACATGCCACAGAGCAGCAGGGCCCATGAGCCGCAATTACTGAGCCTGCGCGTCTGGAGCCTGTGCTCCGCAACAAGAGAGGCCGCGATAGTGAGAGGCCCACACACCGCGATGAAGAGTGGCCCCCGCTTGCCACAACTAGAGAAAGCCCTCGCACAGAAATGAAGACCTAACACAGCCATAAATAAATAAATAATTAAAAAAAAAAAAAAAGAGTAGCAGATTTCAACAACTCTATGGATCGAATGAACATAACAGATATGTGCAGAAAATTCTATCCAACAGCAGCAGAATACACATTTTTATCAAGCTCATAACATTTCCAGGATAGATCATATGTTAGGGCACAACACAAGTTTTAGCATATTCAAGAACTGAAATCATGCCAAGTAGCTTCTCTGACCATAATGATATAAAACTACAAATCAATAAAAGAAGGAAAACTGGAAAGCTTAGAAATACGGAATATTAAACATTCTCCTGAAAAACCAATGGATCAAAGAAAAAAGTTACAGAAATAAAAAGTACCTTGAGACAAACAAAAATAGAAACAATATATAAAAATTTATGGAATGCAGCAAAAACAGTTCTAAGAGAAATGCTTATAGCTAAAAAGGCATATATCAAGAAAATAGAAGTTTCTTAAATAAACAACCTAACATGATACCTAAAGGAACTAGAAAAAGAAGAACAAACTGAGGGCAAAGTAGCAGAAAAAGAAATAATAAAGACTAGAGCAGAACTTTAAAAACAGAAATATAATAGAAAAGATTAACAAAACTAAGAATCGGTTCTTTGAAAAGATAAATAAAATTGGCAAAACTTTACCTAGACTTACCAAAGAAAAAAGAGAGGACCTAAGTCAACAAAGTAATAAATAAAAGTGGAGACATTACAGCTGATACTACGGAAATATAGAGAATCATAAGAAACTATTAGGATCAACTATATGCCAACGAACTGGACAACTGATACAAAATTGATAAATTCTCAGAAACATACAACCAGCCAAGATTGAATGAGGAAGAAAGAGGAAATCCTAGCTGACCAATAGCAAATAAGGAGATTGTATCAATAATCAAAAATCTTTCAACTACAACAAAAGAACTCAGGGCCAGAAGGCTTCATCAGTGAATTCACCAAACATTTAAAGAATTAATACCAATTGTTTGCAAACTTTTCCAAAAATCTGAACAGAAGAGGATACTCTCAAACAAAATGTGAGGCCAGCATTACATTGATATCAAAGCCATATAATGGCACTAAAAGAAAAGACAGCTACAGACTAATATTCTCAATGAATATAGTTGCAAAAAATTTCAATATAATACTAGCAAATGGAATTCAGCAGTTTGTGTTGAACAGTAGAAAATGGGGGTTAGAATTGCAAGCAGTGAAGTAAAATTGTCTCTATCTGCATATAACATAATTTTAGATATATAAAAATCTTAGAGTCCACCAAAAACTGTTAGATCTAATGAACGGATTCAGTACATTTGCTAAATACAAAAGCTATATACAAAAATCAGTAGTGGATCTATCCACTATCAATAAATTATCTGAAAAAAATCTTAATCCATTTACCCTAGTATCATAAACAATAAAACACTTGGAAATAAATTTAACCAAGAATGTAAGTCTCTATATTGAAAACTACTACACTTTGATAAAAGTAACTAAAGAAGACACAAATAAATGGAAACATAACTTGCGTTTATAGATTGTAAGAATTAATATTATTAAAATGTTCATATTACCCAATGTCATCTATATATCCTTTGCAATTCCTATCAAGATTGCACTGGCAGTTTTTATTAATGTAAAAAGAATCTTTAAATTTTTATGGAACTGCATAGGTCTCTGAATAACCAAAGCCATCCTGAAAAAGAAGAACAAAGATGGAGGCATCAAAATTCCTGTTTTCAAACTATAGTACAAAGGTATAATAATCAACACAGTATGATATTGGCATAAATATACATAGGCCAATGAAGCATAATTAGGGTCCCCAATAAACACATGTAAATTCTGTCAAGTAAGATTTGACAAAGGAGTCAAGAATACTTAATGGAGAAATATAGTGCTGGTAAAATTGGATAGTCAAATATAAGATAATGAGCCTAGACCTCTATATTACTCCATTCAGAAATAAACTAAAAACCAATTAAAGTCTTAAATGGAAAACCTAAAACCATAAAACTCCTAGAAGAAAACATAGGCTAAAATTTCCTTGACATGTCTAAGCAATGATTTTTTTTTGATATGACACCAAAATGAGAGGCAACAAAATAAAAAACAAGTAGGGTTACATCACACAAAAAAGTCTTTGGCACAGCAAAGGAAACTATACACAACATGAAAATGCAATATATGGAATGGGAGAAAATATTTGCAAATCCTATATCTGATAGGGATTAATATTCAAAATATTAAGAATTCATACAACTTAATAGCAAAAAGTAGTAATGCTATTTTAAAATGGGGAAAGAACCTGAATAGAAAATTTTCCAAAAAGATATTTAAATGGCCAATTATTACTTATTTAAATGGCTTCTACTCCAACAAATGGGGAGCAGAACCCATCCCTGTCCTGTGACAGCCACTGAGCAAAGAGGAAGCCCTGTCCAACATCTAGTTCAGGCTCTGTTCACCACAACACTAAGCACACCCCTAGCAAAAGGAGAATTGCCAGCATGCTCCAAGAAAAGACGTGGTAAGTATCCTTACCAAAAACATCCCTTGCACTGAAAATATTAGACTCACACAGGGACACTTTGACATAAAAACAGCCTTTCAAGACTATGGTAGATAACTGTTTCTCCTAAGTTCATAGAGACAGAGAAAATAAAGTAAAATAGAAAAGCAGAGGAACAGCTAACAGTTAAAAGAACAAGAGAAATCCCCTGAAAGAAAGAAAACAGTAAAACAGACCTCTCTAGTCTACTAGACCCTGAGTTAAAAAAGGAGATAATAAAAATGCTAAAGTAATTAAGGAAGATCATCAATAGAAATGCAGATTACTGTAACAAGAAAGTAGAAATTATAAAGTGGAAACAATAAAGGGTAGACAACTCAACTGCCAAGATAAAAATTGAGCTAAAAGTAATGAATAGCAGACTAAATAATGCAGAAGAAAAAATAAGTGGTCTTGAAGATAGAATAATGGGAATTTACCCAATCAGAACAGCAGACAGAAAGACAAGTGAAAAAAATGAAAAGAAAAGAAAGAAAGAAATCAATATACAAGAACACGGGATAATATAAAGCATACAACCTACACATAATAGGGGTTCTAGTGCAGAAGGAAGTGAAAAGGGGATTGAAAATGTACTTGAAGAAGTTGTAAGCTGAAAACTTCTCAAACTTAAAGAAGGAAACAGATATCCACGTATGAAAAGCACAGTGTCCCAAATAAGATGAACTTAAACAGACCCACACCAAGACACACCATAAATAAAATGGCAAAAGTTAAAGATAAAGAGAGGTTCCTAAAAGCAGCAAGAGAAAAGCAAAGAGTCAGTTACAAGTGAACCCCCCCAAGGCTATCAGCTGATTTCTCGACAGGAACAGAATATTGAAAAGTCTTCTGTAAGTAGAAAGAAGCAAGAATCTATAGAAAAGGGAATAACACAATAGGAAAGGCAAAACTACAAAAGGATTGATCACTTAAATAAGTCAGTTCATAGAGTGAAAAAACAAACAAAAAATTGTCCATGTGATTATAATTACAATTAACAACAAAAGAATAAACATGAAGATGTAGACGAGCACATCAAAATCACAAAATGTGGGGAAAGGGAGTTAAAAAATGTACTCCTTTAGAATGTATTTGAGCTTATGTGGCTATCAGTCTAAAGCAAGAAGATACAGTTATGGGTTAACATAGTTAAAAACCAGGGTAACCTCAAATCAAAAAGCATACAATAGATTCACAAAAAACAAAAAAGAAAGGAACTCAAGAATATTACAAAAGAAAAGCATTAAACCACAAAAAGAAAAACAAAAGCAGAAAGGAACAAAGAGCTACAAAATCAACTGGAAAAAGGTTTAAAATGGTAATAAATACATATTTATCAATAATTACTTTCAATGTCAATGGACTAAATGCTTTGATCAAAAGACATAGAGTGGCAAATTGGATTCTTCTTAAAAAAAATAAGAAAGAAAGAAAAAAGAAAAAAAGAATTTACAACATGCTGCCTACAAGAGACTCACTTTAGGGTGAAAGATACAGATGAAAGGGGATGAAAAAAATATTTCATGTAAATGGTTGTGACAAGAAAGTGAGGGTAGTGATACTCTTATCAGACAAAATAGACTCTAAATCAAAGTCCATAATGAAAGACAAAGAAGGACACTATATGATGACAATGGGATAAATACAAGAAGAGGATATGATGCTTGTTAACATATATGCACCCAATATAGGAGCATCTAAATACATAAAAAATGCTAACAGAAAAAAAGTGAGAAATGGACAGGAATACAATAATTGTAGGAGACTTAACTCCCCACTGATATCAACGGACAGACCTTCTAGATGGAAAATTAATAAGGTAACAGAGATCCTAGATAACACAGTAGCATAGCTGGACTTAATTGATATGTGCAGGACACTACATCCAAAACAAGAATACACATTCTTTTCAAGCATGCATAGAACATTCTCTAGGATTAATCAAATACCAGGACACAAAACAAGCCTCAACAAATTTAAGAGGTTACAAATTATTTTAAGCATCTTTTCTGACCACAGTGCTATGAAACTAGAAATCAACCATAGAAAGAAAAACAAGAAAGAAAAAAAGATTACATGGAGACTAAACAACATGCTACTGAAAAACCAGTGGGTCAATGCTTAAATCAAAGAGGAAAACAGAAAATACCTTGAGACAAATGACAATGAAAACACAACCTTAGAAAATCTATGGGATACAGCAAAACCATTCTAAGAGGGAATAGCAACACAGGACTTCCTCAACAAACAAGAAAACTCTCAGATAAACAACCTAACCTGTTACCTAAAAGAATTAGAAAAAGAAGAAAAAACAAAACCCCCAGTCAGCAGAAGGAAGGAAGTAATAAATATCAGAGAGGAAATAAAATAGAGATAAAACTAGAAAAGTTCACTAAAACCAAGAGCTGATATTTGAAAGGATAAAAAAAATTTTTTTGTGAAACTTCTCGCCAGGCTCACCAAGAAGAAAAGAGAGAAGACCCAAATAAAATAACAAATAAAACAACAAAGAAAGGAAAGAAAGAAAGAAAGAAAGAAAGAAAGAAAGAAAGAAAGAAAGAAAGAAAGAAAGAAAGAAAGAAAGAAAGAAAGAAAGAAAGAAAGAAAGAAAGAAAGAAAGAAAGAAAGAAAGAAAGAAAGAAAGAAAGAAAGAAAGAAAGAAAGAAAGAAGGAAAGGAAGGAAGAAAGAAAGGAAGAAAAGAAAAGAAAGAAAGAAAAAACACTACAAACAATTACATGCCAACAAATTGGACAACCTAGAAGAAATGGACAAGTTTCTAGAAACACACAGCCTGCCAAAATTGAGTCAAGATGAAACAGATCATTTGAACAGATCAATCACTAGAAGTGAACTAGAATGTGTGAGGAAAAACTCCCTGCAAAGTCCAGCATGGGATGGCTATACTGGGGAATTCTACCAAACATACAAAGAAGTCCTAACTAACTTTCTCAGACTATTCCAAAAGACTGAAGACAAAGAAACACTCCCAAAGTCACTCTATGAAACCACCATCACCCTGATAGGAAGACCAGACAAAGATGCTGCATAAAGAGAAAATTACAGGCCAATATCTCTGATAAACATAGATGCAAAAGCCTCAACAAAATATTAGCACACTGAATCCAACAATACATAAAAAGGATTATGCACCATGATCAAGTTGGATTGATTCCAGGGTCACAAGGATGGCTCAACATATGCAAATTAATCAGTGTAATACACCACATCAACAAAAGAAAAAAATAAACCACATGATCATCACAATATATGCAGAAAAAACATTTGATAAATTCGAACATCCATTCAGGGACCATATCTCAACCCAATAAAAGTCATTTATGACAAACCCAGAGCCAACATAATACTCAACAGTGAGAAATGACATCCTTCTTGCTGAATTCTGGAACAAGACCAGGATGCCCACTCTTACCACTTCTGTTCAACATAGCATTGGAAGACTTAGCCACAGCAATCAGGCAAGAAAAAAAAAAGAAAGAAAAGAAAGAAAAGAAAAGAAAGAAAATAAAAATAAATAAGTAAAATCCAGATTGGAAGGAAAGAGATAAAACCGTCATTACATGCAGGTAGCATGATACCCTTTATAGAAAACCCTAAAGACTCACACAAAAACTAATAAAATAATTCACCAAGGTAGCAGGATAAAAAATTAATATACAGAAATAAGTTGCATTTCTTTCCACTAACAATGAAATATCAGAAAGAGAAAGTAAAAAAGCAATCCCATTTCAAATTGCATAAAAAAAAAATACCTAAGAATAAACGTAACCAAGGAGGTGAAAGACCTAGATATTGAGAACTGTAAAACATTGTTAAGGGAAATTGAAGATGATTCAAAGAAATGGAAAGATATCTCATGGTGTTGGATTGGAAGAACTAATATTGTTAAAATGGACACATTACCCAAAGCAACCTACAGATTTAATGTGATCCCTATCAAATTACCCATTACTCTTTTCACAGAACTAGAACAAATAATCCTAAAATTTACATAGAACCACAAAAGATCCAGATTTGCCAAAGCAATCCTGAGGAAAAAGAATAAAGCTAGAGGCATAACCCTCCCAGACCTCAGACAATACTACAAAGCTACATTAATCAAAACGGCATGGTATTGGCACAAAAACAAAAATATAGATCAGTGGAACAGAATAGGGAGCCCACAAATAAACTCATACACCTATGGTCAATTAATCCTTGACCAAGGAGGGAATATATGCAATGGAGATGAGACAGTCTCTTCAGCAAGTGGTGTTGAAAAATCTGGAAAGCTGCATGTAAATCAATGAAGTTAGAACACACTGCATACAAAAATAAACTCAAAGTATTTTAAAGAACTAAATATAATGCATAACACCATAAAAGTCTTAGACGAGAACAAAGGCAAAACATTCTTGGACATAAATTGTAGCAATATTATCTGAGATTAGTCTCCCAAGGCAAAAGAAACAAATGCAAAAGCAAACAAATGGCACCTAATCAAACTTAAAAACTTGCACTGCAAAGGAAACCATCAACAAAATGAAAAGACAACCTATGGAATGGGAGAAAATATTTGCAAACAATGCAATTAACAAAGGATTAATTTCCAAAATACACAAATAGCTCATTCAACTCAGTATCAAAAAAAAAAAAACAACACAATCAAAACATGCACAGAAAACCTAAATAGACATTTCTCTGAAGAAGTCATACAGATGGCCACACAATTGTCAACAATGACAATTATTAAAGAAATCAAAACTGCAATGAGGTATCACCTCACACTGGTTAGAATGGGTACCATGAGAAAATCTACAAACAACAAATGCTGGAGAGGGTGTGGAGAAAAGGGAACCCTCCTACACTGTTGGTGGTAATGTAAACTGGTGTAGCCACTATGGAGAACAGTATGGAGGTTACTTAAAAAACTAAAACGAGAGCTACCATATAATTCAGCAATCCACTCCTGGGTATATATCTGGAAAAGATAAAAACTCTAATTCAAAAAGGTACACGCACCCCTATGTTCATACCAGCACTATTTACAATAGCCAAGACATGAAAACAACCCAAGTGCCCATCAACAGATAATTGGTTTAAGAAGATGTGATATATAATACATAATATATATTATATATAATGAAATACTACTCAGCCATTAAAAAGAATGAAATAATGTCATTTGCAGCAACATGGATGAACATAGAGATTGTCATGCTAAGTGAAGCAAGTCTGACAAAGACAAATATCATATAATATCACTTATATGTGTAATCTAAAAAGTAATACCAATGAATTTATTTACAAAACAGAAACAATCCCATAGACACAAAAAACAAAGTTATGGTTACCAAAGAGGAAAGGTCAGGGCGGGTGGAAGAGGAATATATTAGGAGTATGAGATTAACAGATACCAGCACCATGCATAAAATAGATAAACAACAAAGATTTACTGTATAGCACAGGGAAATTACATTCAATACTACAGTCAAAAAGAAAAAACCCAGTTATTGATATACTAGATTTGTGTTTATCTCTTAAACAGTTCTAGTTTCCACCTTACACAGAATAATCAGGGTGAGTAGAAAAACCCAAAAGTGAAATAAAGAATTTCATCAGTTAAAAAAAAAAACTTTTTTGTAATAACCTATAATGGAAAATAATCTGATATATATATCTGAATCACTTTGCTCTACACCAGAAACTAACACTACTGTACTTCAAGTTAAAAAATATATAGGAGATGTAGTACCTCTTTTCTGTTTTCTTCTTAGTTTCGAGTATTGTCTCCATCTCTCTCTTTTTTTTTTTTTTGAGAGAGATAAAATGTAGAGAATTTTATATACATACATATATATAATTCAATGATATATATATAATTCAATGATATATATATTCATTTCAAGTTAATTTTTGTGATTGTATGTCATACGTATACACAATAATATATATACATACAATCACAAAACTTACATACAAATACATATGACACACAATCACAAAAATTAACTTGAAATGAATTAAGCAGTGAAAAATGAAACTTTAAGTAAACTCTTACAAGAAAATATAGGAAAAAAGCATTAAACATTGGACTTGGTAATGACTTCTTGGATATAACACCCAAGGTACCGGCAACAAATTAAAACGAGATAAAAGAGAAAACATCAAACTAAAAAAGTTCTGCATAGCGAAAGACACAGCAATATAAAAAGGCAAATATTTCTCAAAACACATATCTAATATTTTCAAATATTAGAAATATTTTCAAAACACATATCTAATAAGGGATTAATATACAAAATATGTAAGGAACTCAATAGCAAAAAACAAAAATAACCCAGATTTTAAAATGGGAAAATTATGTGAATGGACATTTTACCAAAGAAAACATACAGATGGTCAACGGAGACATGAAAAAGTGCTCAACATCACTAAAGAGGGAAATGCAAATTGTAACTACAATGATATATCACCTCACAGTTGTCAGACAGTTATTGTGAATAGAAGAAAAACAATTGTTGGTGAGGATATAGAGAAACTGTAAGCCAGGGACACTGTTGGTGGGAATGTAAAAAGGTGCAGCATTATGAAAAACAGTATGGGGATTCTCAAAAATGAAAAATACAACTATCATATGATCCAGCAATCCCACATCTGGATATATGTCCCAAGGAGTTGAAATCAGAATCCTGAAGAGATATATGTACTCCCATGTTTATTGCAGCATTATTCACAACAGCCAAGATATAAAAACAACCTAAATGTCCATCAGTGGTTGAATGGATGTGTTACATACACATAATTGAACATTATATTTAGCCTTCAAACAGAAGAAATTTATGTTTCATATTTATGTGATGACATGCATTACTGTGGCTAGTGAAATAAGCCAGTCACAGAAGGACTAATATTGCATGATTGTGCTTATACGAGGTATCTATAGTCTAAGTCATAGAAACAGAGTAAAATGGTGGTTTTCTTGGACTGGAAGAATGGAAAATGCAGAGCTGCTATTCAGCTATACCAGTTGTCAGTTATGTAAGATGCACAAATTCTAGAGATTTGCTGCACAGCATTGTGTCTATAGTAACAATATGACATTGTATACTTAAAATTTTGTTGAGGTTGATTTAGTTAAGTATTTTTACTGCAATAAAAACTAGAATAAAATAATATTTATGCAGAAATCCATAGGCCTTAGAATGGCTAAGATAATCTTGAAATGATTAATAAAGTGAAAGGAACTATACTTTTGATATTAAGTCTTATGATATAACTTTATTAAAAATAGAGGATATAGTTCCATCCATGCTGCTCCACACAGATCCAAAGAGTTTCTTTAGTCTCACCAAGTGCACATCCTGTTGCTCCTAATTCTAAAAGTGGTCCTTGTGGTGGTTATGACCATTGTTTTGTAAGGCTTGATCTCAGCCCAGGGTGCCTCAGACATGTCCAGTGCCTCCAGAATAAATGGAAAGAGTTTGGAACATCCAGGAGGAAAAATTCCTTTATCAAACACTGACGTGTATAATTCCGGAGCTGGTTTTCTGCGACAATTCAGAATTGCCTTCTCCTGCATGCCAAGAGTGCCATCATACTATTGTTGCTGCACCCTTGGAGAGGCCTCTGAAATTTCTCATGCCACAGTCTCTATGCCAATAATTCCTTTCATGAATCTCCATCACTCTGCACTAATAATGTCCTTTCAAATAATAATAAATTTTAAAAGAATAAATAGAAATAACTCCAAAAAATACTTAAATGATTTTTTTTTTTTTACAGTATTGCAAAACCACTTCCACTTGAATGGAGTTAAGTCTTCAGCAGATAGTGCTAGAGCAGTTGGGTGTCCATAGGGAAAATGATTGTCCCTCCAAATCTCACATCTTACTAAAAATTAGCTCAAAGTAGATCACATAATTAAATGTAAAACTATACACTTCTAGAAAATAAAATGGGAAGAAAAATCTTTGCCAACAAGAGCTATGAAAAGAATTCTTGACTTGACACCAAATGATTCATTAAGAAAAAATTGGACCTCATCCAAATGAACTTTTGCTCTGCAAAGGACTATATGAAGAGGTAAAGACAAATTACAAGCTGAGAGAAAATATTTGCAGACCACATATCTGACAAAGGACTAGTGTCTAGAAAATATAAAGAACACTTAGTACTCGATAAAAAAATCAAATTAAACAATGATTGTAATTATATTAATTATGCTTGTATGGTTTCTGTAAATTGATGCTTTATCATGCTTTAACATTTAAAGATGGCTGTCAACTTTATTAGGGACATGAGATGTTCACCTGGTCTTCCCCACACTATTATTCAAGTATGAGTTCACAGGAGCACTACTTTTAAAGAGTGCTAAATAATCCAGAGCATCTTTTCTTGCTTTGCCTCCTCTTTCCTGTGGAAATCATAGCAGAGTGCTCGCCCATAGTTTTTCCCTCTCTCTCTCTCTTTCTCTCCTTCTGCGTCATGACTGACCCCGGTGTTTTCCCACATTGTTCTGCATGGTATACTGTTTTCCCCGGGGAGCTGTGTGTGGGAAACTTCTAAGATTTCAAGAGAACATAGATCAAATCAAGATTTCTCCTTGATCTATGTTTGGGCTCCCTATATCTTAATCAAAATTAAACTATGATGAAAGCAACTGGCATAGTGAACTTGAAGGAGTGGCCCTAGACCGAGAAGAGATGCCGCTACACTGCTCTTGCTTTATATGTGGGTTTTGCCAGACAGCAGATGCCACTTGCACAGGCACCACTGTTTGCTGCCATTTTTGTGCTTTGACCACTGCTTCAGTTTGTTGTTTGTACAGCTGTTGCCTCACCTTCTCACTCAAAATCGTGAAACTTTTAATTAGGGTTTTCCCCATGTGTTCCTCTGAGACAACCCATCTTGTTACTGGTAACTTTGAGATCAGGGTGGACAAAATTCTGAGACACTTCATCTTGTTACTGATACCCAAAAGGGAGTGGGGTGGTACTTCTCTCCAAGTGTCTTATGACAGGCTTAATCAGCCAACCACACAGCACTATCTAGACCATGCATCACTTTACTCAGACAACCTTTGATGATTTATCTTTGTAAAAGTACGGAGACAATTTATAGACTGGTCCAGAAATGGTGGGAGAGTATCCTCTGGGTTGTTTAGGACTCCCAAACAGAATTAGTATAAGGACACTCCCCTCACAGACTAGCAATGACACACCAGCAGGGACAATGGTGTCATAGCTGCCATCTGTTATGTTGTTGATTTGCCTGTTTCAATGTGCCCTATCCCCTGGTCTGGTGTGACATGTGGGATTCCATCCATGGAGACTAGAGGCACAAAAACTCATGGAGAGAAAAGGAGTCGGAGGCCTTCTCCTAAAATTAGTTCCTCCAAAAGCATGTGCTCAAGTTATAAACTCCCTGAGGAGTGCAAAAAATTCAAGCCAATGTGTCTGGAATTTACTGCTGCTGCATATTAGAGTGCCAGGGATCTTTTGCTAAAATCTAAGGGGATCAAAGACATTACCAAAACAGAGGGTATCTTGACTCTCCTGATGTTGAGCCAAATCTCTCTTAGGTTGATTGGGACAATCTAAAGTGAAGCAGCCAGCTGTGAGCAGAGCCACAGAAGACTACTAGTTAATCTGATATATTTTTCATGTGTAAAAACTGTTGAGGACAGGCCAGAGATACAGAGATGAGGAATTTCACCCATCTTGAGACTTCATTATCTGGGATTTTGTTTAAAAAGACAATTGGAAATGAGTCTGTACTCTTCTTTACCATGTAGCCTGAATCATGGCTCTCAGATCATGAAGTGAGACTAACAGCCAGTCTAACCTGAAACCCTAAAATGTGCACCTTACTAAGGGAGTCATGAAGTTTCCTCTGTCAATGCTTACGCAAGACAAAAGTGTATCCTGCTCACGTGGGTTGACCCTGTAAAAGCAGAGCCAAACCCCAGGAGGAAGGTGAAATTGAGGAGACAGAGAAGAGTGTCAGAGCATTACAAGGTAGAGCCTCTAACCTTCAATTATTTTGCATTCAGCTTTTATGTCATGGAAGATGGTCCATCCTACTATTATTGTTATTACCACTGAAAGAGATGCTCCCTAGAAGACTCTCCAGGATGCCTGTGCGCAGGACATCCTGAAGACTCTGAAGCTATTTCAAAGCCTAACACAGACCTCTCAACACAGAGTAAGGATTGTTTCTCCAGGGTGCCCCAACTAATTACGGTGCTGTTCTACTCTCCCATATTGCATCCTTTCACATTTTCCAGGAAGATTTGGAGTATGCTCACCATGAAGGAGATCCTGATCAGACTCTGAAGTACACACTTACCACCTTCCCCCTCATTAATTCTTCAAAATGCCAATCTTGAGGTGGCCCAAAGAATTCTTGGCCTCTCTCCTGGGGCAATAAACCAAAGCTCATGTAGTAACTGAGAGAAGCCTGAAACTGCCTAACAATGTAATTTCTGGCCTGCCAGCTTTGAAGGTCTAACAATTAAACAAGGTGCTATATAAATTTCAACTCAGTCCACAGTTACAGCTCCCTTGGGCCATGGCCTCAGCCACCACAAGGGTATGAGGTGTTCCTGCAACAGGAGAACCCCAGCCCAGTATCCCTTATCCTGACTTACTGCTAGTGATGACCTAAACTTCCCCTAGGAAAATGGTGGCTTTCCAGTGTATGTCCTACCACCTAGGGCCAATCACTCAGACACAAATTTGGTGCTTCATTGGAGCCAACTAATGATGAATACTTTATTGGTCTTTTAGACATGGGCATCCAAGTTATAGTTATTCCCACGCATCGTGCTCTCTTCATAAAACATGGGACACACACCCAATTTACTACAGGCATACTTGAATGCACCATTAAAGGAATCTAAATTAGCCCTACATTTAACCACTGGGACAATTAAACTTACTAAGTTGCCATGTGTGATGGTCCGTTTCTTTCCATTTTATGCACAGAACTCTATTATCAGCCAAGTTCTTCACTGGAGCAAAATAAAATCCTCAGTTCTCATGGTGCGATCAAATACGAAACTGTGTCAACACTTTGCAATCTCTTCTGAAGCAAAGTACTATGGCAATTTGGGCCCACTCTCATTAAAGAGCTGATTCCTGAGGATGTTCTAATTCCTACTACCCTCCCTTTCAGTTGCCGTATTTGACCTATGCTAAAAATACATGTGAATGACACCTTCAGTAAACCATCACAATTTACAGTGGTTCCACCAACTAAAGCACCAGAATCCAATATTATCTGAGAATACTGAAGACATCCAGAGAATTCTGCATGATTACCTTGTAGTCACAGATCTGGTCAATATGTTTTATTCAATTCCTATCTCCAAGTCCTCATAGCCACAGTTAACCTTCACATTTGAAGGCATGTGTTCATTTGCTTTACAATAAGTTATGTAACAGTCTGGTTGTGGCACATAACATCTGCCAACAGAACCATAATTCACTGCTCCTTCACATATACACCTGTGGTACTATGCAGACGATATTCTCTTAAAGGGACTCATGGAGAAGGCAGTGGTCCAACACCTTCACTCACTTTTGCAACACCCTCAAGACAGAGGCTGGGCTGTTAGCTTCCATATATACAAATTCTTGGGCATTATGTGTCCTAAAGGTAAAAACAATTCCAAACGCTAACAACTAACAACTCATATTATCAAAACCCCCGCAAACACTTAAATAGGCAAAGTCTCCTAGAAATGTTTACCTTTAGGAAATAGCACATCACTAATGTATCTATTATACTCTATCCATTATATCACATCACTAAAAAATACATGCTTTCCACTGGGGATTCCCATAGCAGCACACCCTTGAATAAACACAAGCCAGCCATCAGGATTTGTCTCTGGTCCTGCTCGAATCTGACTTCTGAATTAAGGCACTGGCCACCAACATATACCATGGCTATTGGAGTTTATGGACCAAGCAGAGTCCTAAATGGCTGCACAATAGGCATTAGCCTAGTGACTGTTGTGTGTTTATGTGGGCATCGGTTGTAGCAGGAAAGGGAGGTAAAAATGTGTTGGGTTAGACGAGAACTCACATGGCAAATAAGAGGAGATGTGCCCAACTGACTTGCATGGCTAAACTTGGAAAAGATAAAATTTCTGGAATCAAGGAAAAACAAAAGTTTTTAGAATATTCTTTTTACTTAACTGACAATTTTAGGGTTTATTAAACCCCCAAATTTTCTTAAGTGGGAAAGTTCTTCAACACTTTTTAAAAAGAGTTTCAAACAGAGCTACCATATGATCCAGCAATCCTACTCCTGGGCATGTATCCAGAGAAAAACATGTTTCAAAAGGATACACACACCCCAATGTTCATTGCAGCACTGTTCACAATAGCTAAGACATGGAAACAACCTAAGTATTTAACGACAGATGAACAGATAAAGAAGATGTGGTACATACATACAATGGAATATTACTCAGCCATAAAAAAAAAATGAAATAATGCCATTTGCAGCAACTCGGGTGGACCTACACAGTATTATGCTTAGTGAAATAAGTCAAACAAAGACAATTAATCTGTATTATCACTTATATGTGAAATCTAATCTAAAAAATAAAACTAATGAATACATAAAATAAAACAAACAGACTCACAGAGTGCAAACTAATGGTTACTAGTGGGAGGAGGGGAGGGGCAAAATGGGGTATGAGGTTAAGAGACACCAACTACTGCGTTTAAAATAAATCAGCAACAAGGATATATTGTACAACACAGGGAAATATAGCTATCATTTTGTAATAACTTTAAATGGAGATTAATCTATAAAAACATTGAGTCACTACGTTGAATACCTAAATCTAATATAATATTATAAATCAACTACACTTCAATAAAATGTACTCAGTGGAAGCAGTTATTTTATATTTTATTTTCTAACTGCAATTAGTTTGCATTTGACTTTGTTATATTATCCCAAATAGAATATGAAAGAAAACATCCTATTAAATTGGTGCTAATTAGTTGTCATTAACTATAGTAAAAGGACTTACTAAGAACCAGAGAATAACAGGCCAGAGCTATTAATATTAAAGCTATAAGCTATTCCTAAGCATATAACACAGTTGTATATCCCTCAAAGCCATTTTATGTAATACATTCAAGCAGCAGAAAGAACTCCATCTTCATATTCATCTTGAGTTGAACTAGATGAGATTGGTAGCAACTATTTTCAATATTGTCTTGACACAAATGTACAAATATATACTATACTATGTACGTCAAATTGTAAGAATAAAAGATGTAAACAAAAGAATGGTCAGTGTATAATATAAAATGTGCATATATTACACAGACCAACATATCAAAATTGCAGAAATTCTAAAAGCAAATTTTAAAAAACCAAAGGATCAAAGAACAAGAAAGTTAAGATACTTGAAAACAAATAAATATAAAAACACAACATGCCAAAAGTTGTGACACAAAGACAGCAGTGAAAAGAGGGAAATACATAACTACAAATGCTTACACTAATAAACAAGAAAGATCTCAAATCAACAATCTAACTTTAAAACTTAAGAAACTAGAAAAAAAAAAAAGAAGCTAGGAAGAAACAAGAAAATAAAGATTAGAACACAGATAAAATAAGAATAGAAAAACAATAGAGAAAATGTGGTTTTTCCAAAAGATCAATAAAATTGAGCAAACTTTAGTTATACAGACAAAAGAGAGAGAGAGAAAGATATGAGACTCAAATTCCTAAAATCAGAAGTGAAAGTGGGAACATGATTATTGACTCCATAGGGTTTCGAAAAAAAAGATTGTGAGAGTACTATGAACAACTGTATGCCAACAAATTGCGTAACCTAGGTGAAATGAACAAGTTCCTAAAAACAAGAAACATATTAAGAATAACTAACAAAAAGTAGAAAATCTGAACAGAACTTTATCTAGTAAGGTGATTGATTCAGTAAAAAACAAACAAACAAACAAAAAAAACCAAACTCCCAAAAAAGAAAACCTGATAACTTCACTGGCGAATTCTACCAAACACTTAAAGGTTAAAAACATCAATTCTTCTCAACACCCACCCCCGAAAACGAAGTGTGGGGACCACTTCCTACCCTACTCTATAAGACCAGCATCACCCTGATACCAAAGCCAAACAAAGACACAAGAAAACTATAGAAAACTATTCCTTATGAATGTTAATGACAAAATTCTCAACAACATACTAGCAAAACAAATGCAGCAGCATTTTAAAAGGATTATGCCCCATGACCAAATGGAATTTAGACATGGAATGCAAGGATGGTTAAATATACAAAAATAAATTAACGTAATACACCGCATCAACAGAATAAAGGGTAAAAAACACATGATCAAATTGATGCTGAAAAAGCATTTGACAAAATTCAACACCTTTTCACACAAGAAAATAGGAATAGAATGACACTGCCTCAATATAATAAAAGCCATAGATGTAAAACCTACAGTATACATCAATCATACTCAACGGTAAAAGACTAAAAAACTTCCCTCTAAGATCAGGAACAAGGCATGGACACCCACTTCCACCACTTAGTTCAACCTAGTACTGGAAGTTCTTGTCAGAGAATTTAGTAACAAACAAAATAAAAGGTATCCAAATTGGAAAGGAAAAAGTAAAACTACCTCTTTGCAGATGACACGATCTTATATGTAGAAAACCCTAAAGATTCCACAAACACACACAAATGTTAGAACTAACAAATGAATTCAGCAAGGTAGCAAGATACAAGTCAACACAGAGGTATCAGTTGCATTCCTATGCACAGTGAACAATCTGAAAAAGAAATTACAAAAACAATTCGATTTATAATAGCATTTTTTTAAAAACTCAGTAATTAAAGAAGTAAAAGACTCACACAGTTAAAACTACAAAACACTGCTGAAAGAAGTTAAGACAAAAATAAATCAAAATACACCCCATGTTCATGGACTGGAAGACAGTATCTTTTAGATGTCAACTACTACCCAAAGTCATCTGTAGATTCACAGCAATCAGTATAAAACTCCCAAAAAATTTATCTGCAGAAACAGAAAAAAAATCCTAAAATTCACATAGAATCTCAAAGGACCTTGAAAAGCTGAAGCCATCCTAAAACAGAACGAAAAAAAAAAACCCCAAAACTAGAGGATTCACACTTTCTGATTTCAAAACTTACTACATAGCTACTATAAACAGTGTGGTGCTGGCATAAAGAGAGTTATATATACCAGAAGAAGAGAATAGAGCCCAGAAATAATCCTTTGCAAAATGGTCAAACAATTTTTGACAAGGGTATCAAGATCATTCAATGAGGAAACGAACAGTCTTTCCAATAAATGGTGAAGAACTGGATATCCACATTCAAAAGAATGAAGTTACACCCTTACCCAACACCACACACAAAAATTGAATTAAAATGGATCTAGGACTTAAATCTAAGACCTAAAACACTTACAAGAAAACATGGAAGAAGTTTCACAACACTGGATTTGGAAATGATTTCTTGGGTATGACACCAATAGCATAGGTAAAGGCAAAAATAGACAAATCATGCTTCATGAATATTTTAAAATTTGTGCATTAGAAAACATTATTAACAGAATAAGAGTGTAATCCACAGAAAGGAAGAAAACATTTGGAAAGCATATATCTGATAAGAGGTTAATATCCAGAATATACAGAGAACTCCTAAAACTTAGCAATGAAAAACAACCCAATTCAAAAATAAGCAAAGGAACTCCATAGACATTTCAAAGAAGATACACACATGGTCAATAAGCATATGAAAAGATGCTCACCATCACTAATCCTTAGGGAAATACAAATCAAAACTATAATACCACCTCACACATATTAGCATGACTAATATATTTATTTAAAAAGACACACACACACCACACGCTACTCACACCAAAAATCAGCAAGCGTTGGGGAAGATGTGGAGACATTGGAAACTTTGTGCATCGTTGGTGGGAATTTAAAACGGTATAGCCCGCGTGAAAAACAGAGTGGTTCCTCAAAAAAATTAAAAGCAAAATTACTTTTAAGTTCCAGCAACTCATTTTGGTTATATATCCAAAAGAATTGAAAACAGAGTTTCAAAGACACCCATTTGTATACCCATGTTAATGGTAGTATTATTCACAACAGCTAAAATGTGGGCATAAGCTATGCACCCTTTGATGGATGAACAGATAAGCAAAATGTGGCATTTACGTAGAACGGAATATGATAGACCCTTAAAAAGAAATTCTGACATATACTATTACATGGATAAAACTTGAGGATATCATTTTACCTGCATGAAGCATTTGGAGTATACAGAATCACAGATAGAAGTATAATGGTGGTTGCTAGGGGGTCGGGTTGGGAGGGGAGAATGGTATTACTGTTTGGTGAGTACAGAGTTGCAGTTTTACAAGATGGAAAGTGTTAAGGGCATGGATGGTGGTGATAGCTGCTCAACAAGGTGGATATATTTGATACCCCTGGACTGTATATTTTTAAATGGTGGTGATGGTAAAAATTTTATGTGCATTTTACCACAATAATAAAAAAGGAAAAAAAAAAAAACTTCTTTCATTTTGTTATTTTACGTCAACCAAAAGCTAATGCTAAATGTGATTAAAACCTGTATAAAATACAAATAGAAGTATCAACAATAAATGTGTTTTATTCCAAACATGTGTTTACTCATTTGTGAATACTGACAGCATATACCTAATGAAGGAACACTTACTCAACATAGCTAGAATTAAGCTAAACCAATCACAAGTTTTGTAAGCAAGTATATTTTTAGTTATGATACCAATATATGGCAAGAAAATCAATGGTCATTCCTTAATAAAATACAAGACTGTCCACAATGCATAGTTTATAAGCTCCTTAAGGCTCAAAGCAACGATAGCCAACTAATTAAATGTTGCCAGCCTTCTTACACAAAAGCTTATGCACTTATTAACCACCTTAATAACACATTTGTACTGTATATACATATGTCCTATAAGTACGATAAACAATGCATGAAAATGCAACCCTACCAAATTTACTATACAAAAAGTTAATCAGTACCAAATCACTGTAGTCAGCTGTTCCTTGGTATCTCCTGAAGATTGATTCCAGGACCCCCCTACAGTTGTCAGAATCTAAGAACATAAAATCCCTTACATAAAGTGGCATAGAGTCTCTAGATTACTTACAATACCTAATACAATGTAAATACTATGCAGTTGTAAATAGAATAATAATAGTGTATATATAGTTGCCATTGTGTAGCAAATTCAAGCTTGGCTTTTTGGAACTTTCTGGAATTCTTATTTTAATATTTTAGATCCACAGTTCAATTCATGGATGCAGAACCCACGAATATGGACGACTGACTATAAAGGTTACTTTTCTTGGCTTTCAAACATTTTGATTTCCTTTCTAGACACAGTTTATGTGATTGTATTGTGGTTATCAAAGAATGTAACACGTTTCTTTTTCTTCCTTTCATTCTTTTGAAATATTATCAAAACAACGAATCTATAAAACTTCTAATGACGTGTATCAAAATAATTCTTCCATGGGAAACTGCACATAAGCTACATCTTTGATCCAACTCAAGATGAAACACTGGTACTAAATAGCAAGAAAAAAGTATGTTACCAGTATCTTACTTCACTCAGACTGCTATAACAAAATAGTACAGATTGGGTGGCTTATAAACAACAGAAATTTCTCATAATTCTGGACATTGGAAGTCTAGGATCAGGGTGCTGGTATGGTTAGAGTTCTGGTGAAGGTCCTCCTTTGACTTGCACACTGCTGAGTTCTTGCTCTGTCTTCTCATGGCAGAAGAACCCTAGGAGGTTTCCTTCCTAAAGAGCAGTGACCACATTTATAAGAGTTCCTCCTTGGTGCCTGATGACCTCCTGAAGGCCCCACTTGGCAACACCATCGTCTTTAGGGGTTGGGATTTCAATATACAAATTTCCAAAGGACATAATCAGACCACAACAACTAGCAACCACAAACTGGGAGTAGAGTAAATCTTGGGGCAAACCATATTTATTTGAGGAAGTCAACAGAAAAGTTTTTTAAGTAGGGTCTCCACCTACCATGAACTGTATCACATATGCAGATTCTGGTACTTTTGGCAAAATGTTGAAGATATGTAAACCTAATATACCTTTATGTATAAAAGACTAGTTGACTGCCCATGAAGACAACCACTAAGTCACCTTCTCAAGCTTGTTTCTTAAGAGTATCAACAACTAGTCCTTAGTCTCAAACACATTCATCACCTAGGTAAGTGTTCAGGAACTCACAGATTAAGAACCACAAACCACATCTGTGAAACTTCTCTTCTTCTTACATTTAATTATGTACACATTCTGGCCTCAGATTTTGAACCTAGAGTTTTCACACTTGGGAAGTAAAATTAGAGCAAAGTGAGATGGAACCATATGAAGGTTTATCCCCCTTAGTTATATTTATATTACTGAAACCAGGTAAAGGTGTATTCCCTGTATATTAATTTTCACTGCTGAAAAATTCTCAGACAAAATATAATGTTTCACAAATTACCTGATGAATCTTTTCTTACTAAAGTTGTATAAAATTGAACTGAGGCTGTTTAACTAGCCTTGCCCTTAATTTCATCTTACTATAGTTGATAACTTCAAAACAAAACGTTAAAAAAAGGTTATGACCTAAACTCCTAGTAAAATATAAACACAAAAAAATTGGAACACACATAAAAATACACCAGTAACACAAAGTAAGGCCGAAATATACTCAATGCAACATTTTATTGTATTTCTTAGCTGTGGTTCCTTCTTTTCCCTTATCTCAGCTAAGGGATAGTTTAAGAAAGACTTAGTTTATAGAATTTTTTATGAAATTAGATTTTCATTTATACATTGTAATTTAATTTTTCATAAAACTCAAAACTATGGGTTACAATGTATGACTTTTGACAATGAAACAACATATACAATCTATTTTGTATCGTACAGAATAATCTACTTATTTTACCATTAAAAGTTGTCTTACTTGAGTAAAAACACTGTCAACAAATACATCAAAACTTTCAACGTTAAGGAAATTGAGTATTACCTAGCATAGAATTTTTTCAACTACTAATCTTACAAATTCAAAATTACTACTCAAACCCGTATTCTAAAAACTGCATTTTGGAAATGCTTTTATTATGATGGTGGCAACATAAAATGATGAAAAGAATATACAAGTTACCAAAATTAGTATAAAAATACACATGGCTACATATATCTGAAAATAGCCCCTTTTCTTGACTTCAAATGCAGATTTCTTCTTTCCTTAAATTTTATCAAAAATCTCAGGAGACCATCTAGGTAACTGGAACATACAGAAAGACTCTGTAAACAGACTAGTTGGAACTAGGGCTTATCACAGTCTACGATGATAAGGCAATTTATTCAAAACACCCATTAACTGGAAGTAAAGTAATCACAGTGGGGAAGGCATCTCTTTTCTTCTTTCTTTCTTCCCACTGTTTTAACAGCAGATATGGTGATCTTCTACCCCTAAGTTCCATCACATTAAAAGAACAAAGTGTTAACATTTTACTGAATATAATTCAGCTTCATCAGCTTTTTATACAAATATAATAAATACTTTAAAACAATGAAAACAAATCAGTGTGCCTTAAACTACATTCATGCTGAATGAAGTTTTATTCTTCTTAACAGGTGATGACCAAAATTCAAACTGTAGAACAATCCTCAGAAACTTTGAGTTCAATTTAGATCTGTTAAGTGAAAAGAACATCAGGTCAATGGAAAAAATAATTCTTATAATACTGCATATAGGACCCCCTTAGACTGTCCGGAAAATAAATCCTTGAACAAAAATTCTGTACACCAACCAGATTTTTTCTCAATTCCTGTCTGTTGTCAGTAAATCTCTATGAGAACATTAGATGTTATGCAGCCTATTCTTAATAAAGTTTAGCATCTCATTCTTTCCTTTCATGCTAGTGATCAGAGACTTTTTGTTTTGGAACTGGGAACAGACATGGGGAAGTAAAATTCCCTTAAGAACGACAGAAGTGTGGTACTAAACCAAATTCTTCTCTGAGTCAACTTAATCATAGGATTGAAACAAGTATATCACCTGGCAAAATGACTCTGGAAAAAGTAGGACTGAGAGGTAATAAACATAAACCTAACCAAAATATTCAAAATAACACAAATTCTTTTAATCACCATTGTCTTTAGTTTCTTTCCCAACAAGGCTGCTTAGACACAGCACCAAAGAAAGTGTTGGCATAGATCCAGAAAGGTGTTTTCTTTTTCTTCTGAGGGAAGACTTAATTCTGTGGCTGGGTATTCAAGCATTCACTCTGCTTATATTCCTAGCCTTCAACCCCAGCTCAGCTGTCAAAACGTTCAAGTCTCTGTTAATATACTACACAACTGCTGCATTTTACATTCTTGCCAGGGAAAATAATTGTTAGTTCTACTGTCAAAATATTAATTGAGCCTCAAGAACTCTCTGGCAAAACTGAACAAAATGTTAGTTAAATAGAGAGAACAGCATTTCTAAGAAATCTGTTGTCAGCATTAGAGACCACCTATGCTACAAAGATGTCATTAAACAGAATTTGTTCAATTACTGGATTCTTTCTTCTTATATGATCAGTTTATAGAATTTCCGATTTGTAACTCTGATTCATAAAACTGGGACTTCACTTGTCGAAAATACAGCTGACTGATTTTTTTTTCAGCCACAATTTAGCAGACTTGAGATGCTCATTTTAGCATTTACATAATTTATAATCCCAAACATATAATAGACAATGACAGAAGCATCATAAATAAATAATGCAAACTGAAATAGTTACGTCAAACTTTTGGACCTTCTGATAGCAAAAGTGTAACAGAAAAAGTAAAAAATATTTAAAAACATTAGAACAATATTTTTCTAATCCTTTTTCATTTCCTATTTCTGGGTGATTGTTCACTTCAATTTAAAATTCTCTCAATTTCTCTGAGTGTCTGAAAATGCTCTTAATAATGATGTTGGTGATTGAAAGACTGTGAATCTTTTCTTCTTGAAAAGCTTGGTTAATTGTGCTGCACAATCTTCGTCAGGAACAAATGCTCTAGGTATTCTAAAATTCCACCTTCACATCCAATAAAACACTAATTAATATTTTTGGACTTTTTGTTTCTAAACTATACTTTTAATACAGAGGTACCAAAAAAAAAAAAAGGCCTAATAAGCTTGACTGGAGGTAAGCTCGATGGTGGTAAGCCACACCACCATCCCAATTACTTAACATAAAATTTCAAGAAAATCAGGATGAAGTTAACATAAATATAGTAACAGTAGAACAGTTAGGCATTTAACACTCTTATTCTCACTGTTTTATTACTAAGAAAAACAACCTTTTTCCACAAACTCCAAACCAAGAGTTTGGCCAACAGTGATATATGACAAATAAAATAATGTAACCTCTAAATACACAGGCAACATGCCTCCGTTTTACGGCTTTGGAGAATATTGTAATTTCAATGCTTCAGCAAGTTGGCTTAAACATGATTTTCTTCTTTTAACATACAAACATTTTATTTGGGAGATGGCATATTTTTTAAGCTGTCTGCTAAACTTCTTAATAGCTATCACTGTAGACATTCTTACCTAGTAAGTTATCATTATGGAGTACCCACTGTCAGAGCTAACTGAGCTTTTCAAAGAAAGAAGGGTTTCAAGAATTACAAGGTTTCTCAAAGTTTAAAAAAGTCTGACTAGAGGGTTTCTGAATACTAATGAATATTCGTATTTATGGATAAGTCTCAAAATATATTCAATTTAAGTGTTCAACATTCTGAGATCAAAAGTAAAGATCTGACTACCTTCATAAACAAAACAATCAAAAAACCACAAGGTTCATCCACTACTTACATCATCAATGTCTTCATCATCATCTCCAATGTCATCAAACTGGATTTCGTCATCATCTCCAGCACCAAAGGTATCTGTTTCATTAATTTTTGCTAAAAACACAGTAACAATATACTCATATATATAAAATCAAGATGTTACTAGGTGGATTGCCTACTAAAACAAATAATACTGAAACAATAAAGAATACTAAAACACTGAACTATACAAGAAGACTCTTATAAGTAATCTTCAATTCAACCATTTCATTCCAAGAAAAATCTTCCTAATCTTCCTACAAACAACTCATCACACAAAGCAAATTCACACTGAAACCTCCAGAAGTTCACTGCAAAGTCATTACAGTGAAGAGTATACGCACTATAATTTTATCTTGTTCAAAAAAATATACGTAAGGCAGGCTGGCTCTAATTACACTAACTTAGTAGTTATTATATTTCTGAAGTATCTTTCAAAAAGGGCTTGTACGCATGTTAACAACTTACCCTTGGCACGTATAAACTTCTCCTAAGATAAGAACATCCACTTCACCAACCATTGGATAACTAACCAAATGAACGTAACCACTGGATAGACTTACCAAATCAGTCAGAAAAACTTTCAAATCATGCTTATTCCTAAGCAACAAAAGTAAGAAAGTATTGATCTGATTTCCAGATATCTTAGTATTTCTTAAAAGGCCAATAATTTCATCAGAATTTTCATGCTTACTCAAAAATCTCATAATTTTATAATAAAATGCAATGGAGTAAAGTAAATCAAATAAAATAGCTTCCAAGTTAAAAATGTGAGCTTACTATATTGTCTCTTTTATGTTATTAGAAATTTACTTTAATCTTTTCAAGTTTACTACAGTAAGAATGCAACACTTTTGCCTTTAAGAAATAAAAGGAGTATCTGTTAAAAACACACAAACCCCACAAAACTCTCTGGGATAGTACTATGCTAAGTTAAACTGAACATTGTTTTCTATAAAAATCAATACAAGTACCATAACTGTTACCCTCATTTAGCTGAAGACAGATCATCTCTTAAGAACAGTTTAAAACACTGTATCTAATGTACACCTTTAACAGATATTATACACAAGTCCAGAGTTTATAAACTTTTACACTCCCCACCAGAAGAACATTTATTAGGAAGAGAATTCAATTTATTACTAAATTATTAATATTTTAAAGGATATACATACTTAAAGCTAATTTAAGCACATATGCAAAAAATATGTAAAAGAGACAGAATTCTGTCAAAACTGCTTCACCTAAACACTAACAAGCTAATATCACTGTAAGACAGGGAAATGTAATAACTTTAACATTAATTACCATGTTCTGGAAGCTCACCATAAGCCTTCAGACTTCTAGCTTCATCTGCATTGTACTTTAAAATTACATCAGCTTTGTTATCCTTGGAGAATAACAAGTAACCAACAAAACAGGTTATGCCAAAATATCATCAGTTGTCTCATAAATTACTTTCTAATTAAACACACTAAGAAAAAGCTCACTGTTCTGTTACAAATTCTCTGCTTTTCTTCACCCTCCTTCTATCTTCTTTAAAAAAAACCCTTGGCAAGAAGTTTGCATTCAAATAATGAACAGCCCAGAAAAATTACTTATAAAATTCACTTTAATAAAGAGAAAAAAGGAAAATAAAGGGGGGAAGGAAAGAAAAAGTAGAAAAAGAGAAAAAGATGCAATGTGGTCCTTGGCCACGCTGTAATTCAAACTGCAAGTGGTATTATTACCCAAGAAAATTAATAAGCCTTTCTATAATCAGTGGTTCTTAGGGTAGCTTACCTATTAGAATTGTTTGTGGCACTTTAAAAAGATAACCGTATCTCCTGAAAATTGACAGACCTGAGGTAAAGTCCAAAAATCTGTATTTAAAAAGCTCTTTTGGGTGTTTCTGACGCAAATATCCCTGAGAACTACTGCCCTAAAATGTTCACATTTCTCCATTTTAAAGAATCTGAGTCATTTACAGAAGAAAAAATGAGTTTGAATGCTGACAATTAACCTAGAAAAGACCTAAAGAAAGGCAACTGAAATCATCACAGTGATGCAACTGCAATGTAATATAAACCAACACTTCTCAAACTGTAATGTGCACACAAAACATACAGGGATTGTGTTAAAATTCTGATATTGACTCAGTAGATAGGAGATTGGGCTAACAACCTGTTAACTTGCTTCCAGATGGTGGTGATCCTGCTATTATCTTTAGATTACTGTGAGTAGCAAGGATATGTAATTATTCACAAAAGATTAAGAATCAGAAGAGCTGTTTGTAGCTATCACATTAATGTTAGAATATTAATCCCTTAAGAATTGTGGTTTCACTGTCCACAAAACAGAGAATTAAACTGGGAATCAATAACTATTCTCTCCACTTTTGGGGTTTATATAAAGTTAAACCAAGAAAATGGACATGAAAATGATACATTTTTATGGACAGATTACAAGTTTTTATTATAGAATATTAAAAAGGAAAAGACTATCAACGTATGATCCACTTCATAAAAATAGATACAAGAAGCAAATTCAGTAAAGTTTCAGGTTATCAAGTCAACACAAAAATCAGTTATGTCTGTATAAACTAGCAATGAACTACCTAAAAAAGAAATCAAGAAAACAATCTCATTTACAATAGCATCAAACACAAATACTCAGAAATAAATTTAACCAAGGAGGTAAAAGATCTATACACTGAAAACTATAAGATACTGATGAAAGAAACAAATAAACGGAAATGTATCCCATGTTCTTGAACTGAAATAATTAATACTATTAAAGTGTCCATATTACCCAAAGTAATTTAGAGATTCAACATAATTCCTATAAAAATTTCAGTGGTTTTTTTTTTCACAGACAGATAAAGTTATATGGAACCACAAACACTCCAAATAGCCAAAGCAGTCTTGAGAAAGTACAAAGCTGGAGGCATTGCACTTCCTGATTTCAAAATACAGTTGTCAAAACAGTAAGGTATTGGCATTAAAACAGTCCTGTTGACTAATGGAAGAGAATTGAGAACCGAGAAATAAAATTTTGCAAAAATGGTCAACTAATTCTTAACAAGGGAACCAAGACAACACAGCGTGGAAAAGACACTCTTCAATAAACAGGATTGGGAAAACTGAATACTTACATGAAACTGGACCCCTTTCTTACACCAAAAACTGCCTGAAATTAACTTGAAATAGATCAAAGACTTAAACACAAGACCGGAAGCCATAAAACTACTAAAAGAGAACAGAGAAAAGGTACTTGATGTTTATCTTGGCAATTGTTTTTTTGGATATGACACCAAAGGCATAAGCAACAAAAGCAAAAACCGACAAGTGGAACTACATCACTCTAAAAAGCTTTTGCACAGCAGAGGAAATCATCAATGAAATTAAAAGACAACCTACTAGATAGGAGAAAATATTTGCAAATGATATGACCAAAAAGGGATTAATATCCAACATATATAAATCCTGCCATTTGCAACAACATGGATGAACCTGGAGGGCAGTATGCTAAGAGAAATAAGTCAGACAGAGAAAGACAAATACTGTATGATCTCACTCAATATGTGGAATCTGGGCTGTGCGTAAACTCATCAAGGATCTGGAAAGGTCCTAATCTCCCAGCTCTGAGTGACCCTGCAATTCTGCACAAGCATGAAATTAAGACTAAGAGAGTATTACTGCCTGGCTGAGTGTTAAAAGGTATGCCCCAACATGCACAGACTCCATATGCAAAAGCTGGGGGGCTTACTGGTTTTAATGAAATCTCAAACATGGGCTGTTTGCTAAGATAACCAAGCATTCAATGACCACACACAAGAAAAACATACAGACCACACAGAATTTGTTTCAGAAAACAACAGCAAACAACAGCAAGAACAAACCCTGGGAGAAGAAATCTGATTTCCAGTCTTGCCACATTATATTTGCACTTTCTAGTTTTCAACAAAAAAATTATCGGTCACACACAAGAAAAGAAGTCATTACCAACTGTTGCTGAGAAAACCCAGAAGTTTTACTTAACAAAGACTTTACATCAGTTACTATAAATATACTTAAAGAACTAAAAGAAACCATGTCAAAAAAACTTTGTCAGAATATTTCACTAACTAGAGAAAATCAAGATACAGATTATTTAAAAAAATAAAAATTATGGCGATGAAAAGTATGTTAACTGACCTCAAAATGCCTCTTTCAATCACAAATAGAACAATCATGTAAAAAATCAACAAGGAAGGAGAAGACTGAAACTTTACAAACGAGTTAGACCCAACAGATATCTATGAAAAACTTGACCTGATAATAGAATAGAGACAGCAATCATTTCACTCACAACGTAATTAAACACAGATGATGGATGCGATAGAAATCAGATGGATTTCAGACTCACAATGCATATATAGTCTAAAGGCTGACACCATAGAGGGCAACTATCATGTTCTTTTCTAAGCGTTCATCTCAAATTTATAACATACACTTAAAAAACAGTTTGTACTGTAACTACTGAGTGCACGTCTTATCTTTCTACTATACAACTGTAAAAACCCTTTTGGAGATTGGAAGGTTTGACTTATTCAGCTGCATCATCCAGAATAGTGGTTTACCAAACTTGGATTTGAGACCTTTAAATTTTAAAATAAAATAATAATTGGGACCCTGACATAAAATTGCTAAATTTTTGTTTTGACGAGTAAGAACACTAATAAAAACCACCATCATATACTACTGTTCTTATTTCACAAAAGGTAATTAAAAAAAATATATTTAACAAGCAAAATGGAGGGGAGTTCCCTGGTGGTGCAGTGGTTAGTACTCAGCACTTTCACTGCAGTAGCATGGGTTCAATCCCTCGTCAGGGAATTAAAAAGCCTGAAAGCTGCAGCACAGGCAAGAAACAAAAAAAAAAGGAAAGGAAAATGGATAATTTAGCTATGTGAAAAACACCATATAAAACGTGCGTATCTTCTCATTTCACTACAGAACAGTGAAAAAATCAGCCTGCACCAATAAATATTTCACTGACTGACATTTGGGAACCATAACCCCTGAATACCTAGCACAATGCCTAAAATACAACTGGACATTAAATGAAAGAGGACACAGGACTTCCCTGGTGGTGCAGTGGCTAAGACTCTTGTGCTCCCAATGCAGGCGGCCAGGTTCGACCCCTGGTCAGGGAACTAGATCCCACGTGGCACAACTAAGAGTTCGCATGCCGCAACTAAAAAAGATCCTGCATGCCACAACGAAGATCCCCCACGTGGCAACAAAGATCCCGCCTGCCACAACTAAGACCCGACGCAGCCAAGTAAAATATAAATATTTAAAAAAATAATAATAATAAAAATAAATGAATGAGGACAGAATGATGGTCTGTGGTGTTTATCCAAAATTATAAGAGAGTATTTACTGCACGTGATATTTAAAATAAAAACAATACTAACCAGTCTTCCCACAAAACACATGTATCATTAATCAGTCATGGGAATTATTCCAAACAAGGTATATCCTATAGTCTTGAATACAATTGGACCTTAATAAATTTTGACAACAGAATGGTGAGAAGTCATAATTGGCTAGGACTGCTTAAATATGCTTTTATTGCATCTTCTAAATATTAATGACTTACTAAATACAAGGGCACTACAAATTTAAATGTGATTGTTACCTGATAGTCTCGAAGACCAACCAATATAATGTCTGAGGTATTTATCCAAACCTATAAAAGAAAATTTACTGTATATTATATTTAAAATAAAAACGAATAACAGAGTGCTATGTTAAACCATTCTTCCTACAAAAAATATGTACTATTCACCCAGTGTGGAAAATGTATTTACTAGGAAATACGGAAAAACTATAGAATATAGTATACTGTGGGTGTGTGTGTACACATGCGTGTGTGAGACAGACTCTAGTTACAGTTACAGCGTATTAAGAAAAAGCTATAGTATACAGTTTGTGTCAAATTTTCTATTTTAGGATGTTAAAAATACATAATTATTTTATTTCAACTACCTGAGAGTTTAAAAATTACAAAAACATAATTATTTGTCAGGTAAATGAAAGACTTTCAATCACCAATCACTCCTGAGATATTTAATTATTTAACATATATGAAAATCAGTCATCTACACAAATACAGCCATCCACTCACTAATCTACATAAATACAGGACCAAATCCCACCATCAATTGGAAAAGAATGACTTAACCGACCAAATATATTTTTTAAATAAAAAAATTAGAGTTGAAGGAACTTTTAAACAATGTGGTCAATAAATCCGCCTGAACTACTAAAAACTATGATATAACATGTTCCAAATTTTCCTAATATCGTGTACAGCTGTTTCCCCCAAACCAAAATCTTAACCAAGGAACATATACTATATTTAATTAGCAATTACTTTAGTCTCCTTTAATCTTAAAACAATTCTCCAGCTTTTTTTCTTTCTTTCATGGCATAACATTTTTTTAAGAGTCTACATCATTTGTTTTATAGACTGAATCTGTCGAATTGTTTCCTCAATAGTATACATTTCTGGCATAAATCCAACATAGGTGAAGCAAATAATTCTTTGTAAATATAATCCTCTATTTTGAAAGTTATCACGGATCTTCTATAATTTTATGTATTTAGATTGCCATATAAATCATTATTTTTGAAGTCTTCGGGAACTCACAAAAATGAGTCGCTTGGCCCATATATTACCTAAAGCAGAGCCAATTTTTTAAAAGGCAAATTTTGTATTAAAGTAAAATAAATCTCCATACCTACCTTTTTTCTCAATTTTCCTCTTATATGACATAACCTCTTCACACCATCAAAACACATTGCTTCCAATCTTCCATTTCCCAACATTTTGATTACCTGAGCATATTCTTAGGGAGGAAAAGAAACAGAAGAAAAAACTGTAAAATACTGTTTAATTTTTCTTAAAATGTAACAATTGATATTAAGTTGGTAACTTCACTTTTACTAACTTTGGATCAAACCGTAATTTTTTTACAAAGAAAGAAGAAAGGCTTGTTCAGCGAAAATTTTAAGTATTCTACCATGTGAGAGCTGTCTGAAAGAGACATACAATAATCTTATCCAAGAAAATGAGAGCACACCTCATCTGTTGAACCATTTCTATAGCCTCTTCCAGCTATGCTTATATACTTTACCCTCTCATTTTTAGAGCAAATAAAAACCTACAGAAGTCAAGTAATTTATCCAAGATCACAAATGCCATTTCCATGACAAGTTATCTCCGTTATTAGGAATATTTTAATTATCTACTCATTTTGAGTAAATCAGTTCAGGCTTGGTCCTCATGACTGCATGCTCTACCTTTAGACATCAAAGTGGCTCATTCCACATTACACACTGTAATGCTGACTTATAAACCTCTCACATTTGAATAACAGCCAAATCTTGGTTCTCCTTTCCCTCAGAAACTTTAATCATAATAAACAGTAGGTTAATTATTAATAAACTTTTGCTTGAGAATACCTTGGTGATTACTGTAAAGGTCTTAAAAAAGCAAAAATAATGTTCCAAGATAAAATGCAAATGTTTAAAAAAAGTATTTCTAAGAGTATCCTCAAGAGGCCACCTGATTCTACTGCCACTTGAAAACGCTGATATAAGCATTAGCCAGTATGTGGCAATCTCTTCTAGATTTAAATGACAAAAGCAGGCATGGGAGTAAGGAGAAAGAAACAGGTAATTAATATAAAACCTTCACACTACTAAATTTTTTCCTAAGGACTAACATCACAGAGACCCTGGACTAATTTATAATTACACTGAGAGGTAAATGAGATCTACACTGTGGGGCTGGTAAGTTGAGTCCCTTTTACCACAGGCCAATGAACCTAGCTTTACTACTCAGCACTTCTTCGACATGGGAGAAAATGAGAGAGAAAAGAATTTAAAAACTGGCCCTGAAAACAAACTTCTAATGTAAGGAGACACTATGAAGGCTAAGTAACTGATTATCTTTGGCCAGACAACATGTTTCATATAATTAATAAAGATGCTGATTTTCTAGTGGCTTGCAGTACGGCATGAATAACTACACAGTTTTTTTATAAAGTGCTGGAAATTACTAAAACAAATGGAGAAATGTGAATGTAGATTATACACTGGGTCAGCAATATCCAGCAGAATTTTTCCATTGAGGGAAAATTATATATCTGAATTGAACAATATGTTCATTGATAGCTCAAAATTTAATTTCAATTCATTTCAATAGCCACACATGGCTAGTGGCTACCATGAAAAACAGTACTTACTAAATAACAGTATAATCCTAAGGTTAAATTTCTAGTGACCATTCTACTGTAGTTATGCAGGAGAAAGCCCTTGTTCTTAGGAGATATATGCTGAAGTATTTAGGGCTAAAGTCTGTAACTGTATATAACTATATCTGCTTATAAGAAAGTTAAAAAGGTTAGTAAAAATTTTCATGTACATATACAAAGAGAAAATAAATACACAAAGAAAACTTTAAAAACTAGTGAATCTAGGTAAAGAATAGGTGGGAGCTTGGTGTACTCATATTCCAACTTTTCTGTAGGCTTAACTTTTTTTTTAAAAGGAAAAAAGTAAGTGCTTCAGTCAATTTATTTTACTCATTTTAAATTTTAGTCTGCACTTACTTAAAAAGTCAGTCAACAATTATCAGTTGTTTTATTAAATTTTATGATCGTGTGCTAGTGGCACTGGAGTAGTGAGGGTCTGATAGTCTTGGGATGTATTGGTCATACTCTACTGAATAATGTATAACATTACCCACTATTACACTAGAGTAGGAAATTTTCAGTGTTGGCAGCCAGCCTTACTCTGCTCTAAATCCTGAAATTCACTCTCACTTATATCACGCTTTTCCACATAGAACAAAGAAAACTATGTTTACAGAAATGCCACCAATTAATCCTCTATCAGAAATAGTATCCAATGGGCTATTCAATGGACAAATTCTGAAGAAGTATGGGGTATTATAAATGAAGAAAGGCAACTGTTCAGGATTGTGACTAAGATCCATTTTAGGTTAAAGACTGAAATTCACATTATCAAAAAAAGACATTAATAACTTCAAAATTCTTACCTTGGCCATCTTCTTTAAACACTAACTCTCTTTTTTCAGATTCATTCTCATTCTTACCCCTGCGCCTGTTTTTACCTCCTTTACCTAATTGATTTAAAAAGTGAATAAAAAATTAAGTGTAATTATCTATATAATATCTTACAAACTAAACTTGAAACAAGCTAAAATAAGACTTTAAACTTTATAAAAACAGAAAAGTAAAAAAAAATTATCATTTAAAGAGCAGGACAATATTAACAGAACTCTATGTAAGATTTTAAAAATTTAACCTAATTTGGTTACCCAATAGCTACAATTTGTCAAAGGTTTTCTTTTAAATCCCTTACCGGATAAACATATTATCAAGCACATACCTTACTTTGACGTTTAGATTTGGATTTTTCTCATATAAAACTACTTCTTATACGGAAGTATAGAGAACAAAAATCCCATTACCAGGGATAACTATTAACATTTTATTGTCCATGCTTTCAAATTAAAATTGGATTCCGTATAGTCTCTTCTACAATTTATTTTAATCCCACTCAATAATGTGTTTTGCATGACTTTTCATGTCAATTGAACAATAGACTAAGATGAACATTTTAACAGAGTAAACTTAATTCCTTATTTTGGTTACTTCTAATGTTTTACTGTTATTTAATAAGGCTGAGTTGAGATTATCCTACAAACAAGCGCCATAGGATAAATTTAAAGAAGCAGAATTTCCAGGATAAAAGTTATGTATCCACCTCCTTAAGACTTCTGCTGAAGTATATTCATTTATACTACCATCAGCAAAGAAAGACTGTTATCTAGTCCTCTGCTACAACCATACCATGCTAAAGATTTAAAATCATACTTAACTGTACTTTTGAATTTTTGCTTTCACTAAAATTTAATGTATTTGACTGTAACATTAACTTTATTTCCTTGTGAAACTTTCTACTACATAATCAAGGAATTAGGCTACTTCTTCATAGTATTTTATTACCATTCCAAAACCTACGCAAGAGCACCCATTTCCAATAGATGGGAGAAAGGCTGTGACAGATAGTAATAAGGGACCCATGGGAAGAGTTTGAAACAAAAATCCCGAACAGAATTTAAAATGTGCATCTGCCACTGTAAAAACTGACACCTATCTTCTTGAATGCACCCTCTACCTCCTGGGGCAGCCTCACATTGCTGTGCTATACTAAAAGGTAGGTGGTCTTCACAATTCCCTGACTTATCTGGACTCACTATCCTACACATTAAGGACACATCATAACTAACTTCCTCAAAAGGGAAAAAAGTGTTTATTTCAAGATATAAAACATGCCAGAACTTCAAAAGACACTGGAAGCTCCGTTAGGACAAGGATAATAATACCTGCTTTGCTTACTTAGTCATATATCACAGTTTGCCAGTTTTTCAAATAAACCAAGAGTAGTTCCTGTATTTCTAAATGAACGAAAATTTAAAAATCATATGTCCTTTGTTTGGCATAATACTTCAATAAAATGTAGATTTCCTGGAAGTATTAAAAAAAAAAAAAAAGAAGAAGGACCTCCCTGGTGGTGCAGTGGTTAAGAATCCGCCTGCCAGTGCAGGGTTCACAGGTTCGATCCCTGGTCCGGGAAGATCCCACATGCCACAGAGCAACTAAGCCTGCGCGCCACAACTACTCAGCCTGCGCTCTAGAGCCTGCGAGCCACAACTACTGAGCCCACACGCCACAACTACTGAAGCCCGCAGACTCTAGGGCCTGCGGGCTGCAACTACTGAGCCTGCGGGCTGCAACTACCGAACCCATGCGCCTAGAGCCCATGCTCCGCAACAAGAGAAGCCACCACAGCGAGAAGCCCGCGCACCACAATGAAGAGTAGCCCCCACTCGCTGCAACTAGAGAAAGCCCGCGTGCGGCCATGAAGACCCAACGCAGTCAGAAATAAGATATAATAAAATAATTTTTTTTTAAAAAAAGAAAAAAGTGATGTCTTTAAAGGGTAGGAGCATCTTACCCCAAATGTTTTTCTTAAGTGGGTCAGAGGATGCGGTTTTTTTTTTTTCCCCCTGATTTAAGAATGGATTTCTAAGATTTCTAAAGAAAACAAGCCGCATGAGTAAAGCAAAAGTTATTCAACATATGGTCCAAAGTAATTTTATATCCTTACTTGGGTAACCTTCACTGACACTATATTCACAGGGCTTTTGAATTTTCAAATGAAGAAAAATATCTACAGAGTTTTATTTCTACATTACTAAACTTCACCTCAAAAATTCAGGAGTCCTAACAACAGGTTTCAACTAAGTAACCGAGAAAATAACAGATTGGTTTTACATACACAGATTGAAACATCAAATTCAGGATGATTATCTCCAGAATGAGAGAAAGAAAGGCGATTTCAGAGAGGTACACAGATGGCTTTAACTGAAGGTATGTTGTAATTCTTAAATTCAGAAGTATAATTTCCAGGAGTTTAGTCTGTATTTATTACCCATACCTTAAAACCCCCTTATTTTACTATCAAGTAATAAAATCCATTTAAAATTGTCTTTTGAAAGAATTGAAAATACGACAATGTATTGTATTCAATACAGATATTGAATATTTCAATATCAATATTGATATTGAAAGATAGTTCATCTTTCTTTCTAAAACTAAGTTTAGGCAAATTTCACAGATCTCTTCCTTAAATCAGATGTTGTAAATCAACTATACTCTAATAAAAATTTCTAAAAAAAATCAGATGTGATTTGGAGATATTCTCTGATGTGATCTTACTTAGGCATCAGTTAGTTTAAAAGTCCTACAGAAGGAAGGAACTTAGTATCTCAGTTCCTAAGGATAGAGTGAAGCATAGGAAGACAACATTAACAAAAATTTATTGGACATATAATAAGTGCCAAGTTGTAGTAATCCAAGATTCATAAAACAGGTATTATTCCCTTTAGAATATACAATCTAGTGAGGGAGGCTGAAACTTCATTACTAGAAATTCAGGTGGAAACAAGGTATTTATTGAAATGTACTGTTACTTGTGAGATAATCATGAATTACATATATAAGGAAAAAGCTAGTATAAGCCTTATCTAATTTACCGAACATACGGTTAGAAAGACAACCTTACTGCTGCAGTGAATAATTAGCAGGAAAACACTTGCTAGAAAAAGAATCTGTGAGCTGGTTTGCGGGCCGCAGAGAGCAGTGAACTCAACAGGGCAAGCAAAGAACTGTGACCAAGTATCTCAAGGCAAAGTAAGTGGTGACAGCTACAAAGAGAAAATGAAGTAGAATCGGTGGAGCAAGCGGTTAAGTAGAAAGGAGACACAAGTAGATATGGGTGTCAAGAATGAATAATGAAGGGAGACTTCTTGTGGACTGTGAAATGTGGTGCTATGCTGCCCTCTTTGCCCTTATAGTTCCCTAGGAGGCACTGTAAAGAGATTAAAAATGACAGAACTCAGGTCTCTAAAAAGGAGAACTTCTTTAAGGAGTGACTGTCCGAGGGCTCTGCTTTACTTAGGTTAGGACTCCCATTCTGGAAGTTCCAAGCAACGTTATTGTCAAATCTGATAATTCGTGAACGGTTTGCCTCAGAATAAAGGTGGGTAGAAATATTTACTACCAGAATCTATGTCATGAGAAAAGAAGGCTGAAAACTTTTGTAAATGTGTAACATACCTTGTAAACAAGAATGTTCAAGTTTGTGACGGAAGGGGGAAAGTAAACAGGCAGAGATGAACCTAAATACGTAACAAGCTTTCACCTAGTGTTTACACAGAAGCAATGTCTTCACCAACAGTCCACAAAGAAAATACGCACGAAGATTTAATGGTCACAAAAGCAAGAATCACTGGTTAAAAACTGTTCCTGGTCAGTCCTGGGAAGGGCCCAACGCCGGAGAGGCCAGGCGGCCCAGGAGAGGCTCTCCAGGTTCGTGACGCGCCGCTGGTTAGCCTGCTGTGAACCAGGAACAAATTTTACACTCTCCGTCTAGAGGCCCTTAGAATAATGGCGTCGGTTGTATAGCAACGTGAGCAAAGTGGGAGGGAGATAGGAGTAGCTTCCCAGCGCCTGTCCCGACAACGAAGTCCCGCTCAGAGACACCAGCCAAGCACGAGAAGGAAGAACTACCACCGCCGCGAGTCACTGCCGACGACACCGAGCCGAGCAGAACCATGGTTCTCGGAACCCAAGGCGTTACCTTTATTCTTGGGCATTGCGGTAACTGCGACCTCAGCGTTTCCAACTGGGTTCCGGTGTCGGTGGCGCTGCTAGGTAATCCTCCGAGGTGCCGAAAGAAACTAGTAGTTGCAGACTGCGAACACACAGCTCAAGCGAGATCCGCAGGCAGCCACGCTTACTGGCAAGCAAATGGCTGCGCAGGAGGCTTCACGGCTTCCCCATCCCCCGAGCTCGACCTCTCCCCGCCGCCCCCCCTACTGCGCAGGCGTAGCCCACAGCTACTGACTTCCCGCTGCTGGAGAAAGTGAGACACACTGTGGGCGGTTCCAGTAGGAAAAGGTGAGGCATTCGAGCGCCAGGCCCTGCGCTGAAAAGAGGAGGAATCAAGTATAGAGTAGGCCCACGACGTTATCCTACTCGGAAATCACCCGAGCTGTCTCCTGCTCTTGAATACACTTCTGCTACTCTGTAATAATTGCCTTTTCCAGAAAATTTCTTGACTGTTAACTTTTATGTTACCTGTCTTCCTTTTCAGAGAAACAAATTCCAGAGTGATGCTTCTGTAAGAAGTCTCTGCCTAATACATGAAAAGGGTGGAAAAACCAGTGAGAAAAGGGTATGTATTTCTCAAAGGGCCTGAAAAAAAGGGTATAGGTTCAGAGACAGGACCTCTTGAGGTTCGTTAGAGATCTAACTCTGAAACATTTCAGTGCTCCAAGGCAGGGGCTCTGGGTAGTAGAGGGGTAGAGCACCAAGCGTGTGGCTCCAGTGTCAGTTAGGGCTGGAAGCGGCTTCATCCTGAGTGTGGAGAACTGCTTCCCCAAGCTGCTTAAGAAGCAGGAGTGGGAAGAGCCCCTGTAGTTCCTCAGAGCTCCATCATTGAGAACTGGGAGGATGTGAAAGCCTGGTTGCTGGGTCAAGGTGCCTGAAATGCCTAAATTAACAATCTCTTTATCAATCTCTGCCTCTTTGCAAAAATAGCTAAAACTAGGACTGTTTTTGGTTTCACTTAGGAAAAGAAGGGAAAATTCCACTTCTGCCCATTAAAAAACTTGAGTTTAAAGCTACCCAGGTGGAATCAATATCTGAAGGAAAAACAGAATTTTCTTTAAAAAATAAATCTAAAGTTGATTGTAATATTCATAAACAGGTTTATCAAATTTTCTGTGCAACGCTGAATTTTGTTCCAACCAACAGGCTTTGGAAAATCCCTAGGAATTTCTCCATGAAGTTGCCTGGTGACTGCCTGCACCTGATCATATAATAAGTTAGTGGGCTCATCTCCCAGTTGTAATTGTAGAGACCTTTGAGGACTTTCCCAATTAGCGGTTTTTGTCTGATGCTGGGCCTGGTCTTCACAGCATATGATCAGCTGATGTAAGTCAGAGAAACCAGGTTGATAAGTTTGAATGAATATGTTAATTTCGTTAACAAATCTATGAGAGTCTTTGGTTATGTTAGGAAAATCTTTGACTATGGCTTGCAGTTCAGCTTTCGTCCAGGGAGAATAAGAAATTAAGGGTTTAGCTTCTGGATCCTTAGAAGGCTTAATTTTAAAGGGACAAGTTCCAATGGGTACAGAGGAAAAGGGGGTGGGGAGAGTTTCAGGGAGAAAGGAAGTTTGGTGAGAGAATTAGTATAGAGGATTTGAGAGTATAGGGGAGGCATAGGTACAAGAAAAGGAGGAAGATGGCACGGAGGCAGAGCCTGAGACAAAGAAGCCAAGGAAGAGGACAGTGAGGCTTTGGAAACCATCTTATCTGTCTTTATCATTTGCTTGCCTCAGTTAATCTTAAAAATCTCATTTTGCAGAGAGGAAATTTTGGACTTCTGATAATGTTCAGAAGCTTCAAAACACCAATCAAAACAAGCACTCCACTTTAGTTCTGGAAATTTTAGAGCCACTGTAGTCCAATTCAGTTTTAAGGAAATTAAGTTAAACTGAACTTTTTATTAGTTGTTCATGTTGTTATCAGGGCAGGCCAGATCTAGCATTGGATGAAATCTGCTAAATGAAAAAAATCGGAACGGTCTCTAGAATTATAACCTGAGACCAGCTCACAAACTTAGTATAGGATCAGGCTCAGGCAACTTAATGGAGAAATTCCTAGGGCTTTTCTAAAGCCTGTTGATTGGAACAATATTCAGGCTTGCACACAAAATCTGAAAAACCTGTTTATGAATATTACAATCAACTTCAGACTTTTCTTTTAAAGAAAATTCTGTTCTTCCTTCAGATATTGATTCCATCTGGGTAGATTTAAACTCTATGTTTAATAACGGACTGAATGAGAATTGTTTTCCCCTTGTAGTAAAAAGGACTAGGTTGGAATGGGAAACTATGTCCACGCAGATTTAGTTAATCTGGTAAACCAGCTCTCTCACCTTCTAGGTAAGTCACCTAAAAGCAACACTGCTGAAATTCTTCATCTTCAACTCCAGCAAATGAAGTATCCTAAATGAAACAAAAGTCCCCCTAGTTTCTACTATTTTTGCAAAGAGGCAAGAGATTGAAAAAGAGGTGGTTAATTTAAGCATTTCAGGAGGCACCTTGACCCTGTAACCAGCCTTTCGTGTCCTCCTGAGGCAGGAGATAGGTGGGCTCCAGTTTAGGCATTTACAATCAGCCTCCTGTTTGCTCTCCAGAATGGAAGTAACTACAGAAACAGGGTAAACAGTCAGGCTTTGTCTTTTGCGGATGCCTTAAGATAACAGTCATGGCAGGAACAGAGAGGGGCAAAACCTTGTTTGAGTAAAAGTCAAGGGATCTCTGCGTCCCCCCTCCTTGGGGCAAGGGAGACACTACACATGTGCAGAAAGACTCCTTGGGAGTCAAAAGTCAGGGAACAACTCCAGGCTGCGGTGACTCTTGCTTCTCCCAGATGCCTGCGCGTCGGGGTCCGTCTTGGCTGAGAGGTGCGTGCACACCTAGGGGAAAGGTCCTGAGACAAATCAGCCAGGGCTGGGGTAGGGGTGGGGGGACAAAACGACGACTGGCAAGAAGGAAGACAAAGACCTGGAAGAACTGCCCTTTTATAAAGAATTTAAGAATTTCCCAAAGGCGCGACTCTCTCTCTGAGTTTGCCCATGCATCTTTCCGCAAGTACTTTGCTTTTCCAATAAATTTTTACTTTCCTCTTTACCTTCTGCCTTCTCACCTGAATTCATTCTCGAGTAGGCAGGCAACAACTAGGGATCCAGGCCCTAGCCGCTGGCCCCTGTGGTTAGGACTCCTGGTCTGGGGACTGAGATCCTGCTGCAAGCTGCCACTTACTGTTGCCTGCGTCCGTAAATCAATCCCAGTTCTCAGTGATGGAGCTCTGAGGAACTACAGGGGCTCTTCCCACTCCTCCCTGTTAAGCAGCTTGGGAAAACATTTCTCTGCTTCCAGCTCTAATTGACACTGGAGCCACACTCTTGGTGCTTTACCCCTCCACTACCAAGAGCCCCTGCCTTGGTGTACTGAAACGTTTCAAAGAGTTAGATCTCTAATGAGCCTCACGAGGTTCCTGTCTCTGAACCTATGCCCTTTTGTTCGGGCGCTTTGAGAGACACACACCCTTTTCTCGCTGGTTCCTCCACCCCTTTTCATGTATTAGGCAGAGACTTTACTTAGAGAAGCATCATGCTGGAATTTCTCCTCTCCAAAACAGAAAATAATTCTAGAATTGACAGTAGTCATCAAAGTTATCAGCCAGGTGAATTAAGTGACCCTTTGACATCTTTTATTTGTTACATCTCTGACAGTGTTAAAGTTGCTTTTGGAAACACTGATCATTTGTCACTATTGAATCAGCTACCACCTGTCCTACAGGCAAAAATCTTCCACTGATGTTGGCAAAATTTACAGCAAACTTTCCAAAAAGATTCAAATAAACCCCTCAATACCTCTTCCCAGAAAAGAGTTAATAAAGAGGTCCTTCAAAACATAAAGCCCATTACAGAAGACTACAAGACTCAGGATCTTATTATCTCTTGTAATAGCTCCTGTAACACTCTCTTTTATCAGTAAGAAAACCTAAGGGCCAAGAATGGAGGATTTTTAGGACCTCGGAGCAATGAATAACATTGTTATCCCTTGACACCCTGTGGTTGATACTATGGGGCCCTGTGGGGTACCTGGGCACAAAGGCCTTTCTGTGTCCCCCATTTCTTGATTACAGGAATTAGGCTTCATTCAGCCTCCATGATCTTTCTTGTGTTCCAAGGAGCAGTTCAAACAGTTGCTAATTAGGGAAGGGAGGGGATGCAGAGACAAAGGAGGAACAGTCAAGGAACAACAGTGCTGCCTTGGGGCAGGGTCCTGGTTCCCCTCAAGGGATACACATAACAACATATTTGAGCTGTTTTGCAGATGCTGAAACCCCCACCAGGTGGGAGAAGTTAACTGTATGCTGCCCACAAGCACACAGACCCCAGACCGGTTGGAACCATAAGGTTGATGGCTCTGACTGCCACTTACCTCCCCACCAGCCAATCAGAAGAATGTCCACGAGCTGATCACACCCTCTGTGAACCATTGCTATAAAACTCCTCACTACCCCCTCCAGGGTGGGACATGCAGTTTTGAGGGCATGAGCCCACTGTGACCCCCTTTGCCTGGCAAAGCAATAAAGCTCTTCTGTTCTGCTTCACCCAAACTCTGTCCCTGAGATTTAATTTGGTGTCGGGGTACAGAGGCCAGATTCGGCTTCATGGTTCCCAACCTTCTTTTTACTAACATTCATTCTCACTGGAAGTAAGTTCTTTGGGCTTGAGCAGAGGAAAATTCAGCATAGAATTGGGTCGACAGAGTCCAAGTTGACTGAAGTCAGGAGGGTCAACAAAGTTGAACTTCATCATTCCTTAGGTTCCAGTTAGTCTGGTGATTGAGCCCTAGAGGATCCTGCAGCTCAAGAATCCGCTTCAGGCTAATCTTTACCTTTGAAATAGAAAGGGGAGCCTGTACAACTGATACTTTGTCTCTGGTGTGGTTAAGTTTTATCTCTCTGCCCTGGTAGTACCTGTTTGTTTTTACATTCTTTTGTTCCCTTAAAATCATTAACTGATGAGACCTATTCTTCTGTAAGGACAAGTATTGGGTTCAGGCTTAGATCACAAAATGACTTAGGCCTAAAATGCCTTCTCTTACATCAAGAAAGGCATGCCTGATTCTCTTTGGTGACACCCTAACCTATCTGCCTACCATGCCTCAGGGTTTTATTAAGAGTCCTTATTTCTCACAAATTCTGAAGGCTGATCTGGATAATATAGCCTTCCCTAGAGGTTCTCTTTTGTTGCAGTTGTGGACAAAGAATGTCACCTGACATTTCAGTAGATGAAGGATGTTTCAGCCATAAAGTTATCAGCCACTGCAACCGCCCCAATGATGCAACCTGAGGGGACTCAAGATGGAGAAAGACAGAATACTGGCCCTACATTGTTAAGGAATAACTTGAAAGGACTAATTCAGTGGAATTGAAAATTCAAAGGAATAATTTCAGTGAGCCTGAGGCAGGAGGTAGATGGGCTCCAGGCTAGGCATTACAACCAGCTTCCTGCTTACATATCTTGGGGTGAGAAGAAGATGGGCTTCAGACAGAACACTTAAAACTAGCCTCCTGTTTGCATTTTCTGAGGAAGGATGCAGGTGGGTTCTAGGCTAGATATTCAACCAGCCTCCTGTTTGCACTGTGAGATGGAAATAACAACAGAAACAGGGTAAATAGCTGGACTTTGTTTCCTGTGGACACTTTAAGATAACAGTTACAGCAGGGACAGAGGGGCTAAACCCTGTTTGAGTAATAGATCAAGAGGCCACATATTTCTCATCCTTGGGGCAAGGGAGACACTGCACACTGCACATGCACATTCTCTCCTTGGGGCAAGGGAGACACTGCACATGCCCAGAAAGGCTCCTTGGAGGTGAAAAGGAGGGGCTGTATCTCTGCCTTGCTTCAGTCTTAAATAAACACAAACTGCTTCTCCGGGTGCTCTCCCACTTTTTGTGCTGTGCCCCTAATAATAAACTTTTTGCACCTGTCTTTAGAGTTTTTGCCTCCTTATAACATTCTTGCTTTCAAGTGGAGGCAAGAGCCAGGGAAAATTTGCTTCTAGCCTCTAGTCCTTGGTGTTCTAATGGCTACGATTCCTGGTTTTCATCAAGGATACCCAGGTTCAATTCCTGGGCAGGGAACTAAGATCTCACTTCAAGCCACTGGTCACTGCTGCATCTCTGAGATCAAGCCCAGACATGCATTTTCCCATAGCTAGAAAGGCATGAAAATTATTAACTTGAGATGTCTGTTTTTTACGTGTTTGACTACATGTTTTTGGGTGTTTTTCTGTTTTTGTTTTTGTTTTTCAGCAAAAACTGCTATATATCCCGGTTCCTCACTTACCTCTTTGGAGCCATACCTCAGAGCTGTCTGAGATGCTTTATCCCAGGCTATAGTCCTCAGTAAGTCCACCAAATAAAACATAATTCTCAACTATTAGGTTTGCTTTTTTTTTTTTTTTTTAACTTGACAGTTTTGGTGACTAAAAAAGGGACCCAGAGCAGATTTCTCTCCTTTACCTGAACTCTAGGAGGATCCAGAGCCTTGGTTCCAACAACAGAATCCTCTTCTGCCCATCAGCCTCATCAGAGAGTCCAGACAAATTTGGGTGATCCTCTACTGATCCTTGGGTCTCCTGATTATTGGTTGACAATCCTGAGTTTTTTCAGGTGGTGTTAAACCACTCTCTGGAGGAGTAGGTTATCCCTGAAACTTAATTTCAAGAAGAGGTATCTGGGTTATCCTCAGCTGAAAGACTGGGAAGAGTTTGCTCAGCTGAAAGACACCAAGTAGAGACTGGAGTAGGTAATTAGGTGGGAGAAGGGCCTGTCATTTTTCCCTTGAATTGGCTTTTTTAATAGAGTTTGTTGGAATAGAAGTGAAGATATCTCATGAAACTTTCAGCTCTGATGAAGGGACCTCTCCTCCTGGCTTTCTCAGGCAACTGGGAAACTTGTGGGAGATTTGGAGACAAGACCCTATATCATGCAGCCATCCCCATAGGGAAACCCACTCATTTTAATTAAAAACTTGCTGCACTGGGGACCCGTATAAGAGCTGGCCACTCAGTGATCTGAGCACCCACATAGTCTCAGGCTATGGGAGGAAAAAACTGAGATAGGTAAGAGAGCTGAAAAAACTCTGGGGTAAAACCTAGAGGTGTCAGCTTTCACTGCAGGTCTGAAGGCTTAAAGCCTGGAGGATTTTCTTGCACAGTAGCTTACACACATGATTGGAAAATTGTTACTTTGTGTGTGTGTGTGTGTGTGTGTGTGTGTGTGTGTGTGACAGGGCTTACTTTCTGCCCATGCAGATCTCTTCTCAAGTTTCTCCAGTGTCTGTATGATAAAATAGTTTTCTTCCTCCAGAGTAAGAAGTCTAAAAGACCAAGGCTGAAGTAGGATGTTTCTTATAGCCTCGCCTCAGACACCACACATAATAATTTCTGCTGCTTTCTGTTGGTAACATGGAAAAATTCTGCTGCAGTGTGGAAAGGGACTATACAAAGGCATGAATATCCGGAGGTAAGGATAACTGGCACCTTCCTTCAATACTACAAAGGACACTGAGGGAATGATTTCACTGAAGGATATGCAGCTTAGTCTACTTTCTGCCCATAGAACATTTAAGTTTCAAGTCTCTTCTATTGAGAAAGGTAGGTCTTTGGTAATGCAACTATCAAAAACTTACAAGCCCCGAACATATCCCTTATCCCTCTACCATCCAAATAAGAACTTCAACATGAGAAATACATAATAAAATAGGGAAAATATATATTTTTTAAAAAAACTAAACAAACAGAAGTAAAAGGAAGCTGCCATAACATAACTAAAGCCATATGTGAATTCCCACAGCTTGCCTTAGAAGCATAACAAAAATGTCCTCTTTTGCCACTTCTATTCAACATAGCTCTGGAAGTCTGAGCTGGAGCAATAATGCAATGAAACTAAACAAAAAATATCTAAATTGGTTAAATAAAATGAAAATATTTCTGTTAATAGATTACAAAATTTATTTGTAGAAAATCTAAAAAGTTCTGCAGAAAAACTGTTAAACCAAATAGAAAACTCAGCAAAATTGCAAACTAACATTGAAAATCAGTTGCATTTCTATACACTAAAAATACAGAATTCTAAGAAAGATTAAGAAAATAATTCCATTTACAAGAGCATAAAAGGAATATTATTCTTAGTTGTAAGTTGAATCAAAGAAGTGAAAACATACATTTAAAACTATAGAACACTGTTAAATTAATTAAAGAAGACACAAATAAATAAAACGTTTCCTTGTATTCATGAATCGGAAGACTTACTGTAATTATGATGCCACTACTACCTGAAGCAATTGACAAATTTATGCAACCCCTCTCAAAATCCCAAAGGTGTCTTGAAAAAAAAATCCTACATTTATATAAAATGTCAAGGGACTCTCAATTGCAAAATAATCATTTAAAAAGAATAAATTTGGAAGTCTTACATTTCCTGTTTTTAAAAATTATTATAAACTTACAGTAATCAAGACAATGTGGTACTGGCATAAAGACAGACATACAGACAAAAGGAATATAATACAGAATTCAGAAACGAATCCTCCTTAATAAATCGTCATATATATGGTCAAACGACCATTCAATAGGGAAAGGACAGTGTTTGCAACAAGTGGTGTTGGGAAAACTGGATATCCACATTTGAAAGAATGAAGTTGGATGAATTAACTCAAAATGTATAAAGACCTAAACATCATACCTAAAACTATAAGACTCTCCGAGGAAAACATAGTGGAAAAGCTTTTATGACACCAGCAATAATTTTTTTGTGTGTGACACCAAAAACACATGCAACAAAAGCAAAAATAAAGAAACTACATCAAAATATAAAACTTCTGTGCACCAAAGAACATAGTCAACAAGGCAGACTAAGGAACTGAAGAAAGTATTTCCCAATCATATATCTAATAAGGATTCAATTTCTGGAATATATAAAGAACTCCTAACTCAACAAAAACAAGCAACCCAATTCAAAAATGGACACATGATTTAAATGGACATTTCTTCAAAGAAGATGTATGTGAAAAGATGCTCAACACCAATAATTACTAGGAAAATTAACACAAAAAAACACAATGAGGGGACTTCTCTGGTGGCGCAGTGGTTAAGACTCCACGCTCCCAATGCAGGGGGCCTGGGTTCGATCCCTGGTCAGGCAAGGAGATCCCACATGCGTGCCGCAACTAGGAGTTCGCAAGCTTCAACTAAGGAGCCCGCAAGATGCAACTAAAGGAGCCCGCCTGCCACAACTAAGACCTGGCGCAACCAAATAAATTAATAAATATTTAAAAAACCCACAATGAAAAATGATCTCATACCCATTAAGATCGTTATTTTAAAAGAGTTACAAGAGAAAATAAAAGTGTTGGCAATCATGTGGAGAAATTGGAACACTTGTGCACTATTGATTGGAAATGTAAAATGGTATAGCCACAATGGAAAACACTATGGTAGTTCTTAAAATTAAACTTACAAATTTCATATGATCTAGCAATACCACCTCTCAGTACACAACCAAAAGAATTAAAATCAGAGTCTCGAATAGATATTTGTATGCCCCCAAACACAGCACCATTATTCACAATGACCAAAAGGTGGGAGCAATCCAAATATCAATTGATAAATGAATGAACAACATATAGTAAATACATACAATGGAATATTATACAGACAAACAAAAAGAAGGAAATCATGTGTAATGTTACAACAGGAATTGGCCCTGTGGACGTTATACAAAGTGAAATAAGCATCACAAAAGACAAAACTGTATGATTCACCTATATGAAGTAGCTAAGGCAGTAAAATTTACAAAATCAGAGCAGCAGATTAATGGTTACCAGGAGGTGAGAAGAAAAGGGAAATAGGCTGTTGTGTAATGAGCGTGAGATTTCAGATTTGCAAGAAGAAAGTTCTTGAGATCTGTTTCACAATAAAGTAAACATATTTAACAGTATCAAACTGTACATCTAAAAATGGTTAAAATAATAAATATTATGTGCTTTTTATCATAATCAAAAAGTGTTCACCAATAGATGGATAAATAGAATCTGTTATATGCATATGAAGAAATATTCAGTTTTAAAAAGGAAAAAAAAAATCTGAGATATGCCACAATATGTATAAGTCTTGAGGACATTATGCAAAATAAAATGACCCAGTCACAAAAAGACAAATTCTGTAAAATTTCACTTATATTAAGTATCAACAGAGAGAGTCAGACTAAGACAGGGATGGTGGGGAGTGCTAGCTCTTTTTTTAAAAGGATGCTATTTCTATCAAATTAGAGTCCCATTCTTATGGTATCATTCAGCCTTAACTATGTCCTTGAATTTTTTTTAATACAAAAGACTCTATTTGGCAAGACTTAAAAAACAACAAACAAGAACAACAACAATAAAACACTAAGGTAAGTTCATACCAGACCTCTGTGGTATCCAGAAGCAGACACACTGAGGATTAAGGTGTTAAGGCTTCAACATACAAACCTCAGAGAAGGGCAGACAAACATTCAATCCCTAACAACAAGTATCATCAAAATTAGGAAACAACATTGTCACAATACTCCTTTGTGATATCAGAACTTATTCAAGGTTCTGCAATTATCCCAATGATGTCTTTTATATGAAAAAAGTGAATTTTTCTTATCCAGAAAGCAATCTAAAATTATGCAAAGCATTTAATTATCATATTCCTAGTCGCCTTCTCTATAATCATTTATCAGTTTTTCCTTATATTTTATGACCTTAACTTTTGTCAAGAGCACAGGACGTTTATTTTGCAGAAAGTCCCTCATTTTAGGTTTCTAGTATTTTCTCTTGATTATAATCAGGAACTCATTCTTCACAAGAATATTACAGAAGAGATGTGTCCTCAGGACAACTGAAAGCACATGATGTTCGCATCATCTTTTTGTTAACTTTGATCCCTCAATTAAAATGGTGTCTGCTAGAATTCTCCGTGAAAATTACTGTTTTTCCTTGGTAACTAGTAATTAACTTATGGGTATTTACTCCGAAACAATATAAATGTCTTGTTTCTTATCAAACTATCACCCACAAACTGCAGCTTTCTTTGATGATTCTTTCCTCCTTTGCAATTCAGTTGACCACCACCAGCACCCAACCCATTCCTGCAATGGTACAACTAAGATCTACCTGGTATAGTCACTTTTAGTATATTGTCAGGAGAGAATCTCAACTCATGGCATTCCCAAATACAAATATACTTTTCAAGTGGGCAAACTGAGGAACATAGACAAAATTTCTAGTGGCTCTTATTTTTGTCTGCTCAACCCTTCTTACCTTCTTCTGCATACATGACCCATGCCCTTAGCCTCAGGATCAAGAATGGGCTTGTGACCTAGACTGGACCAGTTATAAAGCTTCATTCCAATGTCCAAAATGATTGTTCCAAGAGGAGGGAAAAGCCCCAAACCAGGCAAATCAAAGTATGTCACGGGGTAAACCAAAGTTTGAGAAGAGAGTAGTTTTTTTTCAACAATTTGATCTAAGAACTGTAATTGAGGCCAAAAATTCCATTGTCCATTGTTAAATTAATTCAACAAGGAAGTCACTAGACTGAGGAGGGCCATATAAATAAACCAAAACGTAAGCCTGTAATGCCACAAAGTTATGAAATTGAAACCTAAAGGCAGCGAATCAAGGGCATACGATGATTGCAAAAATTAATAGTTGGCACTCTACTGAAGGAAAGTGCTTTTTTCTTCTACATAATTAATTAATAAATTAGCATTTCTTGAACATGGGTTCATGGATTTTTTTTTACTGAATGGATTAGGATCTATTACAATTTACAATTATTTAATATACTAATCTCCCCAGATTTGGTGAGTGGAAACCCTTACATGCTGTTGTCCATATCCTTTCAAAATGTCAGTTTCTTACTTTCCGGAAGTGTATTCTAGAATATCTGAAAAATACTTCATGTTCATTTTTTACTTCCTTTGCCCTATCTTGGAATCAGTCATTTTCCCAGTAAGTCCTACATTTAGTGGGGATAAAATTTGTTTAAATGTTTACATTGCAGGGCAAAATGGCATGTATCTGTTTCCTCTTGCTTTTTGCCATTAAACATAATCATGTACCCTGAAGTTAATGCCAGGGTAGATCAAAGGAGGAACATTATAGCAGCAGAGCATCTTGAATGTTTCACCTAATAGAGGAAGGCCAACCAGATCCAACTTTTCCTGACCCTATTCAACAGCAGAAGGCAAATCATTTCTTCCCTGAGTCAAACGTGAATGCCAGCACATATATGGAATCTAAAAAAATGACACTGATGAACCTAGGGGCAGGACAGGAATAAAGACGCAGATTCAGAGAATGGACTTGAGGACACGGGGAAGGGGAAGGGTAAGCTGGGACAAAGTGAGAGACTGGCATGGACATATATACACTACCAAATGTAAAATAGATAGCTAGAGGGAAGCAGCCGCACAGCACAGGGAGATCAGCTCGATGCTTTGTGACCACCTAGAAGGGTGGGATAGGGAGGGTGGGAGGGAGACGCGAGAGGGAGGGGATATGGGGATATATGTATATGTATAGCTGATTCACTTTGTTATAATGCAGAAACTAACACACCATTTTAAAACAATTATACTCCAATAACATACAAAATAATAATAATAATTAAAAAAGACAAAGAAAGACACACATTCACACACGAGAAAAGAAAACTCCATGTAAACAAAACACTGCTGTCAAGAGATATCAGTTGAAAGCCATGCCAGAAATAAATCAAGGGGGCACTATCTTTAACCAGAACTGAGTATCCCTTTTTCAACTAAGATATGCTGCTCTGTCAAAGAAATTGCATCATTCAAGTAGAACCAACAGGGGCACACTTCTCTCTCATCAACACACATCTGACTACATTCTTGAGCGGAACTTCTGAGAATCAGTGGAATCTCAGCTGCATTAGGTAAACGAAACAGAACAAAGAGTCTGAATGTCAAATGGCAATTGAAACTGCAACTGACAAAGTAGCCCAAGCCATATGTGTTATACATAAACAGGGTCATTGCCTGCTAAAACAAAAAGATTTAAAGACCCAAAGACTCCTAACATAATTGATAAAATATCCAGAATAAAATAAGAAATCAACTATCATATCAAAAATAAGAAAATTACAACTGAAATCAGAAAAGGTAATTAACTGATACCAGCACTGAGTTGAAATTACATGACAAGATTTTTAAAGAAACCATCATGAAAATATTTTAATAGCGATTACAAATTGTATAAAACAAGTAAAAAATAGAAAAATCTTGACAAAGAAAGAGAAATTATAAAAAGAACAAGTGAAAATTATAGAACACAAAAAAATCAATACAATAACCAAAATAATAAAATTTGTACAATGAACTCAATAGTAAAAGATAACAGGATAGGGTTAGCAAGCTTGGGAACAAAAGAATAAAATTCAGGTAGTCTAACCAATAGAGAGAAAATATCCTGGAAAAAAAAATGACCGGAATCTTAGGAACATGAGAGAAATAACCAAAAAGGGCAATTTTTGTATCATTACAATCTAAAAAAGAAAGGAGAAAGAGGGAGGTAGGGAAAGATTACTGGCAGAAACCATATCAAATATCTTCCCAAATTTGACAAGACACACAAATGTAAAGACTGAAGGAGGGCTTTCCTGGTGGTGTACTGGTTGGGCATCCGCCTGCCAATGCAGGGGACACGGGTTTGAGCCCTGGTCTGGGAGGATCCCACGTGCCACGGACCAACTGGGCTCGTGCACCACAACTGGTGAGCCTGCGCTCTAGAACCCGTGAGCCACAGCTACTGAAGCCTGCGTGCCTAGAGCCTGTGCTCCGCAATGGGAGAGGCCACAGCAATGAGAAGCCCGTGCACTGTATCAAGGAGTTGCCCCCGCTCGCCGCAACTAGAGAAAAGCCTACACGCAGCAACAAAGACCCAAAGCAGCCAAAAATAGATAAATAGATAGATAGATAGATAAACAAATAAATTAAAAAAAAAAAAAAGACTGAAGGAGATGAGTGAACCACAGATGGGATAAATTCAGAGAAATCAACACCAAGACATATTGTAGTTAGACTTTTGAAAATTAAAGATAAAAAATACATCTTGAAAGCAGCCAGAGAGAAATGATGTGTTATCATAAGGGAACAACTCAGCAACAGTGAATTTATAATCTGAACTAATGGATGTAAGAAAGAAGTGGCAAAATATTTTTCATGGGTTGAAAGAAAGGAAATGCTAACAGAAGGAATTTTGGAGTATCACAAATGAAGGAGAAAACAAAAAGTGCAGCAATGTGGCTACATACAATGTTTTCTTCCCCATAAGTTTTATGATAATATTTGATGGTTGAAACAAAAATTGTAACACTATCTGATACTCAGAATTTTAGTATTTAAAAGTAGGAAATATAAAGGATGTAAATGCAAATTAAGCATTTCTTTTGAAGTGATAAATGCTGATACCAGTAGATTGTGATGTCACACATGTATGATAATATCCAAACCACTAAAAAAACTGTAAAGGTACACTTAAAAACACTATAAATACATAAAGATTCATCTCAATTCTTTTAAATCCTAAAAGTCAATTTTTAAATTTTTAAAATTTTAAATCCTAAAAGTCAATTTTTTTAAATCCTAAAATAGATAGAATCCTAAAAAATTCTAAAAAAAAAAAAAAAAACACGCAGGAAAACTCATTTTTTGTTAATGCTATAAAATTATCTCCCCAACAAACTGTGAACTTGGATACTACATCATGGTTTTTCATTAAAAAATACTGTGTTGAAAATGGAGCGTCACGGGTTGATATACAATTGATCAAAATCGAAGGACAATATTAAAAATAAATAAGAAAATGTTTCATTTGGTAAAGTTAGTCAAAAAGATGTATAATCATGTCACATTGGATGAATGTAAAATGTGGAAGCATTGTGTTTATATTTCCCTAAAATAACACCAAAACCTTAGGTTTTATGAAGATGTCAGATTCCCCCCAGAAATATATTCTATTTTTACATCTAAATTTACTTTGAATAACTGAAGCATAAGGCAAGGGTTATTTTAAATACTTAGTCAAATAATAACTACATAATTTATATATTAAAATAGAACTAGGAGAGTGATAATTGAAAGTCACAAAAATATAAATAACTACTGTACACAATTTAAAATTTGGTAAGGTGAGGACTTATAAGATTGGACAGTATAGGACATGTTTTTCTAGGTACAACTGAAAATAGAAATGTAAACAAAACCAAAACTTTGGTTCAAAGATGTAGAATAAAGTTTAAAGTTAATGTTAAGAAGTTTCTCTTCAGAAATAAAATGTTCAATATGCTTTTTCAAGGTGATGGAAGAAATTTTCCCCTATTGAAGTATGAGGAAACATTCTAGCTTACACATGATTTTGCTTGAACTTTATGCTAACTAAGACAGCTTGTCTCATAGCCTGTCAAACAAATATTGTACATCTGCTTTAACCACCAAAGAGTCACTCATCATCCAGTTACACAAAGGGTTAAGTCAAAATCCACCGCAAATGTCCACCAAGAGTGGACCCTGTGGGGAATTCAGGATGGGAAAAACAAGATGAAGAATTCTGTGCTTTGGATCTATGGGCTTCTCAAGAGTTAACATGCATATTTAAGGAAGAATTTTATTGATCCCAGATTCCAGCATCTTCCCATACATAGAAAAACACTAAAATCACTTACTTGAGGCATCTGGTTTCTCTGAACAACCGTACGTTTGACCACATGTATTGTCCAGTTAAAAAAAATTTATATATGTACAATTCTTATATCAGACAAAATAGACGTTAAAATAAAGACTATTACAAGAGACAAAAAAAGACACTACATAATGATCAACGGATCAATCCAAGAAGAAGATATAACAACTGTAAATATTTATGCACCCAACATAGGAAAACCTCAATACATAAGGCAAATGCTACGAGCCATAAAAGGGGAAATCAACAGTAACACAACCAGAGTAGGGGACTTTAACACCCCACTTTCACCAAGGGACAGATCATGCAAAATGAAAATAAATAAGGAAACACAAACTTTAAATGATACATTAAACAAGATGGACTTAATTGATATTTATAGGACATTCCATTCAAAAACAACAGAATACACTTTCTTCTCAAGTGCTCATGGAATATTCTCCAGGATAGATCATATTTGGGTCACAAATCAAGCCTTGGTAAATTTAAGAAACTTGAAATCATATCAAGTATCTTTTCCGACCACAACGCTATGAGACTAGATACCAATTACAGGTAAAAAATTGTAAAAAGTACAAATACATGGAGACTAAACAATACACTACTAAATAACCAAGAGATCACTGACTAAATCAAAGAGGAAATCAAAAAATACATAGAAACAAATGACAATGAAAACACGACGACCCAAAACTTATGAGATGCAGCAAAAGCAGTTCTAAGAGGGAAGTTTACAGCAAGTCAATCTTACCTCAAAAATAAGAAACATCTCAGATGTTCCTAAACCAATTAGAGAAAGAACAAAAAACCCCCAAAGTTAGCAGAAGGAAAGAAATCATAAAGATCAGATCAGAAATAAATGAAAAAGAAATGAATGAAACAATAGCAAAGATCAATAAAACTAAAAGCTGGTTCTTTGAGAAGATAAAGAAAATTGATAAACCATTAGCCAGACTCAACAAGAAAAAAAGGGAGAAGACTAAATGAATAGAATTAGAAATGAAAAGGGAGAAGTAACAACTGACACTGCAGAAGAACAAAGAATCATGAGAGATTACTGCAAGGAACCATATGCTAATAAAATGGACAACCTGGAAGAAATGGACAAATTCTTAGAAAAGCACGACCTTCCGAGACTGAAACAGGAAGAAGTAGAAAATATAAAGGGACCAATCACAAGCACTGAAATTGAAACTGTAATTAAAAATCATCTTCCAACAAACAAAAGCCCAGGACCAGATGGCTTCACAGGTGAATTCTATCAAACATTGACAGAAGACCTAACACCTACGCTTCTCAAACTCTTCCAAAATATAGCACTCCCCAGCTCATTCTACGAAGCCACCATCACCCTGATACCAAAACCAGACAAAGATGTCACAAAGAAAAAAAACTACAGGCCAATATCACTGATGAACATACATGCAAAAATCCTCAACAAAATACTAGCAAACAGAATCCAACAGCACATTAAAAAGATCATACCCCATGATCAAGTGGGATTTATCACTGGAATGCAAGGATTCTTCAATATACCCAAATCAATCAATGTGATAAACCATATTAACAAACTGAAGGAGAAAAACCATATGATCATCTCAGTAGATGCAGAAAATGCTTTTGACAAAATTCAACACCTATTTATGATAAAAACGCTCCAGAAAGTAGGTATAGAGGGAACTTACCTCAACATAATAAAGGCCATATATGACAAACCCACAGCCAACATCCTTCTCAATGGTGAAAAGCCAAAACCATTTCCTCTAAGATCAGGAACAAGACAAGGTTGTCCACTCTCACCACTATTATTCACATAGTTTTGGAAGTTTTAGCCAGAGCCATCACGGAAGAAAAAGGAATCCAAATCAGAAAAGAAGTAAAGCTGTCACTGTTTGCAGATGACATGATACTATCCATAGAGAATCCTAAAGATGCTACCAGAAAACTTCTAGAATTAATCAATGAATTTGGTAAAGTAGCAGGATACAAAATTAATGCACAGAAATCTCTTGCATTCCTATACACTAATGGTGAAAAATCTGAAACAGAAATTAAGGAAACACTCTCATTTACCATTGCAACAAAAAGAATAAAATACCTAGGAATAAATCTACCTAAGGAGACAAAAGACCTGTAGGCAGAAAACTACAAGACACTGATGAAAGAAATTAAAGATGATACAAACAGATAGGTGTATCATGTTCTTGGATTGGAAAAATCAACATTGTCAAAATGACTATACTACCCAAAACAATCTGCAGATTCAGTGCAATTCCTAGAAAACTACCAATGACATTTTTCATATGTCAACTAGAACAAAAAATTGCACAATTTGTATGGAAACACAAAATACCCCGAATAGCCAAAGCAATCTTGAGAAAGAAAAACGAAGCTTGAGGAATCAGGCTCCCAGACTTCAGACTATACTACAAAGCTACAGTAATCCAGACAGTGTGGTACTGGCACAAAAACAGAAATAAAGATCAATGGAACAGGATAGAAAGCCCAGAGATAAACCCACGCATATATGGTCACCTTATTTGTGATAAAGGAGGCAAGAATATACAATGGAGAAAAGACAGCCTCTTCAATAAGTGGTGCTGGGAAAACTGGACAGCTACATGTAAAAGAATGAAATTAGAACGCTCCCTAACACCATATACAAAAATAAACTCAAAATGGATTAAAGACCTAATTGTAAGGCCAGACACTATAAAACTCTTAGAGGAAAACATAGGCAGAACACTCTATGACATAAATCACAGCAAGATCCTCCTTTTGACCCACCTCCTAGAGAAATGGAAATAAAACAAAATAAACAAATGGGACCTAATGAAACTTAAAAGCTTTTGCGCCGCAAAGGAAAACATAAACAAGATGAAAAGGCAACCCTCAGAATGGGAGAAAATATTTGCAAATGAAGCAACTGACAAAGGATTAATCTCCTAAATATACAGGCAGCTCATGCAGCTCAATATCAAAAGAACAAACAACCCAATCCAAAAATGGGCAGAATACCTAAATACACATTTCTCCAAAGAATTATACAGATTGCCAACAAACACATGAAAGGATGCTCAACATCACTAATCATTAGAGCAGTGCAAATCAAAACTGCAATGAGCTATCCCCTCACACCAGTCAGAATGGCCATCATTAAAATATCTACAAACAACAAATGCTGGACAGGGTGTGGAGAAAAGGGAACACTCTTGCACTGTTGGTAGGAATGTAAATTGATATAGCCGCTATGGAGAACAGTATAGTGGTTTTTTAAAAACTAAAAATAGAAGTACCATACGACCCAGCAATCCCACTACTGGACATATAGCCTGAAAAACCATAATTCAAAAAGAGTCATGTACCGCAATGTTCATTGCAGCTCTGTTTACAATAGCCAGGACATGGAAGTAACCTAAGTGTCCATCATCGGATGAATGGATAAAGAAGATGTGGCACATATATACAATGGAATATTACCCAGCCATAAAAAGAAACGAAATTGAGTTATTTGTAGTGAGGTGGATGGACTTACAGTCTGTCATACAGAGTGAAGTTAGTCAGAAAGAGAAAAACAAATACCGTATGCTAACACATACAAATGGAATCTAAAGAAGAAAAGCAAAGTGGTTATGAAGAACCTAGGGGCAGGACAGGAATAAAGACGCAGGCGTAGAGAATGGACTTGAGGACACGGGGAGGGGGAAGGGAGAGCTTGGATGAAGTGAGAGAGTGTCATGGACATATATACACTACCAAATGTAAAATAGATAGCTAGTGGGAAGCAGCGGTGTAGCACAGGGAGATCAGCTTGGTGCTTTGTGACCACCTAGAGGAGTGGGCTAGGGAGGGTGGGAGGGAGATGCAAGAGGGAGGGGATATGGGGATATATGTACATGTATGGCTGATTCACTTTGTTATACAGCAGCAACTAATACATCATTGTAAAGCAGTTATACTCCATAAAGATGTTTAAAAAAAAAAAAAGTGAAGCAACATCTAATACAAGATCGATACCAAAGCAAGAACATAAATGGATTGAGCAGGCAATGCATGCATCCACCCATGCACTGTAAGGCGTGGCCTCAGAAGAGAACTGAAAACATGTATATAATGACTGGCTACGTTGTCTGTCAATAGGTTATAAAAATATATAGTCAATACTGTAAAGGATTTTTTTACCATAAATAGTACAGAAGTGCCCTTTTAGTTACTCATAACTTCACAAAAGCATCAACCACTTTTCATACATTCCAGACAAAGCTCATTTAAACAAAAAGTTTACTTTTTTCCAAAAGCAATGTAGTGTCTGTTTGAAAAGGAGTTTTTCTCTTTCATGTGTATAGTATTAAACTCAAGGTCTAGTCTGTCAAGTCTGGGTTTGTTTAAAATACATGTGTAGGTACATATATGCAGAAACAAACTAGTGTACTTTGTTGACAGCACAAAAATATTTATTCTTCAAAACATGACAGACCTAGTATGATTATCAAAAATTTATCACAAAATAAAAAGATTCTATGTAATAATCCAACCAGGAGAAGGGGTAAGCATATTCCAACTGTGAAAATTCCAGTTTGTGTTCTGAATGTCTAAAAGCCTATGGGACACCATGTTGCTCACATAATTCTCATATGCCTATAATTACTTACGCTACTAAGCTATCTCTTCTACAGCTAGGATCACATTCAATTTATATTTCATTCCGAAGGCACTTAGATTTTCTAAAAGAATCTGTGGCTTTGCTACATTTTTAGAACAAAATTCTGAGGCGGCTCCTCATTCTGCCCACACCCTGAGGAAATTTCTACTGTATAGTCCATCACTTACAGTTCATGTTCCCTCTGCCCTACCCATGCATACTGTTCACCTATGTACTGCATTTGTTTTAGCAGGCTCTAGTGTTGGTCTTGAAGCTGCTTTTGCTGTTCTTTCATTTGGGTTTACATAAAGCTCCAAAATTTCACACCTGAGAACAGCCGCATCAGCATTACTTATTTAATGTGCTGTTAGAGTTTGATAACCTCTTGTGTTTAAGGGCTTTGCTTGGAGAACACTGAATTATTGTTAGGGCTGCAGAATGTTCTGAAACTGGAGGAAAAACCATGAGTATTCCAGACTAATTCGATTATGGTAATTTTTTCTGAAGAATTAAAACAATTTTCTCATCAAAATATTCCATTGCCATGGAGAAAATACCCCTAACTCTTTAAGTCCTTCATGAGCTCATTGGGAGAATCTGGTAGAACTGACATTTCTCAGCTCACCATAATTTCATCAGTAACATTTTCTGAGATGAAGCAACAGAGATTCGAATCCACATACTTTAGGAAACTCATATTTAATACTGAAAATCTTGTTTCACTAGCAGTAAAGATGTCTTCATGAGCAGGTAATTAATAGTTTTTTTGTTTGTTTCTGATTCTCTTCTTGCAAGTTGTGCTTTAAATTGTTACTGAAATATATTATACCTCTCTATTTACACAAATTCCTGATTCAACATTCTCTGGCAGACCAAGTTCATTCTTTCACAGATGAGGTAGAGCTAGCTAATTTAATCATAGGACATAAAGCTGAGGATGTTTTTAGTGGTTATGATGGGCAACTGCCATCAATGTTTGTTTTGAGGCAGCTGGTCTAGAGTCAGTGCTGGGGTTGGACACTACTGGGACTCCTGTTGCTAAACTAGAATAGGAGAGTGAGGGCAGTTGCTGAGCAGATTGCATGGTGGAAGAGAAGCCATTGTGATTGTGACTGCCATCTCCTTCTTCAACTATCCACTGCTTTGTTTCTCTATTGTCTTCAGGAAGGCCCATTTAAAAACATGTTTATTAATGTGTTATAACATAAAATTCACATATTATAAGAAAACAATTCTATATTATTTAGTAATCTTACAGAGTAATGAAACTTTTACCATCTTTAAGTAGTATATTTCTATCAGCACAAAAACACTCTTTAGGCCTATTTGTAGTCAGTCTTTTCTCCCACTCTTTGTATGTTTTTTGGATATTAACTTATCAGATATAGGGTTTCTAAATATTTCTCTCATTTCATAGGTTGCCTTTTCACTGATTGCCTGATCACAACCTTTACATACAGAAGATTTTTAGTTTGATACAGTCCCACTTGGGATTTTTGTTGCCTGTGCTTTTGATAGTATATTCAAAAAGACATTGCCAAGGCCGATATCAAGGAGTTTTTACTATGTTTTCTTCTAGGAGTTTCACAGTTTCAAGTCTCACATTTAAATCACTAATCAGTCTTGAGTTGATTTGCGTGATTGGTCTAAAAAGCCAGTTTCATTCTTTTGCATGTTTAGATAGCCAGTTTTCCCAACACCAGTTATTGAAGAGACTCTCATTGCCCCCACTGTGTATTCTCAGCACCTTTGACAGGTATCAGTTGACCATATATATGTGGGTTTTTTCTGGGCTCCCTATAATATTCCACTGAGGTATGAGTCTATTGATATACCAGTACCATATATATATATAGATAGATAGATAGATAGATAGATAGATTTTTTTTTTTTTTTACATTAGCTTTCAATATAGTCTGAAGTCAGGAAGAGTGATTCCCCCTTCTTCGTTCCTTACTTTTTTTTTTTCCAAAAATGCTGTGGCTTTTTTTTTTTTTTTTTTAATCCATTGCTTTGAGCCACAACTGTTCTACTTCACTGGGGAAAAAAATGCCATTGGAATTTTGATAAAGATTGCTTTAAATCTATACATGACTTTGAGTACTATGAACACTTTCACATTAATTCTTCCAAACCAAGAATAAGGATATCTTTCCATTTATTTGTACTTCTCCAATCTCTTTCATCCATGTCTTATAGTTTTCAGTTTACAGAACTTTTACCTCATTGGTTAAATTTATTATTAATTATTTCATTGTTTTTGATAATATCATAAATGGGATTGTTTAACTTCTATTTTGAATACTTCGTCATTAATGTATAGAAACGTAACTGATTTTTGTACACTGCAACTTTACTGAATTAATTTATTAATTCTAACAGCTTTTTGGTGGAGTGTTTAATATTTTCTATATATAAGATTACATCATCTGCAGACAGAGACTACGTTTTTAAAAATTTGTTTGCCTTTTCTTTCTTCACTTTTGTTTTTCTGTTTGTATTTATTTTTCTTTGTTTCTCTTTCTGTCTTTTTCCTTCTCTTTCTTTCTTCCTTTCCTTCCTTTCTTTTCTTTCTTTCCTTCCATCCTTTCCCTCTATCTTTCTCTCTCTCTTCCTTCCTTTCTCCCTTACTCACCCCTCCCTCCTCCCCTTCCTTCCTCCCTCCCTTCCTTATTTCCTTCCTCCCTCCCTTTCTTCCTTCCTTCCTTTCCTTCCTTTTTTTCTACGTTTCTTTCTTTCTCCCTTCCTTCCTTCCTTCCTTCCTTCCTTCCTTCCTTCCTTCCATCCTTCCTTCCTTGTTTCTCTCTCTCTCTCTCTCTCTCTCTCTCTCTCTCTCTTTCTTTCTTTCTTTCTCTCTAATCAATGGATCTAGCTGGGACTTCCAATATCATCTTGAAGACAATTGGTAAACAGGGGTACCCTTGTTTTTCCCTGATTTTAGAGAAAAAACCCCCCAAAAACTCTCAGCTTTTCACAATTATTATGATAGCTGTGTGTTGTCATATAGGAAGTTTATTACATTGAAGTACATTTCTTCTATACCTAATTTGTTGAGTATTTTTATTATGACAGATTATTAAAATTTGTCAAGTGCTTTTCTGAGTCTATTGAGATAATCATGTGATTTTACTCTTTTGTTAATGTGGTGTATCATGTTTATTGATTTCCGTGTGATAAACCATCCTTACATCTTATTATGTCTCACTTGATATGTTTGATCCATTCTATGTGCTGTTAAATTCCATAACCTAGTATTTTGTTGACAATATTTGCATCTATGTTTATCAGAAACATTTTCTTGTAATTTTCTTTTCTTGTAGTGCAATATCAGACTATGCTTTCAGGGTAATGCTTGCTCAAAAATCAGTTTGGAAGTGTTTCCTCCTCTTTACTTCTTTCAAAAAAATTGAGAAGTATTGGCAGTAATTATGCTTTCAGAGTTTGGCAGAATTCATCCATGAAGCCATCTGGTCCTAGATCTTTCCTTATTGGGAAATTTATTTTTAATGATTCCATCTCCTGATTCCATAATTTTCTATTCAGATTTTCCATTTCATTACAATTCAGTTTTGGTTGGTTGTATGTTTCTAATTTTTTTTTCTAAGTTGTTCAATTTATTTTCACATGATAGTTTTCAGTGGTATCACTCATGATACTTTCTATTTCTCTGGTATAGTTGTAACGGTTCTCCTTTCATTTATAATTTTGTTTCTTTAAATCCCTGTTAATTTTTCTTTTTGGTTAGTCTACCTAATATTCATCACCTTTATTTATTTTAAAAGAAAAACACAATTTTTTTGGATTTTCTTCTACTGTCTTTCCAGTCCCTATATCATTTACTTCTGATCTAATCTTTATATTCTTCCTTCTGCTAACTTTGGGCAGAGTTTGTTCTTTTTTCAGTCCCTTGAGGTCGTTTAGTCAAGGACGTGCTTTACTTGAGATCTTTCTTTTCTCTTAATCAAGGAACCATTTGTTGAAGAGATTATCTATTCTGAATTGGGTATTCTTGGCTCTGTTGTCAAATATTAATTGATTGTATATACTGGTATTTAATACTGAGCATTTTATTCTGTTCCCTTGGTCGATATGTCTATTTTTCTGGCAGTACCATTCTGTATTTATGGCTTTGCAGTATAGTTTGAAATTGGAAATGTGATACCTCTAGCTTTGTTCTTTTTCCTCAGAATTGCTTTGGCTATTTGGGGTTACTTGTGTTTCCACACAAATTTTAGAATTGTTTCTGTTATTTCTGTGAAGAATGTCTTTGGTGTTTTGATGGGATTTGAATCTGTACATGGCTTTGGGGAATATGGTCATGTTAAGGATATTAATTCTTCCAATTTATAAACATGAGATGTTATCATTTGTTTGTGTCTTCAATTTCTTTCAGAAAAGTTTGGTAGATTTTCTTGTGCAGATATTTCAGTTCCTAAGTTTTTTCATAATATATTTTATGTCAAACATGCAAGATTGATAAGTAATTGGCAACAATCTGCCTCATTTAAAGCATCTACTTGAATAAACCTCAGCTCCCTTATCTAGGAAAGGATACTGTATCGCACTATTGTTGCAGAAGCATAGATTTAATTGCATCATTATTTTGAAAAACAGATATTTAAATTGATGTGGTTAAAAGCCACCAAGGAACTGACCTTTTTCTAGTTATTGTATTGTTATAATGTAAATATTAAAACAAATAAGAGGTTTCTTGACAAATCAGTCCATCTCACTGGTGTGCCGTGAGAACTTCAAAACTTTGTTGTCATCATATAAATGAACTAAATCACACATTGAAAGGGAAAATGCACAATTTTATGTTAAGGTGACACCAGCAGTTCACTTCTTTTCATTAGTCGTGTGGAAGGATGTTTCCCAGAGTAATTCAGTGTCTTTAGCACTTGAAGCTTCTGATCTACTCGTCCTGAAGACCAGCTGCTGCTAAAGTAATGATAGCCTAAAAATGATGAAGCATTTTTGATGAAAATACCTTCATGTTAAGGGGGAAATGCTGTTAACCTACTCAAGACATGTATCTGTGATGTTGATAGCCTTGTTTTAGATTTTATAGTTGTTTTGGTTTTCTAGGGAGAAATGGCACAATGCATATATTGCATTATATACATTTATCACTGATTTACTTAATGTTAACATACAGATAAACACTAAATAAGTGGTAATACTTGGAAAGAAGCACTTATACCATAAGTCTTAGGAAATAATGCTTGTAATAAACTTAACTATGTTACATATCAACAGGCAAAATATAGAATGTTACATAGTGTAACATGGTATGATGTGATTAAATTATATTTCCTGCTGTTAAAAAAAATTTATTCCTCAGTATTTTACTGTTTTGATGCTATTGTGAATTGGTTAGTTTATTTAATTTCTTTTTGCTATTCTTCACCATTGCAATGATTTCTGTATGTTGATTTTGGATCCAGCAACTTTACTAAAATTGTTGATTAATGTCAACAATTTTTTGACTGACTGGGATTTTCTATACATAGGATTATGTCACCAGCAAAAATTGACAACTTCACTTCCTTTCTTCCAATTTGGATGCATTTTATTTCTTTGTTTTGCCTAACTGCTCTAGCTAGAACCTACAGTACTCTATAAATAGGAGGGGTGAGGGACTTCCCTGGTGGTGCAGTGGTTAAGAATCCGCCTGGCAATACAGGGAACACAGGTTCAGGCCCTGGTCCGGGAAGATCCCACATGCCATGGAGCAACTAAGCCTATGCACCACACCTACTGCGCCTGTGCTTTAGAGCCTGCGAGCCACAACTACTGAAGCCTGCACGCCTGGAGCCCATGCTACCCAGCAATGAGAAGCACACCCACGCAACAAAGAGCAGCACCCGCTCGCTGCAACTAGAAAAAGGCCGCCTGCAGCAACAAAGACCCAACACAGCCAAATAAATTAAATAAATAAGTAAATAAATAAATGGGAGTGGTGAAAATGGGCAGCCTTGCCTTGTTTCTGATCTTAGAAGAAACATTTTCAGTTTTCCTCTATTTAGCATAATGCTAAATGTGGGTTCATTCCAAAAGGCCTTTCTTATATCGAAGTATATTTCTTCTATTCCCCATCTAGCAAGGGTTTTATCATGAAAGAATATTGTATTTTGTCAAATGCTTTTCTGCCTCTGTTAAGATGATCATGTGATTTTTAGCTTTCATTTTATTCGTATGATGCATTACATGTATTGATTTATGTATGTTGAACTGTCTTTGCATCCTACGGATAAATCTCATTTGGTCATGGTGTATAATTCTTTTAATGTGTTCTTGAATTCAGTTTGCTTATATTCTGCTGAGAAATTTTGCATCTATATTTATGAGGAATATTGATCTATAAGTTTCTTTTTGTGGTATTCTTACCTGGTTTTTGTATGAAAGGAATGCTGGCTTCGTAAGATGAATTTGGAAGTATTCCCTCCTCTTTGATGTTTCAGAAAAGTGTGAGAATTGGTGAAACTCTTCTTTAAGTGTGTGGTAGAATTCTCTAGTGAAGACATCTGGTCCTGGAGTTTTACCTGCTGGTAGGTTTTTGATTACTGACTCGAACTCTTTATTCATTACTGCTTTGTTCGGATTTTCTATTTCTTCTGGACTCAGTCTTTGTAGGTTGTGTGTTTCTAGAAATACATCTATTTCTTCTAGGTTATGTAATTTATTTGCATATAATTGTTTATAGTAGTCTTATGATTCTATGTATTTGTGTAGCATTAGTTGTGATGTCTTCTCTTTTATTTCTAATTTTATTTAATTGAATCTCTCTTTTTTCTTCTCTAAATAAAGAATTGTCCATTTTGTTTATATTTTCAAAGAAAAAGCTATTAGTTTTGTTGATCCTTTCTACTGATTTTTCTGATCTTTATTTCATTTATTTCCTTCCCTCTGCTAATTTTGGGCTTAACTTGTTCTCTTTTTTTTCTAGTTCCCTGAGGTGTAAACTTAAATTGTTCATTTAAGATTTTAAGATCTTTCTATTTTCTTAATATATGGTATATATTGTTGCTATAAATTTTTCTCTTAGAACTGCCTTAACTGCAACCCACACTATTCGATATGCTGTATTTGCATTTTTATTTGTTTTGAGTTACATTTTTATTCCCCTTTTGATTTCTTCTTCGCCTTATGGTTCTTTAGTAATGTGCTGTTTGGTGTCCCCATATTTTAAGATATTCTCACTTTCCTCTTTGTCAACTTCTAGTTTCATAACATATTGGTCAGAAAAGATAATTGGTATGATTTCAATCTTTTAAAAATTTCAGGTTTTTGTTTTGTGGCCTCTTATATAATCTATCCTGGAGAATGTTACATGTGTACTTGAGAAGACTGTATATTCAGCTGCTGTTGGATAGATTGTTCTTAAAACGTCTATTAAGTTTGTTTGTTCTAAGCGTGGTTCAGTTCCAATGTTTTCTTATTGATTTACTGTCTGGATTGTCTATTGTTGATAGTGGTGTATTGTGTTTTCTACAAGTATTGTATTGTTGCCTATTTCTCCCTTCAGATCTGTTGTTATTTGCTTAGTATATTTTAGTGCTCAGGTGCTGGGAGTGTATATCTTTACAGTTTTTATGTCTTCTTGTAGTACTAACACCTTTATTATTATATGATAATCTTTTTTGTCTCTTGCTACCCTCAAGCCAAAGATGGCTTGAAGTCTATTTTTCTGATATAAGTGTGGCTACACCACCTTCTTTTGGTTTTCATTTGGTTGGAATATCATCTTCCAGTCTTCCACTTTTGAGCCTGTAAGTGTCTTTAGAGCTGAAATAAGTCTCCTTTAGGCAGCATATAGTTGCATCTTGTTTTTGTTCTTGTTGTTTTTTTGTATGTTTTGTTGTTGTTGTTGTTTATGTGTCTTTAGAGCTGAAATAAGTCTCCTTTAGGCAGCATATAGTTGGATCTTGTTTTTGTTGTTGTTGTTTTTATCAGCACTCTTTTGAATGGTGAGTTCAATCTATTAACATTTAGAATAGTTACTGATACATAAAAAATTTACTACTCTTAAAAAGATTTACTGTTTTCTAATTCTGTCTTTTTGGTTCAGCTCGAACAACTCTTTTCAACATTTCTTGTAAGGCCTCTCTAGTGATGGTAAATTTCCTCAGCTTTTTTTTTTTTTTTTTTTTTTAGGTCTGAAGGATAACTTTGCCAAATAAAATATTCTTGGCTGGCATTTTTATCTTTTAATATTTTGAATATCTCATTCCACCCTCTCCTGGCCTGTAGAGTTTCTGCTGAAAAATCTGTCTTATTTTTATGATCGACTTTTGACAGTTTTCATACTATGCATCTTGGAGAACGTTTGTTTTCATAGAGATGATAAAGTTTCTATTAGCATTGTGGACTTTTATACCCAGTTTCTTCCCTAGGTTTGGGGAGTTCTTGGCTATTATTTCTTTAAATAAACTCTCTCCTCCTTTTTTCCTCTCTTCTTCTTCTGGTATACCCACTAATATTATGTTGGCTCTCCTAATGGAGTCTGATAGTTTTCGAGGCTTTCCTCAATTTTAAAAAAACTTAGTTCCCTTTCCTCTTCCACCTGAATTATTTCTATATTTATATCCTCTCTCACTTATTCTCTCTTTTCTATCTGATATGCTCCATTTCCTATGCTATGTAATGCATTCTCCATCTCATTCATTGAGTTCTGCAGCTCCAGAATTTGGTCAGTCCTTTTTTACAATTTCAATGGGCTTGTTAAAGTACTCCTTCTGTTCATCATTTTTATTTCTGATACCACTGTGTTGTCTTTCTGAGTTTTGTTGTAGCTCACTGAATTTTTTTCCTAACAGGTCTTTTGCTTTCTTTATCAGTTAGATCACAATATTCTGTGTCTTTGGGTTTGGTTGCTGGAAAACCATCATTTTGTGCTACAATATATTGTAATTCTTTGTATTTTTGGATGCAATGTGTCACTGCCACATTTGCATTTGAGGTGGTGAACACCGTTCTTACTTAAGCAAAGTTTTGTTTAATTTTATTTTACCAACAGATTGGTAATTAGGATTTTTCCTTTTCTTTTCCAGAAGGTGGTGTTATAGCACAAGTTTTTGGTTTCTCTTATCAGAGCTGATTCGCCACTGACTGATATCTGTCTCTCTGTTGTTCACACACACACACACACACACACACACACACACACACGTACGCACATGGTGGAGAAAAAAGGGGTGGCATCATAGTTGGGGGAGGTGTGTGCTTAGAACATGGGACTTTGGGTGTGCCCAAGGCTTTGTAGGGGGATCCTCAAGTGCGGGACTTCCAGAGGTCTGCAGGTGGTCCTTTTAGGAGAATCCCTGAGCTGACAGCAGGAAACACTTTAACTTTGTTTCCTTTGTCTGCTTACTTCCCTTTCCTTTCCCACCCCCAAGTTATCACAGTTCCTTCTCAAGGAGAGCAGCAGGTCCCTCCAGCTGTGATATGTGCAGCTGGGTGACCCACATTCAACACCTACACTCTCCACTTCCTCTGCCGGAAAGAATGACGGTGCTGGCCTGCTGCTGGACCTGTTTTCACCTCTCTGCTGCCACTGTCTCAGCCACTGTCAGCTCTGCCACCATTCCCCTCACTTCACAGCTACCTCTGAGGATTAATCCACAGACTTTAAGAAACACAGGTCTCTTGGGTGTCCTGGTATGTTGTGCAGATGTACTCTTTTTCAGTTATGGATGTGTAATTAGTTGTAAATCAAAGGGGAGAGAAAAAGGAATGACTCATGCCACATGATTCTGATATGTATTATATATAATATTTTTCCACTCATCTGTTGATGAGTCCTTTGAGTATATATTCAGAAATGGAATTTCTGGATCATATGGTAGGTATATTTTTAAGTTTTTGAGGAACTTACATATTGTTTCCCATACTGACGGAACAAATCTGTGCTGCAAACAACAGTGCCCAGTTTTTCCCATTTTCCCATTTTTTCACATCCTGACCAATGCTTGTTAGCTCATGTCTTCTCTCTGATAGCCATTCTGAGAGGTGTGACGTGGTATCTCATTGTGGTTTTGATTTGCATTTTTCCGATTATTTGTGATCCTGGACATCTTTTCATGCACCTATTGGCCATTTGTATAGCTCCTTTGGAAAAAATGTTTGTTTATTTTCCCTGCACATTTTTATTTTTATTTCAATTTTTATATTTTTTATTTAACTTTTGAATAGGTAGTATATTCACGTGGGTCAAAAGACTATATAATAAAAGTTCCCACCCAGTTCGCTGCCAACAGTTTATCTTTTACAGGCAATTAATTTGATGAATCGTCTATGAATTTTTACAAGATTATTTTATGCATTTACAAGCAAATACACAATGCTCTGCAATTTAATTTTCACACAAACACACAGAGAGCTTTCTCGTTCTTTTTTATGGCTTTGTAGTATTCCATTGTATAGATGTGACATAACTGATGGATATATAAGTTGATTATAACTGTACAGTAAAAAACACTGTGTGTAAGTTGTATCACATAGCTGTGACTATATCTGCAGCATAAATTCCTAAGAGTAAAATTGCTGGATCAAATGATATCTGTACATTTGTAAATGAGTATAACCTTTTGAGGAGGAATTTTGGAGATAGCTTTAAAATTTTGAATTGTTATGCCTTGGGACCCAGATCCTATCCTGCAGAAGTACTTTTTTTTAAATTGGGGTATAGTTGTTTTACGATGTTGTGTTAGTTTCTACTGTACAGTGAAGTGGAGTTCCCTGTGCTACACAGCAGGTTCTCATTAGTTATCTATTTTATACATACTAGTGTTTATACGTCATTTGGGAGATTAGGATTGACATACATCCTCTATTTTTATTTTTATTTTATTATTGTTTTTTGAATTTTATTTATTTTTTTATACAGCAGGTTCTTATTAGTTATCTATTTTATACGTATTAGTGTATGTGTGTCAATCCCAATTGCCCAATTCATCCCACCACCACCACCCCAACCCCCCGCCACTTTCTCCCCTTGGTGTCCATACATTTGTTCTCTATTCCTCTGCCCATTTTTTAATGCGGTTGTTGTTGTTGCTGTCATTAAGCTGAGTTGTTGTTGTTTTTAATCTACTTTGGATAAAATGACACCTCATTTGATATATGGCTTGCAAAAAATTTCCTCCCATCAGTAGATTGCATTCCATTTTTAATTGTTTCTTTTGTTGTGCAGTTTTTAAGTTTAATATAGTCCCATTTCTTGATTTTTGCTTGTTTTGTATTTCCATTTGGTGTCACATCCAAATAATCATTGCTAAGATCAGTGTCAAGGAACTTCTTTCATAGAGTTTCTTTAAGGAGTTTTACGGTGTCAGGTCTTAAATATAAGTCTTTAATACATTTTATGTTAATATTTGTGAGCGATGTAGGATAGGGGTCTAATTGTATTGTTCTGCATGTGTTTATCCAGTTTTTCAATATTGTTAAAGACACAGTCTTTTTCTCATGGGTTATTGGCTCCCTTGTTGCATATTAACTGACCATATATTCAGGGGATTAATTCTGGACTCTTGAGTCTGTTCCATTGGTTTATCGCTCTATTTTTATGGCAGTACCATACTGTTTTTATTACTGTAGTAGTTTGAAATCAGAAAGTGTGATACTTCTGGCTTTGTCTTTTTCATCACAATTGTTTTTGCCATTTGGGGTCTTTAGTGGTTCCATACAAATTTTAGGATTTTTTTCTTATTTTTTGAAGAATGCCTTTGTTATTTTGGTGCAGAGTCCTTTCAATCTATGATTGGCTTTCGGTGGAATGGACATTTTAACAATATTAATTCTTCTAATTCATGAACACAGCATATCTTTTTATTGTGTCTTCTATGATTACTTTCAACAATGTCTTTAGTTTTCACTGTACAGGTCTTATAGTTTCTTTATTAAATTTATGTCTAAACATTTTATTGTTTTGTGCTACTATAATGCAATAGGTTGCTTTATTTCTTATTCAGACATTTCATCGTTAGTGTATAAAATGCAAACTGATTTCTCATGTGAAATTTATATCCTTCAACTTAATTGAAATCATTAAGTTCCAACAGGTTTGGTTTTTTTAAACATCTTTATTGGAGTAAAACTGCTTTACAATGTTGTGTTAGTTTCTGCTTTATAACAAAGTGAATCAGTTATACATATACATATGTTCCCATATCTCTTCCCTCTTGCATCTCCCTCCCTCCCACCTCTCCCTATCCCACCCCCTCTAGGTGGTCACAAAGCACCGAGCTGATCTCCCTATGCTATGCAGTTGCTTCCCACTAGCTATTTCACATTGGGTGGTGTATATATGTCAATGTTACTCTCTCACTTCGTCCCAGCTTACCCTTCCCCCTCCCCATGTCCTCAAGTCCATTCTCTATGTCTGTGTCTTTATTCCTGTCCTGCCCCTAGGTTCATCAGAACGTTTTTTTTTTCTTTCTTAGAGTCCATATATATGTGTTAGCACACGGTATTTGTTTTTCTCTTTCTGACTTACTTCACTCCCAATAGGTTTTTTGTTGAGTATTTGAAGTTTTCTGTATACCAAATTTTTTCGTCTGCAATAGTAATATTTTACTTCTTTTTTTCCAACTTGGATGCCTTTTATTTCTTTCTCATGCCTTATTACTCTAATACCTCCAGTACAATTTTGAATAAGAATGGTGAGAGTGGTCATTCTTGTCTTGTTCTTTTTTTTTTTTTTTTTAATTTGTATTCTTCTGTTCTAAAAAAATATATTTTTTGGCTGCGTTGGGTCTTTGTTGCTGCGCACAGGCTTTCTCTAGTTGCGGCGAGCAGGGGCTACTCTTCGTTGTGGTGCACGGGCTTCTCATTGCGGTGGCTTCTCTTGCTGCACAGCACAGGCTCTAGGCACGCGGGCTTCAGGAGTTGAGGCTTGCAGGCTCTAGAGCACAGGCTCACAGGCTGAGTAGTTGTGGCACACGGGCTTAGTTGCTCCGCGGCATGTGGGATCTTCCCCGACCAGGGCTTGACCCCACTTCCCCTGCACTGGCAGGCAGATTCTTAACCACTGTGCCACCAGGGAAGCCCTCTTGTCTTGTTCTTGATCTTAAAGGAAAAGCTTTCATTTTTTTCTCATTAACCTTTGAATATAAGGTTATCTGTGGGTATGTTATATGTGGCTCTCTTTACATTGAGGTACATACCTTCTATTCCCAATATGTTGAGGGTTGTTAACCTTGAAAGAATGTTGCATATTGACAAATGCTTTTTCTGCATCTATTGAGATGATCTTGTGACTTTCGTCTTTAATTTTATTGATGTGACGCATTACATATATTGATTTGCATAAGTGAAGCATTCTTGAATCCCAGAGATAAATTCCACTTGGTCATGATGTATAATCCTTTCCATGTGTTCTTGAATATGGCTTGCTAAAGTTTTAAGTTGTTTTAGTTTTTGTGTAGTAAGTTTTATAGCTTGGCTTTTTCAAGTCGGTTTTCTGTCAATTAATTTTTTCCTTTGAATGGGTAATCTTTTCCTGCTTCTATGTGTGTCTTTCAGGTTTCTTGCTATTGAAAACTGAACATTTAAATCTCATAACTATGACTCTTAAACCAGATTCTCTCCCTTTCTAGGTTTTTAAAAAATTTTTTTGTACAGTGTCTCCATACTTATGATTAATCTGAGGTGAAATTTTTATTAGGTCTTGTCAGAATTTTTGCTTATGCTCTTGTCTTTCCCTGATCAATGTAGCATCTTTCTAAACTTTCTAATGTATGTGGTTGTTTTTAATGTTCAAGATAATGTGACCCCTTTAAGTCGCCTGGAAGCTACTTTGTCCCATGGGTGTTGAAACAGTGATGGCCATCCTCCATATCCACACTTCAGTCATCAGAAGAGCAACTCACAATCAGAACACAACCCTTATATTTCAAGGACAAAGTCCTTATTTCCCACCCTGGTAACAGCAAGTGGTTCCAGAATCTTTAGTTTGCATCTTATCAAGAGGTTGGGGGTAAAAGATGGGTAGCTGCCACTATACTAACAGCTAAAAATGATCAATATTAACCATAATTATCTAGCCAAACTGTCACCTGGAAATTGCAAACATTCAAATAAACTCAAGTTCCAAAATATTTACTTCAGAGAGTTTCTGCCAGTACAATTGTAGAGATGGATTCCTGACACTTTCTATTCCATCATTTTCTCTGATGTCACTTTCTTTCCTCAGGAAATGGTTTAAATGTCATTTCTGTTTTCAGAGTCTGTGTCAATGTATAGAATTTAGTTGGAAACCTGAGAATTAGGGAATAGTCTATTCATTTACTCAGTTCTTAAAGTATATTATACGTTATTTAGAGTCAGATCAAAACATGTACACCTTGGTGATAAATATAAAGTTTATAAATAAGCCTCCTCCCTCTCTGTGTTCTCTCCAATACTTTCTGGTTACATGGGGCTCACTTTTTCAGTGTTCTAAACAGTCTTGGTTTTGAACTCTAATTAGAATAAATACAGGTTCTGGCAGGGAATAAAGTTCTTGATGCAAATGACTAACTAGAACATGACAAGAGATCTGTTTGAGCAAATTCCTCATAGGCAAGTCGAATAATATTTTTTCTTGCTCATTTTACTTTCATATTATTTTTTAAAAGTTAGCTCTCAGAAGTAAAGTCATTGATAAAGACCAAAAGAATGTTTGCTACAGTATGTAAATAATAATGCAAGATAGATGGCTTGGTAACAATGTGTACTGAAGTATAAGTAACCAAATAATATTGTAGAAACTACTAAATAATATGTTGAGAGTGAATACTGTAATCAAGAAAATTATGTGACAATTACATAATATCATAAATAGGAATTTAGAAAACAATCAAATAATAAAAACTTATTTAGTCTAAAAGCTATAAAGTGTCCAATGGGACCTCAATTACCAGCTCAAATTTTCTTTGCCAATCTCTTCACTATGATTTTTAAAGTTCCTTAATATAGTTTGGCAGAAACCCAAATTACATGCCAAATACTAAGTAGGGATACTATTCAAGATATATTTACCAAAAAAAAAATTCCTTCATTAAGAAAAAAATGTTGCTAAAAAATTGAAAATTATATTGCCTAACTTTTTGTGTGTGACTTTGGTATCATACCAAACACATATGATGGACTTTCCCTAACACATAGATTTCTGTATTAACTAGACTTTAGTTAGAGCATGTAACTTTAAGGAATGAATGCAAAATTAGTGAAACAGCCATGGGGAGATGTATACACATTTTTAAAAATTAAAGTATAGTTGATTTATAATAATACATTAGTTTCAGGTGTACAGCATAGTGATTCAGTATTTTTTGCAGATTGTACTCCATTACAGGTTATTACAACATAATGGCTGTAATTCCTTGTGCTGTATAGTATATCCCTGTTGCTTATCTATTTTGTACATAGTATTTTGTACCTGTTAATCCAATATTCCTAAATTGTCCCTCCGCCTTTCCTTCTCCACTTTGGTAGCCATAAGTTTGTCTTCTGTACCTGTGATACCGTTTTCCATAGTGGCTGCAACAATTTATTTTCCCGCCAACAGCGCACAAGTGTTTCCCTTTCTCCCGATCCTCTCCAACATTTGATATTTGTAAGCATTTTGATTATAGCCATTCTCACAGGTGTAAGGTGATATCTCACCTGGATTTGCATTTCTCTAATAATTGACAATGTTGAGCATCTTTTCTTGTGCCTGTAATCCATCTGCGTGTCTTCTTTAGAAAAATGTCTATTCGGGTCTTCTGCCCATTTTTTGATTGGGTTGTTAGATACGGAGTTGTATGAGCTGTATGTATATTTTGGATATACAAACCCTTGTTGGCCGAATCAATCTTTTCATTTCATGGGTGATTTCCTTTGCTGTGCAAGAGTTTTAAGTTTAATTAGACCCCATTTGTTTACTTTTGCTTTTCTTTCTTTTACCTTAGGTGACTAATCCAAAAAATTATCTCTACAATTTCTTCCAGTCCAAGAACAAGGGATATCTTTTCATTCTTCTGTATTGAAGAGTACTGTTATTCATCAAAGATATTTGCCTGTCTTTTTTTTTTTTTTTTTTTTTTTTGGTAGTATCTTTTTGTGACTTTTACATCAGGGTAACGGTGGCCATGTAGAATGAATTTGGGAGTGTTCTCTCCTCTTCAATTTCTTGGAATACTTTGAGAAGAATAGATATGAGTTTTTCTTTACATGTTTGGTAGAATTCCCTTGTGAAGTTGTCTGGTCTTGGACTTTTGTTTGATGGTATTGTTTTTATTACAAATTCAATTTCGCTTGTAGTTATCAGTCTGTTCAAATTGTCTGCTTCTCCTTGACCCATCATAACAGACTATATGTTTCTAGAAATCTATTCATTTCTTCAGAGTTGTCCAATTTGTTGGCATATAACTGTTCATAGTATTCCCTTATTACTTTTTGTGTTTCTGTGGTATCATTTGTTACCTCTCTTTCGTTTCTTATTTTCTTTATTTGGGTCCTCTCTGTTTTCCCCTTGGTGAGCCTGGCTCAGCACTTATCAATTTGGTTTATCTGTTCATAAAAATCAGCTCTTGGTTTCATTGATTTTTTCCTCTTATTTATTTATTTATATCTCTGTTTTATTTAGTTCCTCTCTGATCTTTAGTTTTCCTTCCTCCTCCTGACTTTGGGCTTTGTTCTTTTTCCATTTCTTTAGGTGGTAATTTCAGTTGTTTATCCGAGATTTTCTGTTTGTTTTTTGAGGAAGGTCTGAATTGCTATAAATTTCCGTCTTACTATTGTTTTTGCTGCCTTCCGTAGAATTTGGAAGGTGGTGTTTCCATTTTGGTTTGTCTTGTATTTTCTGATTTCCTCTTTGCTTTCATCGTTGAACCATTGTTTTTTTACTAGCATGTTGTTCAGTATCTGTATGTTTGTTCTTTCTCATTTTTCTCTGTGCAGTTGATTTCTAGTTTCACACCCTTGGGATTTCAGGAAAGAAAGCTTGATATAATTGCTACCTCTTAAATTTGTTGAGGTTTGTTTTGTGTCCTGGTATTTGATCTATCCCAGAGAAAGATCTGCTGTGTTCTGCTGTTTTGGAGTTGTAACATCCTGCAGATGTCTATTAAATCCAACTGGTCTATTGATCACTGTTGCTTATTGATTTTCTGTCTGGATAATGTGTCCATTGGTGTCACTGGGGTGTTATAGTCTCCTACTATTGTTGTATTATTCTCAATTTCTCCTTTTATTTCTGTTGGTATTGGCTTTATATATTTAGGTACACCTGAATTGGGTGCATATATGGTAATGAGTATAACATCCTCTTCTTGTATTGGTCCTTTTATTGTTATATAATGCCCTTCTTTGTGTTTTGATATAGCCTTTATTTTAAAGTCTATTTTATGTGATATGAGTATTGTATCCTACTTTCTTGTAATTTCCATTTGCATAAAATATCTTTCTTCATCCCTTCACTTTCAGTCTGTGTGTGTCTTTAGAAGTGAGGTGAGTCTCTTGTAGGCAGTATTTTGAAAGGCTGATTTTTTTTGTTTTTGTTTTTTGTTTTCTGATACAATCAGCATCCCTGTGACTTTTTTTTTTTAACATCTTTATTGGAGTATAATTGCTGTACAATGGTGTGTTAGTTTCTGCTTTATAACAAAGTGAATCAGTTATACATATACATATGTTCCCATATCTCTTCCCTCTTGCATCTCCCTCCCTCCCACCCTCCCCATCCCACCCCTCTAGGTGGTCACAAAGCACCGAGCTGATCTCCCTGTGCTATGCGGCTGCTTCCCACTAGCTAGCTATTTTACATTTGGTAGTGTATTTATGTCCATGACACTCTCTCACCCTGTCACATCTCACCCCTCCCCCTCCCCATATCCTCAAGTCCATTCTCTAGTAGGTCTGTGTCTTTATTCCCGTCTTGCCACTAGGTTATCCATGACCTTTTTTTTTTTTCCTTAGATTACATATATATGTGTTAGCATACTTATTTGTTTTTCTCTTTCTGACTTACTTCACTCTGTATGACAGACTCTAACTCCATCCACCTCATTACAAATACCTCCATTTCATTTCTTTATATGGCTGAGTAATAGTCCATTGTACATATGTGCCATATCTTCTATATCCATTCATCCGATGATGGACACATAGGTTGCTTCCATGTCCTGGCTATTGTAAATAGAGCTGCAATGAACATTTTGGTACATGACTCTTTTTGAACTATGGTTTTCTCAGGGTATATGCCCAGTAGTGGGATTGTTGGGTCATATGGTAGTTCTATTTGTAGTTTTTTAAGGAACCTCCATACTGTTCTCCATAGTGGCTGTATCAATTTACATTCCCAACAACAGTGCAAGAGTGTTCCCTTTTCTCCACACCCTCTCCAGCATTTATTGTTTCTAGATTTTTTGATGATGGTCATTCTGACCGGTGTGAGATGATACCTCATTGTAGTTTTGATTTGCATTTCTCTAATGATTAATGATGTTGAGCATTCTTTCATGTGTCTGTTGGCAATCTGTATATCTTCTTTGGAGAAATGTCTATTGAGGTCTTCTGCCCATTTTTGGATTGGGTTGTTCGTTTTTTTGTTATTGAGCTGCATGAGCTGCTTGTAAATCTTGGAGATGAATCCTTTGTCAGTTGCTTCACTTGCAAATATTTTCTCCCATTCTGAGGGTTGTCTTTTGGTCTTGTTTACGGTTTCCTTTGCTATGCAAAAGCTTTTAAGTTTCATTAGGTCCCATTTGTTTATTTGTGTTTTTATTTCCATTTCTCTAGGAGCTGGGTCAAAAAGAATCTTGCTGTGATTTATGTCATAGAGTGTTCTGCCTATGTTTTCCTCTAAGAGTTTGATAGTGTCTGGCCTTACACTTAGGTCTTTAATCCATTTTGAGTTTATTTTTGTGTATGGTGTCAGGGAGTGTTCTAATTTCATACTTTTACATGTACGTGTCCAAGTTTCCCAGCACCACTTATTGAAGAGGCTGTCTTTTCTCCACTGTATATGCTTGCCTCCTTTATCAAAGATAAGGTGACCATATGTGCGTGGGTTTATCTCTGGGCTTTCTATCCTGTTCCATGGATCTATATTTCTGTTTTTGTGCCAGTACCAAACTGTCTTGATTACTGTAGCTTTGTAATATAGTCTGAAGTCAGGGAGCCTGATTCCTCCAGCTCCATTTTTCGTTCTCAAGATTGCTTTGGCTATTCGGGGTCTTTTGTGTTTCCATACAAATTGTGAAATTTTTTGTTCTAGTTCTGTGAAAAATTCCAGTGGTAGTTTGATAGGGGTTGCATTGAATCTGTACATTGCTTTGGGTAGTAGAGTCATTTTCACAATGTTGATTCTTCCAATCCAAGAACGTGGTATATCTCTCCATCTATTTGTATCATTTTTAATTTCTTTCATCAGTGTCTTATAATTTTCTGCATACAGGTCTTTTGTCTCCTTAGGTAGGTTTATTCCTAGATATTTTATTCTTTTTGTTGCAGTGGTAAACGGGAGTGTTCATCTGCAAACAGTGACAGCTTTACTTCTTCTTTTCCGATTTGGATTCCTTTTATTTATTTTTCTTCTCTGATTGCTGTGGCTAACACTTCCAAAACTATGTTGAATAATAGTGGTGAGAGTGGGCAACCTTGTCTTGTTCCTGATCTTAGTGGAAATGGTTTCAGTTTTTCACCATTGAGGACAAAGTTGGCTGTGGGTTTGTCATATATGGCCTTTATTATGTTGAGGAAAGTTCCCTCTATGCCTACTTTCTGCAGGGCTTTTATCATAAATGGGTGTTGAATTTTGTCAAAAGCTTTCTCTGCATCTATTGAGATGATCATATGGTTTTTCTCCTTCAATTTGTTAATATGATGTATCACGTTGATTGATTTGCGTATATTGAAGAATCCTTGCATTCCTGGAATAAACCCCACTTGATCATGGTGTATGATCCTTTTAATGTGCTGCTGGATTCTGTTTGCTAGTATTTTGTTGAGGATTTTTGCATCTATGTTCATCAGTGATATTGGCCTGTAGTTTTCTTTCTTTGTGACATCTTTGTCTGGTTTTGGTGTCAGGGTGATGGTGACCTCGTAGAATGAGTTTGGGAGTGTTCCTCCCTCTGCAACATTTTGGAAGAGTTTGAGAAGCATAGGTGTTAGCTCTTCTCTAAATGTTTGATAGAATTCGCCTGTGACGCCATCTGGTCCTGGGTTTTTGTGTGTTGGAAGATTTTAAATCACAGTTTCAATTTCAGTGCTTGTGATTGGTCTGTTCATATTTTCTATTTCTTCCTGGTTCAGTCTCGGCAGGTTGTGCATTTCTAAGAATCTGTCCATTTCTTCCAGGTTGTCCATTTTATTGGCATAGAGTTGCTTGTAGTAATCTCTCATGATCGTTTGTATTTCTGCAGTGTCAGTGGTTACTTCTCCTTTTTCATTTCTAATTCTATTGATTTGAGTCTTCTCCCTTTTTCTCTTGATGAGTCTGGCTAATGGTTTATCAATTTTGTTTATCTTCTCAAAGAACCAGCTTTTAGTTCCATTGATTTTTGCCATTGTTTCCTTCATTTCTTTTTCATTTATTTCTGATCTGATCTTTATGATTTCTTTCTTTCTGCTAGCTTTGGGGTTTTTTTGTTCTTCTTTCTCTAATTGCTTTAGGTGCAAGGTTAGGTTGTTTATTCGAGATGTTTCTTGTTTCTTCAGGTAGGCTTGTATTGCTATAAACTTCCCTCTTAGTACTGCTTTTGCTGCATCCCATAGGTTTTGGGTCGTCGTGTCTCCATTGTCATTTGTTTATAGGTATTTTTTGATTTCCCCTTTGATTTCTTCAGTGATCACTTCGTGATTAAGTAGTGTATTGTGTAGCCTCCATGTGTTTGTATTTTTTTACAGATCTTTTCCTGTAATTGATATCTAGTCTCATAGCGTTGTGGTCGGAAAAGATACTTGATACGATTTCAAGTTTCTTAAATTTACCAAGGCTTGATTTGTGACCCAAGATATGATCTATCCTGGAGAATGTTCCATGAGCACTTGAGAAAAATGTGTAGTCTGTTGTTTTTGGGTGGAATGTCCTATAAATATCAATTAAGTCCATCTTGTTTAATGTATCATTTAAAGCTTGTGTTTCCTTATTTATTTTCATTTTGGATGATCTGTCCATTGGTGAAAGTGGGGTGTTAAAGTCCCCTACTATGATTGTGTTGCTGTCGATTTCCCCTTTTATGGCTCTTAATATTTGCCTTATGTATTGAGGTGCTCCTATGTTGGGTGCATAAATATTTACAATTGTTATACCTTCCTCTTGGATCGATCCCTTGATCATTATATAGTGTCCTTCTTTGTCTCTTGTAATAGTCTTTATTTTAAAGTCTATTTTGTCTGATATGAGAATTGCTACTCCAGCTTTCTTTTGATTTCCATTTGCATGGAATATCTTTTTCCATCCCCTCACTTTCAGTCTGTATGTGTCTCTAGGTCTGAAGTGGGTCTCTTGTTGACAGCATATATATGGGTCTTGTTTTTGTATCCATTCAGCCAGTCTGTGTCTTTTGGTGGGAGCATTTAATCCATTTACATTTAAGATAATTATCGATATGTATGTTCCTATTCCCTTTTTCTTAAATGTTTTGGGTTTGTTATTGTAGGTGTTTTCCTTCTCTTGTGTTTCTTGCCTAGAGAAGTTCCTTTAGCATTTGTTGTAAAGCTGGTTTGGTGGTGCTGAACTCTCTCAGCTTTTGCTTGTCTGTAAAGGTTTTAATTTCTCCATCAAATCTGAATGAGATCCTTGCTGGGTAGAGTAATCTTGGTTGTAGGTTTTTCTCCTTCATCACTTTAAGTATATCCTGCCACTCCCTTCTGGCTTGCAGCGTTTCTGTTGAAAGATCAGCTGTTAACCTTATGGGGATTCCCTTGTGTGTTATTTGTTGTTTTTCCCTTGCTGCTTTCAATATGTTTTCTTTATATTTAATTTTGGATAGTTTGATTAATATGTGTCTTGGCGTGTTTCTCCTTGGATTTATCCTGTATGGGACTCTCTGTGCTTCCAGGACTTGATTAACTATTTCCTTTCCCATATTAGGGAAGTTTTCAACTATAATCTCTTCAAATATTTTCTCAGTCCCTTTCTTTTTCTCTTCTTCTTCTGGGACCCCTATAATTCGAATGTTGGTGCGTTTAATGTTGTCCCAGAGGTCTCTGAGACTGTCCTCAGTTCTTTTCATTCTTTTTTCTTTATTCTGCTCTGCAGTAGTTATTTCCACCATTTTATCTTCCAGGTCACTTATCCGTTCTTCTGCCTCAGTTATTCTGCTATTGATCCCATCTAGAGTATTTTTAATTTCATTTATTGTGTTTTTCATCGTTGCTTGATTCCTCTTTAGTTCTTCTACATCCTTGTTAAATGTTTCTTGCATTTTGTCTATTCTATTTCCAAGATTTTGGATCATCCTTACCATCATTATTCTGAATTCTTTTTCAGGTAGACTACCTATTTCCTCTTCATTTGTTAGGCTTGGTGTGTTTTGACCCTGCTCCTTCATCTGCTGTGTGTTTTTCTGTCTTCTCATTTTGCTTATCTTACTGTGTTTGGGGTCTCCTTTTCACAGGCTGCAGGTTCGTAGTTCCCGTTGTTTTTGGTATCTGTCCCCAGTGGCTAAGGTTGGTTCAGTGGGTTGTGTAGGCTTCCTGGTGGAGGGAACTAGTGCCTGTGTTCTGATGGATGAGGCTGGATCTTGTCTTTCTGGTGGGCACGTCCACGTCTAGTGGTGTGTTTTGGGGTGTCTGTGGCCTTATTATGATTTTAGGCAGCCTCTCTGCTAATGGATGGGGCTGTGTTCCTGTCTTGCTAGTTGTTTGGCATAGGGTGTCCAGCACTGTAGCTTGCTGGTCGTTGAGTGAAGCTGGGTCTTGATGTTGAGATGGAGATCTCTGAAAGATTTTTGCCGTTTGGTATTACGTGGAGCTGGGAGGTCTCTTGTTGACCAGTCTCCTGAAGTTGGCTCTCCCACCTCAGAGGCACAGCCCTGATGCCTGGCTGGAGCACCAAGAGCCTTTCATCCACACGGCTCAGAGTAAAAGGGAGAAAAAATAGAAAGAAAGAAAGAAAGAAAGAAAGAGGATAAAATAAAATGAAATAAAATAAAGTTATTATAAAGCAAAGCTATACAGACAAAATCTCACCCAGAAGCATACACATATACACTCACAAAAAAAGGAAAAGGGGAAAAATTAATATATCCTGCTCCCAAAGTCCACCTTCTGAATTTGGGATGATTCGTTGTCTATTCAGGTATTCAACAGATGCAGGCACATCAAGTTGTTTGTGGAGTTTTAATCCGCTGCTTCTGAGGCTGCTGGGAGAGATTTCCCTTTCTCTTCTTTGTTCGCACAGCTCCCGGGGTTCAGCTTTGGATTTGGAGCCGCCTCTGCGTGTAGGTCGCCTGAGGGCGTCTGTTCCCCGCCCAGACAGAACGGGGTTAAAGGAGCAGCTCCTTCGGGGGCTCTGGTTCACTCGGGCGGGGGGTGGGGGTGGGAGGGAAGGATACGGATGCGGGGCGAGCCTGCGGCGGCAGAGGCCGGCGTGACGTTGCAGCAGCCTGAGACGCGCCGTGCGTTATCCCGGGGAAGTTGTCCCCGGATCACGGGAGCCTGGCCATGGCGGGCTGCACTGGCTCCCAGGAGGGGCGGTGTGGAGAGTGACCTGTGCTCGCACACAGGCTTTTTGGTGGCTGCAGCAGCAGCCTTAGCGTCTCATGCCCGTATCTGGGGTCCGCGCTGACAGCCGCGGCTTGCGGCCGTCTCTGGAGCTCGTTTAGGCGGCGCTCTGAATCCCCTCTCCTTACGCGCCATGAAACAAAGAGGCAAGAAAAAGTCTCTTGCCTCTTCGGCAGCTGCAGACTTTTTCCCGGACTCCCAACCGGCTAGCTGTGGTGCGCTAACCCCTTCAGGCTGTGTTCACGCCGCCAACCCCAGTCCTCTCTCTGGGATCCAACTGAAGCCCGAGCCTCAGCTCGCAGCCCCTGCCCGCCCCGGCGGGGGAGCAGACAAGTCTCTCGGGCTGGTGAGTGCTGCTCAGCGCCGAGCCTCTGTGCGGGAATCTCTCCGCTTTGCCCTCCGCACCCCTGTGGCTGCGCTCTCCTCCGTGGCTCCAAAGCTTCCCCCCTCTGCCTCCCACAGTCTCCGCCCACAAAGGGGCTTCCTAGTGTGTGGAAACCTTTCCTCCTTCACGGCTCCCTCCCACTGGTGCAGGTCCCGTCCCTATTCTTTTGTCTCTGTTATTTCTTTTTTCTTTTGCCCTGCCCAAGTACGTGGGGATTTTCTTGCCTTTTGGGAGGTCTGACGTCTTCTGCCATTGTTCAGTGGGTGTTCTGTAGGAGCAGTTCCACGTGTAGATGTATTTCTAATGTATCTGTGGGAAGGAAGGTGATCTCCGCGTCTTACTCTTCCGCCATCTTGCCCTATCCCCCCTGTGTCTTTTGATGGGAGCATTTAGTCCATTGACATTTAAAGTAATTATCAATAGCTATATACTTATTACAATTTTATTCCTTGTTTGGCAGTGTTTTGTCATTCTTCTTTGTTCATTTCTTCTTTTTGTTTTTCCTTTTGTCGTTTAATAATTTTCTTTTGTAGTATGCTTGGATTCTTTTCTTCTTATTTTGTGTATCTATCATAGGTTTTTAATTCATGGTGCCTCGTGGTCTATATATGCAGACCCATAATTATATCTACTTGACTTAAATTGATAGTCATTTAAGTTTAAACACATTCTGAAAGATCTATATTTTCTCCCTTCCCCATATTTTGTGTTTTTATGTCATATTTTACATGTTAATTATTATCCCTTTACTCTTTCCTGTAGTTGTATTTGCTTTTATAATTATTTTGTCTTTTAATCTCCGCATTGGCTTATTTAAATCATTTAAAATTATTTTATATATTTGCCTTTCTTGTGTGATTTTCCCTTCCGTATACATTGTGATTTCTTTATCATTTAGAGAAGATACTTCAACATTTCTTTTAGGGTAGGTTTGGCATAGCTGAATTCTTTTAATTTTTGCTTGCCTGAACATTTTTAAATATCTCCTTCTATTCTAAATAATGATCTTTTTGGGTAAAGTCCTGGGTTGCCGGTTTTCCTTTCAGCAATTTGAGTATATTATACTGCTCTCTTCTGGCCTGCAAGGTTTCTGCAGAGAAATCAGCTAATCGCCTTGTGGAGATTCCCTGTGTATATGACACTTTAATTTTCTCATTGCATTTTTCTTTAATTTTTGCCATTTCAATTATATGTCTTTGTGTGGATCTGTTCATGCTCATCTTGTTTTGGACCCTCTGTGCTTCCTGTAGCTGGATATCTGTTTCCTTCTTTAGGTTTGGGAAGTATTCCGTAATTTGTTCAAATACATTTTTTATCATCTTCTCCAACTCTTCTCCTTCTGGAAACCCTATTTTGGGTAAGTTGACATATTTTATATTATCCCATAGATCTAATGTATTTTTTTAAAAATTGTCTTTCTGTCTTCTGTTCTGATGGGGTGATACCCATTATTCTATCTTCCAGATCATGTATGCATTTTTCTGTGTCATTTAGTCTGCTATTTATTCCTTCTAGTGTGTTTTTAATCTCAGGTATTGAATTACATATTTTTGATTGGGTCTTTTTTTTAATGGTTTCTATTTCCTTTTTAAAATAATTTGTGTTTAGTTCATCCTCTTCCCAAATTCAGTTAGCATTTTTACTACCAATGTTTTGAATTCTTTGTCTTATAAATTGCTTATATCTCTTTCATTTTTTAATGGGTTTTGTCTTGCTGTTTCTATTGAGAGTAGTTCCTCTGCCTTTTCATTTTACTTAACTTTCTCTGTGTCTATGAATTTAAGTGAAACAAGTATCTATGTTGGTGTTGAAGTGGTCTTCCTTTGTTGGAGCGTTCCTGTTTAGATAGCATGTGCCCCATGCCTTTAGGGGCAGTGCTGGATTTGATGTGGACACCATTCACATCTTCTCTCAGGGTGTGCTGGAAGCTGTCACCCCCTGGTAGTGAGTGTGGCTAGTAATAGAGGAGCTAGAGCCTATGCAGGGTGTGAGGCAGGCCTTTTCAGGAGCAAGGTCTTCTCCCAACTTACTCAAGAAGAAGTCATCAGGGTTGGGCTCAAGCTGGCTGTGTTCCATTTAAGTGTGTGTTTTTCCTTCTCCCCACCACTGAGGTTTTTACCCCAAAGGAGGGGAGTGCTGAAGCAAATGGGGCTCATGCACTTACAGAGGTCTGATGCTCTGCCTGTGTAGTTGTCAAAGGCTCTGCTCAGATGCAGCCCATGGTCACATTTTCCCCCTGTTGCAGCTGGCCCACATCCAATGCTAGGTTATGGCATAGAGCGGGTGAGCCTAGAGTGTTCACTCAGCTTGTGCTAAGGCATGCAGTGAGGTAGTTGTGGGAATTCAGGCAGCTGCACTGAAGTCAGAAATCTTGGCTCTTTCTGGGTTTAGCTAGAGTAAGTGCTAACAATGGCTAATGCCACCCCACCTGGGCTATGCCTCAGGTCTCCGGGTAGCCTCTGATTCCCTAGGTCGAGTTTTTTCCCAGGTCCTGGACACTCTAGATCCAGTGCCAAGCTGTGGTATGGCGTGAGTAAGGTCGGGGTGTTCACTTGGCTCAGACTAGGGAGTGTAATACGGTGCTAGCAGACTTCTAGTGCAGACTTCTCTCTCCCTTGCCTAGGGGCAAGCCAGCACCTGCACACTTCTGCAGTGTAGTCTATGCTTCTCTAGTGTTTCTATCTGTCCCAGCAGTTTTCCAAGCAGCCAAAAGGGGTTGTCTCCTGTACAAAGAACCCCAAGACTGATACTCACAGTCTGTTGCTCAACCTGCTCACTCCCCAGTGCAAGCATCCATCCATGTGATCTCCCTCTTTTTCTTAGTCCCTTCCCAGTGGCATAAGTCCTGACCTGATGTTTTTCTTCCCATTCTACTCAATTACATGTGTATCATTCTTATAGCCTTGGTTGTATAGGAGTCCTTCATCAGTGCCCAGTTACTTTTCCATTAGAATTATTCCTCGTAGTGAAGTATTTTTGATGGGTTTGTTGAGAGAGGTGAGGTCCTCATCCTCTTCCTCTACCATCTTTATGTCTTCCCAATATCAATTCATCTGTTGGTGAACGTTTGGGTCATTTCTAAGTTGTGGGCATTTCAAATAAAGCTGATTCAATCACTGGTGTTCAAATATATATTTGAGTCTGTGTTTTCAAATATTTTATGTACATACCTAGAAGTAGAGTTGCTAGATTATATGGTATACTATTTTCCACGGCAGCTGCACAACTTTACGTTTCCACCAGCAATGCAGCAGTGTATGAATTTCTGCAAATCTTGATGAACATTTGTATTGGTATTTTTCTCCCATTTAAAAAAGGAATAGCCAGAGGAGAGATTATGGTAGCAGGGTAGGAGGACACTGAGCTCACCTCCCCCCATGAACACATCAAAAATATACCTAAATGTAGGGACTTCCCTGGTGGTCCAGTGGTTAAGACTCTGTACTTCCATTGCAGGGGGTGTGGGTTCAATCCCTGGTTGGGAAACTAAGATCCAACATGCCATGTGGTGTGACCAAAAGAAAAAAAAAATTATATATATATATATATATATATATATATTCTCTCTCTAAATGTGAAATAATCCCCCCTGAAAACAACCTGAAGACTGACATTAAGCCTCTTCTATAACCAAGGCTGTAGAGCAAAATCCAGTCTTAGAGAAACGGAAAGAAAGCCATCTGGTCAGGACCTGCACCCCTGCCAAGGGACCCAGAAGAAGAGGAAGATGTCACAGGCTCAGGGATCATCCCTGGGGAGTGAGGGGTTTGAACCACTTATTAGGCATCCCAGTTCTGGGGTCAGACACTAGGAAGATGAGTCCCCTTACTGGTCTGAAACCCAGTGGGGCCTACTGGAAGGCTGTAAGAAGCGAAGACTCCACTCCTCAAGAGCGCAAGGGCATTCTTGCTTACTCCCAGTCGCAGCATGAAGGTAGGAGATTGAAAACTGCCTGGGATTATGGCTGGCTTGCCAGGACATGCCCAGAGTTCACCCCAGCCCACACCAAACCTGCTCTATCCCCTCTTGTCCCAGCACTACTCTCCACTAAGACAGAGGCTGCCATTGTCAACCAGAGTGTGCACACTTAGAGAAAATGGAGCCAGCTGAGACCTGACTTTGCCTCTGATAAGGGTGGATGCAGCCATTATGACCATGCACATCCCTGCCCATATTAAGGAGGAGCAAAACTAACTCCATGGAAAAGACATTGCTGGAAGAAGAAAACAATTTCAATAGTGTGACACAAATATCTCTAGCCCCACTGCAGCCTCTAATCAATATATGCACACTGGGGGGAAAAGTGAAACAAGTACAGAAGTGCAACCCCAAGCCCTCAGTCTCCTGCCACTGTGCCAACCAAGATGGAGCTGACATCACACACAAGGGAGAAACCCAACTCCTTTATGGTGCCTGATGGACTTGTGGTAGGGCAGTGACTCCCACTGAGCATAAGAGAAACCCTAGCTTATACCTAGCTCTGACTCTACCCTGTCCATCTCCAGCCCTATTTCCCACCAAGGTGGTAACTGCCAGCAAACCCTAGGGAAAAACATAACCTATTCTCACTTCCAATCCAGCTCTCCCACTAAAGCTACTGTGAGGGAACATCGCTGCACAAAGACATCACTTCAAAACCAGGATAGGTAACTGTTGCACCTAATTTCATAAGGACAGAAAAAGTTAACCAACATGAGAAGATGGAGGAATATGTTTCAAATGAAATAACAACAACAAAAACATCTGGGAGAGAAATCTAATGAAACAGATAAATAATATATCAGATAGAGTTCAAAGTAATAGTAATGACAATGATAATCGAACTGGAAAGATAATACATGAACACAGTGAGAATGTTAACAACAAACTAGAAAATATAAAGAAGAACCAGTCAGAGGTGAAGAATACAATAACTGAAATGAAAAGTACACTAGAAGGAATTAATAGCAGACTAGGTGATACGGAAGAATGTATTAGTTATCTGAAAGATAAAATAATGGAAACCGCTCAATCAGAACAATAAAGAGAAAACCAAATTTTTAGAAATGAGGACAGTTTAAGGGAACTCTGGAACAACTTCAAGTATACTAACTTTCACATTTTAAGAGTTCCAAAAGGTGAAAAAAAAGAGAAAGGGGTAGGGACTTCCCTGGTGGCGCAGTGGTTGAGAATCTGCCTGCCAATGCAGGGGACATCAGTTTGATCCCTGGTCCGGGAAGATCCCACATGCTGCGGAGCAGCTAAGCCCATGTGCCACAACTACTGAGCCCATGCTCCGCAATTACTGAAGCCTGTGTGCTCTAGGGCCCGTGTGCCACAACTACTGAGCCCATGCACCTAGAGCCCGTGCTCTGCAATTAGGGAAGCCACCGCAACGAAGAGTAGCCCCCGCTCGCCACAACTAGAGAAAGCCCGCGCGCAGCAACGAAGGCCCAACACGGCCGAAAGTAAAAAAAAAATTTTTAAAGAGAAAGGGGTAGAAAATGTATTTGATGAAATTATGACTGAAAACTTCACAAACTGAACAAGGGAACAGATTTCCAGTAATAAGAATCACAAGGAGTCCCAAAAAGATGAACACAAACAGACTCACACCAGGACATACAATAAAAATGGCAAAATTAAAGTAAAGAAAGAATTTTAAAGGCAGAAGGGAAAAAACAACAGAACTTCCATAAGGCTATTAGCTTATTTTTTTTCCAGAAACTTTGTAGAAGGGAGTGCCATGATATGTTTAAAGTATATATTCGTCTTTCTGATAGTAGCCTGTGATGAAGAAAAGATTTAGATTTTAACGAAGTCTAATGTATTCTAACTTTTGTTTGTCACCTGAACTTTTTGTGTTATATCTAAGGAATCATTGGCAAATCCAATGCCATGAAGCTTTTCCTGTATATTTACTTCTAAGCATTTGCAGTTCTGGCTTCCATGTATAGGGTTTTTAACAATTGGAGTAAATTTTGTATATGGTATAAGGTAAACATCCAAATTGAATGGTCTTGGCACATTTCACCTCTGATGAAAATCAATTTAGCAAGACAAGAGTTGGGGTTTTCTCCTCAGGTCCTCTATATATTTGTCTTTGTACCAGTACTACATTGTTTTCATTACTGTAGTTTAAAGCTAAGTTTTCAAATGTGAAAATTATTTATTAGCTCTACTGAGACAGGCTGGGACCTGGGACCCTTTGCTGCAATGCTTGCATCTGGACGCACCTCTCCTTTAGCAACAAAATACAAAGAAACTCTATGGGACTAAAAATAACTGCGTGAATGTGCAGTTAGGATAAATTCTGGACCAAAGATACAGAGACCAAAAAACACCTCAACTGCCACTTCTGAAGAGCCTGGAGCAAAAACAGGGGGTCGGGGAGCAAAAGCAGAGTAATGAGTGTGCTGCTTGCACACAACACCACCTAAGCGGTGGGCAAACCACCTAAGCCACAACTCCGTCCCTACCCCTGGACACACCCCTAGCCTCACCCCATGTAAAGAACCAGCTTGCCCCTCTCAGGGAGCGAGCAAGCAAGAGCACCCGTTACTTGTTCTCACTCTCCCCTGCTGCAGCAGAGGCCCCAATAAAGCCTTGCCTGAATTTCTTGTCTGGCCTCTGATCAATATCTATTGATTAAGGAGGTCAAGAACCCTGGGCAGTAACACTATCATGACTCATTTTTCTCAATTTTGTTTCTAGGAACTTGTCCATTCCATCTAGGTTATCCAATTTGTACACATAGAATTGATTATTGGTTATTTTTTTAATCAAATCAAGGGTAATTTCCAAACTTTCATTTCTGATACAGTAATTTGTGTCTTCTCTTTTTCATTAGTTAAATTAGCTAAAGCTAGTCAATTTAGTCAATCTTCTGCAAGAGCCAACTTTTGATTTTGTTAATTTTTTATGTTGATTTTCTGTTCTCTCTGTTTTTTATCTCCATTCTAAATTATATTGAATCCTTCTTTTCATTAACATTGGGTTCAGTTTTCTCTCTCTTTCTATTTTCTTAATGTGCAGATTGGGTAATTGATTTGAGTTTCTTCTTCTTTAAAGTATGCAATTACAGCTATAATTTTGTTTTTCAATCTGCCTTTGCTATATCCCATCAATTTTGGAATATTTTATTTTATTTTAAATTTTCTTAAGGTATGTTCTAATTCCACTTGTATATTTTAATGTGTTGCTAGAGTATATTATACAATTTCCTCATATCTATAAGTTTCCAAGCTTACCTTCTATTATTGATGCCTAGTTTTAGTTTGTTGTAATCTGAGAAAACACATTTTACAATTTTTGCCTTATAAAATTTATTAATAGTTGTTTGGTGGCTTAACATGTGCTCCCTCATGGAGAATCTTACAAGTGCACTTTTTAAAATGTGTATTTTGCTTTTGTTGGTAGAGACTTAATATAAATATCTATTATGTCCAATTGGTTTATAGTGTTGTCCAAGTCCTATATTTCCTTCTTAATCTCTATTTGTTTGTTTCAAAGTTGTGTTTTGAAGGTTTCAACTGTTATTATAGAATTATCCATTTCTCCTTTAATTCCGTGCATACTTCTTTTCTCTATTGGTTTTTGTTCTTTGGTACATATACATGTATAAAATCTTCCTTTTTTGTTGCTTGTAATAGTTTTAGACTTAAAGTATATTTTGTCTGGTAATAATATAACCACCCCAAGTATTTGATTGGTAATTAAATGAATTTTTTTCTAACCCTTTATTTTCAACCTATCTGTGTCTTTTGCTCTAGGTAAGACTCACTTTACGGGAAACATATAGTTAGATTGTGTTCTTAACAAATTTTATTCTGCCAATATGTTCCTTTGATTACAGACTTTAATCTATTTACATTTAAAGAAATTAATGATAAGGGAGAACGTACTCCACATATTTTGTTGTTTGTTTCTTATACATGTAGTTTTTGTCCTTTATTTTCTCTACTACATTTCTTTATGTTTTGTTAAATTTCTGTAGTAGATTGTTAACTTCTCAGTTGCTTTTGTGTACATTCTATAGAAATTGTAGTTATGATCATTATGGGGATTGCATCAAATATTCTAAAGCTATAATAATATAATTTAAATTGTTACCAATTTAACTTAAATTCCGTACTAAATCTCTACCCTATACAATGATGCAACTATTTTTACCCTCCTTTATTTTACCAATATCAAAAACTATCTTTCTACATTTTATGCCCAATGACAAAGATTTCTAATTATTTATATACATTTGCATTTTAAATCCTGTACAAAGAAAAAGTGAGGTTAGAAACCAAAAATGCAAAATACTGACTTTAATATTTGCCCACATATTTTTTCTTTAACGGAGATATTTACATTCTTACTCTCTAGAATTATTATTATTTTTAATTGCTCTCTAGAATTATTTTAAATTATTTTTTAATTACTCTCTAGAATTAAATAATTATTTTAATTACTCTCTAGAATTATTTTAATTACTCTATAGAATTATTTTAGTTTAACCTGTAGATTTTTCCTTTAGTAATTCTTAGGAAAGGTCTATTAAATAAACACTCTCAGCTTTTGTGTATCTGGGAATGTCTAAATTCTCGTTCATTTTAAAAGGGAAATTTTGGTGAATATAGAATTCTCAATTGACAGTTTTGTTTTGTTTTTTTCTCTTTCAGCAATTGAAATATATTATCCTAGTTCCTTCTGCTTGCCAATGTTTTACATGAGAAATGCCTGTGTGACTTGCAGGGATGGTGTTCTACGCATATACGTCCAGGAGGGCCATTGTCTAATCATTGGGTAGTTCTTGGTGTATTTATTTAGGGAACGTCCATACTGTTTTCCATAATGCCAGTTTCCAATGTGCAGTCCTGCGAACGGCTTAGAGGGATTCTGATTTCTCCAAGCCCTCTCCCGCATGTTTTCACTGTAGACATTTTGACCACGGCCATTCTGACTGGTCTGTTTTTAGCTGTACAGCCTCTTGATTCCGTTATATATGTATATATATCTATTCTCTTTTTGATTCTGTTTCCATTTAGGTTATTCCAGAGTGTTGGGAACAGTTGCCTAAGTTCAACTTAAGTCCTGTCTGATAGTCTGTTTTATACATATTAGTGTGCATATGTTAATCCCAACCTCCTAGTTTATGCCTCCCCCCAACTTTCTCCATTTGGTAAAAATGCTTTCGTTTCTAAATCTGTGACTTGGTCTGTGTTTTGTTAAGTATAGTTCATTTGTACCATGTTTTAAAGCCCCCTGATAAGTGATATCCTATGACATGTCTTTCTCTGTCTAACTTACTATCCTGAATGTGATCCAATCCAGTTCCTTCCATGTTGCTGTAGTTGACATTTTTCCATTCTTTTTTATGGCTGTGTAAAACTCCACTGTATCCATGTACCACATCTTCTTTTTTTCAGTCATCTGTTGATGGGTCGTCTGGTGGGTGCCATATCTGGGCTATCATACGTAGGTTTGCAAGGAAAATAGGGGTGCCGGTGTGATTTGCATCGATGGTGGTCTATGCATATCTGTCTAGGAGGGCCATTGGGTGACCATACGGTAGTTCTCGGTGTATTTATTTAGGGAAACTCCATACTGTTTTCCATAATGCCAGTTTCCAATCTGCAGTCCTGCGAACGGCTTAGGGGGATTCTCATTTCTCCAAGCCCTCTCCCGCATGTATTGCCTGTACACATTTTGACCATGGCCATTCTGACTGGTGCGGAGTGATACCTTACTGTAGGCTGCATTTCCCTTTCTCAGATCCTTAGCGATGTACATCATATTTCCTTGCGTGTGTGTATTTTTAAGAACACTGGGAATAGAATGTACCTCTCGTAATTGGCTCGTGAAAGTGGGCCATGATTTGAATCCTTTTTCAGTGGCCTTTCCCAGGACATTTCTGGAGGGTAGGTGTCATTTACAGCCCATCAGGCCTTTTGCTAAGGAAGTGCCACTAAGCACCGTTTTTTAAGCTGTTGTTACAAGAAGTTTTCACAAGGCTGCAGGATTTTTTTCCAGCATGGTCTGGGTGGCCAGGAATCCAGAAGATCGGAAAACACGTGTCCCGGAAATTAGATTAGAGTGGAATGTGCCACCAAAAACACCCAAGGGATTGTGTCACATTACTTCTTCTCCCTAACCCTCCAACCACTTGACAGATCTCCATCCCTGCAAAATCGCCGAGATGAGAGTGTTGCCGTTAGGTAAGTGGGGCAAATCTGAGGTAGGAGTCTGGAGGAGGGAACCCCAGCACCAAGAGACCTGGACACCGGGTGTTTTAACAGTGCTCTTCTAGCCACAGGGTCCATCATCCTTTGGGTTCATTGTGCTTGGCTAGCTGTAGGAAGGTACTCCACGATGTGGAGATAGTGGTGCCGTCCAGAGTGGACGAGGCACTACAGCTGCACGTGGGACCGCTTTGCTGGCAAATCCTCTCCAGCTGCCTCGGTCCCACCACAGTCCAGCTTTGGGACCCAAGCCTGCTCACCCTCCAAGGATGTGACTCCAGGCCAGATCACCGAGGCCTGAGGGGAATAGGGTTGCATTCTTTTATTTTATTATTAATTGAATTTTTATTTTATAGTGCAACGTGCTTAATTACTGTGTTGTGTCTTTTTAGCTCTACAGACGCTTGATTCCATTATATATGTACATATATCTATTCTCTTTTGGATTGTGTTCCCCTGAAGGTTATTCCACAGTGTTGGGAACAGTTGCCTGAGTTCAACATAGGTACTAGCTGGTATCGGTTTGATATACATTAGTGTGCATATGTTAATCCCAACCTCCTAGTTTATGCCTTCCCCAACCTTCTCCATGTGGTACAAATTCGCTTCTACGTCTGTGACTCGGTCTGTGTTTTGTAAATTATAGTTTATTTGTATCAAGTTTTAAAGCCCACCGATAAGTGATATCCCAGGATATGTGCCTTTCTCTGTCTAACGTACTATCCTGAATGTGATGCAATCTAGGTCGTTCCATGTTGCTGTAGTTGGCAGTTTTTCATTCTTTTTTATGGCTGTTTAATACTCCGCTGTATCTATGTACCACATCTTCTTTTTTCAATCTCTGTTGATGGGCCGTTTGGTGGGTACCATATCTGGGCTATTATACATAGGTTTGCAAGGAAAATAGAGGTGCCGGTGTGATTTGCAACGATGGTGGTCTATGCATATCTGTCTAGGAGGGTCATTGGGTGACCATACGGTAGTTCTCGGTGTATTTATTTAGGGAACCTCCATGCTGATTTCCATAATGCCAGTTTCCAATCTGCAGTCCTGCGAACGGCTTAGGGGGATTGTCATTTCTCCAAGCCCTCTCCCGCATGTATTGCCTGTAGACATTTTGACCACCGTCATTCTGACTCTTGCAGGGTGATACCTTGCTGTAGGTTGCATTTCTCTTTCTTAAATACTTAGCGATGTAGATCACTTTTCCAAGTGTGTGAGTTATTTTTTAAGAACACTGGGAATAAAATGTACCTGTGGAAATTGGCTTGTTGAAAGTGGGCCCTGATGTGCATCCTTTTTCAGTGACCTTCCCCAGGACATTTCTGGAGTGTAGGTGTCATTTGCAGCGCCGATGACTTTTTGATTATGAAGTTCCCCTAAGCACCGGTTTTTAAGTTGTTGTTACGAGAAGCGGCCAACGATCAGCAAGATTTTTTTCAAGCAGAGTCCAGTTATCTGGGAATCCAGACGTTCGGAAAATTCGTGTCCCAGAATTTAAAGTAGAGCAGAATGTGCCACAACAAACACCCAAAGGATTGTGTCACATTACTTCTTCCCCCTTACCCTCAACCTCTCAACAGATCGCCATCCCGGCAAAATCGCCGAGATGAGAGTGCTGCCGTCAGTAATTGGGGCGACACTGAGGTAGGAGGTGGACGTGGGAACCCCAGCACCAAGAGACCTGGACACAGCGTGGCTTCACAGCGCTCTTCCAGCCACAGGCTCCATCATCCTTTGGGTTCATTGTGCTTGGCTAGCTGTAGGAAGGTACTCCACGATGTGGAGATAGTGGTGCTGTCCAGAGTGGACGAAGCACTACAGCTGCACGTGAGGCCCCTTTGCTGGCAAATCCTCCCCCGCTGCCTCGCTCCCAACACGGTCCAGCTTTGGGACCCAAGCCTACTGAGGCTCCAGGGATGTGACTCCAGGCCAGGTCACCGAGGGCTTAGGGAATGCAGGTGGTGTTCCTTTGTTTTAAATTGAATTTTTATTTTATGATGGAACATCCTTAATTTACGCTGCTGTGTTTCATTGGCTGTAGAGCCACTTGAATCCGTTATACATGTATATATATCTATGTTGTTTTCAATTCTCTTTCCATTTAGCTTATTGCAGAGTGTTGGGAACAGTTGCCTGAGTTCAACTTAAGTCCTGGCTGGTATTCTGTTTTACATATATTAGTGTGCATATGTGAATCCCAATCTGCTAGTTTATGCCTCCACCCAACCTTCTCCCTTTGGTACGCATTCTTTGGTGTCTACGTCTGTGACTAGCTTTCTGTGTTGTAAAGTATAGTTTATTTATATCAAGTTTTAAACCCTACCCATAAGTGATATCCTATGATATGTGTCTTTCTCTGTCTAACACACTATCGTGAATGTGATCAAATGCAGGTCCTTCCATGTTGCTGTAGTGGGCATTTTTTCATTCTTTTTTATGGGTGCGTAATCCTCCATTGTCCATATGTACCACATCTTCTTTTTACATTCCTCTGTGGGTGTGCAGTGTGGTTGCTGCTGTATCTGGGCTATCATACATAGCTCTGCAGGAATGAAGGGGAGCTTTTACTGTTCAGAATATTCCTTCCACATGATGAGTCATTTGTCTTCCACTGCTTTCAGTATTTCAATATCCTGTTAAAAAAATTTTTTTTTATATTGAAGTATAATTGATTTACAATGTTGTATTAGTTTCAGGTGTACAGTAAAGTGATTTCATTTTATATATATATATATAGTTTTTCAGATTGTTTTCCCATGTAGGTTTTTACAAGGACTGAGTAGAGTTCCCTGTGCCACATACATTAGGTTCTTGTTGATTATCCATTTTATGTGTAGTAGTGTGTATATGTCAGTCCCAACCTCCCAATTTATCCCTCCCTCCACAAGTTTCCCCTTTGATACTTTCTGTTTCTCTACCTGACCATTTAATGATGTTGATCATTCAAGTTTTCTAATTCTCTCCTCTGCCTTCTCTCACCCTGTTGAACATGTATACTGTTTTTTTGTGTTTTTGTTTTGTTTTGTTTTTGTTTTTTATACTCTCATCTCCAATTTCTATTTGGTTCATATTTATCATTTCTACTTTTTTGATATTCTCATTTTTTCATATATTGTTTTCCTCATTTTCTTTAATCCTTTGCCGCCTTAGCTCTTCAGTCACTTCAAAGAGACTTGTTATACAATATTTAAGGGGATGCTTTCTGTTAATTGATTTTATTCCTTGAATGAACTGTATTTTCCTGTTACTTTTTATGCCCCGTGTTTTTTGTTGAAAATTGGGCATTTGACTATTGTAATTTGGTAGCTTTGGATATTAGCACCTAATCTTTTCCTGAGGTTTCCTGTTTTATTTTTGAATTATTGAAGGCAATAGTAAAATTTCTGAGATTTTTCAAACTACTTTTCAAAGACTGTTCTTTTAAAAATGTGATTACTAAAGTTTCTCTTATTTTGTCTCTTTACCTTTTTCTTATCACGTTGTTTTTTAGAATTGTCTTGTGTCTATAGAAAAATAGAGCAGAAGGTACAGAGAGTTTTATATACCTCATGCCCCTCACAAGAATAACTTCCTCTATTATGAATATCCCATACCAGAGTGATACTTTTATTTAAATTTAAGCACCTACCTTGATATAGCATTATCAAAAAACAGTCCAAAGATTATATTAGTGTTCACAGTTTGTGTTGTATATTTTACAGGTTTGAACAAATGTAGAATGAATGTATTTACCATTATAAGATCAGAAAGAGGAATTTCACTGCCTAAATATCCTCTTGTTGGTTCCCTCTTTTCCCTGTACCAGATCCTGGCAGCCACTACTTTTTTGACAGTTTCCAAAGTTGTACCTTTTCCAGAATATCATATAGTTTCAATGATACATTATGTACTTTTTTTCCCCCCATTTTTCACTTACTTGCATTGAAGTTTCCTCTGTCTTTTCATGCCTTGATACTTTAGTTATTTTTAGTAATAAATAATATATCTGTATATGTATACATCACAGTATATTTTTCCATTCATCAACTGAAGGAATTTTTGGTTGCTTCCATGTTTTTTCAATAATAAATAAAGCTGCTATAAATGTTTATGTGCAGATTTTTGTGCACCTATAAGCTTTCAAGTCCTTTGGGTAAGTAACAAGGAAAATGATTCTTGAATCATAGGGTAAGAATACATTTAGTTTTGTAAGAAACCATCAAAGTATCATGTGAAGGGGCTGTACTATTTTTTCAACTTTTAACCGTTTGTATTAAATTATTTTTTCAAGCTTTATTGAGCTAACTTTATGTATAACATTGTGTAAATTTAAGGTATACATGTGTTGATTGGATACACTTAGATATACATTTAAAGATTTGTATTTGATTACCATCAGAGTATTAGATAACACCTACATCATGCCACATATTATTTCTTTTAAGGGATGAGAACATTTAAAATCAAGTTTCTTAGCAACTTTCAAGTATATAGTAGGAATTGTTACCTATAAGTACAATACTGTGCAAGACATAACCATAATTTACTAATCTTCCTACTGAAAATTGTGCTCTTTGACCATCTTCCCATGTCCACCAACCCCCATCCATTGGTAAACACCATTCTACTTCCCATTTCTATGAGTTTGACTTTTTTGATTCCACATATGATATAGTAGTTGTATATTTGTAACTTATCTCACTAAATATAGTGTCTTCAAGCTTCATCTATATTGTTTCAAGTGGAAAGATTTTGTTCTTTCTCATGGCTGAATAATATTCCATTGTACACATAAGTACCATATTTTTTATCCGTTCTTTCATCGATGGATGAAAAGATGTTTTGTGCCTTGGCTATTATGAATAATGCTAAACATGGGAGTGCAGGCATAGTTTTGATATCCTTTTTTATTTCCTTTGGATATATAGCCAGAAGTGAGACTGCTGGATCATATAATGGTTCTATTTCAATTTTTTGAGAAGACAAGTACTGTCATTCATAATGGCTGAACCAATTATAATCCTACCACCAACAATGCAGAAATGTTCCCTCTTTCCACATCTTTCCAACAATTTATATATGTTTATTTTTCTAAGAGGTTTGAGGTCATATCTCATAGTGGTTGTCATTTGCATTTCCTTGATGCTTAGTGATGTTCAGCAGCTTTTCATGTACCTCTTGGACATTTGTATGTCTTCTTTGGAATAACATCTGTAGAGTTCCTCTGCCCATTTTTAGTTGGATTGTTAGTCTTTATTATCGAGTTGTGTAATTATTTACATGTTTTGGCTCTTAACCCTTACCACGTATGTGGTGTCCAAGGTTTTATCCCATTCTGTTGGTTGCCCATTCATTTTGTTGATTGTTTCTTTTGCTGCACAGGCTTTTAGTTTAATGCAACCCCACCTGTTAAGTTTTGCTTTTGTTGTTTATGCTTTTGGTGTTATATCCAAAAATCCTTGCAAAAACCAATGTCAAAGAGATTTGTTTTATGTTTTCTAGCTTTACGGCTTCAAGTTCTACATTTATCTTCTATACATTTCAAGTTAGTTTTTGTATGTAGTACAAGAGATGGGTCTAATATTATTTTTTTTAATTAATTTTTTATTTCTTTATTTTTGACAGCGTTGGGTCCTCATTGCTGCGTGCGGGCGTTCTCTAGTTGCATCAGGTGTGGGCTACTGTTCATTGCAGTACATGGGCTTCTCATTGCGGTGGCTGCTCTTGTTGCAGAGCACGGGCTCTAGGCACATGGGCTTCAGTAGTAGTGGCATGCGGGCTCAGTAGTTGTGGTGCAGGGGTTTAGTTGCTCCGTGGCATGTAGGATCTTCCCGGACCAGGGCTCTAACCCATGTCCCCTGCATTGGCAGGTGGATTCTTAGCCACTGAGCCCCCAGGGAAGTCCCTAATATTATTTTTGAGTATATGCTTATCCAGTTTTGTCAATGACATTAATTTGGTAAAGAAACTGTCCTTTTCCCACTAAGAATTCTTAGCTCCCTTGTCAAATATTAGTTTACTATGTGCAGTGGATTATTTCTGGACTCTCAGTTCTGTTCCATTGGTCTATTTGTTCATTTTTAGCCCAGTACCATTCTGTATTGATTACTATAGTTTTGTATTATAGACAGAAATCGATAAGTGTTAGGCCTTAAGCTTTTTACTTTTTTAGGATTGCATCACTATTAGGGATTTTTATTGTGATTTATACAAAATTTTGTATTTTTTTTTTCTATTTGTGTGAAAATGTCATTGTAATATTGATAGGTTTTGCATTGAATCTGTAGATTGTTTTGGATTCTATGAACATATTAACAAAACTTATTTTCCCAATGCATACACATGGCATTTCTTCCATTAGTTTGTATATTCTTCCATTTCTTTTATCAGGATCTTGTATGGTTTAGTGCACAGAACTTTACCTTTTTGGCTAAGTTTATTCCTAAGAATTTTATTGTTTTTGAGGGCTTTGATAATGGGATTGTTTTCTTCATTTCTATTTCAGCCACTTTTAGTACAGAGAATGCAATTGAATTTTAAAGTTTTATGTGAAAATTATATTTGAACTTCTGTATACTCTGCAGCATGCTCACCATCAAAAATTTAGGTTCAGCCTATTACCGTACAGTTGCCCCCTTTACACATTTTGCTTTTCCCTCTTCTTCCCCTCTGGTAACCACTGCTCTGTTCTTTGTATCTACATGTTTATTTTTGTTTGGTTTGATTTATGTATTCATTCACTTTTATATTCCTCATGTGACTGACATCATTTGGCATTTGTATTTGTCCACCTGACATTTTACTAAGCATCATACACTCAAGGTTCATCCACATTGTTATAAATGGTAAGATTTTGTATTTTTTAAATTTTGTATGTTTTCAATTTTTAAATATTTTATATTTTAAAATGTTATAGTGTTACATATATAAAACTATATAGTTGTATGTAGTTATATTAAAGTATATATAAAACTATAGTTATAGTTTTATATATAAATATATATATTTTGTATATATTTATCATATAATTTATAATACATATATAATTTAATATATTGTATATATTATCCCCTTATTAGTCATCAGTCTATTCTGATTTTCTATTTCTTTATTATTACGAAAATGTGTTCACTTCTAGGTTGTCCAATTTGTTAGTGTATAGCTTTTCATAATATTTTCTTATAATATTTTGTATTTCTGTTGTTGTTTTTTATAACTTCTCTCTTATTTCTCATTTTATTTATCAAAGCCTGCTCTTTTCTTAGTAAGTATAGCTAAAGTGTTGTCAATTTTGTTTATCTTTTCAAAGAACCAGGCTTTTAGTTTTATTGATTTTTTTCCACTGTCTTTTGTCTGAATTGTATTTATTTCTGCTCTGATCTTTATTTCCGTTCTTCTATTGACTTTAACCTTTACTTGTTTTTTCATTTTCTGCTCTTTTAGGTGTAAAGTTATATTGCTTGAGATTTCTTACTTCTTGAGGTAGGCCTGGATTGCTACAAACTTTTCTCTTTGTACAACTTTTGCTGCATTTCATAGATTTTGGTATGTTGTATTTTTATTTTCATTTATCTTTAGGGTTTTAAAATTTCTTCTTTGATTTCTTTCTTGACCCATAGTTGACCCACTAGCATGTTATTCAGTCTTCACATATTTGTGATATTTTCCCAGCTTTCTTCTTGCAGTTGATTTGTAGTTTCATACCACTGGGATCAGAAAAGACGCTCTATATGATTTCAATTTTCTTAAATTTATTGAGACTTTCTAACATATAGTTTATACTTTAGAATGTTCCACATGTACCTGAAAAGAATGTGTATTCTGCTGCATTTCCATGGAATAATCTGTATAAATCTATTAAATCTGCATGGTATAATGTTTCACTAAAAGTCACTGTCTCCTTGTTTACTTTCTGTCTGGATGCTCCACCCATTGATGAAAGTAGAGTGTTAAAGTCCCCTAATATTATTGTGTTGCTCTCATTTTTTTCTCTTTAGGTCTATTAGTAATTGCTTTATACATTTTGGTGCTCCTATGTTACATGCATGTATATTATTAACTGTAAGATTTTCTTGATGAGTTGTCCCCTTCCTTATAATGTAATGTCTATATATTTTGATTACCTTTTATGGCTTGAAGTTTATTCTGTCTGATATGAGTGTGACTGTGCCTGATATGAGGATGACTATTCACCTAATGTGCCTGCTTTCGTTTGTCTGACATTTCCTTGGATTATCACCGTCCCTTCTATTCTTTCACTTCGAGACTATGTTTGTCTTTAACACTGAGAAGAGTCTTCTGGAGGCAGCAGGGTCTCGTGTTTTAATCCATTCAGCCACTCTGTGTCTTTTGAATAGTTAATGCAAGCTATTTACATTTGAATGAATATTGATAAATGAGAACTTATGACTGCCAGTTTGTCTTTTCTTTTCCGGTGGCAGTGTATCTCCATTGTTTAATTTTTCTTGTGTTTCTGTCTGCCATTTTAGTTTCATCATTCCTCTGCTCTAGATTTATATGATATGGTTACTATGAGATTTATACAAAATGTCTCATAGATAAAATAGTTCTTTTTCTGAACATAGCATCTTATCATCACTCGCCTATACCAGTTCTGGACATAGCATCTTACCATCACTTGCCTATACTTTTCCTCTTCCCCTTTTATGTTTTATTGTCTCAAATTATTTTTTTATGTTGTGAGTTTGTTAACAAGTTGAAGTAGAGTTATTTTTACTACTTTTTGTCTTTTAACCTTTGTGCTATAGTTGTGTTTAACGAATAACAATATAGAATTTTAGTTTCCTGACTCTATTTGTCATCTTACTGAAAGTTTTGCCTTTCATTTCAGGCTGAAGAAGTTTGCTCTGAAAAAAGAAAAAAAATTTTTTTTTCTTGTAAGATGGGACTAAAGATGATACATTCCCTCAGCTTTTGTTTGTCTGACAAAATTTATTTCTTCTTTGTGCCTGAATGATAACGTTTCTAGATACAGTATTTTGGGGTAATAATTTTTATCTTTCAGTATTTTGAGGTCTTATTCCATTCTATCCTGGCCTCTACAGTTTCTGCTGGGAAATCTGCTGGTTGCCTAATGGGTTTTCCTCTGTAGGTACCATTGGTTTTTTTCCTGGCTGCCTTTAAAATTCTTTCTTTGTCATTAACTTTTGACCGTTTTAATATAATGTGTTTTGGAAGCTGCCTTTTTGCATTGAGGTAAGTAATTAGGTGTTCTCTCAGCTTCATGTCTTGTATATCCAGTTTTTTCCCCCAAGTTTGAGAAGCTCTTAGTTATTATTTCTTAAATAACCTCTCTGCTCCCTCTCCCTCTCTTTTCCTCCTGTGATACCCATTATCCTAATGCTGCCCTTCCTAATAAAGTCATATTTTTCACATAGAATATCTTTATTTAAAAAATATTTTAATTCTTCTCTTGCAGTTCTCCTGGTTTTACCTCCTCTATGTGTTCTAGTCCAATAACTTGTTGTACAGAAGTGTGGAATTCTCAGGTAAACTGGTGTGCTGGGCAGAGGTTCCTTTGTTGAATTACATGTGTTTTACTTTTTGTATACTGAAGGGGAGATACAAAGGGAGCATCACACTTTGCTAGGATGCTGATGTCACTCTGCAGCTAATTTGTGTGTGGTGATTTTATATCCGGCAACGTTACTGAATTTTTTGATTAGTTCCAATTGATTTCTGATTGAGTCTTTATGATTTTCTATACATATGATTATTTTATTTGCATAACAGGACAATTTTATTTTTTCTTTTCTGACTTAGATACCATTTAATTATTTATCTTGTCTGATTGCTCTAGAAAGTATTTTTAGTACTATTCTAAACAAGAGTGGCAAGAGTGGGCATAATTTGTCTTGCTCCTGATCTTAGAAGAAAAGCTTTAAACCTTTTACATTGAGTATTATTTTAGTTATGGGATTGTCAGAAATAGCCTGTATTCTGTCCAGTTATGTTCTTTCATACTTACTTTGTGTTTTTATTATGAAAAACTGTTGTAATTTTAATATGATATATCGTATTTATTAATTAGCATAAATTAAACCATTCTTGCATTTTAGAGATCAATTCCACTTTGTTACGGTGTATGATACTTTTAATATAATGTTGAATTCAGTTTGCAAGTATTTTGTTGACGATTTTTGTGTCTACATTTATCAGAGATATTGGCCTGTAGTTTTCTTTTTTGTAGTTTCCTTATCTAGCTTTGGTATCAGAATGTTACTGACTTCATAAAATAATTTTGCAAGTGTTCCTTCCTGTTCAGTATTTTTTAAGAGTTGAGAAGGATTGTTTTTACTCTTTCTATTAAATGTTGAAAATGAAACCATCGCATTTTCTGACTTTGTTGTTGTTGTTCATAGCTATTTGTTACAAATTCCATCACCTGAACTTGACTGCTTGTATTTTCTCTTTATTCTTTATTCAGGCTGGGTAAGTTTTTGTCTATGGAAATGTATACTTTTCTTCTAAGTTATCTCATTTGTTGGTATATCATTTTTATTCTAGTCTCATGATTATTCATTTTGTGGTAACAGTTGTAATGTCTTCTCATTTCTGATTTTATTTACTTGAGTCTTTTTTTTTTCTTTGTTAGTCTAACTAAAAGTTTGTAAATTTTGTTTCTCTTTTCAAAAACCGGGCTCTTTTTCTTGTTGTTTTGTATCTTTTCTATTGTTTTTCTGATCTTTATGTATTTCTGCTCTACTGTTATTTTATTCCTTCTTTTAACTGTGAGTTAAGTTTGTTTCCTCCATCTGATTCCTAGAGGTGTAAACTTAAGTTGTTTGTTTTAGATCCTTTCTCTTAATATACATGTTTACTACTATAAGCTTTTCTCTTAGAACTGTTTTTACAACATTCCACAGGTTTTGGCATGTGGTGTTTCCATTTTCATCTGTTTCAAAATATTTTTTAATTTTCTTTTCATTTCTTCTTTGACTTACTGACTGTTCAGGATTGTCTTTAACTACCAATGTTTGTAGATTTTCAGTTTTTCTGGTTGTTGATTTCTAGTTTTATACCATTGTGGTCAAAAAGGTGTTTGGTCTAATTTTATTACTAATTTTGCTAAGAATTGTTTTGAGCCTACTACATAATCTCTTCTGGAGAAAATTCCTTTTGCACTACTGCTGTTGAATTCCATCTCTTCTACATGTTTGTTAGGTCCATTTGGTCCATTGTATGATTCTAGACCAAGGTGTTTCTTTGTTGATTTTCTCTCTGGATGATATACCTTTTTTTTTTTAATGCAAATGTTTTTTCTCCTCTTAAAATTAATTAATTAATTAATTTGGTTGCACTGGGTCTTAGTTGTGGCAGGCGGGTTCCTTAGTTGTGGCATGTGAACACTTAGTTGCAGCATGCATGTGGGATCCAGTTCCCTGACCAGGGATCGAACCCGGACCCCTGCATTGGGATCACAAGGTCTTAACCACTGCACCACCAGGGAAGTCCCTGGATGATATATCTTTTGATGAAAGTGGGGTATTGAAATTTCCGGCTATTATTGTGTTGTTGTACTTTTTTCCCTTCAGATTTCTTAGTATTTGCATAGTATGTTGTTAAAAAATAAACTGAGTAAGTATGAAGAACTAATTGGGTATATTGAATGATTCTTGAGATGGGCAGCACCTCATCTGGCAAGCAGAGAAATACTCCAGGGAGAGGTAGAAAATGAAAGGCTTTTAGAAAGAAGTGTGGGACAAGTAAGTCATGAGCAAAAGAAAAATGAATATTTATTGGAGATAAGTAAGAGTTCAAGTGACAAGAGGTTTTCATTGGTGGAGCTGTGGCATATCCATTGACTGGACTTGTAGCTGGGGAGAAAAAAAACTTTCTTCTTCCTGCAGGAGTAGTAATGTAGTAGCACTTACTGTTTGAGAGTGTAAGGTATGTCCCTTATATGGTTCTGTAATTGACATCTTCCTATTTGGTGTAATTGGCAATGAGTGGTCAGATGTGAAAAGTTCTTCCAGAGGCCTTCCCAACTCTAATTTTAGTTCAGGTTTTCCTTTATTAATTTTCACAATAGTTAGGGTCTCCATGTTGGGTGCATATTTATTTACAACTATTATCTTCTAATGAGTTGATCCCTTTAACGTTATATAATGACCTTATATAATGTTATAATGACCTTATATAATGTTATAATGACCTGTAACATTATACACGATCTTCTTTATCTCTTGTTACCATTATTGGCTTAAAGTCCATTTTCGCTGATGTAATATAGCTGCACCCACTTTTTTACACGTCCACTTGCATGGAATAACTTTCCACCACTTCACTTTGAGTTTATGTGTGTCTTTAGAGCTAAAGTGAGTCTCATGCATGCAGCATATAATGAGCCATATTTTTCTATGTCTTCAACCCCTCTGTGCTTTTTGATTGGAGAATTCAAATCATTTATATTAAAGTAGTTATTGATATATAAGGACTTCCCAATGCCTTATAAATTGCTCTCTGGCTGTATCGTAGTTCCCTTCTTCTCTTCCTCTTCTCTTGCTGTGTTTCTCTGTGAGGTGCTGATTTTCTGTAGTCGTATGCTCCGATTTCCTTTTCTTGATCTTTTATGAATCTAGTATGGATTTTTGCCCACTTGTTACCATGAGTCTTGTATAACACATTGCATGTATAGTACGCTGATAACAACTTAAATTGCATAGAAAACTCTAAACTTTACTCTCCCTTTTTGTTTTTAATGTTACAATTTGCCTCCTTTTATATTATTATTAACAAATTATAGTAGCTATATTTATATTCGACACTTTTGTCCTTTAATGTTTATATTGTAGTTAAGTCATTAATAATCAACCTATTACAGTATTAGAGTTTTCTGAATTTGACTATACATTTTCCTTTGCCAGTGTGTTGTACAGTTTTACATGTTTTTACATTACTAGTGTCCTTTCATTTCAGCTTGAAAAACTCAAATCAACATTTCTTGTAATAAAAGTCCAAAGGTAATAAATTCCCTCAGCTTTTGTTTTCTGGAAAAGTCTTTATTTCTGAAGGATAACTTTGAGTGATAATATTCTTGGTTGATAGTGTTTTTCAGTGTTTAGAGTTTATTATTCCACTCTCTCCAGCTGAGAAACTTACTGATAGATGTGGTTTCCTTTGTAGGTAAAGACTTTTTTTTTTCTTCCTAATTTAGGATTTTTCTTTGTCTTTGAGGTTTATGGTGTTTTAGTTACACCTTGGAGAAGATCATTGGATTGAAGTACTGACTTATTAGCTTCATGAACCTGAATATCCAAATTTCTCCCCGGGTGTGGAAAGTTCTCAGTCATTATTTCTTTAAATAAGCTTTCTGCCTTTTTCCTCTCTTCTTCAGGAACTCCAGTAATTCAGATATTGGTTTTCTGATGGTGTCCCATAGACCACAGAGAATTTTTCCCCACCCCACTCTTTTAAATTTATTTTTCCCTCCTGAGAATAGTTGATTTCAAAGTTCCTATTCTCTGTATCACTGATTCTTCTTTTTGTATATTCTGCTGAATCTGTAAATCGGCGACATTTTTTCTTAATTACAAATTTAATTTTACTATGAATGATCATTCTGTTCAGATTTTCTATTTCTTCCTGACTCAGTCTTGGATGAGCATGGCTGTAGAAATTTATCCATTTCTTCCAGGTTGTCCAATTTGTTAGTATATAACTCTTCCTAGAATTTTCTTGTGATTGTTTATGTTTCTGTGATATCAGTTGTAGTTTCTACTCTTTCATTTCTTATTTTGTTTACTTGAGTCCTCTCTCTTTTTTCTTGATGAGTCTGGATAATGTTTGTCAGCTTTCTTTATCTTTAAAAAAATGCACAAAACTTGAGGCTTGCTGATTTTCTTTAGTGGTATGTGTCTGATTTTTCCTCTCTAGTTTTTATGTAACTGTTGTAGGTTTTTGCTTGGTGGTTACTATCAGGTTCATATATGTTAATCTATAACTATATCTACTTGTTTTAAACTGGTAGTCATTTAAGTTCAAATACCTTCTAAAACATCCCCACCCCACCCCCCATTTTGTGTTTTAGATGTCATATTTTATGTTTTCATGTTTATGCCTTTACTGTTTGTTGTGGTCATAGTTGATTTTACAATTAATTTTTTGTCTTTTAATCTTTGAACTAGCTTATTTAAATTGTTGACCCTCAGTCTCTACTATATATTTGCCTGTACATGTGGGATTGTTTCCTAGCTATAGATATTTATTTCTTAGTATAGCTTTTTCTCTTCTACTTAGAGAAGGCTTTTTTTTTTCATTTTTTATAGGATAGGTTTAGTATTGATGAATTCTTTTAGTTTTTGCTTGTCTGAGATGTTCTTTATCTTTCCTTCTATTTCAAATGATAACCTTGCTGGGAAGAGTATCCAGGGTTGCAAGTTCTGTTTCAGCATTTTGAATATATCATACCACTCCTTTCTGGCCTGCAAAATTTCTGCAGAAAAATTAGCTGATAACCTTGTAGATGTTCCCTTGTATGTGTCTTTGTTATTCCCTTGCTGCCTTTAGAATTCTCTGTCTTTAACTTTTGCCATATTTTAATATGATATGTCCTGCTGTGAGTTTCTTTGGGTTCATCTTGTTTGGGAACCTCTGTGATTTCTGTACCTGGAAATCACGGGTACAGAAGTATCTGTTTCCTTCTTCAGGTTCAGAAATTTTTGCCACATTTCATCAAACACACTTTTGATTCTTCTCTATCTTCTTTTTCTTTTGGGACCCCTATAATGCAAACATTGCAATGCTTGATATTGTATCAGAAGTACTTTAAACCTTTCTCATTTATTTAAACTTGTTTTTCTTCTTGTTGTGCTTATTGCATGATTTCCATTATTCTGTCTTCCAGATCAATTATGCATTCTTCTTTGTCACCTAATCTGTTGTTAGTTCCTTCTAGTGAGCTTTTTATTTCAGTTATTGTATTCTGTTGTTCTGACAGTTGTTTCTTTTTGTTGTTGTTTTTAAAATTTTCTAGTTCCTTGGTAAAAGTCCCATTGTGTTCATCTATTCTTTTCCCTAATTTACTTATCATTCTTCCTAGTAATTGTTTAAACTCTTTATCTGGTAAATTATTTCTGTTCCATTATTTGTTTTTTTCTTGTTCCTTTGATTGAAAGAAATTCCTCTGTATTCTCATTTTGGTTAAAGTTCTGTGTCTCTATGAAATTAGCTGAAACTGTTACCTATTGCAGCCTTGCAGAGGTGTCCTTGTTTGGCAGTATCCGTATACAGTCTGTGTGTGCCCAGTGCCTTTGGTAGGAGAGCTGGATCTGACAGGAACACAAATCATGTCTTTCCCCCAGAGCGTCCTGGCAGTTTTCACCAAGGTAGGAGGTGGGACTGGAAGTGGAAAGGCTAGAGCCAGAGCCTGGTGTGAGCTGGGGCTTTTCCTCTGACAAGTGGCAATGTCACACCATTGGTGGTGGAATAAGGTCCCAAGTTTCTGAAGCAGAAGCCCTGAGGGTCAGGTTCAAGGGGTGCACCCATTCCCTCTAAGTGTGTGCTCTCCCCCCTTTCAGTACTTGCACTGTCACCTTAGAGGGGAGCATTGCTGGAGCAAGTATGGTCACTTGGCATGGGTCTGGGTATGGACTGTTGTGGCTGTGGCCTGGGACCACTTCTAATCTGCTGACTTCATAAGTGCGTATAACATCTGCCCCCTCCACACTTACCTGTTTCAGTCTGAGCCATCTTTGTCCCTCACACTGAGCACTCCACTCAGCTGCTGCAGCCCTTGACCTAGTGTGGTACTGCATCTGAAGCAAGTGGAGCCTGAGCAGGTGCTTGGCTGAGACTGGGGCATGCACCAGAGTGATTGCAGAAAACATCCAAAGTCCAGTGCAGTTTCAATTTGCTTGCTCTGCCTTGTTTTGTAAGTAAGTATGTATATTCTCTTCATTAGTGGAGTCTAGGTCTCTTACAGCCCTCCTGGTAGTCCCACTGGTTTTCTAACAGCTAAGGGGACTTATCTTCCTGGTGTTGGGCTCCAGGGCTGGAGCCAATATATAACTTGGACAGCTCACTGCTCAGGGAGGGTGTCCCTCCTTTTCTGTGTCCTCTCCCAGGGGCATAGGTCCCAACTTGATTGCTTGTCTTCCCTTCCTGCAACATTCTGTGTAAATCTTTCTTACAGCCTTGGTTGTACTTATTCATTGAGGGAGGTGAGTTTCATATCCTCCTACTTTACCGTCTTGACTTCAATACTTCTTTTCCTTGTCTTCAATTTATACTTTTTTTTTTTTTTTTGTGGGAGGGGAGATGGTGTTGCTGTACATAGTATTGTTCTTGTAATTTCAGTTTCAAATTCTACTGTGTTTATTGCTGTTATAAAAGAAAGTAATTGACTTTTTAATGGTAACCTTGTATCTGGCAAACTTGCTATTTCTTGTCAATTGTTTTGGACCTTCTAGATGTATTATTATGTCATCTGTAAACAAAGACTTTTATTTTTTCCTTCCCAATCTGTATACCATTTATTTATTTATTATTTATTTTTATTTATTTATTGTCATTTTGCATTAGCCAGACTTCAAGCATGATGTTGAAGAGCAATGGAAGGTGGAAACCTCTTTGTCTTTTTCTTCATCTTTATATAAAGGCTTTGGTTTCTCATCATTAAGTATAATGTTATCTGTAGAATTTTTGTAAATATTCTTTAATAAGTTAAGGAATTTCTCTTCTATTTCTAGTTCACTAAGCTTTTTTTACATTAAATGGGTATTAAGATTTTGTCAAAGTCTGTTACTGTACCTATTGTATAATCATTTTTTTTTTCCTGTTTAGGACTGTTAATATAATGGAATACATTAACTAATTTTTAAATGTTGAACCAGCCTTGCATACTTGAGATAAACGCAACTTGGTTGTAGCAGGTAATTTTTTGTACATTGCTGGATGTGATTTTCTAATATTTTTATAAGGATGTTTGTGATCATGACCATGAGATATTGGTTTGTAGTTCTCTTTTTCTTTTTTTTTTATAATTTCTTTGCTTGGTTTGGGTGTTAAGTTAATTTTAGCCTCAAAGAATGAGTTAGAATTTATTTTATCTGCTTCTTTCTTCTGAGAGAGATTGTTGAGGATTGCTCTAATTTATTTCATAAATGTTTGATAATAGAATTTCAGTGAAGTCATCTGGCCCCAGTGCTTTCTGTTTCATAAAGTTATAAATTACATATTAGGGGCAGAGATCAAGATGGTAGAATAGAAGGACATGGAGCTCCCTTTCTTCAACAAATACATCAAAAAATACATCTACATGTGGAAAATTCTCACAGAATACCTAAAGAACACTGGCAGAAGATCTCATACAACCAAAGCTGCAAGAAAGATTGCCACATAACTGGATAGAACAACAACCACAACAAAGGCGGGATGGGACTGGCACCCCTGGGAGGAAGCTGTGAAAGAGAAAATTTACCTCACCCTGGAAACACCCTTCAGTGGCTGGGAGATCAGCTGGGACAGATTGGGAGCTTCAGAGGCTCAAAGAAGGGTGCAGCAGCTGGCTTGCAGCAGACAGTACAGGGAGAGACCAGCACAAGTCATGGCCACCTCCCTGCACTTACCAGCCTGAGACATATGCCTGCTTGTGGGCACAGCAGCTGGGTGCTGAAACGCAAGCTTCAGAGGACGTACCCAGGGAAAGGACTAGGTTTGGCTGTGTGGAGACAGCCTGAAGGGCCTGGAGGATGGTCCAGGCCACAACTGGGGGTGAGTGCAGGATGAAGCCCAGATCCACCATAGGAGCCTCACTGTCAACATGCACACAAAGGGAGGGACATTGTCCTGCCATGGCAGCTTCATTCTCAGTGTGTTCACAGCAGGTGGGGCTCCACCTCTATGGACTCTGGGAGCTCAGGGAGTTGCCCATATGCAGAGACAGGGCTGAAATCTGAGCCAATCCTCCATGACTTTGGAGGATTTACTCCACTGGAGGTTTTGTGAGTGTAGCACCTATGGGACTTCCATTACTGGTGCTCCCCGTGGCTGGGACAGTTTGGTGTCAGCAGAAGTGGGCTTTGTGGGCACGTGAACATGGAGGCAGGGCTGGGGTCTGGGCTGATTCCTGGTGCTCCCTTGGTGGGTCTGGCTGTTGTGACTATGATTTCACCAGCACATTTTTGAGTGCAGCACCTGAGCGATCTCCTGGCCAATTGCCCATGTTCCCACAGCTGGGAGGAGGGCAGGCAAGGTCAGTGCCAACAACAGGGTACTTTGTGGTCCTGCACAATGGATGACAGGTGACACCACAGAGCCCACTTCCCAGTGGAGAGCTCCTGTGGAGGAATACTCAGTGGCTCCCCTCCCAGCAGGAGTGCTCCAGTCCTGCCTACCTCACACCACAGCTTAGAATCTGGGGGCTTCTATGCCAACAAATGGGGAGTGGACCCTGCCCTTGACAGGACTGTGACAAGCACAGAGCAAAGAAGAGACCCAGCTCAACATCCAGTGCAGGTTCTGGCTATCCCAACAGCAATCACACCCCCTATCAAAGGAACAATGTTCAGCACAATCTGAAGAAAGACATAGCAGGCATCCATACCAAAAACAGCCCTTGCACCAAAAATGTTAGCCTTACAAGGCTACACAGGGATGCTCCCACATAAAAACAACCTTTAAGACCACAATAGATAAGTGTTTCTCCTAAAGTCATAGATTCAGAGAAATATAAGTAAAATGAGGAAGCAGAGGAAGACTCCCAATTAAAAGACCAAGAGAATTCCCCTGAAAGAATAAACAATAAAACCGACCTCTCCAGTGCACTAGACCCCAAGTTCAAAAAGGAGGTAATAAAAATGCTGAAGGAATTAAGAAAATCTATCAATAGAAATGCAGATTACTATAAAAAGGAACTAGAAACTGTAAAGAGGAGCCAATCAAAATTAGACAACTCAATTGCCAAAATGAAAACTGAGCTAAAGGCAATAAACAAATAGTGAAATAAGTAATGCAGAAGAATGAATAAGTAATCTGGAATATAGAAGAAGAGAAATCACCCGATCAGAACAGCAGACAGAAAGACAAAGAGAGAGAGAGAGAGCGCAATATATGAGACCTATGGGATAATACAAATCCTGTCAATCTATGCAGAGTAGGGATCCCAGAAGAACGAAGAGAAAAAGCGATTGAAAAAGTATTTGAAGAAATTAGGGCTAAATAATGAAAGAGATATCCAGGTACAGGAAGCACAGAGGGCCCCAAACAAGATGAACCCAAAGAGACCTACACCAAGACATATAATTGAAATGACAAAAGTTAAAGAGAGGATTCTAAAGGCAGCAAGAGAAAAACAAAGAGTTAGTCACATGGAAACCCCCATGGGCTATCAGCTGATTTCTATACAGAAACACCAGGAGGGAGTGGCAAGGTATATTCAAAGTGCTGAAAGGGAAAAACCTGCAACCTAAGATACCTACCCAGCAAGCTGATTATTTAGAATAGAAGGAGAAACTAAGAACTTCACAGACAGGAAAAAACTAAAAGAATACAGCAATACTAAGCTTATCCTAAAAGAAATATTGAAAGGTCTTCTCTAAATAGAAAAGCAAGAATCATTTGGAAAGAGAAAATCGCGATCGGAAAAGCAACTTGAAGTTTCGTACGTAGGGGACTTTATATAGATAGATAGATTTATATACTGTAGATCACTTACATAAGCCAGTACATAGGCTTCTTTTTAATTAAAAAAATTTCTCAGGGCCAACAAGAGAGTGAGCAGGCAGCGGGCGGGTGGGCTGACAGACAACAGGCAATATAATAGAAAGGGAGGGAGCTAGTGAGCAGTGAGTGAGCCACTCAGGGTGGCTGCCTCTGAGATCCCTGCCTTCCCTCTGACCCCCCTCCTTGGAGACCACAGTGCCTCTGGTCTCCAGCAGAGCAGACGGGCAGACCTAGCCATGGCCTAATTGCTGAAGGTGGATCGGAAAGTAAAGCTCAGAGCTGATTCTTTCAGGGAGTGGATCACAAGTGAGGCAGAAAATTTGGTGGCAGTTTTTTCCCCAAAGAAACTGTTAGAACATAATAGTTTTTTTTGAAGGAACCAAGCCTAAACACCCCTGACCTAATTCAGATCCACTCAGACATGAATCTTCCAGTCCCTGAACCCCTTCTTCTCACCAATAGCCATGAGGGACTGAATAGTCCCATTTACAAGAGGTAAAGTTTGGGTGAATGTGAAGAGGCCTTCCAAGGAACCAAGGTGTTTGTGATGCCCAATGGGATGCTAAAAAATCGACCAGCAGCTGGTGGACATTATTGAATAAGTGAAGCCTGAGATTCGGGTGCTGACTGAGAAATGCAACATGGTCAAAATGTGGGTACAGCTCCCGATTCCTAGGTTAGAATATGGGAACAACTTTGCAGTGTTCATTCAGGAGGAGACAACAGCAGACCTAAGAACAGTTGAGAGTGAAGCTGTTTCTTATCTGGAGCACATTTCTGTACATTATATTACAAGAACCAAATTGGTTTCCAAAAGAGCTAAATATCCCCAAGTGGAGGACTATTGCCACCCCATGACAGAGATTGATGTGAAAGAATACATCTGCCTTCAGCTCATCCTATCGGAGCTAAGGAATCAATCTGTCACTCTATATGGCATGATCCTGAAAAATATTGAGAAAATCAAGAGTCCCTGGAGCAGCAATGAAGAGATGCTGTACTGAGGCCGAGGCCAGGGCCAGGAGACTCTGAGAGCCTGGCTCAAGACCGACATTGCCTTGGTTTGTTACACAACTATCGTGATGGGAAAACTGGCTGGAAATGATAATCACATCTCTCTCTGTTTTTAGTTAGAGTCTAATGAACCTGTCATGTGCTCTGTGATGAGTTTGCCTCATTTTTCAGGCCTCAGAATCTTTTATGTTTCCTTCCCTAATACCCCACACTCCCCCTGCCCTAATTTCCAGAGAACTGCAAGTTTGTGTGCACAGGATGTTAACATAGGAATACTTGTGTTTTGTCTCCCCACCTCCCTCCTGTGTCTTGGGCTTTCCCTCACAGGGTGAGGGAACTGGAAGGAAAGTGCTAGGTGCTTTGTAGAAACTGGGGGCAGGGGGCCAGCTCCTCTCTTCCTGATGGAAGGTTAGTATCTCTTGCCACCATGGGACGTTGGATCATCCCTGCCACAGTTGCCCTGGTGATGGCTCAGGGTTTCCCATATACATATGTTGCACCTTGAACCTGATCATGACAAGAAACACCTTAGACCTTCCACCAATTCCCTAGCTCTGTCAGATGTTTTTACAACTAGAATTTTCACACACACAGATGTGTGCAATATACACACACAGACATACGTGCACATGCATGCCTTTCCTGCTCTGTTACTTGATGCCCCCCCCCACCCACCCACAAAACCTCCCTCTCTCTCTCTGTCTCTCTCTCTGTCTCTCTCTGTCTGTCTCTCAGAGACACACACACACGCACTTCAGAAATGATAGTTGTCCTACACCTCACACACTGGGGACCATGGTCTCCTGATATTGCAGGCTACTGGTGCCTGAGGTTAGTGAGTTGGAGGAGAGCTGAGAGGTGAGAAGCAGAGGGAGTGGGGAAGACCCTTCCTCTGTGATTCGGGTCCTTTGGGGTCCTTTGTTGCAAAGGCTGCTCCTATGACTCCTCATTGCCTCCTCCCAGGCCAAATTGGGATGGGAATGTCTGCAGCTGTGAGGCCAACTGTTGCTGCTTCTACTGGGCTTTTCCCTACCGGGGAAAAGTTTTTCTCTTGTTTACAGTATCGTGCTTCCAAGGAAAGTGGTCACTTGTGTTTATATGTGTGTGTATGCATAAATATGCATGTGCACATTGTGTGTATATTGAAATCTGCTGGACAAGTAAAAACCATAGAAGAGTTGCCTCTTATCTCTCAAATATTCCAGAGATATCACTTGTTACAACATTTGTGTAAACCGTCATCAACCCCTACTTCTTTACTCTGCCACTACTGGAGAGCCTGCCAGTGACTCTCTCAGTGTCTATTTCTGACTGTTTTTCTTCCCCTGTCTCTGTCTGCCTACCCACAATTATATTTCCACCTGGATGCATCATTTTTACTCCCGATACGGTGTAGAAAAGGAGTTCCAATGCTATCTTCCCATGAATAGTAAACAGTAACAAACCAATTGCATTTCAGTTGGGCAGTGTCCCTACCCACCCTCCAGACCCCTTCCAGCTAAAGACTTTTCATCCTCTCACCATGTGTTTCTCAGTTTCCTTTATCGTTGGTTGAATTATTCCACTTCCCCTCCTCCTCACCCTACCACCGTTGGATCATAAAGATTATTTTACCACGACAAGAAATTATTAAAAACACAGGTACTTAGACCTCTTTTTAAAAATTTGTGAAAGCTATGAAAACTACAATGAACAGCAAAATGATAAACATGAAAATGTAGACTAGGATATCAAAACCATAAAATGTGGGGGAGGGAAGTCAAAAAAAAAAGTAGATTTTTTTTTTAAGACTGTGTTTGGGCTTATATAACTACCAGTCTAAAACAATTAGATATACTGATGGGTTCACATACTTGAAAACCAGGATAAACACAAATCAAAAACCAACAATAGATTTACAAAAACAAACAAACAAAAAGAAGAGAACTCAAGCATAATAAAAAAGAAAACCATAAAACTACAAAAGGAAACACAGAAAGAATAAGAAAGGAACATAGAAGAAATTCAAAATCAACTGGAAAACAAGGTTTAAAATGACAGTATATACATATCTATCAATAATTACCTTGAGACTCGTCTGGACCCGGGTGCTGCTTCCGGCTGCGCTAGGAGGTCGTGCAGGCAGGAGACCTCAGTCGGAAGGGAGGGAGCGGCAGCATCCAGGGGACAACATGCCAACTGCCAAGCAACTAGCCGACATTGGCTACAAGACCTTCTCCACCTCCATGATGCTCCTCACTGTTTATGGGGGCTACCTCTGCAGTGCCCGAGTCTACCACTATTTCCAGCAGCGCAGCTCCCAGCGCCAGGCTGCAGAAGAACAGAAGACCTCGGGAGTCCCGTAGAACTGGGGGGCTTTTTTCCTTGAGCAGAGAGACCTGAGGCATGTTGTGGAAAGACCTCACCTGCAATCATTTCTGAGTCAAAAGGATCAGGGCCTTAATGGTTTTCAAACTCTGCTGGGAAAAAGTGCCCATGTTTTCTCTGGTACAGTCAGTTTGGAGAGGCTATTGAATCATAACAGGAATGGGAGGGTGAGGCACACCTACAGACATTAAATATTTTGCCATGTCTAAAAAAAAAAATAAATAAATAATTACCTTGAATGTCAATGGACTAAATGCTGCAAACAAAACACTGAGAGTGGTGGATTTGATTATAAATAAATAAATAAATAAATAACCTACAACTACCATATGCGGCCTAAGGAGACCCACTTTAGAGTGAAGGACACACATAGATTGAAAGTGAGGTAATGAAAGAAGATATTTCATGCAAACAGAAGATATTTCATGCAGACAAGAAAATGGGAGTAGTAATACTCATATCAGACAAAACAGACTTTAAAACAAAGGCCGTAAAAAATGATGGAGAGGAACACTATATAATGACAAAAGGATCAATACAAAAAGAGGATATTACACTCATTAACATATATGCACCCAATACAGGAGCAAATAAGAACCTAAAACAAATACTAACAGACATAAATGGAGAAATTGATGGGAATACAGTAAAAGTAGGAGACTTTAGCACCTCACTCACATTAATGGACAGATCTTCCAGAGAGAAAATCAGTAAGGCAACAGAGACCCTAAATGACACAACAGAACATTTAGCTTAATTGATATCTTCAGGACATAACATCCCAAAACCCAGAGTACACACTTTTTTCAAGTGCACATGGAACATTCTCTAGGGTAGACCATATACTAGGACACAAAAGAAGCCTCAACAAATTTAAAAGAATAGAAATTATTTCAAACATCTTTTCAGATCACAACAGCATTAAGCTAGAAATCAACCACAGAAAGAGAAAGAAGAAGAAGAAAAAGATTACGTGGAGCCTAAACAACATGCTACTAAAAAAACCAATGGGTCAATGATGTAATCAAAAAGGAAATTTTAAAACACCTCAACAAAAATGACAATGAAAATGAAACCATACAAAATCTCTGGGATGGAGCCAAAGCGCTAGTAAGAGGAAAGTTTATAGTGATACAGTCCTTCCTCAAAAATCTTCAAGAAAAAACACTGAAAACAACCAAGCCCACACACACAAAATAAAAGAAAAGAAAAAGAAATTAAAAGGAACAAACAAAACTCCAAGTCAGTAGAAGGAAGGAAATAATAAAGATCAGACAGGAAATAAATAAAATAGAGATTAAAAAATAGAAAATATCAATAAAACTAAGAGTTGTTTTTCTGAAAGAATAAACAAAATTGACAAAGCTCTGCTCAGGCTCACCAAGAAGAAAAGAGAGAGGACCCAAATAAACACAATAAGAAATGAAAGAGGAGGAATATCTGCTGACATGGCAGAAATACATAAAATCATAAGAGAATACTGTAAATAGTTATATGCCGACATTTTGGAAAACCTAGCAGAAATTGACAAGTTTCTAGAAACAGCCCACCTAAAATGAATCAAGAAAAAAATAGGTAATTTGAACAAACTGATCCCTAGAAATGAAATAGAATCTGTAATTTTAAAAAATCCCTGCAAGCAAAAGTCTAGGACTGCATGGCTTCACTGTGGAAATCCACTAAACATACAAAGAAGAACTTATACCAATCCTTCTCGAACTCTTCCAAGAGGCTGAAGAGGAGGGAAAACTCTCAAAGTCATTCTGTGAAGCCACCATCACCCTGATACCAAACCAGACAAAGGCACTACCAAAAGAGAAAATTACAGGCTAATATCTTTGATGACTATAGATGCAAGAATCCTCAAGAAAACATTAGGAAACTGAATTAAATGACATGTTAAAAAAGGTTATAAACTATGATCAATTGGATTCAGCCCAGTGTCACAAGGATGGTTCAACATATGCAAATCAATCAATGTGTTACGCCTCATCAACAAAAGAAAGACAAAAAACCAGGTGATCTTCTCAATAGATGCAGTAAAAGCATATGATAAAATTCAAGATCCATTCATCATAAAAAAATAAAACTGTCACTAAAGTAGGAATAGAGGGAAGATACCACAGCATAATAAAAGCTGTTTATGACAAACTCTCAGCCAACATAATACTCTATGGTGAAAAATTGAGTCTTCCCACTAAAATCTGCAAAAAGACAACAATGCCCTTTTTTTTTTTTTAAACATCTTTCTTGCAGTATAATTGCTTTACAATGGTGTGATAGTTTCTGCTTTATACCAAAGTGAATCAGCTATACATATACATATATCCCCATATCTCTTCCCTCTTGCATCTCCCTCCCTCCTACCCTCCCTATCCCACCCCTCTAGGTGGTCACAAAGCATTGAGCTGATCTCCCTGTGCTATGCAGCTTCTTCCCACTAGCTATCTATTTTACATTTGGTAGTATATATAAGTCCATGCCACTCTCTCACTTCGTCCCAGCTTACCCTTCCCCCTCCTTGTGTCCTCAAGTCCATTCTCTACATCTGCTTCTTTATTCCTGTCCTGCCTCCTAGGTTCTTCATAACCATTTCTTTCTTTTCTTTACTTTTCTTTTCTTTTCTTTTTTAGATTCCATATATATGTGTTAGGATACGGTGTTTGTTTTTCTCTTTCTGACTTACTTCACTCTGTATGACAGACTCTAGCTCCATCCACCTCACTATAAATAATTCAATTTCGTTTCTTTTTATGGCTGAGTAATATTCCATTGTATATATGTGCCACATCTTCTTTATCCATTCATCTGTCGATGGACACTTAGGTTGATTCCATGTCCTGGCTATTGTAAATAGAGCTGCAATGAACATTGTGGTACATGACTCTTTTTGAATTATGGTTTTCTCAGGGTATATGCCCAGTAGTGGTATTGCTGGGTCGTATGGTAGTTGTATTTTTAGTTTTTTAAGGAACCTCCATACAGTTCTCCATAGCGGCTGTATCAACTTACATTCCCACCAACAGTGCAAGAGGGTTCCCTTTTCTCCACACCCTCTCCAGCACTAATTGTTTATAGATTTTTTGATGATGGCCATTCTGACTGGTGTGAGGTGATACCTCATTAAGATGCCCATTCTAATCACTTCTATACAGCATAATATTGGAAGTCCTAGCTACAACTATCAGACAAGAAAAAGAAATAAAATGTATCCAAATTGGAAGGGAAGAGGTAAAATTACCATTACTTGCAGATGATATTATATATAGAAAACTCTAAAGACTCTACACGAAAACTGTTAGAACTGATCAACAAATTCAGCAAGGTAGCAAGATACAAGATTAACATAAAGAACTTTGTTGCATTTCTTTACACTAACAATGAAATATCAGAAAGGGAGAGTAAAAAAGAAAATTCCTTTAAAAATCCCATCAAATAGATAAATAAATACAGTTCTTAGGAATAAACCTGACCAAGGACATGAAAGACTTATTGGCTGAGAACTATAAGCCACTGATAAAAGAAATGGAAGATGATTCAAAGAAATGAAGATATCTCATGATCTTAGATTGGAAAAAATTAATGTTATTAAAATGACCATACTACCCAAACTAATCTACAGACTTAATGTGATCCCTATCAAATTACCCATGACATTTTTCACAGAACTAGAACAAAAATTCCTAAAATTTATACAGATACACAAAAGACCCAGAACTGCCAAAGCAATCCTGAGGAAAAAGAACAAAACAGGAGACAGAACCCTCCCAGACTTCAGACAATAGTGCAAAGCTACAGTAATCAAAACAGCATGGTATTGGCACAGAAACAGACATATGGATCAATGGAATAGAGTAGACAGCCCAGAAATAAAATGACACACCCACTGTCAATTAATCTTTGACAAAGGAGGCAAGCATACACAATGGTGATAGGAGAGTCTCTTCAGCAAGAGGTGTTGGGAAAGCTGGACTGCCCCATGTAAATCAGTGAGGTTAGAACACACCCTCACAGCATACACAAAAATAAACTCAAAATGTTTAAAGACTTAAATATATAAGACATGACTCAATAAAACTCCCATAAGAGAACACAGGCAAAGCATTCTCCGACATAAATTTAACAATGTTTTATTAGGTCAGTCTCCCAAGGCACTAGAAATAAATGAATAAATAAACAAATAGGACCTAATCAAGCTTACAATCTTTTGCACAGCAAAGGAAACCATAAACAAATTGAAAAGACAACCTACAGACTAGGAGAAAATATTTGCAAGTGGTGCAATGGACAAGGGCTTAATTTCCCAAATATATAAAAACTCATACAACTCAACAACAACAACAAAACAAACAACCTAAGCAAAAAAGTGGTCAGAAGACATAAATAGACATTTCTCCAGAGAAGACATACAGATGGCCAACAGGCACATGAAAATATGCTCAACATTGCTAATAATTTGAGAAATGCAAATCAGTACTACAATGAGGTATCACCCCACTCTGGTCAGAATGACCATCATCAAAAATTCTACAAATAGCAAATGCTGGAGAGGGTGTGGAGAAAAGGGAACCCCCCTACCCTGTTGGTGGGAATGTAAATTGGTGCAGCCACCATGGAAAACAGTATGGAGGTTACCTTAAAAAATAAAAATAGAGTTACCATATGATCCAGCAATCTCACTCCTGGGCCTATATATGGAGGAGACCATAATTCAAAAAGATACATAAAATTAATAAAACAAACAAACAAAAATTTTTAAAGATACATGCACCCCCGTGTTCACAGTGGCACTGTTTACAATAGCCAAGACACAGAAGCAACTCATTAACAGATGAATAGATAAAGAAGATGTGACATATTTATATGGCTGTATATATCCATGTATATATTCCATTCCACATATATGGAATGGAATAATACTTAATCCTAAAAAGGAAAGAAATAATGCCATTTGCAGCAACACAGATGGACCTAGAGATTATCATACAACGTGAACCAAGCAGGATGGACAAAGAAAAATATTATATGATATCACTTATGTGTGGAATCTTACAATATGATACAAATGAACTTATTTACACAACAAACAGTCTCACAGAAATAGAAAACAAACTTGTGGTTACCAAAGGGGAAGAAAGGGAGGGATAAATGAGGAGTATGGTATTAACAGACATATACTGCTATATATAAAATAGATAAACAACAAGAATTGACTGTATAGCACAGGCGACTCTACTCAGTACTCTGTAATAACTGATAATGAAAAGAATCTGAAATATATATATAAATGTATATAAATATTTTTGGATATATATATGTCAGAATTGAGGGAGAGAGAAAGATAACCAAATGCAAAGGAGTTCACCCACTAAACCAACCTAATAAGAAATGTAAAAAAAAAAAAAGATTATTTTACAGAAAAAGCCAAACCTAGAAATTAAAAATATATATGAAGAAACAAATCTCACTGGTAGAAGCAAACATATTGTAAAGGTAGTAGATTAAACTCTTACAGAGCTAGCATGAAGGCTAAAAGACAAAAATAGTAAAATAAAGTATAATCGCAATAATTAAAGTATAAACATAAAAAGATGTAAACTATGATGCCAAAACAAAAACCGTGGGCAGGGTGAGAGTAGTAAAAGTGTAGTGTTTTTAGAAAACTTTCAACCTTAAGTGACCATCAACCTAAAATAGTTTATAGGTTGTTACATACAAATTTCATGGTGACAAAAACTGGTGACAGATCCACCAAAAACAGAGAGAAATCCAAACATAACACTATAATGTCATTAAATTGAAAAGAAAGACAAGAGGAAAAGAAGACAGAAAGAGAGGAGAACTACAAAAACAACCAAAAAATTTTTAACAAAATGACAATAGGTTTCCACCTATCAATAATTATTTTAAATGTAAAAGGACTAAAGTCACAAATTAAAACCATGCAGTGGACAAATAAATAAATAAATCACCTGACCTATATGTATGTTTCCTAAAGAGACTCATTCAGATTTCAAGACACACAGAAACTGAAAATAAAGGAACAAAAAAAGATGTTCCCTGCAAATGGAAACAAATAAAAAGGTGGAGTAGCAATAGATATATTAGACAAAAGACTTTAAAACAAAGGCTTCAAGAAACAAGGAGAAAAGCATTACATAAGGATAAAATAATTCATCAAGAAAATACAACACCTGTAAATATTTATACACACAACATAAGACCACCTACTAATATAAGATAAATGTTAACTGATATAAAAAGAAATTGAGGGCTTCCCTGGTGGTGCACTGGTTGAGAATCTGCCTGCCAATGCAGGGGACATGGGTTCGAGCCCTGGTCTCGGAAGATCCCACATGCCGTGGAGCAACTAGGCCCGTGAGCCACAATTACTGAGCCTGCGCGTCTGGAGCCTGTGCTCCGCAACAAGAGAGGCCGCGATAGTGAGAGGCCCGCGCACTGCGATGAAGAGTGGCCCCCACTTGCCGCAGCTAGAGAAAGCCCTCACACAGAAACGAAAACCCAACACAGCCATAAATAAATAAATAAATAATTCCCATTTAAAAGAAAAAAAAAAAAGAAATTGACAGCAATGCAATGAATAGTAGGGGAATGTAACCCCTACTTAGAGCAATGGATAGGTCAGCCAGACAAACTCTAAATAAGAAAACACTGGCCTTAGGTGATACATTAGACCAAATGGACTTAGTAGATACATCTCCCAAAATGTTTCACCTCAAACCAGCAGAATACATGTTATTTTCAAGTGTACATAAGACATTTTCCAGGACTGATCACATGTTAGGTCACAAAACAGGTCTGTATAAATTTAAGAAGATTGAAATTATATCCAGTATCTTTTCTGACCAGTGATATGAGACTAGAAATCAAACACAAAAAGAAAACTGGAAAAACACGAACAAGTGGAGGCTAAGTACATGCTACTAAACAATTAATAAATCAACAAATAAACCAAATTGGAGATTAAAACATACCTTGAGACAAATAAAAATGAAAACACCATTTTCCAAAATCTACAGGATGAAGCAAGAGCAGTTTTAAACAGGAAGTTTATAGCAATAAAACCTATATTCAGGAAAAAAAGAAAAGAAAACTCAAACAATCTAACCAAATGCCTAAAGGAACTAGAAAAGAAAAACAAAGCCAAAGTTGGTGGAAGAAATGAAATAACATAATGAAATAAATAAAACCAATATTTTAAACATGATAGGAAAAATCAATGAAACTATGAGCTTGTTCTTTGAACAATGTATAAGAATGATCAACCTTTACCAGACTCATCGAGAAAAAGGGAGGGGGGGACTTAAATAAATAAAATCAGAAATGAACAAGTCATAAACAACACTAAAGAAATACAAAATATCATGAGATTGCCATAAAAAGTATACACCAATAAAATGATCAAGCTTGAAAAAAATGGATATATTCTCAGAAAGACAACAATCTCTCAAGGCTGAGTCAGAAAGAAATAGAAAATCTAAAGAGGTCGATAACTAGTAATAAAGTTGAATTAGTATTTTAAAACTTGCAAGAAGCATAGTCCAGGACCAGATGGCTTCACAGGTTGATTCTACCAAACATGTAAACAGGACTTAATAACCATCCTTTTCAAACTATTCCAAAATACTGAAGCAAAGAAAAAAAAAAAAGCTTTCAAACTTACTCTAAAAGGTCAGCATTACCCTTATACCAAAAGCAAAAAAAAAAAAAAAGATGCAGAAAAAGAAAATTACAGGCCAATATCACTGATGAACATAGATACAAACATTCTCAACAAAATATTATCAACCCAAATGCAACAATACATTAAAAAAATCATACACCATTATCAAGTGGGGTTGGTTCCAGTGGTGCAAGAGTGGTTCAATATACATAAGTCAATCATGTGACACACCACATTAACAAAACGAAGCTTTTTTAAAGAAACGATTGTTTCAATAGGTGTAGAAAAAGCTTTTGAGAAAACTCAGTATTCATCTAGGATAAAAACTCAACAATGTGGACATAGAGAGAACAAAACTCAATATATTAAAGGCCATATATGACAAACCCACAGCTATCATCATACTCAATGTTGAAAACATTAAAACATTGCCTCTTGTCCTTTATCAGGACAAGATAAAGGTGCCCACTCTTGTCAATTTTATTCAACTTAATATTGGAAATCTTAGCCACAACAATCAGAGAAGGAAAAGAAATAAAAATTGAAAAGGAAGAAATAAAACTGTCATTGTTTGCAGATGACATAATACCATATATAGCAAACCCTGTAGACTCCACCAAAAAGCTATCAGGACTATTAAATGAATACAGTGAAGTTGCAGAATACAAAGTTAATATCTGTTGCATTTTATAACAAAAACAATCTATCAGAAAGACAAAATAATCCCATTTACAACTGCGTCAAAAATAATATACCTAGATATAAATTTAACCAAGAAGGTGAAAGACCTCTACTACGAAAACTGTAAGACATTGGTAAAAGAAATTGAAGTGGACATAAATAAGTGAAAGGATATATATTGTGTTCATGATTCAAATAAATTAGTGTTGTTAAAATGTTCCTATTACCCAAAGGAATCTACAAATTCAACGCAGTCTCTGTGAATTTACCAACAGAATTTTTCATAGAAGTAGAAAAAAGAATCTTAAAACGTGTATGAAACCACAAAAGACCCTGAATGGCAATGCAATCTTTAGAAAGAAGTACAAAACTGGAAGTACCACTACCCCTGATTTCAAACTACACTACAAAGCTATAGTAATCAAGACAATATGGCACTGGCATACAATAGACCCATAGATTAATGGAACAGAGCAGACAGGACAAAAAATAACGCAAATATATATGGTCAATTAATCTACGACAAAGAAAACAAGAATGTACAAAGAGGAAAAGACAGGCTCTTTAATAAATGGTGTTGGGGAAACTGGACAGCTACTTGCAAAAGAATAAAAGTGTACAACATATACAAAAATAAACCCAAAATGGAATACAGACTTAAATGTAAAACCTGAAACCTTTAAATGTTTAGAAGACTACATAAGCAGCATGCTCCTCTACACGGGTTTTAGCAGTATTTTTTAATTTTTAAAAATATTTATGTATCTATTTATTTGGCTGTGTCAAATATTTATTTGTGGCACCTGGGATCTTCATTGTGGCGTGCGGGCTTCTCTCTAGTTGTGGCCCACAGGCTCCAGAGTGTGTGGGCTCAGTAGTTGTGGTGTGCGGGCTCAGTTGCCCCGCGACATGTGGAATCTTAGTTCCCTGACCAGGGATCGAACCTGCATCCCCTGCATTGGAATGTGGATTCTTAACCACTGGACCACCATGGAAGTCCCAGCAGTATTCTTTTTTAATCTGTCTCCTTAGGCAAAGGCAACAAAAGCAAAAATAAACAAAAGGGACTACATAAAACTGAAAAGTTTTGGCACAGCAAAGGAAACCACCAAGAAAAAAAAAAAAGACAACCTACTGAATGGGAGATGACATTTGCAAAATGTACATTCGATAAGGGGTTAATATCCAAATTATATAAAGAAATTATACAACTCAATATCAGCTATATTCTGACTGCTTCACATCCTCAACAGGAGCTTATAATTTTTCCAGTGGCAAAAGTGACCCCAAGGTGGTCATTCAGCTCCCTCAGTAATGCATGTTGCATGCAGGAGGCCCACTCATGTCTCATCTATGTGGATCACTGGGGAATCTGTGGGATTGGACCACTGGGGATCAGAAGAGATGGAGAAGAAGGATGAGGCATATAGCAACAAGCACTCAGACATTGGAGGATGAATTCTTGCTTGCTGCCTCACCACCCAACCAGTGGCTATGCCTATCTGCAGAGCCAAGTGCATGGCCTGATATGGCCAGAGAGTTCAACTGGCAGCTCTGTCTGATTTGGACTTAGGCAATAAGCCATATTGCCCATGTAGCCCAGTCAATGGCTCAACCCAAGCAGAAAAGCAATTTTGTAGCCCCACCCAATTGCTGGGTTATATCTCCAGCACCCCCTGACCAGAAAGCCTATGTAGAGAACCTCAGCAGCCACAGAGTCCATCCTACAGCCACACTTAAGCAGGGAGCCATGCTAGCAGTCCTGCCCAACTGTTAAGTATATATCCTCTGACCTTGCATAACCAGGAGGGCTGACTCTAGCAAGCTAGCAATTTGGCTGCAGGACTTCCCATCCATGGGGATCAGACGACCCCACTCTTCCGCAGTCCTTAATTGATGGCCCTGCTACTTGTTGAACATAGCCTTCTGCCTCACCCAGGCAGGAAGTCCAGTCAGTGATAATGTTAGTCACAGAGTAGTCATACCAAAAGAGAGCTGAGACAGCTCAAATTCACCAACCAAAAGGCACAGAGAATGGAAAAAATTTAAAAACATGACTCATCTATGTACTTTCTATGAGACATTCAATTCAGTTTAAAAAAATCACACATAGGTTCAAAGTGAAGCAATGGAAAAATATATTGTACAAGTGAAAACTACAAGAAAGTGAGGGTAGCTATACTTCTATCAGACAAAACAGACTTCAAGAAAAATACAGTCACAAGAGACAAACAAGGTCATTATATAGTGACAAAGAAGTAAATTCATCAAGACATATAACATTCATAATTATACATGCAGCAAACGTCAGAGCACCTGAATAAAATAAGCAATACTAACATATCTGAAGAGAAAATACACAATTTACAATCATAGCAGAGACTTCAAAACCCCACTTTAAACTACGGTTTTGTTATTCAGGCAGAAAATCAACAAAGTAACATTGGACTTGAACCATCTTAGAACTAATTGACCTAACAGACACGTATAAAACCTTTCATCTAACAGAAGCAGAATACACATTATTCTCAAGTGCACATGAGAAGTTGTCCTGGGTAGACCATTTGATAGGACACAAACAAGTATTAGCAAATTAATAAAATCATATCAAGTGTCTTCCTGACCACAGTGATATGAAACTGGAACTCAATAACAAAATAAAAACTGGAAAATCTACAAATAGGAAATTTCAAACACACTACTAAACAACCAATGGGTCAAGGATAAAATAAAAGGGAAATTTTAAAAACTGTGGAATGGCTTAAAGTGGAAATACAGTATACCAAACCCATGAGACACTTCAAAAGCAGTTTTAAGAGTTTACAGTGATATTTGCACATATTAAAAAAGATAGATTTCAAATAAACAACCTAACATAACATATTTAAAAACTGGAAAAAGAAAAACAGTCCAAAGTTAGCATAGGAAGGAAATCACAATGATCAAAGCAGAATTAAAAGAAATAGAGACCAAAAAAAGGAAAGAGAAATCAACAAAAATAGGAGCTGGGTTTTTTTTTTGTTTTTTTTTTTTAACATCTTTATTGAAGTATAATTGCTTTACAGTGGTGTGTTAGTTTCTGCTTTATAACAAAGTGAATCAGTTATACATATACATATGTTCCCATATCTCTTCCCTCTTGCATCTCCCTCCCTCCCACCCTCCCCATCCCACCCCTCTAGGTGGTCACAAAGCACCGAGCTGATCTCCCTGTGCTATGCGGCTGCTTCCCACTAGCTAGCTATTTTACATTTGGTAGTGTATATATGTCCATGACACTCTCTCACCCTGTCACATCTCACCCCTCCCCCTCCCCATATCCTCAAGTCCATTCTCTAGTAGGTCTGTGTCTTTATTCCCATCTTGCCACTAGGTTCTTCATGGCCTTTTTTCTTTTTTTCCTTAGATTGCATATATATGTCTTAGCATACTGTATTTGTTTTTCTCTTTCTGACTTACTTCACTCTGTATGACAGACTCTAACTCCATCCACCTCATTACAAATACCTCCATTTCATTTCTTTTTATGGCTGAGTAATATTCCATTGTATATATGTGCCACATCTTCTTTATCCATTCATCCGATGATGGACACTTAGGTTGCTTCCATGTCCTGGCTATTGTAAATAGAGCTGCAATGAACATTTTGGTACATGACTCTTTTTGATCTATGGTTTTCTCAGGGTATATGCCCAGTACTGGGATTGCTGGGTCGTATGGTAGTTCTATTTGTAGTTTTTTAAGGAACCTCCATACTGTTCTCCATAGTGGCTCTATCAATTTACATTCCCACCAACAGTGCAAGAGTGTTCCCTTTCCTCCACACCCTCTCCAGCATTTATTGTTTCTAGATTTTTTGATGATGGCCATTCTGACAGGTGTGAGATGATATCTCATTGTAGTTTTGATTTGCATTTCTCTAATGATTAATGATGTTGAGCATTCTTTCCTGTGTCTGTTGGCAATCTGTATATCTTCTTTGGAGAAATGTCTATTGAGGTCTTCTGCCCATTTTCGGATTGGGTTGTTCGTTTTTTTGTTATTGAGCTGCATGAGCTGCTTGTAAATCTTGGAGATGAATCCTTTGTCAGTTGCTTCATTTGCAAATATTTTCTCCCATTCTGAGGGTTGTCTTTTGGTCTTGTTTATGGTTTCCTTTGCTGTGCAAAAGCTTTTAAGTTTCATTAGGTCCCATTTGTTTATTTGTGTTTTTATTTCCATTTCTCTAGGAGCTGGGTCAAAAAGAATCTTGCTGTGATTTATGTCATAGAGTGTTCTGCCTATGTTTTCCTCTAAGAGTTTGATAGTGTCTGGCCTTACACTTAGGTCTTTAATCCATTTTGAGTTTATTTTTGTGTACGGTGTCAGGGAGTGTTCTAATTTCATACTTTTACATGTATCTGTCCAATTTTCCCAGCACCACTTATTGAAGAGGCTGTCTTTTCTCCACTGTATATGCTTGCCTCCTTTATCAAAGATAAGGTGACCATATGTGCGTGGGTTTATCTCTGGGCTTTCTATCCTGTTCCATTGATCTATATTTCTGTTTTTGTGCCAGTACCAAACTGTCTTGATTACTGTAGCTTTGTAATAAAGTCTGAAGTCAGGGAGCCTGATTCCTCCAGCTCCATTTTTCGTTCTCAAGATTGCTTTGGCTATTCGGGGTCTTTTGTGTTTCCATACAAATTGTGAAAATTTTTGTTCTAGTTCTGTGAAAAATGCCAGTGGTAGTTTGATAGGGATTGCATTGAATCTGTAGATTGCTTTGGGTAGTAGAGTCATTTTCACAATGTTGACTCTTCCAATCCAAGAACATGGTATACCTCTCCATCTATTTGTGTCATCTTTAATTTCTTTCATCAGTGTCTTATAATTTTCTGCATACAGGTCTTTTGTCTCCTTAGGTAGGTTTAGTCCTAGATATTTTATTCTTTTTGTTGCAATGGTAAACGGGAGTGTTTTCTTAATTTCACTTTCAGATTTTTCATCATTAGTGTATAGAAATGCAAGAGATTTCTGTGCATTAATTTTGTATCCTGCTACTTTACCAAATTCATTGATTAGCTCTAGTAGTTTTCTGGTAGCATCTTTAGGATTCTCTATGTATAGTATCATGTCATCTGCAAACAGTGACAGCTTTACTTCTTCTTTTCCGATTTGGATTCCTTTTATTTCTTTTTCTTCTCTGATGGCTGTGGCTAACACTTCCAAAACTATGTTGAATAATAGTGGTGAGAGTGGGCAACCTTGTCTTGTTCCTGATCTTAGTGGAAATGGTTTCAGTTTTTCACCATTGAGGACAATGTTGGCTGTGGGTTTGTCATATATGGCCTTTATTATGTTGAGGAAAGTTCCCTCTATGCCTACTTTCTGCAGGGCTTTTATCATAAATGGGTGTTGAATTTTGTCAAAAGCTTTCTCTGCATCTATTGAGATGATCATATGCTTTTTCTCCTTCAATTTGTTAATATGGTGTATCACATTGATTGATTTGCGTATATTGAAGAATAGGAGCTGGTTTTTGAAAAGATAAACAAAATTGACAAAACTGTAGGTAGACTAACATAACAGAGAATACTCAAATACATAAAATCAAAATGAAAGAGGAGACCTTACAACTAGATGTACAAAAACACATAAAATTACAACAGTCTACTATGAATAGGTCAATAAATTGGAAAACCTAGAGACAGAAATAAACTTCTAGAAACATGTAACCTATCAAGATGAACCATGAAGGAGCAGAAAATCTTAACAAACCAATAGTGAGTAAGAAAATTGAAGTGGTAGTAATCCTCACCTCACCAAAACAAACAAAAAACCTGGTTCCAGATGCCTTCAATGGTAAAGTCTACCAAACATTTAAAGAAAAGTTAATGCTGATTCTTCTCAACATACTCCAAAATACTGAAGAGGAAGGAATCATTCCAACCTTATTTTACATGGCCAATATTGCCGTGGTCACACTACAAGAAGAGAAAACTACAAATCAATATCCCTGGTGAATACAGATTCCAAAATTCTCAACAAAATATGAGCAAACTGGGACTTCTCTTGCAGTCCAGTGGTTAAGACTCTGTGCTTCCAATGCAGGGGGTGCGGGTTCAATCCCTGGTCAGGGAAGTATTTGTGTGTGTGTGTGTGTATATATATATAGGGCCACACCACACAGCATGTGGGAGGTATATATATATATATATATACATATATATATATATATATATATATATATATGTATATATATATATGCAAATAATAATACATATGTACTAGCAAACCAAATTCAACATCATATTTGAAAAGTTATACACCATGACTAAGTGGAATTTATTTATTCCTGGGTTGGCATACACAAATCAATAAATGTGATACAACCTGAGAAGAATTAAACATAAAAATGATATTATCATCTGAGCAGATGCAGAAAACACATTTGACAAAATACGACATTCTTTCATGTCTAAAACCGTCAACAAATTAAGTATAGAGGGAAATATTCTTCCATTGGGTATAAAAGGAACATACAGCAACATAATAGAGACCATACAATACAAAGTTACAGCTAACATTATTCTCAGTGAGGAAATATTAAAAAGCTTTTCCTCTAAGATTAGGAACTAGACAAGGGTGTCCATTATTACGACCCCTATTCAACAAAGTACTGTAAGTCCTCGGTAAAACAACAAAACAAAGACAAAAATTCGAAAGAAAGAAGAAAAATTGTTATTTGCCAATGATATAACCTTATATACAGGAAATCCTACAGTCTCAATTTTAAAAGTACTGTTGAAAATAAAAACAAATTTATGGAAGTTGCAGAATACAAAATCAACATCCAGATATAAGTTTTGTTTCTGTACGCTAACAGTGAATCATCTGAAAAAGAAATCTCAATGCTGTCTCATCAGAATAGCATCAATAAGTACTTAGGAATAATTTAATCAAGGTTGTAAAAGATCTATGCAGTGCAAACTACAAGACCTTGGTAAAAGAAATTGAAAAACACAAACAAGTGAAAAGAATTTTTATATTCGTGTATTGGAAGTACTAACACAGGTAAAGTGTTTATACTATTCAAACACACCTATCATCAATGCAATCTATCAAAATTCCAATGGCATTTTGTCAAAGAAATAGGGGGAAAATCCTAAAATTTATGGACCATAAAAGACCCCAAGAGCCACAGCAAGCATGACAGAGAACAAGGCTGGAGGCATTACACTTTCTGATTTCAATCTATATTTCAAAATTGTAGAAGTCAAAATACTATGCTACTTGCATAAAGTTAGACACATACACCAATGGAACAGAATGAAGATCCCAGAAATAAAGCTGCATATATACAAGCAAATAATACTTGAAAAGGGAGCCAAAAATACTCAGTGGGGAAAGGAGAGTCTCTACTGTAAATGTTATTGAGGACAATGGATAACTAGTAACAGAACAAGAAATTGGATTCATAGTTCACATCACTTACAAAAATTAACTTGAAATGCTTTAAGACTTAAACATAAGACCATATATTATTACATTCATGGAAGAAAAGAGGGAAAGCTCCTCAACATTGGATCGGGATATGAATTTTTGGATATGACATCAAAATCATGAAAAATGAAAGCAAAATTAAGTGAGAATAACATCAAACTAAAACCTTCTGCACAATTTAGTGAACTGGAGAAAATATTTGCAAACCATATATTAGATAGGGGTTCATATCCAAAATATATTAAACTCATACGACTCAATAACAACAACAACAAAACCATTAAAAATGGACAAAACCCCTTAGTAGGCATTTTTCCAAGTAAGGCAAACAAATTGCCAACAGGTGTATTAAAAGATGTTCAGCATCACTAATCATCAAAGACTGCTAATCAAAACAGCAATGAAATGTCACCTCACGTCTGTTGAAATTGCTGTCATCAAAAAGACAAAAGATAGCAAGGGTCGGGATGAGTGTGTAGTTAAGGAAACATTTGTATGCTATCAGTAGAAAGGTAAATTTGTTCAGCCTCCATGAAAAACAGTATGGAGGTTCCTCAAAAATTAAAAACAAATCTGTCTTATGATCCAGCAACCCATGTCTGGATATATATTCAAAAATTGAAAACAGGTTTTCAGAGAGACAGCTGAATTCCCATGTTTATTGCAGCATTGTTCACAATAGCCAAAATATGTAGACAACTTTAGTGTCCATCAATGAGTGAATAAAGAAGTTCCAAGTTGAATACAATGAAAATGCATTCAGCCAAGAAAAGAAGGAAATCCTTCCACTTATGACACCATGAATGGATTGAGGGTATTAGCTAAGTAAGATAAGTCAGATAAAGACAAATGCTGCATGATATCACACATATGTAAAATCCAAAACAAGCAAACTCAAAATACAAAGAGTAGAATGATAGTTATAAAAAGATGGGGGATGGGAGCATTAAAGATGTATTTTTAAGGGGAAAAACTTAGACTAGTGGATAAATAAGTCCTGGAGAGCAAATGTACAGCATAGTGATTATAGTTAACAATACAGTATTATAAGCATCAAAGTTGCTAAGAGACCAGTATCTCTTTGTTTCCAATGATGGACAAAAACTTATGTTTTAAGGCAGAACAAAAAATTTTAAGCATTAAAAATATCTTTCCCATATTGGGCCCTCACTGATGTGCAACAGTAGGACCTTGTTGTTTAGGCATTCCATATATAATAGTTTGCGTCCCAAATTCCCAGTCCCTCCCTCCCCCACCACCCTTCCCCTTGGCCACCACAGGTCTTTTCTCTGTGTCTGTGAGTCTGTTTCTGTTTTGTAGATATGTTCACTTGTATCGTACTTTAGATTCCATGTTAAGTGATCTCATATGGTATATGTCCTTCTCTTCCTGACTCACTTCACTTAGTATGATAATCTCTAGGTCCATCCATGGTGCTGCAAATGGCATTTCTTCATTCTTTTTTATGGCTGAGTAAGATTCCATTGGATATATGTACCGTGTCTTACCCATTCCTCTGTCAATGGACATTTAGGTTACTTCCATGACTTGTCTATTGTAAATAGTGCTGCTACGAACGTAGTGGTGCATGTATCTTTTTGAATTATAGTTTTGTCTGGATATATGCCCGGGAGTGGGATTGCTGGATCATATGGTAATTTTATTTTTAGTTTTTTGAGGAACCTCTATGCTGTTTTCCATAGTAACCGCACCAATTTACATTTCCACCAACAGTGTAGGAGGGTCCCTTTTTCGCCACACCCTCTCCAGCATTTGTTATTTGCAGAGTTTTAAATGATGGCCGTTCTGACTGGTGAGAGGTGCTACCTCATTGTAGTTTTGATTTGAATTTCTCTAATAATTAGTGATAATGAGCATCTTTTCATGTGCCTGCGTCTTCTTTGGAGAAATGTCTATTTAGGTCTCCTGCCCATTTGGGGGTAAGTTTGTGGGTTTGTTATTGTTGTTGTTGTTATTGAGTTGTATGAGCTGTTTGTATATTTGGGAACTCAAGACCTTGTCAGTCACATCATTTGCAAATATATTCTCCCAGTTTGTAAGTTGTCTTTTCATTTTTTATGGTTTTCTTTGCTGTGCAAAAGCGTATAAGTTTGAGTAAGTCTATGTTTATTTTTGCTTTTATTTCTATTGTCTTGGGAGACCTACCTTAGAAAACATTGGTACAATTTATGTCAGAGAGTGTTTTGCCTATGTTCTCTTATAGGAGTTTTATAGTGTCATACCTCATGTTTAAATCTTTAAGCCATTTTGAGTTTATTTTTACGTACGGTGTGTGTGTTCTAACTTCATTGATTTGCATGTGGCTGTCCAAATTTGCCAACACCACTTGCTGAAGAAACTGTCTTTTCTCCATTTTATATTCTTGTCTCCTTTGTTGAAGATTAGTTGACCACAGGTGTGTGGGTCTATTTCTGGGCTCTCTATTCTGCTCCATTGATCCATATGCTTGTTTTTGTGCCAGTACCATACAGTTTTGTTTACTGTAGCTTTGTGGTATTGTCTGAAGTCTGGGAGGGTTATGCCTCCTGCTTAGTTCTTTTTCCTCAAGATTGCTTTGGCAATTCTGGGTCTTTTAGGGTTCCGTGTAAATTTTAGAATTATTTATTCTACTTCTGTGAAAAATGTCATGGGTAATTTGATAGGGATCGCATTGAATCTGTAGATTGTTTGGGGGAGTATGAACATTTTAACAATATTAATTCTTCCAATCCAAAAGCAAGTGACAATTTTCAATTTCTTTGAATCATCTTCAATTTCCTTTATTAATGTTTTGTAGTTCTCAGCATAAAAGTCTTTCACTTCCTTGGTGAGGTTTATTTCCTAAGGGTTTTTGTTGTTGGTTTTTTGTTTTTTGTTTTTTGTTGCTTTTTATTGTGTGTGTGGGGTGCAGTTTTAAAGGTTTTTTTTTTTTTTTTTTTTTTTTTGGTTTACATTCCCTTTCTGATACTTTGTTGTTAAAGAAATGCGATCTGTTTCTGTACGTTAAGCTTGAATCCTGCTGCCTTGCTGAGTTCATTTATCTGTTCTAGTAGTTTTTGTGTGGCATCATTAGGATTTTCTATACATAGTCATCTGCATATAAAGATAATTTTACCCCTTCCCTACCAATTTGAATACCTTTTATTTCTTTTTCTTGTTTGATTGCTGTGACTAGCATCTGCAATACTATATTGCATAGAAGTGGTGAGAGTGGGCATCCTTGACCTGTTTCCAGATTTTAATGGGAATGCTTTCAGCTTTTCAATGTTGAATATTGGCTGTGGGTTTGTCATAAATATCTTTTATTATGTTGAGATATATTCCTTCTATATCCACTTTCATAAGGGTTTTTATTATGAATGGATGTTGAATTTTATCAAATACTTTTTCCGCATTTATTGAGATAATCATATTGTTTTCATCTCTTCTTTTGTTGATGTGGCTTATCACATTGATTGATTTGTGTATACTGAACCATCCTTGTGAACTTGGGATGAATCCATTTTTGTCATGGTGTATGATCTTTTTTATGTGTTGTTGGATTTGGTTTGCTAATGTTTATTAAGAATTTTTGCATCTATAGTCATCAAAGATATTGGCCTGTAACTTCTTTTTTAGTCTTGTCTTTGTCTGGTTTTGGTATCAGGGTGATCGTGGCTTCATAGAATGTCTTTGTGAGTGTTCCTTCATCTTCAGTCTTCTGGAAGGGTTTGAGACGCATCAGTATAAGTTCTTTGAATATTGGGTAGAATTCGCCTGTGAAGCCATGTGGCCCTGGCCTTTGGTCTGTAGGGAGGTCTTTAATTACAAATTCTATTTCACTTCCAGTGATCAGTCTGTTCAAATTATCTATTTCTTCTTGATTCAGTTTTGGTGGCCTGTATGTTTGTAGCAACTTGTCCATTTCTTCTAGGTTGTCAAATTTGTTGGCATATAATTGTTCACAGTATTCTCTTATGGGTTTTTGTATTTCTGCAGTATCAGTTGTGATTTCTCTTCTTTCATTTCTTATTTTGTTTATTTGGGTCTTCTCACTTTTCTTCTTGGTGAGACTGGCCAGTGGTTTGTGAATTTATTTTTTTTACCATTTTAGAGAACCAATTCTTGGTTTTATTGATTTTTTCTATTGTTTTTTAATCTTTATTTTATTTCCTCTCTGATCTTTATTATTTCCTTCCATCTGCTAACTTTAGGTTTTTTTAGTTTTTCTAAGTCTTTCACATGGTGAATTCTGTTGTTTGAGATTTTTCTTGATTCTTGAAGAAGGCCAGTATGAACTTCCCTCTAAGAACTGCTTTTGCTGCATCCCATAGATTTTGTATTGTTGTGTTTTCATTGTAATTTGCCTCAAGGTATTTTTAAATTTCTCCTTTGATTTCATTGTTGACCCATTGGTGTTTGTAGTAGCATATTATTTAGTCTCCATGGAATGGTGTTCTTTTCTCATTTCTTTTTCTGTGGTTAATTTCTAATTTCATGCAGTTGTGATCAGAAAACATGCTTGAAATAATTTCTATACTCTTAAGTTTGTTGAGGCTTTTTTGTGCCCTAGTATGTGGTCAATCCTGGAGAATGTTCCATGTGTACTTGAAAAGAATGTGTGTTCTGGTTGTTTTGGATGTAATGTCCTGAAAATATCAATTAAGTCTAACGGTTCTATTGTATCATTTATGATCTCTGTTGCTTTATTGATTTTCTGTCTGGAAGATCTGTCCATTGATGTGAGTGGGGTGTTGAAATCTCCTACTACTATTGTATTCTTGTCAGTTTCTCCCTTTATGTCCAGTAGTATTTGTTTTATGTACTGGGGTGCTCCTATATTGGGTGCGTATCTATTGGTGGGTGTAATATATTCTTCTTGTATTGAACCTTTTATCATTATATAGTGTTCTTCTTTATCTTTCTTTATAGCTTTTGTTTTTAAGTCTATTTTGTGTGATTTGTGTATTGCAGCCCTTGCTTTCTTGTCCTTTCTGTTTGCATGATATCTTTTTCCAATCCCTCACTTTTAATCTATGTGTATCCTTTGCCCTAAAGTGGGTCTCTTTAGAGGCAAGGCAGCATACTGTAGGCTCTTCTTCTTTTATCCAATCTGCCACTCTGTGCCTTTTGATTGGAGCATTTAGTCCATTGACATTTAGGTAATTATTAATAGATATGTATTTATTGCCATTTTAAACCTTGTTTCCCCAATGATTTTGGTTTCTTCTTTGTATCTTTCTTTTCCTGTTTTTTCCTTTTGTGGTTTGATGGTTTTCTTTTGTATTTTGCTTGAATTCTCTTCTTTCTCATTTTTGTGAATCTATTGTTTGTTTTTGATTTGTGGTTACACTGTTTTTTCAAGTGCTTTAACCCCTTCATATATCTGCTTGCCTTAGACTGGTTCAAACACAGGCTCAAACACATTTGGAAAAAAATCTGCATTTTCTTACTCTTCTCCCCCACATTTTATGATTTTGATGTTTTCTTTTACATTTTCGTGTTCATTCTTTTGCTGTTCATGGTGGTTATCATTGTTTTCATCGAACTTTAAAAATTTTTTAAAAAGATCTGTGTACTGGCTTATTTAAATGACTTACTATCCAACTGTGATTTTCACTTTCCTATAGATTCTTGTTTCTTTTCTTCTTAGAGAAGACCTTTCAACATTTCTTTTTAAATAGGTTTAGCATTGCTGTATTCTTTTAGTTTTTGCCTGCCTGAGAAATTCTTTATCTTTCCTTTTATTCTAAATGCTAATCTTGTTCAGTAGAGCATGCTAGGTTGCAGATTTTTCCCTTTCAGGACTTTGACTATACCTTGCTACTTCCTTCTGGCCTGCAAGGTTTCTGTAGAGAAATCAGCTGATAGCCTTATGGTGGTTCCCTCATAATTAACTCTTTCTTTTTTTCTTGCTGCCTTTAGAATTCTCTCTTTGTCTTTAACTTTTGCCATTTTAATTATGATATGTCCTGGTGTGGGTCTGTTTGGGTTTATCTTTTTAGGGATCATCTGTGCTTCCTATACCTGGATATCTGTTTCCTTCTTTAGGTTTGGGAAGTTTTTAGGCCTAATTTCTTCAAATATATTTTCGATCCCCTTTCCTCTATATTCTACTTCTAGGATCCCTATTATGCATAGATTGGCACTCTTTGTATTATCCCATAGGTCTCATATTGCTTTCATTTTAAAAAGATTTGGCTTTCTGTTGTCCTGATTTTGTGATTTCCATTATTCTACCTTCCAGCTCCCTTATTTGTTCTTATGCATTATTTATTGTGCTATTCATTGCCTTTAGCTCAGCTTTTGTCTCTGCAAATGATTTCCCTAATTTTCGTGGTTCCTTTTTACAGTAATCTGCATTTCTGTCAATAGCGCTTCTTAATTCCTTCAGTATTTTCATTATGTCCTTTTTTTTTTTAATTTTATTTATTTATTTATTTATTTATGGTTGTGTTGGGTCTTCATTTCTGTGCAAGGGCCTTCTCTAGTTGCGGTAAGCAGGGGCCACTCTTCATTGCGGTGCATGGGCCTCTCACTGTCGCGGCCTCTCCTGATGCGGAGCACAGGCTGCAGACGCGCAGGTTCAGTAGTTGTGGCTCACGGGCCTAGTTGCTCCGCGGCATGTGGGATCCTCCCAGACCAGGGCTCGAACCCGTGTCCTCTGCATTGGCATGCAGATTCTCAACCACTGTGCCACCAGGGAAGCCCCTTTTTGAACTTGGTGTCTACTAGACTGAAGAGTGTTTAATTGTTTGTTCTCTCAGGGGTATTCTCTTTATCTTTTAAGTGGGAATGGCTCCTCTGCTTCTTCATTTTACTTATATTTCTCTTACTCTGTGATATTTGGAGAAACAAGTTATCTACTCTGGTGTTGAGGGCTATTTTTATGTGGAAGCATCCCTGGGTAGCATGTGTGGACTTAATATTTTTGGTGTGAAGACTTTTTTTAGTATGGATAACTGCCACCTCTTTTCTCAGTGTGTGCTGGCCATTATCCCCTTGATAGGGAGTGTGACTGGTGTTGTGGTGACCAGAGCCACCACTGGATATTGAGTGGGGTCCATTCTCTGCTCTGTGGTTGTCACAGCCCTGTCAGGGACAAGATCTGCTCCCTTCTTGTTTGAGTAGAAGCCCCCAGGTCTGTTTCTGAGCTATGGAGTGAGGTAGGCAGAACTGGAGTGCTCCCACTGGGAGAAAAGCCACTGAATATTCCTTTGCCAGAGCTGTCCAAGAGGGTGTGTGCTCTGTTGTGTTGCCTGTGTGGGTGCACAAAGTACATTGTTATTGACACTGCCTTCAGTACCACCTGCACTATGCGAATGCAGGCAATTGGTCCTGTGTCCCTTAGGCACTGTGTCCACAAAGCCACAGATCCTTAGGTGCTGATCAGGTACCAAGACCGCAGTAGTCATGCACTTGGACCTGCCCTGGGAGGTATGGCAGCAGCCCCCAAACAACCCTGCCTCTGCATGCATGTGCCCACAAAGCCCATGGGAACACCTGTTGTTCCACTCCCTGAGCTAGTAGAGGTGTTGTCAAAAAAGAGGCTGCTATGGCAGGTCCCACCCCTCTCTTTGTGCACCCATTAGCAATGGTGCTTTGATTCTATGGTGGGTCTGGGCTTCTGTGTACACCCCTGGTTGCAGCCTGTACCACACTCCAGCCCCTTTGGTATGTCTCCAAGCAGCCAATCCCAGTTCTCTGGCTCTCTCCTGTGAAGCCCAAGTTTCAGCACTGAGTTTCAGAGGAGGCACATCTCCTGCTAGGGATTGCAGAAAATTAACATGGATCCACTGTGCCAGTCTCTGCCTGTTCTGTCTGCTACAAACCAGCTGCTGCACTGTCTCTGAACCTCCCTTTTTGTCCCAGCTGATTTCCCTGTTGATGAAGGAGCTTCCCGGGATGTGGAAACTTTTTTTCCAGCTTCCCCCCAGGGGCACAGGTCCCATCCAAATTCCTTTTTTTTTTTTTTTTTCCATTCATCCAACCTGTTATGTGGAGAGCTTTCTTGCTCTGAGAGCATTCATCAAGTTATTCTCTGAGAAGTTTTCCATATGCAGATGTATTTTTGATGCATTTGTGGGAGGAGGTGAGTTTCACATCCTTTTATTGTGCTATTTTTATTCCTCCCATCTGAGATGTTTTTTAAATTTAAGAATCAAGTCTTAAGGGGTTGCCAGTAGAATTTCTGGGCTGGGACCTAGGAGGAAGTTCCTAGGCAGGAAAGCCTAGAAAGGAACTTTGGAGTGAACTGGGTTGGTTGGCCTTTTTAAAATTTGGCTTAAGTAGAAAAGATTATGTATATATTATCTGAACAAACTGTTTGCCTTAGAAATTGTTCTGACTGTATAATAAATATGAAATTAGAAGAAAATTGGAAATCATGCTTCTAAAGCCAACCAGCTCCTGGGTAGAGAGCCACCTAATGGAACTCGGGCTGGCTTTATATACAAGTAAGTATGGAGCCAGTACTCACAAGTACTTGGTAAAATGGGAAAATCTAACAAAAGATTACTAGTAAATGGCCAGTATGGGGTTCTTTTGACATTCCAAAACTGGATTTTGCATACACAGTAAGAAAAACCTGCTTTGATAAAAATGTCTGTTCAAAATACTGACCCTGAGAGAGCTAAAGTATTCCTAGGAGAAAGCTTGAAGTTATAAAACATATCATGTTCTTAAAATGTGAATGCTGCTCACATCACCTGAGACTACAGCCTTGGTCCAATTAGTAAAACATAAAACTGAGAAGAAAAAAAAAAAAGAAAGAAACAAGACCTTTTAAAACTCAAGCTGAAAATTACCACATCTCTGCCTGTGACTATCTGCTTGTAGGTATATATGTCTGTGTGTATGTTATAAATATACTTCTACTTCTGGATGGTATTATCAAAATTAAAACCGTACTATATAATTTACTTAAAAGAAAACATTTAAAATCGAATATTTCTAAATGTGACATAAACTAGCCCAAATTTTTAAAAGATCACATGATCTAAGATTAATCTTTAATGAATAAAAGCAAGTTTAAATTGTTAGTTTAATTAATACAAACTTATCTTTAGAATCATCAACTTTATGTATAATAATTGTATTGCACCTAGGTTTACTGAAATTCAATGTGGTCATGGTATCTCTCTTTCAAAATGGGTCAACAAGAAAAGTAACTTGGTATGATGACATTTCCATAAGTGATAAAATAGAGATAAATGGGATAAAAGTTTTTGGATAAATTATTTAAGAATAATTACTTGTTGTAGTATGTCTACCTAAAAGTAGTTTCTCCAGATTTTTGGTAACTTGAAACTTCAGAATTTTTCTAAATTGTTAAATAATCAAAGTTAATTGAGTGCCTAGGTCTTTTTCTGTGTGTGTGTGGTTAAGGAAAGTGCAGCGTTTATTGCAGGGCACCAAGCAAGGAGTCCAGGCTGCTAATGCTCAAAAGACCCAACTACCTGATGGCTTTCGGGGAAGGTTTGTTTTGTTTTGTTTTGTTCTTAATTTTTGAATTTTATTTTATTTATTTTTTTATACAGCAGGTTCTTATTAGTTATCCATTTTATACATATTATTATATATATGTAAATCCCAGTCTCACAATTCATCCCACCACCACCACCCTCCCCCCGCCACTTCCCCCCCCTGGTGTCCATACGTTTGTTCTCTACATCTATGTCTCTACTTTTGCCCTGCAAAACAATTCATCTGTACCATTTTTCTAGGTTCCACATATATGCGCTAATATACGGTATTGGTTTTTCTCTTTCTGACTTACTTCACTCTGTATGACAGTCTCTAGATCCATCCACGTCTCTACAAATGACCCAATTTCGTTCCATTTTATGGCTGAGTAATATTCTATTGTATATCTGTATCACACCTTCTTTATCCATTCATCTGTCGATGGGCATTTAGGTGGCTTCTATGTCCTGGCTATTGTAAATACTGTTGCAATAAACATTGCAGTGCATGCGTCTTTTTGAATTATGGTTTTCTCAGGGTATATGCCCATTAGTGGTATAGCTGGGTCATATGGTAATTCCATTATTAGTTTGTAAAGAAATCTTAATGCTACCTCATCAGATTAGCATTAATAAGTACTTAGGAATAATTTAATCAAGGTTGTAAAAGATCTATGCAGTGCAAACTACAAGACCTTGGTAAAAGAAATTGAAAAACACAAACAAGTGAAACGAATTTTTTTATTCATGTATTGGAAGTACTATCACAGGTAAAATGTTTATACTATTCAAACACACCTATCATCAATACAATCTATCAAAATTCCAATGGCATTTTTTCAAAGAAATAGGGGGAAAATCTTAAAATTGATGCACCATAAAAGACCCCAAGAGCCACAGCAATCATGACAAAGAACAAAGCTCCCAATATAGGAGCACCCCAGTACATAAAACAAATACTACTGGACATAAAGGGAGAAACTGACAAGAATACAATAGTAGTAGGAGATTTCAACACCCCACTCACATCAATGGACAGATCTTCCAGACAGAAAATCAATAAAGCAACAGAGATCATAAATGATACAATAGAACCGTTAGACTTAATTGATATTTTCAGGACATTACATCCAAAACAACCAGAACACACATTCTTTTCAAGTACACATGGAACATTCTCCAGGATTGACCACATACTAGGGCACAAAAAAGCCTCAACAAACTTAAGAGTATAGAAATTATTTTAAGCATGTTTTCTGATCACAACTGCATGAAATTAGAAATTAACCACAGAAAAAGAAATGAGAAAAGAACACCATTCCATGGAGACTAAATAATATGCTACTACAAACACCAATGGGTCAACAATGAAATCAAAGGAGAAATTTAAAAATACCTTGAGGCAAATTACAATGAAAACACAACAATACAAAATCTATGGGATGCAGCAAAAGCAGTTCTTAGAGGGAAGTTCATACTGGCCTTCTTCAAGAATCAAGAAAAATCTCAAACAACAGAATTCACCATGTGAAAGACTTAGAAAAACTAAAAAAACCTAAAGTTAGCAGATGGAAGGAAATAATAAAGATCAGAGAGGAAATAAAATAAAGATTAAAAAACAATAGAAAAAATCAATAAAACCAAGAATTGGTTCTCTAAAATGGTAAAAAAAATAAATTCACAAACCACTGGCCAGTCTCACCAAGAAGAAAAGTGAGAAGACCCAAATAAACAAAATAAGAAATGAAAGAAGAGAAATCACAACTGATACTGCAGAAATACAAAAACCCATAAGAGAATACTGTGAACAATTATATGCCAACAAATTTGACAACCTAGAAGAAATGGACAAGTTGCTACAAACATACAGGCCACCAAAACTGAATCAAGAAGAAATAGATAATTTGAACAGACTGATCACTGGAAGTGAAATAGAATTTGTAATTAAAGACCTCCCTACAGACCAAAGGCCAGGGCCACATGGCTTCACAGGCGAATTCTACCCAATATTCAAAGAACTTATACTGATGCGTCTCAAACCCTTCCAGAAGACTGAAGATGAAGGAACACTCACAAAGACATTCTATGAAGCCACGATCACCCTGATACCAAAACCAGACAAAGACAAGACTAAAAAAGAAGTTACAGGCCAATATCTTTGATGACTATAGATGCAAAAATTCTTAATAAACATTAGCAAACCAAATCCAACAACACATAAAAAAGATCATACACCATGACAAAAATGGATTCATCACAAGTTCACAAGGATGGTTCAGTATACACAAATCAATCAATGTGATAAGCCACATCAACAAAAGAAGAGATGAAAACAATATGATTATCTCAATAAATGCGGAAAAAGTATTTGATAAAATTCAACATCCATTCATAATAAAAACCCTTATGAAAGTGGATATAGAAGGAATATATCTCAACATAATAAAAGATATTTATGACAAACCCACAGCCAATATTCAACATTGAAAAGCTGAAAGCATTCCCATTAAAATCTGGAAACAGGTCAAGGATGCCCACTCTCACCACTTCTATGCAATATAGTATTGCAGATGCTAGTCACAGCAATCAAACAAGAAAAAGAAATAAAAGGTATTCAAATTGGTAGGGAAGGGGTAAAATTATCATTATATGCAGATGACTATGTATAGAAAACCCTAATGATGCCACACAAAAACTACTAGAACAGATAAATGAACTCAGCAAGGCAGCAGGATTCAAGCTTAACGTACAGAAACAGATCGCATTTCTTTAACAACAAAGTATCAGAAAGGGAATGTAAACCAAAAAAAAAAAAAAAAAAAAAAAAAAAACCTTTAAAACTGCACCCCACACACACAATAAAAAGCAACAAAAAACAAAAAACAAAAAACCAACAACAAAAACCCTTAGGAAATAAACCTCACCAAGGAAGTGAAAGACTTTTATGCTGAGAACTACAAAACATTAATAAAGGAAATTGAAGATGATTCAAAGAAATTGAAAATTGTCACTTGCTTTTGGATTGGAAGAATTAATATTGTTAAAATGTTCATACTCCCCCAAACAATCTACAGATTCAATGCGATCCCTATCAAATTACCCATGACATTTTTCACAGAAGTAGAATAAATAATTCTAAAATTTACACGGAACCCTAAAAGACCCAGAATTGCCAAAGCAATCTTGAGGAAAAAGAACTAAGCAGGAGGCATAACCCTCCCAGACTTCAGACAATACCACAAAGCTACAGTAAACAAAACTGTATGGTACTGGCACAAAAACAAGCATATGGATCAATGGAGCAGAATAGAGAGCCCAGAAATAGACCCACACACCTGTGGTCAACTAATCTTCAACAAAGGAGACAAGAATATAAAATGGAGAAAAGACAGTTTCTTCAGCAAGTGGTGTTGGCAAATTTGGACAGCCACATGCAAATCAATGAAGTTAGAACACACACACCGTACGTAAAAATAAACTCAAAATGGCTTAAAGATTTAAACATGAGGTATGACACTATAAAACTCCTATAAGAGAACATAGGCAAAACACTCTCTGACATAAATTGTACCAATGTTTTCTAAGGTAGGTCTCCCAAGACAATAGAAATAAAAGCAAAAATAAACATAGACTTACTCAAACTTATACGCTTTTGCACAGCAAAGAAAACCATAAAAAATGAAAAGACAACTTACAAACTGGGAGAATATATTTGCAAATGATGTGACTGACAAGGTCTTGAGTTCCCAAATATACAAACAGCTCATACAACTCAATAACAACAACAACAATAACAAACCCACAAACTTACCCCCAAATGGGCAGGAGACCTAAATAGACATTTCTCCAAAGAAGACGCAGGCACATGAAAAGATGCTCATTATCACTAATTATTAGAGAAATTCAAATCAAAACTACAATGAGGTAGCACCTCTCACCAGTCAGAACGGCCATCATTTAAAACTCTGCAAATAACAAATGCTGGAGAGGGTGTGGCGAAAAAGGGACCCTCCTACACTGTTGGTGGAAATGTAAATTGGTGCGGTTACTATGGAAAACAGCATAGAGGTTCCTCAAAAAACTAAAAATAAAATTACCATATGATCCAGCAATCCCACTCCCGGGCATATATCCAGACAAAACTATAATTCAAAAAGATACATGCACCACTACGTTCGTAGCAGCACTATTTACAATAGACAAGTCATGGAAGTAACCTAAATGTCCATTGACAGAGGAATGGGTAAGACACGGTACATATATCCAATGGAATCTTACTCAGCCATAAAAAAGAATGAAGAAATGCCATTTGCAGCACCATGGATGGACCTAGAGATTATCATACTAAGTGAAGTGAGTCAGGAAGAGAAGGACATATACCATATGAGATCACTTAACATGGAATCTAAAGTACGATACAAGTGAACATATCTACAAAACAGAAACAGACTCACAGACACAGAGAAAAGACCTGTGGTGGCCAAGGGGAAGGGTGGTGGGGGAGGGAGGGACTGGGAATTTGGGACGCAAACTATTATATATGGAATGCCTAAACAACAAGGTCCTACTGTTGCACATCAGTGAGGGCCCAATATGGGAAAGATATTTTTAATGCTTAAAATTTTTTGTTCTGCCTTAAAACATAAGTTTTTGTCCATCATTGGAAACAAAGAGATACTGGTCTCTTAGCAACTTTGATGCTTATAATACTGTATTGTTAACTATAATCACTATGCTGTACATTTGCTCTCCAGGACTTATTTATCCACTAGTCTAAGTTTTTCCCCTTAAAAATACATCTTTAATGCTCCCATCCCCCATCTTTTTATAACTATCATTCTACTCTTTGTATTTTGAGTTTGCTTGTTTTGGATTTTACATATGTGTGATATCATGCAGCATTTGTCTTTATCTGACTTATCTTACTTAGCTAATACCCTCAATCCATTCATGGTGTCATAAGTGGAAGGATTTCCTTCTTTTCTTGGCTGAATGCATTTTCATTGTATTCAACTTGGAACTTCTTTATTCACTCATTGATGGACACTAAAGTTGTCTACATATTTTGGCTATTGTGAACAATGCTGCAATAAACATGGGAATTCAGCTGTCTCTCTGAAAACCTGTTTTCAATTTTTGAATATATATCCAGACATGGGTTGCTGGATCATAAGACAGATTTGTTTTTAATTTTTGAGGAACCTCCATACTGTTTTTCATGGAGGCTGAACAAATTTACCTTTCTACTGATAGCATACAAATGTTTCCTTAACTACACACTCATCCCGACCCTTGCTATCTTTTGTCTTTTTGATGACAGCAATTTCAACAGACGTGAGGTGACATTTCATTGCTGTTTTGATTAGCAGTCTTTGATGATTAGTGATGCTGAACATCTTTTAATACACCTGTTGGCAATTTGTTTGCCTTACTTGGAAAAATGCCTACTAAGGGGTTTTGTCCATTTTTAATGGTTTTGTTGTTGTTGTTATTGAGTCGTATGAGTTTAATATATTTTGGATATGAACCCCTATCTAATATATGGTTTGCAAATATTTTCTCCAGTTCACTAAATTGTGCAGAAGGTTTTAGTTTGATGTTATTCTCACTTAATTTTGCTTTCATTTTTCATGATTTTGATGTCATATCCAAAAATTCATATCCCGATCCAATGTTGAGGAGCTTTCCCTCTTTTCTTCCATGAATGTAATAATATATGGTCTTATGTTTAAGTCTTAAAGCATTTCAAGTTAATTTTTGTAAGTGATGTGAACTATGAATCCAATTTCTTGTTCTGTTACTAGTTATCCATTGTCCTCAATAACATTTACAGTAGAGACTCTCCTTTCCCCACTGAGTATTTTTGGCTCCCTTTTCAAGTATTATTTGCTTGTATATATGCAGCTTTATTTCTGGGATCTTCATTCTGTTCCATTGGTGTATGTGTCTAACTTTATGCAAGTAGCATAGTATTTTGACTTCTACAATTTTGAAATATAGATTGAAATCAGAAAGTGTAATGCCTCCAGCCTTGTTCTCTGTCATGCTTGCTGTGGCTCTTGGGGTCTTTTATGGTCCATAAATTTTAGGATTTTCCCCCTATTTCTTTGACAAAATGCCATTGGAATTTTGATAGATTGCATTGATGATAGGTGTGTTTGAATAGTATAAACACTTTACCTGTGTTAGTACTTCCAATACACGAATATAAAAATTCTTTTCACTTGTTTGTGTTTTTCAGTTTCTTTTACCAAGGTCTTGTAGTTTGCACTGCATAGATCTTTTACAACCTTGATTAAATTATTCCTAAGTACTTATTGATGCTATTCTGATGAGACAGCATTGAGATTTCTTTTTCAGATGATTCACTGTTAGCGTACAGAAACAAAACTTATATCTGGATGTTGATTTTGTATTCTGCAACTTCCATAAATTTGTTTTTATTTTCAACAGTACTTTTAAAATTGAGACTGTAGGATTTCCTGTATATAAGGTTATATCATTGGCAAATAACAATTTTTCTTCTTTCTTTCGAATTTTTGTCTTTGTTTTGTTGTTTTACCGAGGACTTACAGTACTTTGTTGAATAGGGGTCGTAATAATGGACACCCTTGTCTAGTTCCTAATCTTAGAGGAAAAGCTTTTTAATATTTCCTCACTGAGAATAATGTTAGCTGTAACTTTGTATTGTATGGTCTCTATTATGTTGCTGTATGTTCCTTTTATACCCAATGGAAGAATATTTCCCTCTATACTTAATTTGTTGACGGTTTTAGACATGAAAGAATGTCGTATTTTGTCAAATGTGTTTTCTGCATCTGCTCAGATGATAATATCATTTTTATGTTTAATTCTTCTCAGGTTGTATCACATTTATTGATTTGTGTATGCCAACCCAGGAATAAATAAATTCCACTTAGTCATGGTGTATAACTTTTCAAATATGATGTTGAATTTGGTTTGCTAGTACATATGTATTATTATTTGCATATATATATATATACATATATATATATATATATATATATATATGTATATATATATATATATATATATATATACCTCCCACATGCTGTGTGGTGTGGCCCTATATATATATACACACACACACACACAAATACTTCCCTGACCAGGGATTGAACCCGCACCCCCTGCATTGGAAGCACAGAGTCTTAACCACTGGACTGCAAGAGAAGTCCCAGTTTGCTCATATTTTGTTGAGAATTTTGGAATCTGTATTCACCAGGGATATTGATTTGTAGTTTTCTCTTCTTGTAGTGTGACCACGGCAATATTGGCCATGTAAAATAAGGTTGGAATGATTCCTTCCTCTTCAGTATTTTGGAGTATGTTGAGAAGAATCAGCATTAACTTTTCTTTAAATGTTTGGTAGACTTTACCATTGAAGGCATCTGGAACCAGGTTTTTTGTTTGTTTTGGTGAGGTGAGGATTACTACCACTTCAATTTTCTTACTCACTATTGGTTTGTTAAGATTTTCTGCTCCTTCATGGTTCATCTTGATAGGTTACATGTTTCTAGAAGTTTATTTCTGTCTCTAGGTTTTCCAATTTATTGACCTATTCATAGTAGACTGTTGTAATTTTATGTGTTTTTGTACATCTAGTTGTAAGGTCTCCTCTTTCATTTTGATTTTATGTATTTGAGTATTCTCTGTTATGTTAGTCTACCTACAGTTTTGTCAATTTTGTTTATCTTTTCAAAAACCAGCTCCTATTCTTCAATATACGCAAATCAATCAATGTGATACACCATATTAACAAATTGAAGGAGAAAAAGCATATGATCATCTCAATAGATGCAGAGAAAGCTTTTGACAAAATTCAACACCCATTTATGATAAAAGCCCTGCAGAAAGTAGGCATAGAGGGAACTTTCCTCAACATAATAAAGGCCATATATGACAAACCCACAGCCAACATTGTCCTCAATGGTGAAAAACTGAAACCATTTCCACTAAGATCAGGAACAAGACAAGGTTGCCCACTCTCACCACTATTATTCAACATAGTTTTGGAAGTGTTAGCCACAGCCATCAGAGAAGAAAAAGAAATAAAAGGAATCCAAATCGGAAAAGAAGAAGTAAAGCTGTCACTGTTTGCAGATGACATGATACTATACATAGAGAATCCTAAAGATGCTACCAGAAAACTACTAGAGCTAATCAATGAATTTGGTAAAGTAGCAGGATACAAAATTAATGCACAGAAATCTCTTGCATTTCTATACACTAATGATGAAAAATCTGAAAGTGAAATTAAGAAAACACTCCCGTTTACCATTGCAACAAAAAGAATAAAATATCTAGGACTAAACCTACCTAAGGAGACAAAAGACCTGTATGCAGAAAATTATAAGACACTGATGAAAGAAATTAAAGATGACACAAATAGATGGAGAGGTATACCATGTTCTTGGATTGGAAGAGTCAACATTGTGAAAATGACTCTACTACCCAAAGCAATCTACAGATTCAATGCAATCCCTATCAAACTACCACTGGCATTTTTCACAGAACTAGAACAAAAATTTTCACAATTTGTATGGAAACACAAAAGACCCCGAATAGCCAAAGCAATCTTGAGAACGAAAAATGGAGCTGGAGGAATCAGGCTCCCTGACTTCAGACTTTATTACAAAGCTACAGTAATCAAGACAGTTTGGTACTGGCACAAAAACAGAAATATAGATCAATGGAACAGGATAGAAAGCCCAGAGATAAACCCACGCACATATGGTCACCTTATCTTTGATAAAGGAGGCAAGCATATACAGTGGAGAAAAGACAGCCTCTTCAATAAGTGGTGCTGGGAAAATTGGACAGATACATGTAAAAGTATGAAATTAGAACACTCCCTGACACCGTACACAAAAATAAACTCAAAATGGATTAAAGACCTAAGTGTAAGGCCAGACACTATCAAACTCTTAGAGGAAAACATAGGCAGAACACTCTATGACATAAATCACAGCAAGATTCTTTTTGACCCAGCTCCTAGAGAAATGGAAATAAAAACACAAATAAACAAATGGGACCTAATGAAACTTAAAAGCTTTTGCACAGCAAAGGAAACCATAAACAAGACCAAAAGACAACCCTCAGAATGGGAGAAAATATTTGCAAATGAAGCAACTGACAAAGGATTCATCTCCAAGATTTACAAGCAGCTCATGCAGCTCAATAACAAAAAAACGAACAACCCAATCCGAAAATGGGCAGAAGACCTCAATAGACATTTCTCCAAAGAAGATATACAGATTGCCAACAGACACAGGAAAGAATGCTCAACATCATTAATCATTAGAGAAATGCAAATCAAAACTACAATGAGATATCATCTCACACCTGTCAGAATGGCCATCATCAAAAAATCTAGAAACAATAAATGCTGGAGAGGGTGTGGAGGAAAGGGAACACTCTTGCACTGTTGGTGGGAATGTAAATTGATAGAGCCACTATGGAGAACAGTATGGAGGTTCCTTAAAAAACTACAAATAGAACTACCATACGACCCAGCAATCCCAGTACTGGGCATATACCCTGAGAAAACCATAGATCAAAAAGAGTCATGTACCAAAATGTTCATTGCAGCTCTATTTACAATAGCCAGGACATGGAAGCAACCTAAGTGTCCATCATCGGATGAATGGATAAAGAAGATGTGGCACATATATACAATGGAATATTACTCAGCCATAAAAAGAAATGAAATGGAGGTATTTGTAATGAGGTGGATGGAGTTAGAGTCTGTCATACAGAGTGAAGTAAGTCAGAAAGAGAAAAACAAATACAGTATGCTAAGACATATATATGCAATCTAAGGAAAAAAAGAAAAAAGGCCATGAAGAACCTAGTGGCAAGATGGGAATAAAGACACAGACCTACTAGAGAATGGACTTGAGGATATGGGGAGGGGGAGGGGTGAGATGTGACAGGGTGAGAGAGTGTCATGGACATATATACACTACCAAATGTAAAATAGCTAGCTAGTGGGAAGCAGCCGCATAGCACAGGGAGATCAGCTCGGTGCTTTGTGACCACCTAGAGGGGTGGGATGGGGAGGGTGGGAGGGAGGGAGATGCAAGAGGGAAGAGATATGGGAACATATGTATATGTATAACTGATTCACTTTGTTATAAAGCAGAAACTAACACACCACTGTAAAGCAATTATACTTCAATAAAGATGTTAAAAAAAAAAAACAAAAAAAAAACCCAGCTCCTATTTTTGTTGATTTCTCTTTCCTTTTTTTGGTCTCTATTTCTTTTAATTCTGCTTTGATCATTGTGATTTCCTTCCTATGCTAACTTTGGACTGTTTTTCTTTTTCCAGTTTTTAAATATGTTATGTTAGGTTGTTTATTTGAAATCTATCTTTTTTAATATGTGCAAATATCACTGTAAACTCTTAAAACTGCTTTTGAAGTGTCTCATGGGTTTGGTATACTGTATTTCCACTTTAAGCCATTCCACAGTTTTTAAAATTTCCCTTTTATTTTATCCTTGACCCATTGGTTGTTTAGTAGTGTGTTTGAAATTTCCTATTTGTAGATTTTCCAGTTTTTATTTTGTTATTGAGTTCCAGTTTCATATCACTGTGGTCAGGAAGACACTTGATATGATTTTATTAATTTGCTAATACTTGTTTGTGTCCTATCAAATGGTCTACCCAGGACAACTTCTCATGTGCACTTGAGAATAATGTGTATTCTGCTTCTGTTAGATGAAAGGTTTTATACGTGTCTGTTAGGTCAATTAGTTCTAAGATGGTTCAAGTCCAATGTTACTTTGTTGATTTTCTGCCTGAATAACAAAACCGTAGTTTAAAGTGGGGTTTTGAAGTCTCTGCTATGATTGTAAATTGTGTATTTTCTCTTCAGATATGTTAGTATTGCTTATTTTATTCAGGTGCTCTGACGTTTGCTGCATGTATAATTATGAATGTTATATGTCTTGATGAATTTACTTCTTTGTCACTATATAATGACCTTGTTTGTCTCTTGTGACTGTATTTTTCTTGAAGTCTGTTTTGTCTGATAGAAGTATAGCTACCCTCACTTTCTTGTAGTTTTCACTTGTACAATATATTTTTCCATTGCTTCACTTTGAACCTATGTGTGATTTTTTTAAACTGAATTGAATGTCTCATAGAAAGTACATAGATGAGTCATGTTTTTAAATTTTTTCCATTCTCTGTGCCTTTTGGTTGGTGAATTTGAGCTGTCTCAGCTCTCTTTTGGTATGACTACTCTGTGACTAACATTATCACTGACTGGACTTCCTGCCTGGGTGAGGCAGAAGGCTATGTTCAACAAGTAGCAGGGCCATCAATTAAGGACTGCGGAAGAGTGGGGTCGTCTGATCCCCATGGATGGGAAGTCCTGCAGCCAAATTGCTAGCTTGCTAGAGTCAGCCCTCCTGGTTATGCAAGGTCAGAGGATATATACTTAACAGTTGGGCAGGACTGCTAGCATGGCTCCCTGCTTAAGTGTGGCTGTAGGATGGACTCTGTGGCTGCTGAGGTTCTCTACATAGGCTTTCTGGTCAGGGGGTGCTGGAGATATAACCCAGCAATTGGGTGGGGCTACAAAATTGCTTTTCTGCTTGGGTTGAGCCATTGACTGGGCTACATGGGCAATATGGCTTATTGCCTAAGTCCAAATCAGACAGAGCTGCCAGTTGAACTCTCTGGCCATATCAGGCCATGCACTTGGCTCTGCAGATAGGCATAGCCACTGGTTGGGTGGTGAGGCAGCAAGCAAGAATTCATCCTCCAATGTCTGAGTGCTTGTTGCTATATGCCTCATCCTTCTTCTCCATCTCTTCTGATCCCCAGTGGTCCAATCCCACAGATTCCCCAGTGATCCACATAGATGAGACATGAGTGGGCCTCCTGCATGCAACATGCATTACTGAGGGAGCTGAATGACCACCTTGGGGTCACTTTTGCCACTGGAAAAATTATAAGCTCCTGTTGAGGATGTGAAGCAGTCAGAATATAGCTGATATTGAGTTGTATAATTTCTTTATATAATTTGGATATTAACCCCTTATCGAATGTACATTTTGCAAATGTCATCTCCCATTCAGTAGGTTGTCTTTTTTTTTTTTCTTGGTGGTTTCCTTTGCTGTGCCAAAACTTTTCAGTTTTATGTAGTCCCTTTTGTTTATTTTTGCTTTTGTTGCCTTTGCCTAAGGAGACAGATTAAAAAAGAATACTGCTGGGACTTCCATGGTGGTCCAGTGGTTAAGAATCCACATTCCAATGCAGGGGATGCAGGTTCGATCCCTGGTCAGGGAACTAAGATTCCACATGTCGCGGGGCAACTGAGCCCGCACACCACAACTACTGAGCCCACACACTCTGGAGCCTGTGGGCCACAACTAGAGAGAAGCCCGCACGCCACAATGAAGATCCCAGGTGCCACAAATAAATATTTGACACAGCCAAATAAATAGATAAATAAATATTTTTAAAAATTAAAAAATACTGCTAAAACCCGTGTAGAGGAGCATGCTGCTTATGTAGTCTTCTAAACATTTAAAGGTTTCAGGTTTTACATTTAAGTCTGTATTCCATTTTGGGTTTATTTTTGTATATGTTGTACACTTTTATTCTTTTGCAAGTAGCTGTCCAGTTTCCCCAACACCATTTATTAAAGAGCCTGTCTTTTCCTCTTTGTACATTCTTGTTTTCTTTGTCGTAGATTAATTGACCATATATATTTGCGTTATTTTTTGTCCTGTCTGCTCTGTTCCATTAATCTATGGGTCTATTGTATGCCAGTGCCATATTGTCTTGATTACTATAGCTTTGTAGTGTAGTTTGAAATCAGGGGTAGTGGTACTTCCAGTTTTGTACTTCTTTCTAAAGATTGCATTGCCATTCAGGGTCTTTTGTGGTTTCATACACGTTTTAAGATTCTTTTTTCTACTTCTATGAAAAATTCTGTTGGTAAATTCACAGAGACTGCGTTGAATTTGTAGATTCCTTTGGGTAATAGGAACATTTTAACAACACTAATTTATTTGAATCATGAACACAATATATATCCTTTCACTTATTTATGTCCACTTCAATTTCTTTTACCAATGTCTTACAGTTTTCGTAGTAGAGGTCTTTCACCTTCTTGGTTAAATTTATATCTAGGTATATTATTTTTGACGCAGTTGTAAATGGGATTATTTTGTCTTTCTGATAGATTGTTTTTGTTATAAAATGCAACAGATATTAACTTTGTATTCTGCAACTTCACTGTATTCATTTAATAGTCCTGATAGCTTTTTGGTGGAGTCTACAGGGTTTGCTATATATGGTATTATGTCATCTGCAAACAATGACAGTTTTATTTCTTCCTTTTCAATTTTTATTTCTTTTCCTTCTCTGATTGTTGTGGCTAAGATTTCCAATATTAAGTTGAATAAAATTGACAAGAGTGGGCACCTTTATCTTGTCCTGATAAAGGACAAGAGGCAATGTTTTAATGTTTTCAACATTGAGTATGATGATAGCTGTGGGTTTGTCATATATGGCCTTTAATATATTGAGTTTTGTTCTCTCTATGTCCACATTGTTGAGTTTTTATCCTAGATGAATACTGAGTTTTCTCAAAAGCTTTTTCTACACCTATTGAAACAATCGTTTCTTTAAAAAAGCTTCGTTTTGTTAATGTGGTGTGTCACATGATTGACTTATGTATATTGAACCACTCTTGCACCACTGGAACCAACCCCACTTGATAATGGTGTATGATTTTTTTAATGTATTGTTGCATTTGGGTTGATAATATTTTGTTGAGAATGTTTGTATCTATGTTCATCAGTGATATTGGCCTGTAATTTTCTTTTTCTGCATCTTTTTTTTTTTTTTTGCTTTTGGTATAAGGGTAATGCTGACCTTTTAGAGTAAGTTTGAAAGCTTTTTTTTTTTTTCTTTGCTTCAGTATTTTGGAATAGTTTGAAAAGGATGGTTATTAAGTCCTGTTTACATGTTTGGTAGAATCAACCTGTGAAGCCATCTGGTCCTGGACTATGCTTCTTGCAAGTTTTAAAATACTAATTCAACTTTATTACTAGTTATCGACCTCTTTAGATTTTCTATTTCTTTCTGACTCAGCCTTGAGAGATTGTTGTCTTTCTGAGAATATATCCATTTTTTTCAAGCTTGATCATTTTATTGGTGTATACTTTTTATGGCAATCTCATGATATTTTGTATTTCTTTAGTGTTGTTTATGACTTGTTCATTTCTGATTTTATTTATTTAAGTCCCCCCCTCCCTTTTTCTCGATGAGTCTGGTAAAGGTTGATCATTCTTATACATTGTTCAAAGAGCAAGCTCATAGTTTCATTGATTTTTCCTATCATGTTTAAAATATTGGTTTTATTTATTTCATTATGTTATTTCATTTCTTCCACCAACTTTGGCTTTGTTTTTCTTTTCTAGTTCCTTTAGGCATTTGGTTAGATTGTTTGAGTTTTCTTTTCTTTTTTTCCTGAATATAGGTTTTATTGCTATAAACTTCCTGTTTAAAACTGCTCTTGCTTCATCCTGTAGATTTTGGAAAATGGTGTTTTCATTTTTATTTGTCTCAAGGTATGTTTTAATCTCCAATTTGGTTTATTTGTTGATTTATTAATTGTTTAGTAGCATGTACTTAGCCTCCACTTGTTCGTGTTTTTCCAGTTTTCTTTTTGTGTTTGATTTCTAGTCTCATATCACTGGTCAGAAAAGATACTGGATATAATTTCAATCTTCTTAAATTTATACAGACCTGTTTTGTGACCTAACATGTGATCAGTCCTGGAAAATGTCTTATGTACACTTGAAAATAACATGTATTCTGCTGGTTTGAGGTGAAACATTTTGGGAGATGTATCTACTAAGTCCATTTGGTCTAATGTATCACCTAAGGCCAGTGTTTTCTTATTTAGAGTTTGTCTGGCTGACCTATCCATTGCTCTAAGTAGGGGTTACATTCCCCTACTATTCATTGCATTGCTGTCAATTTCTTTTTTTTTTTTCTTTTAAATGGGAATTATTTATTTATTTATTTATGGCTGTGTTGGGTTTTCGTTTCTGTGTGAGGGCTTTCTCTAGCTGCGGCAAGTGGGGGCCACTCTTCATCGCAGTGCGCGGGCCTCTCACTATCGCGGCCTCTCTTGTTGCGGAGCACAGGCTCCAGACGCGCAGGCTCAGTAATTGTGGCTCACGGGCCTAGTTGCTCCACGGCATGTGGGATCTTCCGAGACCAGGGCTCGAACCCATGTCCCCTGCATTGGCAGGCAGATTCTCAACCAGTGCGCCACCAGGGAAGCCCTCAATTTCTTTTTATATCAGTTAACATTTATCTTATATTAGTAGGTGGTCTTATGTTGTGTGTATAAATATTTACAGGTGTTGTATTTTCTTGATGAATTATTTTATCCTTATGTAATGCTTTTCTCCTTGTTTCTTGAAGCCTTTGTTTTAAAGTCTTTTGTCTAATATATCTATTGCTACTCCACCTTTTTATTTGTTTCCATTTGCAGGGAACATCTTTTTTTGTTCCTTTATTTTCAGTTTCTGTGTGTCTTGAAATCTGAATGAGTCTCTTTAGGAAACATACATATAGGTCAGGTGATTTATTTATTTATTTGTCCACTGCATGGTTTTAATTTGTGACTTTAGTCCTTTTACATTTAAAATAATTATTGATAGGTGGAAACCTATTGTCATTTTGTTAAAAATTTTTTGGTTGTTTTTGTAGTTCTCCTCTCTTTCTGTCTTCTTTTCCTCTTGTCTTTCTTTTCAATTTAATGACATTATAGTGTTATGTTTGGATTTCTCTCTGTTTTTGGTGGATCTGTCACCAGTTTTTGTCACCATGAAATTTGTATGTAACAACCTATAAACTATTTTAGGTTGATGGTCACTTAAGGTTGAAAGTTTTCTAAAAACACTACACTTTTACTACTCTCACCCTGCCCACGGTTTTTGTTTTGGCATCATAGTTTACATCTTTTTATGTTTATACTTTAATTATTGCGATTATACTTTATTTTACTATTTTTGTCTTTTAGCCTTCATGCTAGCTCTGTAAGAGTTTAATCTACTACCTTTACAATATGTTTGCTTCTACCAGTGAGATTTGTTTCTTCATATATATTTTTAATTTCTAGGTTTGGCTTTTTCTGTAAAATAATCTTTTTTTTTTTTTACATTTCTTATTAGGTTGGTTTAGTGGGTGAACTCCTTTGCATTTGGTTATCTTTCTCTCTCCCTCAATTCTGACATATATATATCCAAAAATATTTATATACATTTATATATATATTTCAGATTCTTTTCATTATCAGTTATTACAGAGTACTGAGTAGAGTCGCCTGTGCTATACAGTCAATTCTTGTTGTTTATCTATTTTATATATAGCAGTATATGTCTGTTAATACCATACTCCTCATTTATCCCTCCCTTTCTTCCCCTTTGGTAACCACAAGTTTGTTTTCTATTTCTGTGAGACTGTTTGTTGTGTAAATAAGTTCATTTGTATCATATTGTAAGATTCCACACATAAGTGATATCATATAATATTTTTCTTTGTCCATCCTGCTTGGTTCACGTTGTATGATAATCTCTAGGTCCATCTGTGTTGCTGCAAATGGCATTATTTCTTTCCTTTTTAGGATTAAGTATTATTCCATTCCATATATGTGGAATGGAATATATACATGGATATATACAGCCATATAAATATGTCACATCTTCTTTATCTATTCATCTGTTAATGAGTTGCTTCTGTGTCTTGGCTATTGTAAACAGTGCCACTGTGAACACGGGGGTGCATGTATCTTTAAAAATTTTTGTTTGTTTGTTTTATTAATTTTATGTATCTTTTTGAATTATGGTCTCCTCCATATATAGGCCCAGGAGTGAGATTGCTGGATCATATGGTAACTCTATTTTTATTTTTTAAGGTAACCTCCATACTGTTTTCCATGGTGGCTGCACCAATTTACATTCCCACCAACAGGGTAGGGGGGTTCCCTTTTCTCCACACCCTCTCCAGCATTTGCTATTTGTAGAATTTTTGATGATGGTCATTCTGACCAGAGTGGGGTGATACCTCATTGTAGTACTGATTTGCATTTCTCAAATTATTAGCAATGTTGAGCATATTTTCATGTGCCTGTTGGCCATCTGTATGTCTTCTCTGGAGAAATGTCTATTTATGTCTTCTGACCACTTTTTTGCTTAGGTTGTTTGTTTTGTTGTTGTTGTTGAGTTGTATGAGTTTTTATATATTTGGGAAATTAAGCCCTTGTCCATTGCACCACTTGCAAATATTTTCTCCTAGTCTGTAGGTTGTCTTTTCAATTTGTTTATGGTTTCCTTTGCTGTGCAAAAGATTGTAAGCTTGATTAGGTCCTATTTGTTTATTTATTCATTTATTTCTAGTGCCTTGGGAGACTGACCTAATAAAACATTGTTAAATTTATGTCGGAGAATGCTTTGCCTGTGTTCTCTTATGGGAGTTTTATTGAGTCATGTCTTATATATTTAAGTCTTTAAACATTTTGAGTTTATTTTTGTGTATGCTGTGAGGGTGTGTTCTAACCTCACTGATTTACATGGGGCAGTCCAGCTTTCCCAACACCTCTTGCTGAAGAGACTCTCCTATCACCATTGTGTATGCTTGCCTCCTTTGTCAAAGATTAATTGACAGTGGGTGTGTCATTTTATTTCTGGGCTGTCTACTCTATTCCATTGATCCATATGTCTGTTTCTGTGCCAATACCATGCTGTTTTGATTACTGTAGCTTTGCACTATTGTCTGAAGTCTGGGAGGGTTCTGTCTCCTGTTTTGTTCTTTTTCCTCAGGATTGCTTTGGCAGTTCTGGGTCTTTTGTGTATCTGTATAAATTTTAGGAATTTTTGTTCTAGTTCTGTGAAAAATGTCATGGGTAATTTGATAGGGATCACATTAAGTCTGTAGATTAGTTTGGGTAGTATGGTCATTTTAATAACATTAATTTTTTCCAATCTAAGATCATGAGATATCTTCATTTCTTTGAATCATCTTCCATTTCTTTTATCAGTGGCTTATAGTTCTCAGCCAATAAGTCTTTCATGTCCTTGGTCAGGTTTATTCCTAAGAACTGTATTTATTTATCTATTTGATGGGATTTTTAAAGGAATTTTCTTTTTTACTCTCCCTTTCTGATATTTCATTGTTAGTGTAAAGAAATGCAACAAAGTTCTTTATGTTAATCTTGTATCTTGCTACCTTGCTGAATTTGTTGATCAGTTCTAACAGTTTTCGTGTAGAGTCTTTAGAGTTTTCTATATATAATATCATCTGCAAGTAATGGTAATTTTACCTCTTCCCTTCCAATTTGGATACATTTTATTTCTTTTTCTTGTCTGATAGTTGTAGCTAGGACTTCCAATATTATGCTGTATAGAAGTGATTAGAATGGGCATCTTAATGAGGTATCACCTCACACCAGTCAGAATGGCCATCATCAAAAAATCTATAAACAATTAGTGCTGGAGAGGGTGTGGAGAAAAGGGAACCCTCTTGCACTGTTGGTGGGAATGTAAGTTGATACAGCCGCTATGGAGAACTGTATGGAGGTTCCTTAAAAAACTAAAAATACAACTACCATACGACCCAGCAATACCACTACTGGGCATATACCCTGAGAAAACCATAATTCAAAAAGAGTCATGTACCACAATGTTCATTGCAGCTCTATTTACAATAGCCAGGACATGGAATCAACCTAAGTGTCCATCGACAGATGAATGGATAAAGAAGATGTGGCACATATATACAATGGAATATTACTCAGCCATAAAAAGAAACGAAATTGAATTATTTATAGTGAGGTGGATGGAGCTAGAGTCTGTCATACAGAGTGAAGTAAGTCAGAAAGAGAAAAACAAACACCGTATCCTAACACATATATATGGAATCTAAAAAAGAAAAGAAAAGAAAAGTAAAGAAAAGAAAGAAATGGTTATGAAGAACCTAGGAGGCAGGACAGGAATAAAGAAGCAGATGTAGAGAATGGACTTGAGGACACAAGGAGGGGGAAGGGTAAGCTGGGACGAAGTGAGAGAGTGGCATGGACTTATATATACTACCAAATGTAAAATAGATAGCTAGTGGGAAGAAGCTGCATAGCACAGGGAGATCAGCTCAATGCTTTGTGACCACCTAGAGGGGTGGGATAGGGAGGGTAGGAGGGAGGGAGATGCAAGAGGGAAGAGATATGGGGATATATGTATATGTATAGCTGATTCACTTTGGTATAAAGCAGAAACTATCACACCATTGTAAAGCAATTATACTGCAAGAAAGATGTTTAAAAAAAAAAAAAGGGCATTGTTGTCTTTTTGCAGATTTTAGTGGGAAGACTCAATTTTTCACCATAGAGTATTATGTTGGCTGAGAGTTTGTCATAAACAGCTTTTATTATGCTGTGGTATCTTCCCTCTATTCCTACTTTAGTGACAGTTTTATTTTTTTATGATGAATGGATCTTGAATTTTATCATATGCTTTTACTGCATCTATTGAGAAGATCACCTGGTTTTTTGTCTTTCTTTTGTTGATGAGGCGTAACACATTGATTGATTTGCATATGTTGAACCATCCTTGTGACACTGGGCTGAATCCAATTGATCATAGTTTATAACCTTTTTTAACATGTCATTTAATTCAGTTTCCTAATGTTTTCTTGAGGATTCTTGCATCTATAGTCATCAAAGATATTAGCCTGTAATTTTCTCTTTTGGTAGTGCCTTTGTCTGGTTTGGTATCAGGGTGATGGTGGCTTCACAGAATGACTTTGAGAGTTTTCCCTCCTCTTCAGCCTCTTGGAAGAGTTCGAGAAGGATTGGTATAAGTTCTTCTTTGTATGTTTAGTGGATTTCCACAGTGAAGCCATGCAGTCCTAGACTTTTGCTTGCAGGGATTTTTTAAAATTACAGATTCTATTTCATTTCTAGGGATCAGTTTGTTCAAATTACCTATTTTTTTCTTGATTCATTTTAGGTGGGCTGTTTCTAGAAACTTGTCAATTTCTGCTAGGTTTTCCAAAATGTCGGCATATAACTATTTACAGTATTCTCTTATGATTTTATGTATTTCTGCCATGTCAGCAGATATTCCTCCTCTTTCATTTCTTATTGTGTTTATTTGGGTCCTCTCTCTTTTCTTCTTGGTGAGCCTGAGCAGAGCTTTGTCAATTTTGTTTATTCTTTCAGAAAAACAACTCTTAGTTTTATTGATATTTTCTATTTTTTAATCTCTATTTTATTTATTTCCTGTCTGATCTTTATTATTTCCTTCCTTCTACTGACTTGGAGTTTTGTTTGTTCCTTTTAATTTCTTTTTCTTTTCTTTTATTTTGTGTGTGTGGGCTTGGTTGTTTTCAGTGTTTTTTCTTGAAGATTTTTGAGGAAGGACTGTATCACTATAAACTTTCCTCTTACTAGCGCTTTGGCTCCATCCCAGAGATTTTGTATGGTTTCATTTTCATTGTCATTTTTGTTGAGGTGTTTTAAAATTTCCTTTTTGATTACATCATTGACCCATTGGTTTTTTTAGTAGCATGTTGTTTAGGCTCCACGTAATCTTTTTCTTCTTCTTCTTTCTCTTTCTGTGGTTGATTTCTAGCTTAATGCTGTTGTGATCTGAAAAGATGTTTGAAATAATTTCTATTCTTTTAAATTTGTTGAGGCTTCTTTTGTGTCCTAGTATATGGTCTACCCTAGAGAATGTTCCATGTGCACTTGAAAAAAGTGTGTACTCTGGGTTTTGGGATGTTATGTCCTGAAGATATCAATTAAGCTAAATGTTCTGTTGTGTCATTTAGGGTCTCTGTTGCCTTACTGATTTTCTCTCTGGAAGATCTGTCCATTAATGTGAGTGAGGTGCTAAAGTCTCCTACTTTTACTGTATTCCCATCAATTTCTCCATTTATGTCTGTTAGTATTTGTTTTAGGTTCTTATTTGCTCCTGTATTGGGTGCATATATGTTAATGAGTGTAATATCCTCTTTTTGTATTGATCCTTTTGTCATTATATAGTGTTCCTCTCCATCATTTTTTACGGCCTTTGTTTTAAAGTCTGTTTTGTCTGATATGAGTATTACTACTCCCATTTTCTTGTCTGCATGAAATATCTTCTGTTTGCATGAAATATCTTCTTTCATTACCTCACTTTCAATCTATGTGTGTCCTTCACTCTAAAGTGGGTCTCCTTAGGCCGCATATGGTAGTTGTAGGTTATTTATTTATTTATTTATTTATAATCAAATCCACCACTCTCAGTGTTTTGTTTGCAGCATTTAGTCCATTGACATTCAAGGTAATTATTTATTTATTTATTTTTTTAGACATGGCAAAATATTTAATGTCTGTAGGTGTGCCTCACCCTCCCATTCCTGTTATGATTCAATAGCCTCTCCAAACTGACTGTACCAGAGAAAACATGGGCACTTTTTCCCAGCAGAGTTTGAAAACCATTAAGGCCCTGATCCTTTTGACTCAGAAATGATTGCAGGTGAGGTCTTTCCACAACATGCCTCAGGTCTCTCTGCTCAAGGAAAAAAGCCCCCCAGTTCTACGGGACTCCCGAGGTCTTCTGTTCTTCTGCAGCCTGGCGCTGGGAGCTGCGCTGCTGGAAATAGTGGTAGACTCGGGCACTGCAGAGGTAGCCCCCATAAACAGTGAGGAGCATCATGGAGGTGGAGAAGGTCTTGTAGCCAATGTCGGCTAGTTGCTTGGCAGTTGGCATGTTGTCCCCTGGATGCTGCCGCTCCCTCCCTTCCGACTGAGGTCTCCTGCCTGCACGACCTCCTAGCGCAGCCGGAAGCAGCACCCGGGCCCAGACGAGTCTCAAGGTAATTATTGATAGATATGTATATACTGTCATTTTAAACCTTGTTTTCCAGTTGATTTTGAATTTCTTCTATGTTCCTTTCTTATTCTTTCTGTGTTTCCTTTTGTAGTTTTATGGTTTTCTTTTTTATTATGCTTGAGTTCTCTTCTTTTTGTTTGTTTGTTTTTGTAAATCTATTGTTGGTTTTTGATTTGTGTTTATCCTGGTTTTCAAGTATGTGAACCCATCAGTATATCTAATTGTTTTAGACTGGTAGTTATATAAGCCCAAACACAGTCTTAAAAAAAAAATCTACTTTTTTTTTTGACTTCCCTCCCCCACATTTTATGGTTTTGATATCCTAGTCTACATTTTCATGTTTATCATTTTGCTGTTCATTGTAGTTTTCATAGCTTTCACAAATTTTTAAAAAGAGGTCTAAGTACCTGTGTTTTTAATAATTTCTTGTCGTGGTAAAATAATCTTTATGATCCAACGGTGGTAGGGTGAGGAGGAGGGGAAGTGGAATAATTCAACCAACGATAAAGGAAACTGAGAAACACATGGTGAGAGGATGAAAAGTCTTTAGCTGGAAGGGGTCTGGAGGGTGGGTAGGGACACTGCCCAACTGAAATGCAATTGGTTTGTTACTGTTTACTATTCATGGGAAGATAGCATTGGAACTCCTTTTCTACACCGTATCGGGAGTAAAAATGATGCATCCAGGTGGAAATATAATTGTGGGTAGGCAGACAGAGACAGGGGAAGAAAAACAGTCAGAAATAGACACTGAGAGAGTCACTGGCAGGCTCTCCAGTAGTGGCAGAGTAAAGAAGTAGGGGTTGATGACGGTTTACACAAATGTTGTAACAAGTGATATCTCTGGAATATTTGAGAGATAAGAGGCAACTCTTCTATGGTTTTTACTTGTCCAGCAGATTTCAATATACACACAATGTGCACATGCATATTTATGCATACACACACATATAAACACAAGTGACCACTTTCCTTGGAAGCACGATACTGTAAACAAGAGAAAAACTTTTCCCCGGTAGGGAAAAGCCCAGTAGAAGCAGCAACAGTTGGCCTCACAGCTGCAGACATTCCCATCCCAATTTGGCCTGGGAGGAGGCAATGAGGAGTCATAGGAGCAGCCTTTGCAACAAAGGACCCCAAAGGACCCGAATCACAGAGGAAGGGTCTTCCCCACTCCCTCTGCTTCTCACCTCTCAGCTCTCCTCCAACTCACTAACCTCAGGCACCAGTAGCCTGCAATATCAGGAGACCATGGTCCCCAGTGTGTGAGGTGTAGGACAACTATCATTTCTGAAGTGCGTGTGTGTGTGTCTCTGAGAGACAGACAGAGAGAGACAGAGAGAGAGACAGAGAGAGAGAGGGAGGTTTTGTGGGTGGGTGGGGGGGGGCATCAAGTAACAGAGCAGGAAAGGCATGCATGTGCACGTATGTCTGTGTGTGTATATTGCACACATCTGTGTGTGTGAAAATTCTAGTTGTAAAAACATCTGACAGAGCTAGGGAATTGGTGGAAGGTCTAAGGTGTTTCTTGTCATGATCAGGTTCAAGGTGCAACATATGTATATGGGAAACCCTGAGCCATCACCAGGGCAACTGTGGCAGGGATGATCCAACGTCCCATGGTGGCAAGAGATACTAACCTTCCATCAGGAAGAGAGGAGCTGGCCCCCTGCCCCCAGTTTCTACAAAGCACCTAGCACTTTCCTTCCAGTTCCCTCACCCTGTGAGGGAAAGCCCAAGACACAGGAGGGAGGTGGGGAGACAAAACACAAGTATTCCTATGTTAACATCCTGTGCACACAAACTTGCAGTTCTCTGGAAATTAGGGCAGGGGGAGTGTGGGGTATTAGGGAAGGAAACATAAAAGATTCTGAGGCCTGAAAAATGAGGCAAACTCATCACAGAGCACATGACAGGTTCATTAGACTCTAACTAAAAACAGAGAGAGATGTGATTATCATTTCCAGCCAGTTTTCCCATCACGATAGTTGTGTAACAAACCAAGGCAATGTCGGTCTTGAGCCAGGCTCTCAGAGTCTCCTGGCCCTGGCCTCGGCCTCAGTACAGCATCTCTTCATTGCTGCTCCAGGGACTCTTGATTTTCTCAATATTTTTCAGGATCATGCCATATAGAGTGACAGATTGATTCCTTAGCTCCGATAGGATGAGCTGAAGGCAGATGTATTCTTTCACATCAATCTCTGTCATGGGGTGGCAATAGTCCTCCACTTGGGGATATTTAGCTCTTTTGGAAACCAATTTGGTTCTTGTAATATAATGTACAGAAATGTGCTCCAGATAAGAAACAGCTTCACTCTCAACTGTTCTTAGGTCTGCTGTTGTCTCCTCCTGAATGAACACTGCAAAGTTGTTCCCATATTCTAACCTAGGAATCGGGAGCTGTACCCACATTTTGACCATGTTGCATTTCTCAGTCAGCACCCGAATCTCAGGCTTCACTTATTCAATAATGTCCACCAGCTGCTGGTCGATTTTTTAGCATCCCATTGGGCATCACAAACACCTTGGTTCCTTGGAAGGCCTCTTCACATTCACCCAAACTTTACCTCTTGTAAATGGGACTATTCAGTCCCTCATGGCTATTGGTGAGAAGAAGGGGTTCAGGGACTGGAAGATTCATGTCTGAGTGGATCTGAATTAGGTCAGGGGTGTTTAGGCTTGGTTCCTTCAAAAAAAACTATTATGTTCTAACAGTTTCTTTGGGGAAAAAACTGCCACCAAATTTTCTGCCTCACTTGTGATCCACTCCCTGAAAGAATCAGCTCTGAGCTTTACTTTCCGATCCACCTTCAGCAATTAGGCCATGGCTAGGTCTGCCCGTCTGCTCTGCTGGAGACCAGAGGCACTGTGGTCTCCAAGGAGGGGGGTCAGAGGGAAGGCAGGGATCTCAGAGGCAGCCACCCTGAGTGGCTCACTCACTGCTCACTAGCTCCCTCCCTTTCTATTATATTGCCTGTTGTCTGTCAGCCCACCCGCCCGCTGCCTGCTCACTCTCTTGTTGGCCCTGAGAAATTTTTTTAATTAAAAAGAAGCCTATGTACTGGCTTATGTAAGTGATCTACAGTATATAAATCTATCTATCTATATAAAGTCCCCTACGTACGAAACTTCAAGTTGCTTTTCCGATCGCGATTTTCTCTTTCCAAATGATTCTTGCTTTTCTATTTAGAGAAGACCTTTCAATATTTCTTTTAGGATAAGCTTAGTATTGCTGTATTCTTTTAGTTTTTTCCTGTCTGTGAAGTTCTTAGTTTCTCCTTCTATTCTAAATAATCAGCTTGCTGGGTAGGTATCTTAGGTTGCAGGTTTTTCCCTTTCAGCACTTTGAATATACCTTGCCACTCCCTCCTGGTGTTTCTGTATAGAAATCAGCTGATAGCCCATGGGGGTTTCCATGTGACTAACTCTTTGTTTTTCTCTTGCTGCCTTTAGAATCCTCTCTTTAACTTTTGTCATTTCAATTATATGTCTTGGTGTAGGTCTCTTTGGGTTCATCTTGTTTGGGGCCCTCTGTGCTTCCTGTACCTGGATATCTCTTTCATTATTTAGCCCTAATTTCTTCAAATACTTTTTCAATCGCTTTTTCTCTTCGTTCTTCTGGGATCCCTACTCTGCATAGATTGACAGGATTTGTATTATCCCATAGGTCTCATATATTGCGCTCTCTCTCTCTCTCTTTGTCTTTCTGTCTGCTGTTCTGATCGGGTGATTTCTCTTCTTCTATATTCCAGATTACTTATTCATTCTTCTGCATTACTTATTTCACTATTTGTTTATTGCCTTTAGCTCAGTTTTCATTTTGGCAATTGAGTTGTCTAATTTTGATTGGCTCCTCTTTACAGTTTCTAGTTCCTTTTTATAGTAATCTGCATTTCTATTGATAGATTTTCTTAATTCCTTCAGCATTTTTATTACCTCCTTTTTGAACTTGGGGTCTAGTGCACTGGAGAGGTCGGTTTTATTGTTTATTCTTTCAGGGGAATTCTCTTGGTCTTTTAATTGGGAGTCTTCCTCTGCTTCCTCATTTTACTTATATTTCTCTGAATCTATGACTTTAGGAGAAACACTTATCTATTGTGGTCTTAAAGGTTGTTTTTATGTGGGAGCATCCCTGTGTAGCCTTGTAAGGCTAACATTTTTGGTGCAAGGGCTGTTTTTGGTATGGATGCCTGCTATGTCTTTCTTCAGATTGTGCTGAACATTGTTCCTTTGATAGGGGGTGTGATTGCTGTTGGGATAGCCAGAACCTGCACTGGATGTTGAGCTGGGTCTCTTCTTTGCTCTGTGCTTGTCACAGTCCTGTCAAGGGCAGGGTCCACTCCCCATTTGTTGGCATAGAAGCCCCCAGATTCTAAGCTGTGGTGTGAGGTAGGCAGGACTGGAGCACTCCTGCTGGGAGGGGAGCCACTGAGTATTCCTCCACAGGAGCTCTCCACTGGGAAGTGGGCTCTGTGGTGTCACCTGTCATCCATTGTGCAGGACCACAAAGTACCCTGTTGTTGGCACTGACCTTGCCTGCCCTCCTCCCAGCTGTGGGAACATGGGCAATTGGCCAGGAGATCGCTCAGGTGCTGCACTCAAAAATGTGCTGGTGAAATCATAGTCACAACAGCCAGACCCACCAAGGGAGCACCAGGAATCAGCCCAGACCCCAGCCCTGCCTCCATGTTCACATGCCCACAAAGCCCACTTCTGCTGACACCAAACTGTCCCAGCCACGGGGAGCACCAGTAATGGAAGTCCCATAGGTGCTACACTCACAAAACCTCCAGTGGAGTAAATCCTCCAAAGTCATGGAGGATTGGCTCAGATTTCAGCCCTGTCTCTGCATATGGGCAACTCCCTGAGCTCCCAGAGTCCATAGAGGTGGAGCCCCACCTGCTGTGAACACACTGAGAATGAAGCTGCCATGGCAGGACAATGTCCCTCCCTTTGTGTGCATGTTGACAGTGAGGCTCCTATGGTGGATCTGGGCTTCATCCTGCACTCACCCCCAGTTGTGGCCTGGACCATCCTCCAGGCCCTTCAGGCTGTCTCCACACAGCCAAACCTAGTCCTTTCCCTGGGTACGTCCTCTGAAGCTTGCGTTTCAGCACCCAGCTGCTGTGCCCACAAGCAGGCATATGTCTCAGGCTGGTAAGTGCAGGGAGGTGGCCATGACTTGTGCTGGTCTCTCCCTGTACTGTCTGCTGCAAGCCAGCTGCTGCACCCTTCTTTGAGCCTCTGAAGCTCCCAATCTGTCCCAGCTGATCTCCCAGCCACTGAAGGGTGTTTCCAGGGTGAGGTAAATTTTCTCTTTCACAGCTTCCTCCCAGGGGTGCCAGTCCCATCCCGCCTTTGTTGTGGTTGTTGTTCTATCCAGTTATGTGGTAATCTTTCTTACAGCTTTGGTTGTATGAGATCTTCTGCCAGTGTTCTTTAGGTATTCTGTGAGAATTTTCCACATGTAGATGTATTTTTTGATGTATTTGTTGAAGAAAGGGAGCTCCATGTCCTTCTATTCTACCATCTTGATCTCTGCCCCTAATATGTAATTTATAACTTTATGAAACAGAAAGCACTGGGGCCAGATGACTTCACTGAAATTCTATTATCAAACATTTATGAAATAAATTAGAGCAATCCTCAACAATCTCTCTCAGAAGAAAGAAGCAGATAAAATAAATTCTAACTCATTCTTTGAGGCTAAAATTAACTTAACACCCAAACCAAGCAAAGAAATTATAAAAAAAAAAGAAAAAGAGAACTACAAACCAATATCTCATGGTCATGATCACAAACATCCTTATAAAAATATTAGAAAATCACATCCAGCAATGTACAAAAAATTACCTGCTACAACCAAGTTGCGTTTATCTCAAGTATGCAAGGCTGGTTCAACATTTAAAAATTAGTTAATGTATTCCATTATATTAACAGTCCTAAACAGGAAAAAAAAAATGATTATACAATAGGTACAGTAACAGACTTTGACAAAATCTTAATACCCATTTAATGTAAAAAAAGCTTAGTGAACTAGAAATAGAAGAGAAATTCCTTAACTTATTAAAGAATATTTACAAAAATTCTACAGATAACATTATACTTAATGATGAGAAACCAAAGCCTTTATATAAAGATGAAGAAAAAGACAAAGAGGTTTCCACCTTCCATTGCTCTTCAACATCATGCTTGAAGTCTGGCTAATGCAAAATGACAATAAATAAATAAAAATAAATAATAAATAAATAAATGGTATACAGATTGGGAAGGAAAAAATAAAAGTCTTTGTTTACAGATGACATAATAATACATCTAGAAGGTCCAAAACAATTGACAAGAAATAGCAAGTTTGCCAGATACAAGGTTACCATTAAAAAGTCAATTACTTTCTTTTATAACAGCAATAAACACAGTAGAATTTGAAACTGAAATTACAAGAACAATACTATGTACAGCAACACCATCTCCCCTCCCACAAAAAAAAAAAAAAAAGTATAAATTGAAGACAAGGAAAAGAAGTATTGAAGTCAAGACGGTAAAGTAGGAGGATATGAAACTCACCTCCCTCAATGAATAAGTACAACCAAGGCTGTAAGAAAGATTTACACAGAATGTTGCAGGAAGGGAAGACAAGCAATCAAGTTGGGACCTATGCCCCTGGGAGAGGACACAGAAAAGGAGGGACACCCTCCCTGAGCAGTGAGCTGTCCAAGTTATATATTGGCTCCAGCCCTGGAGCCCAACACCAGGAAGATAAGTCCCCTTAGCTGTTAGAAAACCAGTGGGACTACCAGGAGGGCTGTAAGAGACCTAGACTCCACTAATGAAGAGAATATACATACTTACTTACAAAACAAGGCAGAGCAAGCAAATTGAAACTGCACTGGACTTTGGATGTTTTCTGCAATCACTCTGGTGCATGCCCCAGTCTCAGCCAAGCACCTGCTCAGGCTCCACTTGCTTCAGATGCAGTACCACACTAGGTCAAGGGCTGCAGCAGCTGAGTGGAGTGCTCAGTGTGAGGGACAAAGATGGCTCAGACTGAAACAGGTAAGTGTGGAGGGGGCAGATGTTATACGCACTTATGAAGTCAGCAGATTAGAAGTGGTCCCAGGCCACAGCCACAACAGTCCATACCCAGACCCATGCCAAGTGACCATACTTGCTCCAGCAATGCTCCCCTCTAAGGTGACAGTGCAAGTACTGAAAGGGGGGAGAGCACACACTTAGAGGGAATGGGTGCACCCCTTGAACCTGACCCTCAGGGCTTCTGCTTCAGAAACTTGGGACCTTATTCCACCACCAATGGTGTGACATTGCCACTTGTCAGAGGAAAAGCCCCAGCTCACACCAGGCTCTGGCTCTAGCCTTTCCACTTCCAGTCCCACCTCCTACCTTGGTGAAAACTGCCAGGACGCTCTGGGGGAAAGACATGATTTGTGTTCCTGTCAGATCCAGCTCTCCTACCAAAGGCACTGGGCACACACAGACTGTATACGGATACTGCCAAACAAGGACACCTCTGCAAGGCTGCAATAGGTAACAGTTTCAGCTAATTTCATAGAGACACAGAACTTTAACCAAAATGAGAATACAGAGGAATTTCTTTCAATCAAAGGAACAAGAAAAAAACAAATAATGGAACAGAAATAATTTACCAGATAAAGAGTTTAAACAATTACTAGGAAGAATGATAAGTAAATTAGGGAAAAGAATAGATGAACACAATGGGACTTTTACCAAGGAACTAGAAAATTTTAAAAACAACAACAAAAAGAAACAACTGTCAGAACAACAGAATACAATAACTGAAATAAAAAGCTCACTAGAAGGAACTAACAACAGATTAGGTGACAAAGAAGAATGCATAATTGATCTGGAAGACAGAATAATGGAAATCATGCAATAAGCACAACAAGAAGAAAAACAAGTTTAAATAAATGAGAAAGGTTTAAAGTACTTCTGATACAATATCAAGCATTGCAATGTTTGCATTATAGGGGTCCCAAAAGAAAAAGAAGATAGAGAAGAATCAAAAGTGTGTTTGATGAAATGTGGCAAAAATTTCTGAACCTGAAGAAGGAAACAGATACTTCTGTACCCGTGATTTCCAGGTACAGAAATCACAGAGGTTCCCAAACAAGATGAACCCAAAGAAACTCACAGCAGGACATATCATATTAAAATATGGCAAAAGTTAAAGACAGAGAATTCTAAAGGCAGCAAGGGAATAACAAAGACACATACAAGGGAACATCTACAAGGTTATCAGCTAATTTTTCTGCAGAAATTTTGCAGGCCAGAAAGGAGTGGTATGATATATTCAAAATGCTGAAACAGAACTTGCAACCCTGGATACTCTTCCCAGCAAGGTTATCATTTGAAATAGAAGGAAAGATAAAGAACATCTCAGACAAGCAAAAACTAAAAGAATTCATCAATACTAAACCTATCCTATAAAAAATGAAAAAAAAAGCCTTCTCTAAGTAGAAGAGAAAAAGCTATACTAAGAAATAAATATCTATAGCTAGGAAACAATCCCACATGTACAGGCAAATATATAGTAGAGACTGAGGGTCAACAATTTAAATAAGCTAGTTCAAAGATTAAAAGACAAAAAATTAATTGTAAAATCAACTATGACCACAACAAACAGTAAAGGCATAAACATGAAAACATAAAATATGACATCTAAAACACAAAATGGGGGGTGGGGTGGGGATGTTTTAGAAGGTATTTGAACTTAAATGACTACCAGTTTAAAACAAGTAGATATAGTTATAGATTAACATATATGAACCTGATAGTAACCACCAAGCAAAAACCTACAACAGTTACATAAAAACTAGAGAGGAAAAATCAGACACATACCACTAAAGAAAATCAGCAAGCCTCAAGTTTTGTGCATTTTTTTAAAGATAAAGAAAGCTGACAAACATTATCCAGACTCATCAAGAAAAAAGAGAGAGGACTCAAGTAAACAAAATAAGAAATGAAAGAGTAGAAACTACAACTGATATCACAGAAACATAAACAATCACAAGAAAATTCTAGGAAGAGTTATATACTAACAAATTGGACAACCTGGAAGAAATGGATAAATTTCTACAGCCATGCTCATCCAAGACTGAGTCAGGAAGAAATAGAAAATCTGAACAGAATGATCATTCATAGTAAAATTAAATTTGTAATTAAGAAAAAATGTCGCCGATTTACAGATTCAGCAGAATATACAAAAAGAAGAATCAGTGATACAGAGAATAGGAACTTTGAAATCAACTATTCTCAGGAGGGAAAAATAAATTTAAAAGAGTGGGGTGGGGAAAAATTCTCTGTGGTCTATGGGACACCATCAGAAAACCAATATCTGAATTACTGGAGTTCCTGAAGAAGAGAGGAAAAAGGCAGAAAGCTTATTTAAAGAAATAATGACTGAGAACTTTCCACACCCGGGGAGAAATTTGGATATTCAGGTTCATGAAGCTAATAAGTCAGTACTTCAATCCAATGATCTTCTCCAAGGTGTAACTAAAACACCATAAACCTCAAAGACAAAGAAAAATCCTAAATTAGGAAGAAAAAAAAAAGTCTTTACCTACAAAGGAAACCACATCTATCAGTAAGTTTCTCAGCTGGAGAGAGTGGAATAATAAACTCTAAACACTGAAAAACACTATCAACCAAGAATATTATCACTCAAAGTTATCCTTCAGAAATAAAGACTTTTCCAGAAAACAAAAGCTGAGGGAATTTATTACCTTTGGACTTTTATTACAAGAAATGTTGATTTGAGTTTTTCAAGCTGAAATGAAAGGACACTAGTAATGTAAAAACATGTAAAACTGTACAACACACTGGCAAAGGAAAATGTATAGTCAAATTCAGAAAACTCTAATACTGTAATAGGTTGATTATTAATGACTTAACTACAATATAAACATTAAAGGACAAAAGTGTCGAATATAAATATAGCTACTATAATTTGTTAATAATAATATAAAAGGAGGCAAATTGTAACATTAAAAACAAAAAGGGAGAGTAAAGTTTAGAGTTTTCTATGCAATTTAAGTTGTTATCAGCGTACTATACATGCAATGTGTTATACAAGACTCATGGTAACAAGTGGGCAAAAATCCATACTAGATTCATAAAAGATCAAGAAAAGGAAATCGGAGCATACGACTACAGAAAATCAGCACCTCACAGAGAAACACAGCAAGAGAAGAGGAAGAGAAGAAGGGAACTACGATACAGCCAGAGAGCAATTTATAAGGCATTGGGAAGTCCTTATATATCAATAACTACTTTAATATAAATGATTTGAATTCTCCAATCAAAAAGCACAGAGGGGTTGAAGACATAGAAAAATATGGCTCATTATATGCTGCATGCATGAGACTCACTTTAGCTCTAAAGACACACATAAACTCAAAGTGAAGTGGTGGAAAGTTATTCCATGCAAGTGGACGTGTAAAAAAGTGGGTGCAGCTATATTACATCAGCGAAAATGGACTTTAAGCCAATAATGGTAACAAGAGATAAAGAAGATCGTGTATAATGTTACAGGTCATTATAACATTATATAAGGTCATTATAACATTATATAAGGTCATTATATAACGTTAAAGGGATCAACTCATTAGAAGATAATAGTTGTAAATAAATATGCACCCAACATGGAGACCCTAACTATTGTGAAAATTAATAAAGGAAAACCTGAACTAAAATTAGAGTTGGGAAGGCCTCTGGAAGAACTTTTCACATCTGACCACTCATTGCCAATTACACCAAATAGGAAGATGTCAATTACAGAACCATATAAGGGACATACCTTACACTCTCAAACAGTAAGTGCTACTACATTACTACTCCTGCAGGAAGAAGAAAGTTTTTTTTCTCCCCAGCTACAAGTCCAGTCAATGGATATGCCACAGCTCCACCAATGAAAACCTCTTGTCACTTGAACTCTTACTTATCTCCAATAAATATTCATTTTTCTTTTGCTCATGACTTACTTGTCCCACACTTCTTTCTAAAAGCCTTTCATTTTCTACCTCTCCCTGGAGTATTTCTCTGCTTGCCAGATGAGGTGCTGCCCATCTCAAGAATCATTCAATATACCCAATTAGTTCTTCATACTTACTCAGTTTATTTTTTAACAACATACTATGCAAATACTAAGAAATCTGAAGGGAAAAAAGTACAACAACACAATAATAGCCGGAAATTTCAATACCCCACTTTCATCAAAAGATATATCATCCAGGGACTTCCCTGGTGGTGCAGTGGTTAAGACCTTGTGATCCCAATGCAGGGGTCCGGGTTCGATCCCTGGTCAGGGAACTGGATCCCACATGCATGCTGCAACTAAGTGTTCACATGCCACAACTAAGGAACCCGCCTGCCACAACTAAGACCCAGTGCAACCAAATTAATTAATTAATTAATTTTAAGAGGAGAAAAAACATTTGCATTAAAAAAAAAAAGGTATATCATCCAGAGAGAAAATCAACAAAGAAACACCTTGGTCTAGAATCATACAATGGACCAAATGGACCTAACAAACATGTAGAAGAGATGGAATTCAACAGCAGTAGTGCAAAAGGAATTTTCTCCAGAAGAGATTATGTAGTAGGCTCAAAACAATTCTTAGCAAAATTAGTAATAAAATTAGACCAAACACCTTTTTGACCACAATGGTATAAAACTAGAAATCAACAACCAGAAAAACTGAAAATCTACAAACATTGGTAGTTAAAGACAATCCTGAACAGTCAGTAAGTCAAAGAAGAAATGAAAAGAAAATTAAAAAATATTTTGAAACAGATGAAAATGGAAACACCACATGCCAAAACCTGTGGAATGTTGTAAAAACAGTTCTAAGAGAAAAGCTTATAGTAGTAAACATGTATATTAAGAGAAAGGATCTAAAACAAACAACTTAAGTTTACACCTCTAGGAATCAGATGGAGGAAACAAACTTAACTCACAGTTAAAAGAAGGAATAAAATAACAGTAGAGCAGAAATACATAAAGATCAGAAAAACAATAGAAAAGATACAAAACAACAAGAAAAAGAGCCCGGTTTTTGAAAAGAGAAACAAAATTTACAAACTTTTAGTTAGACTAACAAAGAAAAAAAAAAGACTCAAGTAAATAAAATCAGAAATGAGAAGACATTACAACTGTTACCACAAAATGAATAATCATGAGACTAGAATAAAAATGATATACCAACAAATGAGATAACTTAGAAGAAAAGTATACATTTCCATAGACAAAAACTTACCCAGCCTGAATAAAGAATAAAGAGAAAATACAAGCAGTCAAGTTCAGGTGATGGAATTTGTAACAAATAGCTATGAACAACAACAACAAAGTCAGAAAATGCGATGGTTTCATTTTCAACATTTAATAGAAAGAGTAAAAACAATCCTTCTCAACTCTTAAAAAATACTGAACAGGAAGGAACACTTGCAAAATTATTTTATGAAGCCAGTAACATTCTGATACCAAAGCTAGATAAGGAAACTACAAAAAAGAAAACTACAGGCCAATATCTCTGATAAATGTAGACACAAAAATCGTCAACAAAATACTTGCAAACTGAATTCAACATTATATTAAAAGTATCATACACCGTAACAAAGTGGAATTGATCTCTAAAATGCAAGAATGGTTTAATTTATGCTAATTAATAAATACGATATATCATATTAAAATTACAACAGTTTTTCATAATAAAAACACAAAGTAAGTATGAAAGAACATAACTGGACAGAATACAGGCTATTTCTGACAATCCCATAACTAAAATAATACTCAATGTAAAAGGTTTAAAGCTTTTCTTCTAAGATCAGGAGCAAGACAAATTATGCCCACTCTTGCCACTCTTGTTTAGAATAGTACTAAAAATACTTTCTAGAGCAATCAGACAAGATAAATAATTAAATGGTATCTAAGTCAGAAAAGAAAAAATAAAATTGTCCTGTTATGCAAATAAAATAATCATATGTATAGAAAATCATAAAGACTCAATCAGAAATCAATTGGAACTAATCAAAAAATTCAGTAACGTTGCCGGATATAAAATCACCACACACAAATTAGCTGCAGAGTGACATCAGCATCCTAGCAAAGTGTGATGCTCCCTTTGTATCTCCCCTTCAGTATACAAAAAGTAAAACACATGTAATTCAACAAAGGAACCTCTGCCCAGCACACCAGTTTACCTGAGAATTCCACACTTCTGTACAACAAGTTATTGGACTAGAACACATAGAGGAGGTAAAACCAGGAGAACTGCAAGAGAAGAATTAAAATATTTTTTAAATAAAGATATTCTATGTGAAAAATATGACTTTATTAGGAAGGGCAGCATTAGGATAATGGGTATCACAGGAGGAAAAGAGAGGGAGAGGGAGCAGAGAGGTTATTTAAGAAATAATAACTAAGAGCTTCTCAAACTTGGGGGAAAAAACTGGATATACAAGACATGAAGCTGAGAGAACACCTAATTACTTACCTCAATGCAAAAAGGCAGCTTCCAAAACACATTATATTAAAACGGTCAAAAGTTAATGACAAAGAAAGAATTTTAAAGGCAGCCAGGAAAAAAACCAATGGTACCTACAGAGGAAAACCCATTAGGCAACCAGCAGATTTCCCAGCAGAAACTGTAGAGGCCAGGATAGAATGGAATAAGACCTCAAAATACTGAAAGATAAAAATTATTACCCCAAAATACTGTATCTAGAAACGTTATCATTCAGGCACAAAGAAGAAATAAATTTTGTCAGACAAACAAAAGCTGAGGGAATGTATCATCTTTAGTCCCATCTTACAAGAAAAAAAAATTTTTTTTCTTTTTTCAGAGCAAACTTCTTCAGCCTGAAATGAAAGGCAAAACTTTCAGTAAGATGACAAATAGAGTCAGGAAACTAAAATTCTATATTGTTATTCGTTAAACACAACTATAGCACAAAGGTTAAAAGACAAAAAGTAGTAAAAATAACTCTACTTCAACTTGTTAACAAACTCACAACATAAAAAAATAATTTGAGACAATAAAACATAAAAGGGGAAGAGGAAAAGTATAGGCAAGTGATGGTAAGATGCTATGTCCAGAACTGGTATAGGCGAGTGATGATAAGATGCTATGTTCAGAAAAAGAACTATTTTATCTATGAGACATTTTGTATAAATCTCATAGTAACCATATCATATAAATCTAGAGCAGAGGAATGATGAAACTAAAATGGCAGACAGAAACACAAGAAAAATTAAACAATGGAGATACACTGCCACCGGAAAAGAAAAGACAAACTGGCAGTCATAAGTTCTCATTTATCAATATTCATTCAAATGTAAATAGCTTGCATTAACTATTCAAAAGACACAGAGTGGCTGAATGGATTAAAACACGAGACCCTGCTGCCTCCAGAAGACTCTTCTCAGTGTTAAAGACAAACATAGTCTCGAAGTGAAAGAATAGAAGGGACGGTGATAATCCAAGGAAATGTCAGACAAACGAAAGCAGGCACATTAGGTGAATAGTCATCCTCATATCAGGCACAGTCACACTCATATCAGACAGAATAAACTTCAAGCCATAAAAGGTAATCAAAATATATAGACATTACATTATAAGGAAGGGGACAACTCATCAAGAAAATCTTACAGTTAATAATATACATGCATGTAACATAGGAGCACCAAAATGTATAAAGCAATTACTAATAGACCTAAAGAGAAAAAAATGAGAGCAACACAATAATATTAGGGGACTTTAACACTCTACTTTCATCAATGGGTGGAGCATCCAGACAGAAAGTAAACAAGGAGACAGTGACTTTTAGTGAAACATTATACCATGCAGATTTAATAGATTTATACAGATTATTCCATGGAAATGCAGCAGAATACACATTCTTTTCAGGTACATGTGGAACATTCTGAAGTATAAACTATATGTTAGAAAGTCTCAATAAATTTAAGAAAATTGAAATCATATAGAGCGTCTTTTCTGATCCCAGTGGTATGAAACTACAAATCAACTGCAAGAAGAAAGCTGGGAAAATATCACAAATATGTGAAGACTGAATAACATGCTAGTGGGTCAACTATGGGTCAAGAAAGAAATCAAAGAAGAAATTTTAAAACCCTAAAGATAAATGAAAATAAAAATACAACATACCAAAATCTATGAAATGCAGCAAAAGTTGTACAAAGAGAAAAGTTTGTAGCAATCCAGGCCTACCTCAAGAAGTAAGAAATCTCAAGCAATATAACTTTACACCTAAAAGAGCAGAAAATGAAAAAACAAGTAAAGGTTAAAGTCAATAGAAGAACGGAAATAAAGATCAGAGCAGAAATAAATACAATTCAGACAAAAGACAGTGGAAAAAAATCAATAAAACTAAAAGCCTGGTTCTTTGAAAAGATAAACAAAATTGACAACACTTTAGCTATACTTACTAAGAAAAGAGCAGGCTTTGATAAATAAAATGAGAAATAAGAGAGAAGTTATAAAAAACAACAACAGAAATACAAAATATTATAAGAAAATATTATGAAAAGCTATACACTAACAAATTGGACAACCTAGAAGTGAACACATTTTCGTAATAATAAAGAAATAGAAAATCAGAATAGACTGATGACTAATAAGGGGATAATATATACAATATATTAAATTATATATGTATTATAAATTATATGATAAATATATACAAAATATATATATTTATATATAAAACTATAACTATAGTTTTATATATACTTTAATATAACTACATACAACTATATAGTTTTATATATGTAACACTATAACATTTTAAAATATAAAATATTTAAAAATTGAAAACATACAAAATTTAAAAAATACAAAATCTTACCATTTATAACAATGTGGATGAACCTTGAGTGTATGATGCTTAGTAAAATGTCAGGTGGACAAATACAAATGCCAAATGATGTCAGTCACATGAGGAATATAAAAGTGAATGAATACATAAATCAAACCAAACAAAAATAAACATGTAGATACAAAGAACAGAGCAGTGGTTACCAGAGGGGAAGAAGAGGGAAAAGCAAAATGTGTAAAGGGGGCAACTGTACGGTAATAGGCTGAACCTAAATTTTTGATGGTGAGCATGCTGCAGAGTATACAGAAGTTCAAATATAATTTTCACATAAAACTTTAAAATTCAATTGCAGTCTCTGTACTAAAAGTGGCTGAAATAGAAATGAAGAAAACAATCCCATTATCAAAGCCCTCAAAAACAATAAAATTCTTAGGAATAAACTTAGCCAAAAAGGTAAAGTTCTGTGCACTAAACCATACAAGATCCTGATAAAAGAAATGGAAGAATATACAAACTAATGGAAGAAATGCCATGTGTATGCATTGGGAAAATAAGTTTTGTTAATATGTTCATAGAATCCAAAACAATCTACAGATTCAATGCAAAACCTATCAATATTACAATGACATTTTCACACAAATAGAAAAAAAAAATACAAAATTTTGTATAAATCACAATAAAAATCCCTAATAGTGATGCAATCCTAAAAAAGTAAAAAGCTTAAGGCCTAACACTTATCGATTTCTGTCTATAATACAAAACTATAGTAATCAATACAGAATGGTACTGGGCTAAAAATGAACAAATAGACCAATGGAACAGAACTGAGAGTCCAGAAATAATCCACTGCACATAGTAAACTAATATTTGACAAGGGAGCTAAGAATTCTTAGTGGGAAAAGGACAGTTTCTTTACCAAATTAATGTCATTGACAAAACTGGATAAGCATATACTCAAAAATAATATTAGGGACTTCCCTGGGGGCTCAGTGGCTAAGAATCCACCTGCCAATGCAGGGGACATGGGTTAGAGCCCTGGTCCGGGAAGATCCTACATGCCACGGAGCAACTAAACCCCTGCACCACAACTACTGAACCCGCATGCCACTACTACTGAAGCCCATGTGCCTAGAGCCCGTGCTCTGCAACAAGAGCAGCCACCGCAATGAGAAGCCCATGTACTGCAATGAACAGTAGCCCACACCTGATGCAACTAGAGAACGCCCGCACGCAGCAATGAGGACCCAACGCTGTCAAAAATAAAGAAATAAAAAATTAATTAAAAAAAATAATATTAGACCCATCTCTTGTACTACATACAAAAACTAACTTGAAATGTATAGAAGATAAATGTAGAACTTGAAGCCGTAAAGCTAGAAAACATAAAACAAATCTCTTTGACATTGGTTTTTGCAAGGATTTTTGGATATAACACCAAAAGCATAAACAACAAAAGCAAAACTTAACAGGTGGGGTTGCATTAAACTAAAAGCCTGTGCAGCAAAAGAAACAATCAACAAAATGAATGGGCAACCAACAGAATGGGATAAAACCTTGGACACCACATACGTGGTAAGGGTTAAGAGCCAAAACATGTAAATAATTACACAACTCGATAATAAAGACTAACAATCCAACTAAAAATGGGCAGAGGAACTCTACAGATGTTATTCCAAAGAAGACATACAAATGTCCAAGAGGTACATGAAAAGCTGCTGAACATCACTAAGCATCAAGGAAATGCAAATGACAACCACTATGAGATATGACCTCAAACCTCTTAGAAAAATAAACATATATAAATTGTTGGAAAGATGTGGAAAGAGGGAACATTTTCTGCATTGTTGGTGGTAGGATTATAATTGGTTCAGCCATTATGAATGACAGTACTTGTCTTCTCAAAAAATTGAAATAGAACCATTATATGATCCAGCAGTCTCACTTCTGGCTATATATCCAAAGGAAATAAAAAAGGATATCAAAACTATGCCTGCACTCCCATGTTTAGCATTATTCATAATAGCCAAGGCACAAAACATCTTTTCATCCATCGATGAAAGAACGGATAAAAAATATGGTACTTATGTGTACAATGGAATATTATTCAGCCATGAGAAAGAACAAAATCTTTCCACTTGAAACAATATAGATGAAGCTTGAAGACACTATATTTAGTGAGATAAGTTACAAATATACAACTACTATATCATATGTGGAATCAAAAAAGTCAAACTCATAGAAATGGGAAGTAGAATGGTGTTTACCAATGGATGGGGGTTGGTGGACATGGGAAGATGGTCAAAGAGCACAATTTTCAGTAGGAAGATTAGTAAATTATGGTTATGTCTTGCACAGTATTGTACTTATAGGTAACAATTCCTACTATATACTTGAAAGTTGCTAAGAAACTTGATTTTAAATGTTCTCATCCCTTAAAAGAAATAATATGTGGCATGATGTAGGTGTTATCTAATACTCTGATGGTAATCAAATACAAATCTTTAAATGTATATCTAAGTGTATCCAATCAACACATGTATACCTTAAATTTACACAATGTTATACATAAAGTTAGCTCAATAAAGCTTGAAAAAATAATTTAATACAAACGGTTAAAAGTTGAAAAAATAGTACAGCCCCTTCACATGATACTTTGATGGTTTCTTACAAAACTAAATGTATTCTTACCCTATGATTCAAGAATCATTTTCCTTGTTACTTACCCAAAGGACTTGAAAGCTTATAGGTGCACAAAAATCTGCACATAAACATTTATAGCAGCTTTATTTATTATTGAAAAAACATGGAAGCAACCAAAAATTCCTTCAGTTGATGAATGGAAAAATATACTGTGATGTATACATATACAGATATATTATTTATTACTAAAAATAACTAAAGTATCAAGGCATGAAAAGACAGAGGAAACTTCAATGCAAGTAAGTGAAAAATGGGGGGAAAAAAAGTACATAATGTATCATTGAAACTATATGATATTCTGGAAAAGGTACAACTTTGGAAACTGTCAAAAAAGTAGTGGCTGCCAGGATCTGGTACAGGGAAAAGAGGGAACCAACAAGAGGATATTTAGGCAGTGAAATTCCTCTTTCTGATCTTATAATGGTAAATACATTCATTCTACATTTGTTCAAACCTGTAAAATATACAACACAAACTGTGAACACTAATATAATCTTTGGACTGTTTTTTGATAATGCTATATCAAGGTAGGTGCTTAAATTTAAATAAAAGTATCACTCTGGTATGGGATATTCATAATAGAGGAAGTTATTCTTGTGAGGGGCATGAGGTATATAAAACTCTCTGTACCTTCTGCTCTATTTTTCTATAGACACAAGACAATTCTAAAAAACAACGTGATAAGAAAAAGGTAAAGAGACAAAATAAGAGAAACTTTAGTAATCACATTTTTAAAAGAACAGTCTTTGAAAAGTAGTTTGAAAAATCTCAGAAATTTTACTATTGCCTTCAATAATTCAAAAATAAAACAGGAAACCTCAGGAAAAGATTAGGTGCTAATATCCAAAGCTACCAAATTACAATAGTCAAATGCCCAATTTTCAACAAAAAACACGGGGCATAAAAAGTAACAGGAAAATACAGTTCATTCAAGGAATAAAATCAATTAACAGAAAGCATCCCCTTAAATATTGTATAACAAGTCTCTTTGAAGTGACTGAAGAGCTAAGGCGGCAAAGGATTAAAGAAAATGAGGAAAACAATATATGAAAAAATGAGAATATCAAAAAAGTAGAAATGATAAATATGAACCAAATAGAAATTGGAGATGAGAGTATAAAAAACAAAAACAAAACAAAACAAAAACACAAAAAAACAGTATACATGTTCAACAGGGTGAGAGAAGGCAGAGGAGAGAATTAGAAAACTTGAATGATCAACATCATTAAATGGTCAGGTAGAGAAACAGAAAGTATCAAAGGGGAAACTTGTGGAGGGAGGGATAAATTGGGAGGTTGGGACTGACATATACACACTACTACACATAAAATGGATAATCAACAAGAACCTAATGTATGTGGCACAGGGAACTCTACTCAGTCCTTGTAAAAACCTACATGGGAAAACAATCTGAAAAACTATATATATATATATAAAATGAAATCACTTTACTGTACACCTGAAACTAATACAACATTGTAAATCAATTATACTTCAATATAAAAAAAAATTTTTTTAACAGGATATTGAAATACTGAAAGCAGTGGAAGACAAATGACTCATCATGTGGAAGGAATATTCTGAACAGTAAAAGCTCCCCTTCATTCCTGCAGAGCTATGTATGATAGCCCAGATACAGCAGCAACCACACTGCACACCCACAGAGGAATGTAAAAAGAAGATGTGGTACATATGGACAATGGAGGATTACGCACCCATAAAAAAGAATGAAAAAATGCCCACTACAGCAACATGGAAGGACCTGCATTTGATCACATTCACGATAGTGTGTTAGACAGAGAAAGACACATATCATAGGATATCACTTATGGGTAGGGTTTAAAACTTGATATAAATAAACTATACTTTACAACACAGAAAGCTAGTCACAGACGTAGACACCAAAGAATGCGTACCAAAGGGAGAAGGTTGGGTGGAGGCATAAACTAGCAGATTGGGATTCACATATGCACACTAATATATGTAAAACAGAATACCAGCCAGGACTTAAGTTGAACTCAGGCAACTGTTCCCAACACTCTGCAATAAGCTAAATGGAAAGAGAATTGAAAACAACATAGATATATATACATGTATAACGGATTCAAGTGGCTCTACAGCCAATGAAACACAGCAGCGTAAATTAAGGATGTTCCATCATAAAATAAAAATTCAATTTAAAACAAAGGAACACCACCTGCATTCCCTAAGCCCTCGGTGACCTGGCCTGGAGTCACATCCCTGGAGCCTCAGTAGGCTTGGGTCCCAAAGCTGGACCGTGTTGGGAGCGAGGCAGCGGGGGAGGATTTGCCAGCAAAGGGGCCTCACGTGCAGCTGTAGTGCTTCGTCCACTCTGGACAGCACCACTATCTCCACATCGTGGAGTACCTTCCTACAGCTAGCCAAGCACAATGAACCCAAAGGATGATGGAGCCTGTGGCTGGAAGAGCGCTGTGAAGCCACGCTGTGTCCAGGTCTCTTGGTGCTGGGGTTCCCACGTCCACCTCCTACCTCAGTGTCGCCCCAATTACTGACGGCAGCACTCTCATCTCGGCGATTTTGCCGGGATGGCGATCTGTTGAGAGGTTGAGGGTAAGGGGGAAGAAGTAATGTGACACAATCCTTTGGGTGTTTGTTGTGGCACATTCTGCTCTACTTTAAATTCTGGGACACGAATTTTCCGAACGTCTGGATTCCCAGATAACTGGACTCTGCTTGAAAAAAATCTTGCTGATCGTTGGCCGCTTCTCGTAACAACAACTTAAAAACCGGTGCTTAGGGGAACTTCATAATCAAAAAGTCATCGGCGCTGCAAATGACACCTACACTCCAGAAATGTCCTGGGGAAGGTCACTGAAAAAGGATGCACATCAGGGCCCACTTTCAACAAGCCAATTTCCACAGGTACATTTTATTCCCAGTGTTCTTAAAAAATAACTCACACACTTGGAAAAGTGATCTACATCGCTAAGTATTTAAGAAAGAGAAATGCAACCTACAGCAAGGTATCACCCTGCAAGAGTCAGAATGACGGTGGTCAAAATGTCTACAGGCAATACATGCGGGAGAGGGCTTGGAGAAATGACAATCCCCCTAAGCCGTTCGCAGGACTGCAGATTGGAAACTGGCATTATGGAAATCAGCATGGAGGTTCCCTAAATAAATACACCGAGAACTACCGTATGGTCACCCAATGACCCTCCTAGACAGATATGCATAGACCACCATCGTTGCAAATCACACCGGCACCTCTATTTTCCTTGCAAACCTATGTATAATAGCCCAGATATGGTACCCACCAAACGGCCCATCAACAGAGATTGAAAAAAGAAGATGTGGTACATAGATACAGCGGAGTATTAAACAGCCATAAAAAAGAATGAAAAACTGCCAACTACAGCAACATGGAACGACCTAGATTGCATCACATTCAGGATAGTACGTTAGACAGAGAAAGGCACATATCCTGGGATATCACTTATCGGTGGGCTTTAAAACTTGATACAAATAAACTATAATTTACAAAACACAGACCGAGTCACAGACGTAGAAGCGAATTTGTACCACATGGAGAAGGTTGGGGAAGGCATAAACTAGGAGGTTGGGATTAACATATGCACACTAATGTATATCAAACCGATACCAGCTAGTACCTATGTTGAACTCAGGCAACTGTTCCCAACACTGTGGAATAACCTTCAGGGGAACACAATCCAAAAGAGAATAGATATATGTACATATATAATGGAATCAAGCGTCTGTAGAGCTAAAAAGACACAACACAGTAATTAAGCACGTTGCACTATAAAATAAAAATTCAATTAATAATAAAATAAAAGAATGCAACCCTATTCCCCTCAGGCCTCGGTGATCTGGCCTGGAGTCACATCCTTGGAGGGTGAGCAGGCTTGGGTCCCAAAGCTGGACTGTGGTGGGACCGAGGCAGCTGGAGAGGATTTGCCAGCAAAGCGGTCCCACGTGCAGCTGTAGTGCCTCGTCCACTCTGGACGGCACCACTATCTCCACATCGTGGAGTACCTTCCTACAGCTAGCCAAGCACAATGAACCCAAAGGATGATGGACCCTGTGGCTAGAAGAGCACTGTTAAAACACCCGGTGTCCAGGTCTCTTGGTGCTGGGGTTCCCTCCTCCAGACTCCTACCTCAGATTTGCCCCACTTACCTAACGGCAACACTCTCATCTCGGCGATTTTGCAGGGATGGAGATCTGTCAAGTGGTTGGAGGGTTAGGGAGAAGAAGTAATGTGACACAATCCCTTGGGTGTTTTTGGTGGCACATTCCACTCTAATCTAATTTCCGGGACACGTGTTTTCCGATCTTCTGGATTCCTGGCCACCCAGACCATGCTGGAAAAAAATCCTGCAGCCTTGTGAAAACTTCTTGTAACAACAGCTTAAAAAACGGTGCTTAGTGGCACTTCCTTAGCAAAAGGCCTGATGGGCTGTAAATGACACCTACCCTCCAGAAATGTCCTGGGAAAGGCCACTGAAAAAGGATTCAAATCATGGCCCACTTTCACGAGCCAATTACGAGAGGTACATTCTATTCCCAGTGTTCTTAAAAATACACACACGCAAGGAAATATGATGTACATCGCTAAGGATCTGAGAAAGGGAAATGCAGCCTACAGTAAGGTATCACTCCGCACCAGTCAGAATGGCCATGGTCAAAATGTGTACAGGCAATACATGCGGGAGAGGGCTTGGAGAAATGAGAATCCCCCTAAGCCGTTCGCAGGACTGCAGATTGGAAACTGGCATTATGGAAAACAGTATGGAGTTTCCCTAAATAAATACACCGAGAACTACCGTATGGTCACCCAATGGCCCTCCTAGACAGATATGCATAGACCACCATCGATGCAAATCACACCGGCACCCCTATTTTCCTTGCAAACCTACGTATGATAGCCCAGATATGGCACCCACCAGACGACCCATCAACAGATGACTGAAAAAAAGAAGATGTGGTACATGGATACAGTGGAGTTTTACACAGCCATAAAAAAGAATGGAAAAATGTCAACTACAGCAACATGGAAGGAACTGGATTGGATCACATTCAGGATAGTAAGTTAGACAGAGAAAGACATGTCATAGGATATCACTTATCAGGGGGCTTTAAAACATGGTACAAATGAACTATACTTAACAAAACACAGACCAAGTCACAGATTTAGAAACGAAAGCATTTTTACCAAATGGAGAAAGTTGGGGGGAGGCATAAACTAGGAGGTTGGGATTAACATATGCACACTAATATGTATAAAACAGACTATCAGACAGGACTTAAGTTGAACTTAGGCAACTGTTCCCAACACTCTGGAATAACCTAAATGGAAACAGAATCAAAAAGAGAATAGATATATATACATATATAACGGAATCAAGAGGCTGTACAGCTAAAAACAGACCAGTCAGAATGGCCGTGGTCAAAATGTCTACAGTGAAAACATGCGGGAGAGGGCTTGGAGAAATCAGAATCCCTCTAAGCCGTTCGCAGGACTGCACATTGGAAACTGGCATTATGGAAAACAGTATGGACGTTCCCTAAATAAATACACCAAGAACTACCCAATGATTAGACAATGGCCCTCCTGGACGTATATGCGTAGAACACCATCCCTGCAAGTCACACAGGCATTTCTCATGTAAAACATTGGCAAGCAGAAGGAACTAGGATAATATATTTCAATTGCTGAAAGAGAAAAAAACAAAACAAAACTGTCAATTGAGAATTCTATATTCACCAAAATTTCCCTTTTAAAATGAACGAGAATTTAGACATTCCCAGATACACAAAAGCTGAGAGTGTTTATTTAATAGACCTTTCCTAAGAATTACTAAAGGAAAAATCTACAGGTTAAACTAAAATAATTCTATAGAGTAATTAAAATAATTCTAGAGAGTAATTAAAATAATTATTTAATTCTAGAGAGTAATTAAAAAATAATTTAAAATAATTCTAGAGAGCAATTAAAAATAATAATAATTCTAGAGAGTAAGAATGTAAATATCTCCGTTAAAGAAAAAATATGTGGGCAAATATTAAAGTCAGTATTTTGCATTTTTGGTTTCTAACCTCACTTTTTCTTTGTACAGGATTTAAAATGCAAATGTATATAAATAATTAGAAATCTTTGTCATTGGGCATAAAATGTAGAAAGATAGTTTTTGATATTGGTAAAATAAAGGAGGGTAAAAATAGTTGCATCATTGTATAGGGTAGAGATTTAGTACGGAATTTAAGTTAAATTGGTAACAATTTAAATTATATTATTATAGCTTTAGAATATTTGATGCAATCCCCATAATGATCATAACTACAATTTCTATAGAATGTACACAAAAGCAACTGAGAAGTTAACAATCTACTACAGAAATTTAACAAAACATAAAGAAATGTAGTAGAGAAAATAAAGGACAAAAACTACATGTATAAGAAACAAACAACAAAATATGTGGAGTACGTTCTCCCTTATCATTAATTTCTTTAAATGTAAATAGATTAAAGTCTGTAATCAAAGGAACATATTGGCAGAATAAAATTTGTTAAGAACACAATCTAACTATATGTTTCCCGTAAAGTGAGTCTTACCTAGAGCAAAAGACACAGATAGGTTGAAAATAAAGGGTTAGAAAAAAATTCATTTAATTACCAATCAAATACTTGGGGTGGTTATATTATTACCAGACAAAATATACTTTAAGTCTAAAACTATTACAAGCAACAAAAAAGGAAGATTTTATACATGTATATGTACCAAAGAACAAAAACCAATAGAGAAAAGAAGTATGCACGGAATTAAAGGAGAAATGGATAATTCTATAATAACAGTTGAAACCTTCAAAACACAACTTTGAAACAAACAAATAGAGATTAAGAAGGAAATATAGGACTTGGACAACACTATAAACCAATTGCACATAATAGATATTTATATTAAGTCTCTACCAACAAAAGCAAAATACACATTTTAAAAAGTGCACTTGTAAGATTCTCCATGAGGGAGCACATGTTAAGCCACCAAACAACTATTAATAAATTTTATAAGGCAAAAATTGTAAAATGTGTTTTCTCAGATTACAACAAACTAAAACTAGGCATCAATAATAGAAGGTAAGCTTGGAAACTTATAGATATGAGGAAATTGTATAATATACTCTAGCAACACATTAAAATATACAAGTGGAATTAGAACATACCTTAAGAAAATTTAAAATAAAATAAAATATTCCAAAATTGATGGGATATAGCAAAGGCAGATTGAAAAACAAAATTATAGCTGTAATTGCATACTTTAAAGAAGAAGAAACTCAAATCAATTACCCAATCTGCACATTAAGAAAATAGAAAGAGAGAGAAAACTGAACCCAATGTTAATGAAAAGAAGGATTCAATATAATTTAGAATGGAGATAAAAAACAGAGAGAACAGAAAATCAACATAAAAAATTAACAAAATCAAAAGTTGGCTCTTGCAGAAGATTGACTAAATTGACTAGCTTTAGCTAATTTAACTAATGAAAAAGAGAAGACACAAATTACTGTATCAGAAATGAAAGTTTGGAAATTACCCTTGATTTGATTAAAAAAATAACCAATAATCAATTCTATGTGTACAAATTGGATAACCTAGATGGAATGGACAAGTTCCTAGAAACAAAATTGAGAAAAATGAGTCATGATAGTGTTACTGCCCAGGGTTCTTGACCTCCTTAATCAATAGATATTGATCAGAGGCCAGACAAGAAATTCAGGCAAGGCTTTATTGGGGCCTCTGCTGCAGCAGGGGAGAGTGAGAACAAGTAACGGGTGCTCTTGCTTGCTCGCTCCCTGAGAGGGGCAAGCTGGTTCTTTACATGGGGTGAGGCTAGGGGTGTGTCCAGGGGTAGGGACGGAGTTGTGGCTTAGGTGGTTTGCCCACCGCTTAGGTGGTGTTGTGTGCAAGCAGCACACTCATTACTCTGCTTTTGCTCCCCGACCCCCTGTTTTTGCTCCAGGCTCTTCAGAAGTGGCAGTTGAGGTGTTTTTTGGTCTCTGTATCTTTGGTCCAGAATTTATCCTAACTGCACATTCACGCAGTTATTTTTAGTCCCATAGAGTTTCTTTGTATTTTGTTGCTAAAGGAGAGGTGCGTCCAGATGCAAGCATTGCAGCAAAGGGTCCCAGGTCCCAGCCTGTCTCAGTAGAGCTAATAAATAATTTTCACATTTGAAAACTTAGCTTTAAACTACAGTAATGAAAACAATGTAGTACTGGTACAAAGACAAATATATAGAGGACCTGAGGAGAAAACCCCAACTCTTGTCTTGCTAAATTGATTTTCATCAGAGGTGAAATGTGCCAAGACCATTCAATTTGGATGTTTACCTTATACCATATACAAAATTTACTCCAATTGTTAAAAACCCTATACATGGAAGCCAGAACTGCAAATGCTTAGAAGTAAATATACAGGAAAAGCTTCATGGCATTGGATTTGCCAATGATTCCTTAGATATAACACAAAAAGTTCAGGTGACAAACAAAAGTTAGAATACATTAGACTTCGTTAAAATCTAAATCTTTTCTTCATCACAGGCTACTATCAGAAAGACGAATATATACTTTAAACATATCATGGCACTCCCTTCTACAAAGTTTCTGGAAAAAAAATAAGCTAATAGCCTTATGGAAGTTCTGTTGTTTTTTCCCTTCTGCCTTTAAAATTCTTTCTTTACTTTAATTTTGCCATTTTTATTGTATGTCCTGGTGTGAGTCTGTTTGTGTTCATCTTTTTGGGACTCCTTGTGATTCTTATTACTGGAAATCTGTTCCCTTGTTCAGTTTGTGAAGTTTTCAGTCATAATTTCATCAAATACATTTTCTACCCCTTTCTCTTTAAAAATTTTTTTTTTACTTTCGGCCGTGTTGGGCCTTCGTTGCTGCGCGCGGGCTTTCTCTAGTTGTGGCGAGCGGGGGCTACTCTTCGTTGCGGTGGCTTCCCTAATTGCAGAGCACGGGCTCTAGGTGCATGGGCTCAGTAGTTGTGGCACACGGGCCCTAGAGCACACAGGCTTCAGTAATTGCGGAGCATGGGCTCAGTAGTTGTGGCACATGGGCTTAGCTGCTCCGCAGCATGTGGGATCTTCCCGGACCAGGGATCAAACTGATGTCCCCTGCATTGGCAGGCAGATTCTCAACCACTGCGCCACCAGGGAAGTCCCTACCCCTTTCTCTTTTTTTTCACCTTTTGGAACTCTTAAAATGTGAAAGTTAGTATACTTGAAGTTGTTCCAGAGTTCCCTTAAACTGTCCTCATTTCTAAAAATTTGGTTTTCTCTTTATTGTTCTGATTGAGCGGTTTCCATTATTTTATCTTTCAGATAACTAATACATTCTTCCGTATCACCTAGTCTGCTATTAATTCCTTCTAGTGTACTTTTCATTTCAGTTATTGTATTCTTCACCTCTGACTGGTTCTTCTTTATATTTTCTAGTTTGTTGTTAACATTCTCACTGTGTTCATGTATTATCTTTCCAGTTCGATTATCATTGTCATTACTATTACTTTGAACTCTATCTGATATATTATTTATCTGTTTCATTAGATTTCTCTCCCAGATGTTTTTGTTGTTGTTATTTCATTTGAAACATATTCCTCCATCTTCTCATGTTGGTTAACTTTTTCTGTCCTTATGAAATTAGGTGCAACAGTTACCTATCCTGGTTTTGAAGTGATGTCTTTGTGCAGCGATGTTCCCTCACAGTAGCTTTAGTGGGAGAGCTGGATTGGAAGTGAGAATAGGTTATGTTTTTCCCTAGGGTTTGCTGGCAGTTACCACCTTGGTGGGAAATAGGGCTGGAGATGGACAGGGTAGAGTCAGAGCTAGGTATAAGCTAGGGTTTCTCTTATGCTCAGTGGGAGTCACTGCCCTACCACAAGTCCATCAGGCACCATAAAGGAGTTGGGTTTCTCCCTTGTGTGTGATGTCAGCTCCATCTTGGTTGGCACAGTGGCAGGAGACTGAGGGCTTGGGGTTGCACTTCTGTACTTGTTTCACTTTTCCCCCCAGTGTGCATATATTGATTAGAGGCTGCAGTGGGGCTAGAGATATTTGTGTCACACTATTGAAATTGTTTTCTTCTTCCAGCAATGTCTTTTCCATGGAGTTAGTTTTGCTCCTCCTTAATATGGGCAGGGATGTGCATGGTCATAATGGCTGCATCCACCCTTATCAGAGGCAAAGTCAGGTCTCAGCTGGCTCCATTTTCTCTAAGTGTGCACACTCTGGTTGACAATGGCAGCCTCTGTCTTAGTGGAGAGTAGTGCTGGGACAAGAGGGGATAGAGCAGGTTTGGTGTGGGCTGGGGTGAACTCTGGGCATGTCCTGGCAAGCCAGCCATAATCCCAGGCAGTTTTCAATCTCCTACCTTCATGCTGCGACTGGGAGTAAGCAAGAATGCCCTTGCGCTCTTGAGGAGTGGAGTCTTCGCTTCTTACAGCCTTCCAGTAGGCCCCACTGGGTTTCAGACCAGTAAGGGGACTCATCTTCCTAGTGTCTGACCCCAGAACTGGGATGCCTAATAAGTGGTTCAAACCCCTCACTCCCCAGGGATGATCCCTGAGCCTGTGACATCTTCCTCTTCTTCTGGGTCCCTTGGCAGGGGTGCAGGTCCTGACCAGATGGCTTTCTTTCCGTTTCTCTAAGACTGGATTTTGCTCTACAGCCTTGGTTATAGAAGAGGCTTAATGTCAGTCTTCAGGTTGTTTTCAGGGGGGATTATTTCACATTTAGAGAGAGAATATATATATATATATATATATATATATAATTTTTTTTTTCTTTTGGTCACACCACATGGCATGTTGGATCTTAGTTTCCCAACCAGGGATTGAACCCACACCCCCTGCAATGGAAGTACAGAGTCTTAACCACTGGACCACCAGGGAAGTCCCTACATTTAGGTATATTTTTGATGTGTTCATGGGGGGAGGTGAGCTCAGTGTCCTCCTACCCTGCTACCATAATCTCTCCTCTGGCTATTCCTTTTTTAAATGGGAGAAAAATACCAATACAAATGTTCATCAAGATTTGCAGAAATTCATACACTGCTGCATTGCTGGTGGAAACGTAAAGTTGTGCAGCTGCCGTGGAAAATAGTATACCATATAATCTAGCAACTCTACTTCTAGGTATGTACATAAAATATTTGAAAACACAGACTCAAATATATATTTGAACACCAGTGATTGAATCAGCTTTATTTGAAATGCCCACAACTTAGAAATGACCCAAACGTTCACCAACAGATGAATTGATATTGGGAAGACATAAAGATGGTAGAGGAAGAGGATGAGGACCTCACCTCTCTCAACAAACCCATCAAAAATACTTCACTACGAGGAATAATTCTAATGGAAAAGTAACTGGGCACTGATGAAGGACTCCTATACAACCAAGGCTATAAGAATGATACACATGTAATTGAGTAGAATGGGAAGAAAAACATCAGGTCAGGACTTATGCCACTGGGAAGGGACTAAGAAAAAGAGGGAGATCACATGGATGGATGCTTGCACTGGGGAGTGAGCAGGTTGAGCAACAGACTGTGAGTATCAGTCTTGGGGTTCTTTGTACAGGAGACAACCCCTTTTGGCTGCTTGGAAAACTGCTGGGACAGATAGAAACACTAGAGAAGCATAGACTACACTGCAGAAGTGTGCAGGTGCTGGCTTGCCCCTAGGCAAGGGAGAGAGAAGTCTGCACTAGAAGTCTGCTAGCACCGTATTACACTCCCTAGTCTGAGCCAAGTGAACACCCCGACCTTACTCACGCCATACCACAGCTTGGCACTGGATCTAGAGTGTCCAGGACCTGGGAAAAAACTCGACCTAGGGAATCAGAGGCTACCCGGAGACCTGAGGCATAGCCCAGGTGGGGTGGCATTAGCCATTGTTAGCACTTACTCTAGCTAAACCCAGAAAGAGCCAAGATTTCTGACTTCAGTGCAGCTGCCTGAATTCCCACAACTACCTCACTGCATGCCTTAGCACAAGCTGAGTGAACACTCTAGGCTCACCCGCTCTATGCCATAACCTAGCATTGGATGTGGGCCAGCTGCAACAGGGGGAAAATGTGACCATGGGCTGCATCTGAGCAGAGCCTTTGACAACTACACAGGCAGAGCATCAGACCTCTGTAAGTGCATGAGCCCCATTTGCTTCAGCACTCCCCTCCTTTGGGGTAAAAACCTCAGTGGTGGGGAGAAGGAAAAACACACACTTAAATGGAACACAGCCAGCTTGAGCCCAACCCTGATGACTTCTTCTTGAGTAAGTTGGGAGAAGACCTTGCTCCTGAAAAGGCCTGCCTCACACCCTGCATAGGCTCTAGCTCCTCTATTACTAGCCACACTCACTACCAGGGGGTGACAGCTTCCAGCACACCCTGAGAGAAGATGTGAATGGTGTCCACATCAAATCCAGCACTGCCCCTAAAGGCATGGGGCACATGCTATCTAAACAGGAACGCTCCAACAAAGGAAGACCACTTCAACACCAACATAGATACTTGTTTCACTTAAATTCATAGACACAGAGAAAGTTAAGTAAAATGAAAAGACAGAGGAACTACTCTCAATAGAAACAGCAAGACAAAACCCATTAAAAAATGAAAGAGATATAAGCAATTTATAAGACAAAGAATTCAAAACATTGGTAGTAAAAATGCTAACTGAATTTGGGAAGAGGATGAACTAAACACAAATTATTTTAAAAAGGAAATAGAAACCATTAAAAAAAAGACCCAATCAAAAATATGTAATTCAATACCTGAGATTAAAAACACACTAGAAGGAATAAATAGCAGACTAAATGACACAGAAAAATGCATACATGATCTGGAAGATAGAATAATGGGTATCACCCCATCAGAACAGAAGACAGAAAGACAATTTTTAAAAAAATACATTAGATCTATGGGATAATATAAAATATGTCAACTTACCCAAAATAGGGTTTCCAGAAGGAGAAGAGTTGGAGAAGATGATAAAAAATGTATTTGAACAAATTACGGAATACTTCCCAAACCTAAAGAAGGAAACAGATATCCAGCTACAGGAAGCACAGAGGGTCCAAAACAAGATGAGCATGAACAGATCCACACAAAGACATATAATTGAAATGGCAAAAATTAAAGAAAAATGCAATGAGAAAATTAAAGTGTCATATACACAGGGAATCTCCACAAGGCGATTAGCTGATTTCTCTGCAGAAACCTTGCAGGCCAGAAGAGAGCAGTATAATATACTCAAATTGCTGAAAGGAAAACCGGCAACCCAGGACTTTACCCAAAAAGATCATTATTTAGAATAGAAGGAGATATTTAAAAATGTTCAGGCAAGCAAAAATTAAAAGAATTCAGCTATGCCAAACCTACCCTAAAAGAAATGTTGAAGTATCTTCTCTAAATGATAAAGAAATCACAATGTATACGGAAGGGAAAATCACACAAGAAAGGCAAATATATAAAATAATTTTAAATGATTTAAATAAGCCAATGCGGAGATTAAAAGACAAAATAATTATAAAAGCAAATACAACTACAGGAAAGAGTAAAGGGATAATAATTAACATGTAAAATATGACATAAAAACACAAAATATGGGGAAGGGAGAAAATATAGATCTTTCAGAATGTGTTTAAACTTAAATGACTATCAATTTAAGTCAAGTAGATATAATTATGGGTCTGCATATATAGACCACGAGGCACCATGAATTAAAAACCTATGATAGATACACAAAATAAGAAGAAAAGAATCCAAGCATACTACAAAAGAAAATTATTAAACGACAAAAGGAAAAACAAAAAGAAGAAATGAACAAAGAAGAATGACAAAACACTGCCAAACAAGGAATAAAATTGTAATAAGTATATAGCTATTGATAATTACTTTAAATGTCAATGGACTAAATGCTCCCATCAAAAGACACAGGGGGGATAGGGCAAGATGGCGGAAGAGTAAGACGCGGAGATCACCTTCCTTCCCACAGATACATTAGAAATACATCTACACGTGGAACTGCTCCTACAGAACACCCACTGAACAATGGCAGAAGACGTCAGACCTCCCAAAAGGCAAGAAAATCCCCACGTACTTGGGCAGGGCAAAAGAAAAAAGAAATAACAGAGACAAAAGAATAGGGACGGGACCTGCACCAGTGGGAGGGAGCCGTGAAGGAGGAAAGGTTTCCACACACTAGGAAGCCCCTTTGTGGGCGGAGACTGTGGGAGGCAGAGGGGGGAAGCTTTGGAGCCACGGAGGAGAGCGCAGCCACAGGGGTGCGGAGGGCAAAGCGGAGAGATTCCCGCACAGAGGCTCGGCGCTGAGCAGCACTCACCAGCCCGAGAGACTTGTCTGCTCCCCCGCCGGGGCGGGCAGGGGCTGCGAGCTGAGGCTCGGGCTTCAGTTGGATCCCAGAGAGAGGACTGGGGTTGGCGGCGTGAACACAGCCTGAAGGGGTTAGCGCACCACAGCTAGCCGGTTGGGAGTCCGGGAAAAAGTCTGCAGCTGCCGAAGAGGCAAGAGACTTTTTCTTGCCTCTTTGTTTCATGGCGCGTAAGGAGAGGGGATTCAGAGCGCCGCCTAAACGAGCTCCAGAGACGGCCGCAAGCCGCGGCTGTCAGCGCGGACCCCAGATACGGGCATGAGACGCTAAGGCTGCTGCTGCAGCCACCAAAAAGCCTGTGTGCGAGCACAGGTCACTCTCCACACCGCCCCTCCTGGGAGCCAGTGCAGCCCGCCATGGCCAGGCTCCCGTGATCCGGGGACAACTTCCCCGGGATAACGCACGGCGCGTCTCAGGCTGCTGCAACGTCACGCCGGCCTCTGCCGCCGCAGGCTCGCCCTGCATCCGTATCCTTCCCTCCCACCCCCACCCCCCGCCCGAGTGAACCAGAGCCCCCGAAGGAGCTGCTCCTTTAACCCCGTTCTGTCTGGGCGGGGAACAGACGCCCTCAGGCGACCTACACGCAGAGGCGGCTCCAAATCCAAAGCTGAACCCCGGGAGCTGTGCGAACAAAGAAGAGAAAGGGAAATCTCTCCCAGCAGCCTCAGAAGCAGCGGATTAAAACTCCACAAACAACTTGATGTGCCTGCATCTGTTGAATACCTGAATAGACAACGAATCATCCCAAATTCAGAAGGTGGACTTTGGGAGCAGGATATATTAATTTTTCCCCTTTTCCTTTTTTTGTGAGTGTATATGTGTATGCTTCTGGGTGAGATTTTGTCTGTATAGCTTTGCTTTATAATAACTTTATTTTATTTCATTTTATTTTATCCTCTTTCTTTCTTTCTTTCTTTCTTTCTATTTTTTCTCCCTTTTACTCTGAGCCGTGTGGATGAAAGGCTCTTGGTGCTCCAGCCAGGCATCAGGGCTGTGCCTCTGAGGTGGGAGAGCCAACTTCAGGAGACTGGTCCACAAGAGACCTCCCAGCTCCACGTAATACCAAACGGCAAAAATCTTTCAGAGATCTCCATCTCAACATCAAGACCCAGCTTCACTCAACGACCAGCAAGCTACAGTGCTGGACACCCTATGCCAAACAACTAGCAAGACAGGAACACAGCCCCATCCATTAGCAGAGAGGCTGCCTAAAATCATAATAAGGCCACAGACACCCCAAAACACACCACTAGACGTGGACGTGCCCACCAGAAAGACAAGATCCAGCCTCATCCATCAGAACACAGGCACTAGTTCCCTCCACCAGGAAGCCTACACAACCCACTGAACCAACCTTAGCCACTGGGGACAGATACCAAAAACAACGGGAACTACGAACCTGCAGCCTGTGAAAAGGAGACCCCAAACACAGTAAGATAAGCAAAATGAGAAGACAGAAAAACACACAGCAGATGAAGGAGCAGGGTCAAAACACACCAAGCCTAACAAATGAAGAGGAAATAGGTAGTCTACCTGAAAAAGAATTCAGAATAATGATGGTAAGGATGATCCAAAATCTTGGAAATAGAATAGACAAAATGCAAGAAACATTTAACAAGGATGTAGAAGAACTAAAGAGGAACCAAGCAACGATGAAAAACACAATAAATGAAATTAAAAATACTCTAGATGGGATCAATAGCAGAATAACTGAGGCAGAAGAACGGATAAGTGACCTGGAAGATAAAATGGTGGAAATAACTACTGCAGAGCAGAATAAAGAAAAAAGAATGAAAAGAACTGAGGACAGTCTCAGAGACCTCTGGGACAACATTAAACGCACCAACATTCGAATTATAGGGGTCCCAGAAGAAGAAGAGAAAAAGAAAGGGACTGAGAAAATATTTGAAGAGATTATAGTTGAAAACTTCCCTAATATGGGAAAGGAAATAGTTAATCAAGTCCTGGAAGCACAGAGAGTCCCATACAGGATAAATCCAAGGAGAAACACGCCAAGACACATATTAATCAAACTATCCAAAATTAAATATAAAGAAAACATATTGAAAGCAGCAAGGGAAAAACAACAAATAACACACAAGGGAATCCCCATAAGGTTAACAGCTGATCTTTCAGCAGAAACGCTGCAAGCCAGAAGGGAGTGGCAGGATATACTTAAAGTGATGAAGGAGAAAAACCTACAACCAAGATTACTCTACCCAGCAAGGATCTCATTCAGATTTGATGGAGAAATTAAAACCTTTACAGACAAGCAAAAGCTGAGAGAGTTCAGCACCACCAAACCAGCTTTACAACAAATGCTAAAGGAACTTCTCTAGGCTAGAAACACAAGTGAAGGAAAACACCTACAATAACAAACCCAAAACATTTAAGAAAAAGGGAATAGGAACATACATATCGATAATTATCTTAAATGTAAATGGATTAAATGCTCCCACCAAAAGACACAGACTGGCTGAATGGATACAAAAACAAGACCCATATATATGCTGTCAACAAGAGACCCACTTCAGACCTAGAGACACATACAGACTGGAAGTGAGGGGATGGAAAAAGATATTCCATGCAAATGGAAATCAAAAGAAAGCTGGAGTAGCAATTCTCATATCAGACAAAATAGACTTTAAAATAAAGACTATTACAAGAGACAAAGAAGGACACTATATAATGATCAAGGGATCGATCCAAGAGGAAGGTATAACAATTGTAAATATTTATGCACCCAACATAGGAGCACCTCAATACATAAGGCAAATATTAAGAGCCATAAAAGGGGAAATCGACAGCAACACAATCATAGTAGGGGACTTTAACACCCCACTTTCACCAATGGACAGATCATCCAAAATGAAAATAAATAAGGAAACACAAGCTTTAAATGATACATTAAACAAGATGGACTTAATTGATATTTATAGGACATTCCACCCAAAAACAACAGACTACACATTTTTCTCAAGTGCTCATGGAACATTCTCCAGGATAGATCATATCTTGGGTCACAAATCAAGCCTTGGTAAATTTAAGAAACTTGAAATCGTATCAAGTATCTTTTCCAACCACAACGCTATGAGACTAGATATCAATTACAGGAAAAGATCTGTAAAAAAATACAAACACATGGAGGCTACACAATACACTACTTAATCACGAAGTGATCACTGAAGAAATCAAAGGGGAAATCAAAAAATACCTATAAACAAATGACAATGGAGACACGACGACCCAAAACCTATGGGATGCAGCAAAAGCAGTACTAAGAGGGAAGTTTATAGCAATACAAGCCTACCTGAAGAAACAAGAAACATCTCGAATAAACAACCTAACCTTGCACCTAAAGCAATTAGAGAAAGAAGAACAAAAAAACCCCAAAGCTAGCAGAAAGAAAGAAATCATAAAGATCAGATCAGAAATAAATGAAAAAGAAATGAAGGAAACAATGGCAAAAATCAATGGAACTAAAAGCTGGTTCTTTGAGAAGATAAACAAAATTGATAAACCATTAGCCAGACTCATCAAGAGAAAAAGGGAGAAGACTCAAATCAATAGAATTAGAAATGAAAAAGGAGAAGTAACCACTGACACTGCAGAAATACAAACGATCATGAGAGATTACTACAAGCAACTCTATGCCAATAAAATGGACAACCTGGAAGAAATGGACAGATTCTTAGAAATGCACAACCTGCCGAGACTGAACCAGGAAGAAATAGAAAATATGAACAGACCAATCACAAGCACTGAAATTGAAACTGTGATTTAAAATCTTCCAACACACAAAAGCCCAGGACCAGATGGCGTCACAGGCGAATTCTATCAAACATTTAGAGAAGAGCTAACACCTATGCTTCTCAAACTCTTCCAAAATGTTGCAGAGGGAGGAACACTCCCAAACTCATTCTACGAGGTCACCATCACCCTGACACCAAAACCAGACAAAGATGTCACAAAGAAAGAAAACTACAGGCCAATATCACTGATGAACATAGATGCAAAAATCCTCAACAAAATACTAGCAAACAGAATCCAGCAGCACATTAAAAGGATCATACACCATGATCAAGTGGGGTTTATTCCAGGAATGCAAGGATTCTTCAATATACGCAAATCAATCAACGTGATACATCATATTAACAAATTGAAGGAGAAAAACCATATGATCATCTCAATAGATGCAGAGAAAGCTTTTGACAAAATTCAACACCCATTTATGATAAAAGCCCTGCAGAAAGTAGGCATAGAGGGAACTTTCCTCAACATAATAAAGGCCATATATGACAAACCCACAGCCAACTTTGTCCTCAATGGTGAAAAACTGAAACCATTTCCACTAAGATCAGGAACAAGACAAGGTTGCCCACTCTCACCACTATTATTCAACATAGTTTTGGAAGTGTTAGCCACAGCAATCAGAGAAGAAAAATAAATAAAAGGAATCCAAATCGGAAAAGAAGAAGTAAAGCTGTCACTGTTTGCAGATGAACACTCCCGTTTACTACTGCAACAAAAAGAATAAAATATCTAGGAATAAACCTACCTAAGGAGACAAAAGACCTGTATGCAGAAAATTATAAGACACTGATGAAAGAAATTAAAAATGATACAAATAGATGGAGAGATATACCACGTTCTTGGATTGGAAGAATCAACATTGTGAAAATGACTCTACTACCCAAAGCAATGTACAGATTCAATGCAACCCCTATCAAACTACCACTGGAATTTTTCACAGAACTAGAACAAAAAATTTCACAATTTGTATGGAAACACAAAAGACCCCGAATAGCCAAAGCAATCTTGAGAACGAAAAATGGAGCTGGAGGAATCAGGCTCCCTGACTTCAGACTATATTACAAAGCTACAGTAATCAAGACAGTTTGGTACTGGCACAAAAACAGAAATATAGATCCATGGAACAGGATAGAAAGCCCAGAGATAAACCCACGCACATATGGTCACCTTATCTTTGATAAAGGAGGCAAGCATATACAGTGGAGAAAAGACAGCCTCTTCAATAAGTGGTGCTGGGAAACTTGGACACGTACATGTAAAAGTATGAAATTAGAACACTCCCTGACACCATACACAAAAATAAACTCAAAATGGATTAAAGACCTAAGTGTAAGGCCAGACACTATCAAACTCTTAGAGGAAAACATAGGCAGAACACTCTATGACATAAATCACAGCAAGATTCTTTTTGACCCAGCTCCTAGAGAAATGGAAATAAAAACACAAATAAACAAATGGGACCTAATGAAACTTAAAAGCTTTTGCATAGCAAAGGAAACCGTAAACAAGACCAAAAGACAACCCTCAGAATGGGAGAAAATATTTGCAAGTGAAGCAACTGACAAAGGATTCATCTCCAAGATTTACAAGCAGCTCATGCAGCTCAATAACAAAAAAACGAACAACCCAATCCAAAAATGGGCAGAAGACCTCAATAGACATTTCTCCAAAGAAGATATACAGATTGCCAACAGACACATGAAAGAATGCTCAACATCATTAATCATTAGAGAAATGCAAATCAAAACTACAATGAGGTATCATCTCACACCGGTCAGAATGACCATCATCAAAAAATCTAGAAACAATAAATGCTGGAGAGGGTGTGGAGAAAAGGGAACACTCTTGCACTGTTGTTGGGAATGTAAATTGATACAGCCACTATGGAGAACAGTATGGAGGTTCCTTAAAAAACTACAAATAGAACTACCATATGACCCAACAATCCCACTACTGGGCATATACCCTGAGAAAACCATAGTTCAAAAAGAGTCATGTACCAAAATGTTCATTGCAGCTCTATTTACAATAGCCAGGACATGGAAGCAACCTAAGTGTCCATCATCGGATGAATGGATATAGAAGATATGGCACATATGTACAATGGACTATTACTCAGCCATATAAAGAAATGAAATGGAGGTATTTGTAATGAGGTGGATGGAGTTAGAGTCTGTCATACAGAGTGAAGTAAGTCAGAAAGAGAAAAACAAATAAGTATGCTAACACATATATATGTAATCTAAGGAAAAAAAAAAAAGGTCATGGATAACCTAGTGGCAAGACGGGAATAAAGACACAGACCTACTAGAGAATGGACTTGAGGATATGGGGAGGGGGAGGGGTGAGATGTGACAGGGTGAGAGAGTGTCATGGACATAAATACACTACCAAATGTAAAATAGCTAGCTAGTGGGAAGCAGCCGCATAGCACAGGGAGATCAGCTCGGTGCTTTGTGACCACCTAGAGGGGTGGGATGGGGAGGGTGGGAGGGAGGGAGATGCAAGAGGGAAGAGATATGGGAACATATGTATATGTATAACTGATTCACTTTGTTATAAAGCAGAAACTAACACACCATTGTACAGCAATTATACTCCAATAAAGATGTTAAAAAAAAAAAGTCACAGGGATGCTGATTGTATCAGAAAACAAAAAACAAAAACAAAAAAAATCAGCCTTTCAAAATACTGCCTACAAGAGACTCACCTCACTTCTAAAGACACACACAGACTGAAAGTGAAGGGATGAAGAAAGATATTTTATGCAAATGGAAATTACAAGAAAGTAGGATACAATACTCATATCACATAAAATAGACTTTAAAATAAAGGCTATATCAAAACACAAAGAAGGGCATTATATAACAATAAAAGGACCAATACAAGAAGAGGATGTTATACTCATTACCATATATGCACCCAATTCAGGTGTACCTAAATATATAAAGCCAATACCAACAGAAATAAAAGGAGAAATTGAGAATAATACAACAATAGTAGGAGACTATAACACCCCAGTGACACCAATGGACACATTATCCAGACAGAAAATCAATAAGCAACAGTGATCAATAGACCAGTTGGATTTAATAGACATCTGCAGGATGTTACAACTCCAAAACAGCAGAACACAGCAGATCTTTCTCTGGGATAGATCAAATACCAGGACACAAAACAAACCTCAACAAATTTAAGAGGTAGCAATTATATCAAGCTTTCTTTCCTGAAATCCCAAGGGTGTGAAACTAGAAATCAACTGCACAGAGAAAAATGAGAAAGAACAAACATACAGATACTGAACAACATGCTAGTAAAAAAACAATGGTTCAACGATGAAAGCAAAGAGGAAATCAGAAAATACAAGACAAACCAAAATGGAAACACCACCTTCCAAATTCTACGGAAGGCAGCAAAAACAATAGTAAGACGGAAATTTATAGCAATTCAGACCTTCCTCAAAAAACAAACAGAAAATCTCGGATAAACAACTGAAATTACCACCTAAAGAAATGGAAAAAGAACAAAGCCCAAAGTCAGGAGGAGGAAGGAAAACTAAAGATCAGAGAGGAACTAAATAAAACAGAGATATAAATAAATAAATAAGAGGAAAAAATCAATGAAACCAAGAGCTGATTTTTATGAACAGATAAACCAAATTGATAAGTGCTGAGCCAGGCTCACCAAGGGGAAAACAGAGAGGACCCAAATAAAGAAAATAAGAAACGAAAGAGAGGTAACAAATGATACCACAGAAACACAAAAAGTAATAAGGGAATACTATGAACAGTTATATGCCAACAAATTGGACAACTCTGAAGAAATGAATAGATTTCTAGAAACATATAGTCTGTTATGATGGGTCAAGGAGAAGCAGACAATTTGAACAGACTGATAACTACAAGCGAAATTGAATTTGTAATAAAAACAATACCATCAAACAAAAGTCCAAGACCAGACAACTTCACAAGGGAATTCTACCAAACATGTAAAGAAAAACTCATATCTATTCTTCTCAAAGTATTCCAAGAAATTGAAGAGGAGAGAACACTCCCAAATTCATTCTACATGGCCACCGTTACCCTGATGTAAAAAAAAAAAAAAAGACAGGCAAATATCTTTGATGAATAACAGTACTCTTCAATACAGAAGAATGAAAAGATATCCCTTGTTCTTGGACTGGAAGAAATTGTAGAGATAATTTTTTGGATTAGTCACCTAAGGTAAAAGAAAGAAAAGCAAAAGTAAACAAATGGGGTCTAATTAAACTTAAAACTCTTGCACAGCAAAGGAAATCACCCATGAAATGAAAAGATTGATTCGGCCAACAAGGGTTTGTATATCCAAAATATACATACAGCTCATACAACTCCGTATCTAACAACCCAATCAAAAAATGGGCAGAAGACCCGAATAGACATTTTTCTAAAGAAGACATGCAGATGGATTACAGGCACAAGAAAAGATGCTCAACATTGTCAATTATTAGAGAAATGCAAATCCAGGTGAGATATCACCTTACACCTGTGAGAATGGCTATAATCAAAATGCTTACAAATATCAAATGTTGGAGAGGATCGGGAGAAAGGGAAACACTTGTGCGCTGTTGGCGGGAAAATAAATTGTTGCAGCCACTATGGAAAACGGTATCACAGGTACAGAAGACAAACTTATGGCTACCAAAGTGGAGAAGGAAAGGGGGAGGGACAATTTAGGAATATTGGATTAACAGGTACAAAATACTATGTACAAAATAGATAAGCAACAGGGATATACTATACAGCACAAGGAATTACAGCCATTATGTTGTAATAACCTGTAATGGAGTACAATCTGCAAAAAATACTGAATCACTATGCTGTACACCTGAAACTAATGTATTATTATAAATCAACTATACTTTAATTTTTAAAAATGTGTATACATCTCCCCATGGCTGTTTCACTAATTTTGCATTCATTCCTTAAAGTTACATGCTCTAACTAAAGTCTAGTTAATACAGAAATCTATGTGTTAGGGAAAGTCCATCATATGTGTTTGGTATGATACCAAAGTCACACACAAAAAGTTAGGCAATATAATTTTCAATTTTTTAGCAACATTTTTTTCTTAATGAAGGAATTTTTTTTTTGGTAAATATATCTTGAATAGTATCCCTACTTAGTATTTGGCATGTAATTTGGGTTTCTGCCAAACTATATTAAGGAACTTTAAAAATCATAGTGAAGAGATTGGCAAAGAAAATTTGAGCTGGTAATTGAGGTCCCATTGGACACTTTATAGCTTTTAGACTAAATAAGTTTTTATTATTTGATTGTTTTCTAAATTCCTATTTATGATATTATGTAATTGTCACATAATTTTCTTGATTACAGTATTCACTCTCAACATATTATTTAGTAGTTTCTACAATATTATTTGGTTACTTATACTTCAGTACACATTGTTACCAAGCCATCTATCTTGCATTATTATTTACATACTGTAGCAAACATTCTTTTGGTCTTTATCAATGACTTTACTTCTGAGAGCTAACTTTTAAAAAATAATATGAAAGTAAAATGAGCAAGAAAAAATATTATTCGACTTGCCTATGAGGAATTTGCTCAAACAGATCTCTTGTCATGTTCTAGTTAGTCATTTGCATCAAGAACTTTATTCCCTGCCAGAACCTGTATTTATTCTAATTAGAGTTCAAAACCAAGACTGTTTAGAACACTGAAAAAGTGAGCCCCATGTAACCAGAAAGTATTAGAGAGAACACAGAGAGGCAGGAGGCTTATTTATAAACTTTATATTTATCACCAAGGTGTACATGTTTTGATCTGACTCTAAATAACGTATAATATACTTTAAGAACTGAGTAAATGAATAGACTATTCCCTAATTCTCAGGTTTCCAACTAAATTCTATACATTGACACAGACTCTGAAAACAGAAATGACATTTAAACCATTTCCTGAGGAAAGAAAGTGACATCAGAGAAAATGATGGAATAGAAAGTGTCAGGAATCCATCTCTACAATTGTACTGGCAGAAACTCTCTGAAGTAAATATTTTGGAACTTGAGTTTATTTGAATGTTTGCAATTTCCAGGTGACAGTTTGGCTAGATAATTATGGTTAATATTGATCATTTTTAGCTGTTAGTATAGTGGCAGCTACCCATCTTTTACCCCCAACCTCTTGATAAGATGCAAACTAAAGATTCTGGAACCACTTGCTGTTACCAGGGTGGGAAATAAGGACTTTGTCCTTGAAATATAAGGGTTGTGTTCTGATTGTGAGTTGCTCTTCTGATGACTGAAGTGTGGATATGGAGGATGGCCATCACTGTTTCAACACCCATGGGACAAAGTAGCTTCCAGGCGACTTAAAGGGGTCACATTATCTTGAACATTAAAAACAACCACATACATTAGAAAGTTTAGAAAGATGCTACATTGATCAGGGAAAGACAAGAGCATAAGCAAAAATTCTGACAAGACCTAATAAAAATTTCACCTCAGATTAATCATAAGTATGGAGACACTGTACAAAAAAATTTTTTAAAAACCTAGAAAGGGAGAGAATCTGGTTTAAGAGTCATAGTTATGAGATTTAAATGTTCAGTTTTCAATAGCAAGAAACCTGAAAGACACACATAGAAGCAGGAAAAGATTACCCATTCAAAGGAAAAAATTAATTGACAGAAAACCGACTTGAAAAAGCCAAGCTATAAAACTTACTACACAAAAACTAAAACAACTTAAAACTTTAGCAAGCCATATTCAAGAACACATGGAAAGGATTATACATCATGACCAAGTGGAATTTATCTCTGGGATTCAAGAATGCTTCACTTATGCAAATCAATATATGTAATGCGTCACATCAATAAAATTAAAGACGAAAGTCACAAGATCATCTCAATAGATGCAGAAAAAGCATTTGTCAATATGCAACATTCTTTCAAGGTTAACAACCCTCAACATATTGGGAATAGAAGGTATGTACCTCAATGTAAAGAGAGCCACATATAACATACCCACAGATAACCTTATATTCAAAGGTTAATGAGAAAAAAATGAAAGCTTTTCCTTTAAGATCAAGAACAAGACAAGAGGGCTTCCCTGGTGGCACAGTGGTTAAGAATCTGCCTGCCAGTGCAGGGGAAGTGGGGTCAAGCCCTGGTCGGGGAAGATCCCACATGCCGCGGAGCAACTAAGCCCGTGTGCCACAACTACTCAGCCTGTGAGCCTGTGCTCTAGAGCCTGCAAGCCTCAACTCCTGAAGCCCGCGTGCCTAGAGCCTGTGCTGTGCAGCAAGAGAAGCCACCGCAATGAGAAGCCCGTGCACCACAACGAAGAGTAGCCCCTGCTCGCCGCAACTAGAGAAAGCCTGTGCGCAGCAACAAAGACCCAACGCAGCCAAAAAATATATTTTTTTAGAACAGAAGAATACAAATTAAAAAAAAAAAAAAAAAGAACAAGACAAGAATGACCACTCTCACCATTCTTATTCAAAATTGTACTGGAGGTATTAGAGTAATAAGGCATGAGAAAGAAATAAAAGGCATCCAAGTTGGAAAAAAAGAAGTAAAATATTACTATTGCAGACGAAAAAATTTGGTATACAGAAAACTTCAAATACTCAACAAAAAACCTATTGGGAGTGAAGTAAGTCAGAAAGAGAAAAACAAATACCGTGTGCTAACACATATATATGGACTCTAAGAAAGAAAAAAAAAACGTTCTGATGAACCTAGGGGCAGGACAGGAATAAAGACACAGACATAGAGAATGGACTTGAGGACATGGGGAGGGGGAAGGGTAAGCTGGGACGAAGTGAGAGAGTAACATTGACATATATACACCACCCAATGTGAAATAGCTAGTGGGAAGCAACTGCATAGCATAGGGAGATCAGCTCGGTGCTTTGTGACCACCTAGAGGGGGTGGGATAGGGAGAGGTGGGAGGGAGGGAGATGCAAGAGGGAAGAGATATGGGAACATATGTATATGTATAACTGATTCACTTTGTTATAAAGCAGAAACTAACACAACATTGTAAAGCAGTTTTACTCCAATAAAGATGTTTAAAAAAACCAAACCTGTTGGAACTTAATGATTTCAATTAAGTTGAAGGATATAAATTTCACATGAGAAATCAGTTTGCATTTTATACACTAACGATGAAATGTCTGAATAAGAAATAAAGCAACCTATTGCATTATAGTAGCACAAAACAATAAAATGTTTAGACATAAATTTAATAAAGAAACTATAAGACCTGTACAGTGAAAACTAAAGACATTGTTGAAAGTAATCATAGAAGACACAATAAAAAGATATGCTGTGTTCATGAATTAGAAGAATTAATATTGTTAAAATGTCCATTCCACCGAAAGCCAATCATAGATTGAAAGGACTCTGCACCAAAATAACAAAGGCATTCTTCAAAAAATAAGAAAAAAATCCTAAAATTTGTATGGAACCACTAAAGACCCCAAATGGCAAAAACAATTGTGATGAAAAAGACAAAGCCAGAAGTATCACACTTTCTGATTTCAAACTACTACAGTAATAAAAACAGTATGGTACTGCCATAAAAATAGAGCGATAAACCAATGGAACAGACTCAAGAGTCCAGAATTAATCCCCTGAATATATGGTCAGTTAATATGCAACAAGGGAGCCAATAACCCATGAGAAAAAGACTGTGTCTTTAACAATATTGAAAAACTGGATAAACACATGCAGAACAATACAATTAGACCCCTATCCTACATCGCTCACAAATATTAACATAAAATGTATTAAAGACTTATATTTAAGACCTGACACCGTAAAACTCCTTAAAGAAACTCTATGAAAGAAGTTCCTTGACACTGATCTTAGCAATGATTATTTGGATGTGACACCAAATGGAAATACAAAACAAGCAAAAATCAAGAAATGGGACTATATTAAACTTAAAAACTGCACAACAAAAGAAACAATTAAAAATGGAATGCAATCTACTGATGGGAGGAAATTTTTTGCAAGCCATATATCAAATGAGGTGTCATTTTATCCAAAGTAGATTAAAAACAACAACAACTCAGCTTAATGACAGCAACAACAACAACCGCATTAAAAAATGGGCAGAGGAATAGAGAACAAATGTATGGACACCAAGGGGAGAAAGTGGCGGGGGGTTGGGGTGGTGGTGGTGGGATGAATTGGGCAATTGGGATTGACACACATACACTAATACGTATAAAATAGATAACTAATAAGAACCTGCTGTATAAAAAAATAAATAAAATTCAAAAAACAATAATAAAATAAAAATAAAAATAGAGGATGTATGTCAATCCTAATCTCCCAAATGACGTATAAACACTAGTATGTATAAAATAGATAACTAATGAGAACCTGCTGTGTAGCACAGGGAACTCCACTTCACTGTACAGTAGAAACTAACACAACATCGTAAAACAACTATACCCCAATTTAAAAAAAAGTACTTCTGCAGGATAGGATCTGGGTCCCAAGGCATAACAATTCAAAATTTTAAAGCTATCTCCAAAATTCCTCCTCAAAAGGTTATACTCATTTACAAATGTACAGATATCATTTGATCCAGCAATTTTACTCTTAGGAATTTATGCTGCAGATATAGTCACAGCTATGTGATACAACTTACACACAGTGTTTTTTACTGTACAGTTATAATCAACTTATATATCCATCAGTTATGTCACATCTATACAATGGAATACTACAAAGCCATAAAAAAGAACGAGAAAGCTCTCTGTGTGTTTGTGTGAAAATTAAATTGCAGAGCATTGTGTATTTGCTTGTAAATGCATAAAATAATCTTGTAAAAATTCATAGACGATTCATCAAATTAATTGCCTGTAAAAGATAAACTGTTGGCAGCGAACTGGGTGGGAACTTTTATTATATAGTCTTTTGACCCACGTGAATATACTACCTATTCAAAAGTTAAATAAAAAATATAAAAATTGAAATAAAAATAAAAATGCGCAGGGAAAATAAACAAACATTTTTTCCAAAGGAGCTATACAAATGGCCAATAGGTGCATGAAAAGATGTCCAGGATCACAAATAATCGGAAAAATGCAAATCAAAACCACAATGAGATACCACGTCACACCTCTCAGAATGGCTATCAGAGAGAAGACATGAGCTAACAAGCATTGGTCAGGATGTGAAAAAATGGGAAAATGGGAAAAACTGGGCACTGTTGTTTGCAGCACAGATTTGTTCCGTCAGTATGGGAAACAATATGTAAGTTCCTCAAAAACTTAAAAATATACCTACCATATGATCCAGAAATTCCATTTCTGAATATATACTCAAAGGACTCATCAACAGATGAGTGGAAAAATATTATATATAATACATATCAGAATCATGTGGCATGAGTCATTCCTTTTTCTCTCCCCTTTGATTTACAACTAATTACACATCCATAACTGAAAAAGAGTACATCTGCACAACATACCAGGACACCCAAGAGACCTGTGTTTCTTAAAGTCTGTGGATTAATCCTCAGAGGTAGCTGTGAAGTGAGGGGAATGGTGGCAGAGCTGACAGTGGCTGAGACAGTGGCAGCAGAGAGGTGAAAACAGGTCCAGCAGCAGGCCAGCACCGTCATTCTTTCCGGCAGAGGAAGTGGAGAGTGTAGGTGTTGAATGTGGGTCACCCAGCTGCACATATCACAGCTGGAGGGACCTGCTGCTCTCCTTGAGAAGGAACTGTGATAACTTGGGGGTGGGAAAGGAAAGGGAAGTAAGCAGACAAAGGAAACAAAGTTAAAGTGTTTCCTGCTGTCAGCTCAGGGATTCTCCTAAAAGGACCACCTGCAGACCTCTGGAAGTCCCGCACTTGAGGATCCCCCTACAAAGCCTTGGGCACACCCAAAGTCCCATGTTCTAAGCACACACCTCCCCCAACTATGATGCCACCCCTTTTTTCTCCACCATGTGCGTACGTGTGTGTGTGTGTGTGTGTGTGTGTGTGTGTGTGAACAACAGAGAGACAGATATCAGTCAGTGGCGAATCAGCTCTGATAAGAGAAACCAAAAACTTGTGCTATAACACCACCTTCTGGAAAAGAAAAGGAAAAATCCTAATTACCAATCTGTTGGTAAAATAAAATTAAACAAAACTTTGCTTAAGTAAGAACGGTGTTCACCACCTCAAATGCAAATGTGGCAGTGACACATTGCATCCAAAAATACAAAGAATTACAATATATTGTAGCACAAAATGATGGTTTTCCAGCAACCAAACCCAAAGACACAGAATATTGTGATCTAACTGATAAAGAAAGCAAAAGACCTGTTAGGAAAAAAATTCAGTGAGCTACAACAAAACTCAGAAAGACAACACAGTGGTATCAGAAATAAAAATGATGAACAGAAGGAGTACTTTAACAAGCCCATTGAAATTGTAAAAAAGGACTGACCAAATTCTGGAGCTGCAGAACTCAATGAATGAGATGGAGAATGCATTACATAGCATAGGAAATGGAGCATATCAGATAGAAAAGAGAGAATAAGTGAGAGAGGATATAAATATAGAAATAATTCAGGTGGAAGAGGAAAGGGAACTAAGTTTTTTTAAAATTGAGGAAAGCCTCGAAAACTATCAGACTCCATTAGGAGAGCCAACATAATATTAGTGGGTATACCAGAAGAAGAAGAGAGGAAAAAAGGAGGAGAGAGTTTATTTAAAGAAATAATAGCCAAGAACTCCCCAAACCTAGGGAAGAAACTGGGTATAAAAGTCCACAATGCTAATAGAAACTTTATCATCTCTATGAAAACAAACGTTCTCCAAGATGCATAGTATGAAAACTGTCAAAAGTCGATCATAAAAATAAGACAGATTTTTCAGCAGAAACTCTACAGGCCAGGAGAGGGTGGAATGAGATATTCAAAATATTAAAAGATAAAAATGCCAGCCAAGAATATTTTATTTGGCAAAGTTATCCTTCAGACCTAAAAAAAAAAAAAAAAAAAAAAGCTGAGGAAATTTACCATCACTAGAGAGGCCTTACAAGAAATGTTGAAAAGAGTTGTTCGAGCTGAACCAAAAAGACAGAATTAGAAAACAGTAAATCTTTTTAAGAGTAGTAAATTTTTTATGTATCAGTAACTATTCTAAATGTTAATAGATTGAACTCACCATTCAAAAGAGTGCTGATAAAAACAACAACAACAAAAACAAGATCCAACTATATGCTGCCTAAAGGAGACTTATTTCAGCTCTAAAGACACATAAACAACAACAACAACAAAACATACAAAAAAACAACAAGAACAAAAACAAGATGCAACTATATGCTGCCTAAAGGAGACTTATTTCAGCTCTAAAGACACTTACAGGCTCAAAAGTGGAAGACTGGAAGATGATATTCCAACCAAATGAAAACCAAAAGAAGGTGGTGTAGCCACACTTATATCAGAAAAATAGACTTCAAGCCATCTTTGGCTTGAGGGTAGCAAGAGACAAAAAAGATTATCATATAATAATAAAGGTGTTAGTACTACAAGAAGACATAAAAACTGTAAAGATATACACTCCCAGCACCTGAGCACTAAAATATACTAAGCAAATAACAACAGATCTGAAGGGAGAAATAGGCAACAATACAATACTTGTAGAAAACACAATACACCACTATCAACAATAGACAATCCAGACAGTAAATCAATAAGAAAACATTGGAACTGAACCACGCTTAGAACAAACAAACTTAATAGACGTTTTAAGAACAATCTATCCAACAGCAGCTGAATATACAGTCTTCTCAAGTACACATGTAACATTCTCCAGGATAGATTATATAAGAGGCCACAAAACAAAAACCTGAAATTTTTAAAAGATTGAAATCATACCAATTATCTTTTCTGACCAATATGTTATGAAACTAGAAGTTGACAAAGAGGAAAGTGAGAATATCTTAAAATATGGGGACACCAAACAGCACATTACTAAAGAACCATAAGGCGAAGAAGAAATCAAAAGGGGAATAAAAATGTAACTCAAAACAAATAAAAATGCAAATACAGCATATCGAATAGTGTGGGTTGCAGTTAAGGCAGTTCTAAGAGAAAAATTTATAGCAACAATATATACCATATATTAAGAAAATAGAAAGATCTTAAAATCTTAAATGAACAATTTAAGTTTACACCTCAGGGAACTAGAAAAAAAAGAGAACAAGTTAAGCCCAAAATTAGCAGAGGGAAGGAAATAAATGAAATAAAGATCAGAAAAATCAGTAGAAAGGATCAACAAAACTAATAGCTTTTTCTTTGAAAATATAAACAAAATGGACAATTCTTTATTTAGAGAAGAAAAAAGAGAGATTCAATTAAATAAAATTAGAAATAAAAGAGAAGACATCACAACTAATGCTACACAAATACATAGAATCATAAGACTACTATAAACAATTATATGCAAATAAATTACATAACCTAGAAGAAATAGATGTATTTCTAGAAACACACAACCTACAAAGACTGAGTCCAGAAGAAATAGAAAATCCGAACAAAGCAGTAATGAATAAAGAGTTCGAGTCAGTAATCAAAAACCTACCAGCAGGTAAAACTCCAGGACCAGATGTCTTCACTAGAGAATTCTACCACACACTTAAAGAAGAGTTTCACCAATTCTCACACTTTTCTGAAACATCAAAGAGGAGGGAATACTTCCAAATTCATCTTACGAAGCCAGCATTCCTTTCATACAAAAACCAGGTAAGAATACCACAAAAAGAAACTTATAGATCAATATTCCTCATAAATATAGATGCAAAATTTCTCAGCAGAATATAAGCAAACTGAATTCAAGAACACATTAAAAGAATTATACACCATGACCAAATGAGATTTATCCGTAGGATGCAAAGACAGTTCAACATACATAAATCAATACATGTAATGCATCATACGAATAAAATGAAAGCTAAAAATCACATGATCATCTTAACAGAGGCAGAAAAGCATTTGACAAAATACAATATTCTTTCATGATAAAACCCTTGCTAGATGGGGAATAGAAGAAATATACTTCGATATAAGAAAGGCCTTTTGGAATGAACCCACATTTAGCATTATGCTAAATAGAGGAAAACTGAAAATGTTTCTTCTAAGATCAGAAACAAGGCAAGGCTGCCCATTTTCACCACTCCCATTTATTTATTTACTTATTTATTTAATTTATTTGGCTGTGTTGGGTCTTTGTTGCTGCAGGCGGCCTTTTTCTAGTTGCAGCGAGCGGGTGCTGCTCTTTGTTGCGTGGGTGTGCTTCTCATTGCTGGGTAGCATGGGCTCCAGGCGTGCAGGCTTCAGTAGTTGTGGCTCGCAGGCTCTAAAGCACAGGCGCAGTAGGTGTGGTGCATAGGCTTAGTTGCTCCATGGCATGTGGGATCTTCCCGGACCAGGGCCTGAACCTGTGTTCCCTGTATTGCCAGGCGGATTCTTAACCACTGCACCACCAGGGAAGTCCCTCACCCCTCCTATTTATAGAGTACTGTAGGTTCTAGCTAGAGCAGTTAGGCAAAACAAAGAAATAAAATGCATCCAAATTGGAAGAAAGGAAGTGAAGTTGTCAATTTTTGCTGGTGACATAATCCTATGTATAGAAAATCCCAGTCAGTCAAAAAATTGTTGACATTAATCAACAATTTTAGTAAAGTTGCTGGATCCAAAATCAACATACAGAAATCATTGCAATGGTGAAGAATAGCAAAAAGAAATTAAATAAACTAACCAATTCACAATAGCATCAAAACAGTAAAATACTGAGGAATAAATTTTTTTTAACAGCAGGAAATATAATTTAATCACATCATACCATGTTACACTATGTAACATTCTATATTTTGCCTGTTGATATGTAACATAGTTAAGTTTATTACAAGCATTATTTCCTAAGACTTATGGTATAAGTGCTTCTTTCCAAGTATTACCACTTATTTAGTGTTTATCTGTATGTTAACATTAAGTAAATCAGTGATAAATGTATATAATGCAATATATGCATTGTGCCATTTCTCCCTAGAAAACCAAAACAACTATAAAATCTAAAACAAGGCTATCAACATCACAGATACATGTCTTGAGTAGGTTAACAGCATTTCCCCCTTAACATGAAGGTATTTTCATCAAAAATGCTTCATCATTTTTAGGCTATCATTACTTTAGCAGCAGCTGGTCTTCAGGACGAGTAGATCAGAAGCTTCAAGTGCTAAAGACACTGAATTACTCTGGGAAACATCCTTCCACACGACTAATGAAAAGAAGTGAACTGCTGGTGTCACCTTAACATAAAATTGTGCATTTTCCCTTTCAATGTGTGATTTAGTTCATTTATATGATGACAACAAAGTTTTGAAGTTCTCACGGCACACCAGTGAGATGGACTGATTTGTCAAGAAACCTCTTATTTGTTTTAATATTTACATTATAACAATACAATAACTAGAAAAAGGTCAGTTCCTTGGTGGCTTTTAACCACATCAATTTAAATATCTGTTTTTCAAAATAATGATGCAATTAAATCTATGCTTCTGCAACAATAGTGCGATACAGTATCCTTTCCTAGATAAGGGAGCTGAGGTTTATTCAAGTAGATGCTTTAAATGAGGCAGATTGTTGCCAATTACTTATCAATCTTGCATGTTTGACATAAAATATATTATGAAAAAACTTAGGAACTGAAATATCTGCACAAGAAAATCTACCAAACTTTTCTGAAAGAAATTGAAGACACAAACAAATGATAACATCTCATGTTTATAAATTGGAAGAATTAATATCCTTAACATGACCATATTCCCCAAAGCCATGTACAGATTCAAATCCCATCAAAACACCAAAGACATTCTTCACAGAAATAACAGAAACAATTCTAAAATTTGTGTGGAAACACAAGTAACCCCAAATAGCCAAAGCAATTCTGAGGAAAAAGAACAAAGCTAGAGGTATCACATTTCCAATTTCAAACTATACTGCAAAGCCATAAATACAGAATGGTACTGCCAGAAAAATAGACATATCGACCAAGGGAACAGAATAAAATGCTCAGTATTAAATACCAGTATATACAATCAATTAATATTTGACAACAGAGCCAAGAATACCCAATTCAGAATAGATAATCTCTTCAACAAATGGTTCCTTGATTAAGAGAAAAGAAAGATCTCAAGTAAAGCACGTCCTTGACTAAACGACCTCAAGGGACTGAAAAAAGAACAAACTCTGCCCAAAGTTAGCAGAAGGAAGAATATAAAGATTAGATCAGAAGTAAATGATATAGGGACTGGAAAGACAGTAGAAGAAAATCCAAAAAAATTGTGTTTTTCTTTTAAAATAAATAAAGGTGATGAATATTAGGTAGACTAACCAAAAAGAAAAATTAACAGGGATTTAAAGAAACAAAATTATAAATGAAAGGAGAACCGTTACAACTATACCAGAGAAATAGAAAGTATCATGAGTGATACCACTGAAAACTATCTTGTGAAAATAAATTGAACAACTTAGAAAAAAAAAATTAGAAACATACAACCAACCAAAACTGAATTGTAATGAAATGGAAAATCTGAATAGAAAATTATGGAATCAGGAGATGGAATCATTAAAAATAAATTTCCCAATAAGGAAAGATCTAGGACCAGATGGCTTCATGGATGAATTCTGCCAAACTCTGAAAGCATAATTACTGCCAATACTTCTCAATTTTTTTGAAAGAAGTAAAGAGGAGGAAACACTTCCAAACTGATTTTTGAGCAAGCATTACCCTGAAAGCATAGTCTGATATTGCACTACAAGAAAAGAAAATTACAAGAAAATGTTTCTGATAAACATAGATGCAAATATTGTCAACAAAATACTAGGTTATGGAATTTAACAGCACATAGAATGGATCAAACATATCAAGTGAGACATAATAAGATGTAAGGATGGTTTATCACACGGAAATCAATAAACATGATACACCACATTAACAAAAGAGTAAAATCACATGATTATCTCAATAGACTCAGAAAAGCACTTGACAAATTTTACTAATCTGTCATAATAAAAATACTCAACAAATTAGGTATAGAAGAAATGTACTTCAACGTAATAAACTTCCTATATGACAACACACAGCTATCATAATAATTGTGAAAAGCTGAGAGTTTTTGGGGGGTTTTTTCTCTAAAATCAGGGAAAAACAAGGGTACCCCTGTTTACCAATTGTCTTCAAGATGATATTGGAAGTCCCAGCTAGATCCATTGATTAGAGAGAAAGAAAGAAAGAAAGAGAGAGAGAGAGAGAGAGAGAGAGAGAGAGAAACAAGGAAGGAAGGATGGAAGGAAGGAAGGAAGGAAGGAAGGAAGGAAGGAAGGAAGGAAGGAAGGAAGGAAGGGAGAAAGAAAGAAACGTAGAAAAAAAGGAAGGAAAGGAAGGAAGGAAGAAAGGGAGGGAGGAAGGAAATAAGGAAGAGAGGGAGGAAGGAAGGGGAGGAGGGAGGGGTGAGTAAGGGAGAAAGGAAGGAAGAGAGAGAGAAAGATAGAGGGAAAGGATGGAAGGAAAGAAAGAAAAGAAAGGAAGGAAAGGAAGAAAGAAAGAGAAGGGAAAAGACAGAAAGAGAAACAAAGAAAAATAAATACAAACAGAAAAACAAAAGTGAAGAAAGAAAAGGCAAACAAATTTTTAAAAACGTAGTCTCTGTCTGCAGATGATGTAATCTTATATATAGAAAATATTAAACACTCCACCAAAAAGCTGTTAGAATTAATAAATTAATTCAGTAAAGTTGCAGTGTACAAAAATCAGTTACGTTTCTATACATTAATGACGAAGTATTCAAAATAGAAGTTAAACAATCCCATTTATGATATTATCAAAAACAATGAAATAATTAATAATAAATTTAACCAATGAGGTAAAAGTTCTGTAAACTGAAAACTATAAGACATGGATGAAAGAGATTGGAGAAGTACAAATAAATGGAAAGATATCCTTATTCTTGGTTTGGAAGAATTAATGTGAAAGTGTTCATAGTACTCAAAGTCATGTATAGATTTAAAGCAATCTTTATCAAAATTCCAATGGCATTTTTTTCCCCAGTGAAGTAGAACAGTTGTGGCTCAAAGCAATGGATTAAAAAAAAAAAAAAAAAAGCCACAGCATTTTTGGAAAAAAAAAAAGTAAGGAACGAAGAAGGGGGAATCACTCTTCCTGACTTCAGACTATATTGAAAGCTAATGTAAAAAAAAAAAAAAATCTATCTATCTATCTATCTATCTATCTATCTATATATATGGTACTGGTATATCAATAGACTCATACCTCAGTGGAATATTATAGGGAGCCCAGAAAAAACCCACATATATATGGTCAACTGATACCTGTCAAAGGTGCTGAGAATACACAGTGGGGGCAATGAGAGTCTCTTCAATAACTGGTGTTGGGAAAACTGGCTATCTAAACATGCAAAAGAATGAAACTGGCTTTTTAGACCAATCACGCAAATCAACTCAAGACTGATTAGTGATTTAAATGTGAGACTTGAAACTGTGAAACTCCTAGAAGAAAACATAGTAAAAACTCCTTGATATCGGCCTTGGCAATGTCTTTTTGAATATACTATCAAAAGCACAGGCAACAAAAATCCCAAGTGGGACTGTATCAAACTAAAAATCTTCTGTATGTAAAGGTTGTGATCAGGCAATCAGTGAAAAGGCAACCTATGAAATGAGAGAAATATTTAGAAACCCTATATCTGATAAGTTAATATCCAAAAAACATACAAAGAGTGGGAGAAAAGACTGACTACAAATAGGCCTAAAGAGTGTTTTTGTGCTGATAGAAATATACTACTTAAAGATGGTAAAAGTTTCATTACTCTGTAAGATTACTAAATAATATAGAATTGTTTTCTTATAATATGTGAATTTTACGTTATAACACATTAATAAACATGTTTTTAAATGGGCCTTCCTGAAGACAATAGAGAAACAAAGCAGTGGATAGTTGAAGAAGGAGATGGCAGTCACAATCACAATGGCTTCTCTTCCACCATGCAATCTGCTCAGCAACTGCCCTCACTCTCCTATTCTAGTTTAGCAACAGGAGTCCCAGTAGTGTCCAACCCCAGCACTGACTCTAGACCAGCTGCCTCAAAACAAACATTGATGGCAGTTGCCCATCATAACCACTAAAAACATCCTCAGCTTTATGTCCTATGATTAAATTAGCTAGCTCTACCTCATCTGTGAAAGAATGAACTTGGTCTGCCAGAGAATGTTGAATCAGGAATTTGTGTAAATAGAGAGGTATAATATATTTCAGTAACAATTTAAAGCACAACTTGCAAGAAGAGAATCAGAAACAAACAAAAAAACTATTAATTACCTGCTCATGAAGACATCTTTACTGCTAGTGAAACAAGATTTTCAGTATTAAATATGAGTTTCCTAAAGTATGTGGATTCGAATCTCTGTTGCTTCATCTCAGAAAATGTTACTGATGAAATTATGGTGAGCTGAGAAATGTCAGTTCTACCAGATTCTCCCAATGAGCTCATGAAGGACTTAAAGAGTTAGGGGTATTTTCTCCATGGCAATGGAATATTTTGATGAGAAAATTGTTTTAATTCTTCAGAAAAAATTACCATAATCGAATTAGTCTGGAATACTCATGGTTTTTCCTCCAGTTTCAGAACATTCTGCAGCCCTAACAATAATTCAGTGTTCTCCAAGCAAAGCCCTTAAACACAAGAGGTTATCAAACTCTAACAGCACATTAAATAAGTAATGCTGATGCGGCTGTTCTCAGGTGTGAAATTTTGGAGCTTTATGTAAACCCAAATGAAAGAACAGCAAAAGCAGCTTCAAGACCAACACTAGAGCCTGCTAAAACAAATGCAGTACATAGGTGAACAGTATGCATGGGTAGGGCAGAGGGAACATGAACTGTAAGTGATGGACTATACAGTAGAAATTTCCTCAGGGTGTGGGCAGAATGAGGAGCCGCCTCAGAATTTTGTTCTAAAAATGTAGCAAAGCCACAGATTCTTTTAGAAAATCTAAGTGCCTTCGGAATGAAATATAAATTGAATGTGATCCTAGCTGTAGAAGAGATAGCTTAGTAGCGTAAGTAATTATAGGCATATGAGAATTATGTGAGCAACATGGTGTCCCATAGGCTTTTAGACATTCAGAACACAAACTGGAATTTTCACAGTTGGAATATGCTTACCCCTTCTCCTGGTTGGATTATTACATAGAATCTTTTTATTTTGTGATAAATTTTTGATAATCATACTAGGTCTGTCATGTTTTGAAGAATAAATATTTTTGTGCTGTCAACAAAGTACACTAGTTTGTTTCTGCATATATGTACCTACACATGTATTTTAAACAAACCCAGACTTGACAGACTAGACCTTGAGTTTAATACTATACACATGAAAGAGAAAAACTCCTTTTCAAACAGACACTACATTGCTTTTGGAAAAAAGTAAACTTTTTGTTTAAATGAGCTTTGTCTGGAATGTATGAAAAGTGGTTGATGCTTTTGTGAAGTTATGAGTAACTAAAAGGGCACTTCTGTACTATTTATGGTAAAAAAATCCTTTACAGTATTGACTATATATTTTTATAACCTATTGACAGACAACGTAGCCAGTCATTATATACATGTTTTCAGTTCTCTTCTGAGGCCACGCCTTACAGTGCATGGGTGGATGCATGCATTGCCTGCTCAATCCATTTATGTTCTTGCTTTGGTATCGATCTTGTATTAGATGTTGCTTCACTTTTTTTTTTTTTAAACATCTTTATGGAGTATAACTGCTTTACAATGATGTATTAGTTGCTGCTGTATAACAAAGTGAATCAGCCATACATATACATATATCCCCATATCCCCTCCCTCTTGCATCTCCCTCCCACCCTCCCTAGCCCACTCCTCTAGGTGGTCACAAAGCACCAAGCTGATCTCCCTGTGCTACACCGCTGCTTCCCACTAGCTATCTATTTTACATTTGGTAGTGTATATATGTCCATGACACTCTCTCACTTCATCCAAGCTCTCCCTTCCCCCTCCCCGTGTCCTCAAGTCCATTCTCTACGCCTGCGTCTTTATTCCTGTCCTGCCCCTAGGTTCTTCATAACCACTTTGCTTTTCTTCTTTAGATTCCATTTGTATGTGTTAGCATACGGTATTTGTTTTTCTCTTTCTGACTAACTTCACTCTGTATGACAGACTGTAAGTCCATCCACCTCACTACAAATAACTCAATTTCGTTTCTTTTTATGGCTGGGTAATATTCCATTGTATATATGTGCCACATCTTCTTTATCCATTCATCCGATGATGGACACTTAGGTTACTTCCATGTCCTGGCTATTGTAAACAGAGCTGCAATGAACATTGCGGTACATGACTCTTTTTGAATTATGGTTTTTCAGGCTATATGTCCAGTAGTGGGATTGCTGGGTCGTATGGTACTTCTATTTTTAGTTTTTAAAAAACCACTATACTGTTCTCCATAGCGGCTGTATCAATTTACATTCCTACCAACAGTGCAAGAGTGTTCCCTTTTCTCCACACCCTGTCCAGCATTTGTTGTTTGTAGATATTTTAATGATGGCCATTCTGACTGGTGTGAGGGGATAGCTCATTGCAGTTTTGATTTGCACTGCTCTAATGATTAGTGATGTTGAGCATCCTTTCATGTGTTTGTTGGCAATCTGTATAATTCTTTGGAGAAATGTGTATTTAGGTATTCTGCCCATTTTTGGATTGGGTTGTTTGTTCTTTTGATATTGAGCTGCATGAGCTGCCTGTATATTTAGGAGATTAATCCTTTGTCAGTTGCTTCATTTGCAAATATTTTCTCCCATTCTGAGGGTTGCCTTTTCATCTTGTTTATGTTTTCCTTTGCGGCGCAAAAGCTTTTAAGTTTCATTAGGTCCCATTTGTTTATTTTGTTTTATTTCCATTTCTCTAGGAGGTGGGTCAAAAGGAGGATCTTGCTGTGATTTATGTCATAGAGTGTTCTGCCTATGTTTTCCTCTAAGAGTTTTATAGTGTCTGGCCTTACAATTAGGTCTTTAATCCATTTTGAGTTTATTTTTGTATATGGTGTTAGGGAGCGTTCTAATTTCATTCTTTTACATGTAGCTGTCCAGTTTTCCCAGCACCACTTATTGAAGAGGCTGTCTTTTCTCCATTGTATATTCTTGCCTCCTTTATCACAAATAAGGTGACCATATATGCGTGGGTTTATCTCTGGGCTTTCTATCCTGTTCCATTGATCTTTATTTCTGTTTTTGTGCCAGTACCACACTGTCTGGATTACTGTAGCTTTGTAGTATAGTCTGAAGTCTGGGAGCCTGATTCCTCAAGCTTCGTTTTTCTTTCTCAAGATTGCTTTGGCTATTCGGGGTATTTTGTGTTTCCATACAAATTGTGCAATTTTTTGTTCTAGTTGACATATGAAAAATGTCATTGGTAGTTTTCTAGGAATTGCACTGAATCTGCAGATTGTTTTGGGTAGTATAGTCATTTTGACAATGTTGATTTTTCCAATCCAAGAACATGATACACCTATCTGTTTGTATCATCTTTAATTTCTTTCATCAGTGTCTTGTAGTTTTCTGCCTACAGGTCTTTTGTCTCCTTAGGTAGATTTATTCCTAGGTATTTTATTCTTTTTGTTGCAATGGTAAATGAGAGTGTTTCCTTAATTTCTGTTTCAGATTTTTCACCATTAGTGTATAGGAATGCAAGAGATTTCTGTGCATTAATTTTGTATCCTGCTACTTTACCAAATTCATTGATTAGTTCTAGAAGTTTTCTGGTAGCATCTTTAGGATTCTCTATGGATAGTATCATGTCATCTGCAAACAGTGACAGCTTTACTTCTTTTCTGATTTGGATTCCTTTTTCTTCCGTGATGGCTCTGGCTAAAACTTCCAAAACTATGTGAATAATAGTGGTGAGAGTGGACAACCTTGTCTTGTTCCTGATCTTAGAGGAAATGGTTTTGGCTTTTCACCATTGAGAAGGATGTTGGCTGTGGGTTTGTCATATATGGCCTTTATTATGTTGAGGTAAGTTCCCTCTATACCTACTTTCTGGAGCGTTTTTATCATAAATAGGTGTTGAATTTTGTCAAAAGCATTTTCTGCATCTACTGAGATGATCATATGGTTTTTCTCCTTCAGTTTGTTAATATGGTTTATCACATTGATTGATTTGGGTATATTGAAGAATCCTTGCATTCCAGTGATAAATCCCACTTGATCATGGGGTATGATCTTTTTAATGTGCTGTTGGATTCTGTTTGCTAGTATTTTGTTGAGGATTTTTGCATGTATGTTCATCAGTGATATTGGCCTGTAGTTTTTTTTCTTTGTGACATCTTTGTCTGGTTTTGGTATCAGGGTGATGGTGGCTTCGTAGAATGAGCTGGGGAGTGCTATATTTTGGAAGAGTTTGAGAAGCGTAGGTGTTAGGTCTTCTGTCAATGTTTGATAGAATTCACCTGTGAAGCCATCTGGTCCTGGGCTTTTGTTTGTTGGAAGATGATTTTTAATTACAGTTTCAATTTCAGTGCTTGTGATTGGTCCCTTTATATTTTCTACTTCTTCCTGTTTCAGTCTCGGAAGGTCGTGCTTTTCTAAGAATTTGTCCATTTCTTCCAGGTTGTCCATTTTATTAGCATATGGTTCCTTGCAGTAATCTCTCATGATTCTTTGTTCTTCTGCAGTGTCAGTTGTTACTTCTCCCTTTTCATTTCTAATTCTATTCATTTAGTCTTCTCCCTTTTTTTCTTGTTGAGTCTGGCTAATGGTTTATCAATTTTCTTTATCTTCTCAAAGAACCAGCTTTTAGTTTTATTGATCTTTGCTATTGTTTCATTCATTTCTTTTTCATTTATTTCTGATCTGATCTTTATGATTTCTTTCCTTCTGCTAACTTTGGGGGTTTTTTGTTCTTTCTCTAATTGGTTTAGGAACATCTGAGATGTTTCTTATTTTTGAGGTAAGATTGACTTGCTGTAAACTTCCCTCTTAGAACTGCTTTTGCTGCATCTCATAAGTTTTGGGTCGTCGTGTTTTCATTGTCATTTGTTTCTATGTATTTTTTGATTTCCTCTTTGATTTAGTCAGTGATCTCTTGGTTATTTAGTAGTGTATTGTTTAGTCTCCATGTATTTGTACTTTTTACAATTTTTTACCTGTAATTGGTATCTAGTCTCATAGCGTTGTGGTCGGAAAAGATACTTGATATGATTTCAAGTTTCTTAAATTTACCAAGGCTTGATTTGTGACCCAAATATGATCTATCCTGGAGAATATTCCATGAGCACTTGAGAAGAAAGTGTATTCTGTTGTTTTTGAATGGAATGTCCTATAAATATCAATTAAGTCCATCTTGTTTAATGTATCATTTAAAGTTTGTGTTTCCTTATTTATTTTCATTTTGCATGATCTGTCCCTTGGTGAAAGTGGGGTGTTAAAGTCCCCTACTCTGGTTGTGTTACTGTTGATTTCCCCTTTTATGGCTCGTAGCATTTGCCTTATGTATTGAGGTTTTCCTATGTTGGGTGCATAAATATTTACAGTTGTTATATCTTCTTCTTGGATTGATCCGTTGATCATTATGTAGTGTCTTTTTTTGTCTCTTGTAATAGTCTTTATTTTAACGTCTATTTTGTCTGATATAAGAATTGTACATATATAAATTTTTTTTAACTGGACAATACATGTGGTCAAACATACGGTTGTTCAGAGAAACCAGATGCCTCAAGTAAGTGATTTTAGTGTTTTTCTATGTATGGGAAGATGCTGGAATCTGGGATCAATAAAATTCTTCCTTAAATATGCATGTTAACTCTTGAGAAGCCCATAGATCCAAAGCACAGAATTCTTCATCTTGTTTTTCCCATCCTGAATTCCCCACAGGGTCCACTCTTGGTGGACATTTGCGGTGGATTTTGACTTAACCCTTTGTGTAACTGGATGATGAGTGACTCTTTGGTGGTTAAAGCAGATGTACAATATTTGTTTGACAGGCTATGAGACAAGCTGTCTTAGTTAGCATAAAGTTCAAGCAAAATCATGTGTAAGCTAGAATGTTTCCTCATACTTCAATAGGGGAAAATTTCTTCCATCACCTTGAAAAAGCATATTGAACATTTTATTTCTGAAGAGAAACTTCTTAACATTAACTTTAAACTTTATTCTACATCTTTGAACCAAAGTTTTGGTTTTGTTTACATTTCTATTTTCAGTTGTACCTAGAAAAACATGTCCTATACTGTCCAATCTTATAAGTCCTCACCTTACCAAATTTTAAATTGTGTACAGTAGTTATTTATATTTTTGTGACTTTCAATTATCACTCTCCTAGTTCTATTTTAATATATAAATTATGTAGTTATTATTTGACTAAGTATTTAAAATAACCCTTGCCTTATGCTTCAGTTATTCAAAGTAAATTTAGATGTAAAAATAGAATATATTTCTGGGGGGAATCTGACATCTTCATAAAACCTAAGGTTTTGGTGTTATTTTAGGGAAATATAAACACAATGCTTCCACATTTTACATTCATCCAATGTGACATGATTATACATCTTTTTGACTAACTTTACCAAATGAAACATTTTCTTATTTATTTTTAATATTGTCCTTCGATTTTGATCAATTGTATATCAACCCGTGACGCTCCATTTTCAACACAGTATTTTTTAATGAAAAACCATGATGTAGTATCCAAGTTCACAGTTTGTTGGGGAGATAATTTTATAGCATTAACAAAAAATGAGTTTTCCTGCGTGTTTTTTTTTTTTTTTTTAGAATTTTTTAGGATTCTATCTATTTTAGGATTTAAAAAAATTGACTTTTAGGATTTAAAATTTTAAAAATTTAAAAATTGACTTTTAGGATTTAAAAGAATTGAGATGAATCTTTATGTATTTATAGTGTTTTTAAGTGTACCTTTACAGTTTTTTTAGTGGTTTGGATATTATCATACATGTGTGACATCACAATCTACTGGTATCAGCATTTATCACTTCAAAAGAAATGCTTAATTTGCATTTACATCCTTTATATTTCCTACTTTTAAATACTAAAATTCTGAGTATCAGATAGTGTTACAATTTTTGTTTCAACCATCAAATATTATCATAAAACTTATGGGGAAGAAAACATTGTATGTAGCCACATTGCTGCACTTTTTGTTTTCTCCTTCATTTGTGATACTCCAAAATTCCTTCTGTTAGCATTTCCTTTCTTTCAACCCATGAAAAATATTTTGCCACTTCTTTCTTACATCCATTAGTTCAGATTATAAATTCACTGTTGCTGAGTTGTTCCCTTATGATAACACATCATTTCTCTCTGGCTGCTTTCAAGATGTATTTTTTATCTTTAATTTTCAAAAGTCTAACTACAATATGTCTTGGTGTTGATTTCTCTGAATTTATCCCATCTGTGGTTCACTCATCTCCTTCAGTCTTTTTTTTTTTTTTAATTTATTTGTTTATCTATCTATCTATCTATTTATCTATTTTTGGCTGCTTTGGGTCTTTGTTGCTGCGTGTAGGCTTTTCTCTAGTTGCGGCGAGCGGGGGCAACTCCTTGATACAGTGCACGGGCTTCTCATTGCTGTGGCCTCTCCCATTGCGGAGCACAGGCTCTAGGCACGCAGGCTTCAGTAGCTGTGGCTCACGGGTTCTAGAGCGCAGGCTCACCAGTTGTGGTGCACGAGCCCAGTTGGTCCGTGGCACGTGGGATCCTCCCAGACCAGGGCTCAAACCCGTGTCCCCTGCATTGGCAGGCGGATGCCCAACCAGTACACCACCAGGAAAGCCCTCCTTCAGTCTTTACATTTGTGTGTCTTGTCAAATTTGGGAAGATATTTGATATGGTTTCTGCCAGTAATCTTTCCCTACCTCCCTCTTTCTCCTTTCTTTTTTAGATTGTAATGATACAAAAATTGCCCTTTTTGGTTATTTCTCTCATGTTCCTAAGATTCCGGTCATTTTTTTTTCCAGGATATTTTCTCTCTATTGGTTAGACTACCTGAATTTTATTCTTTTGTTCCCAAGCTTGCTAACCCTATCCTGTTATCTTTTACTATTGAGTTCATTGTACAAATTTTATTATTTTGGTTATTGTATTGATTTTTTTGTGTTCTATAATTTTCACTTGTTCTTTTTATAATTTCTCTTTCTTTGTCAAGATTTTTCTATTTTTTACTTGTTTTATACAATTTGTAATCGCTATTAAAATATTTTCATGATGGTTTCTTTAAAAATCTTGTCATGTAATTTCAACTCAGTGCTGGTATCAGTTAATTACCTTTTCTGATTTCAGTTGTAATTTTCTTATTTTTGATATGATAGTTGATTTCTTATTTTATTCTGGATATTTTATCAATTATGTTAGGAGTCTTTGGGTCTTTAAATCTTTTTGTTTTAGCAGGCAATGACCCTGTTTATGTATAACACATATGGCTTGGGCTACTTTGTCAGTTGCAGTTTCAATTGCCATTTGACATTCAGACTCTTTGTTCTGTTTCGTTTACCTAATGCAGCTGAGATTCCACTGATTCTCAGAAGTTCCGCTCAAGAATGTAGTCAGATGTGTGTTGATGAGAGAGAAGTGTGCCCCTGTTGGTTCTACTTGAATGATGCAATTTCTTTGACAGAGCAGCATATCTTAGTTGAAAAAGGGATACTCAGTTCTGGTTAAAGATAGTGCCCCCTTGATTTATTTCTGGCATGGCTTTCAACTGATATCTCTTGACAGCAGTGTTTTGTTTACATGGAGTTTTCTTTTCTCGTGTGTGAATGTGTGTCTTTCTTTGTCTTTTTTAATTATTATTATTATTTTGTATGTTATTGGAGTATAATTGTTTTAAAATGGTGTGTTAGTTTCTGCATTATAACAAAGTGAATCAGCTATACATATACATATATCCCCATATCCCCTCCCTCTCGCGTCTCCCTCCCACCCTCCCTATCCCACCCCTCTAGGTGGTCACAAAGCATCGAGCTGATCTCCCTGTGCTGTGCGGCTGCTTCCCTCTAGCTATCTATTTTACATTTGGTAGTGTATATATGTCCATGCCAGTCTCTCACTTTGTCCCAGCTTACCCTTCCCCTTCCCCGTGTCCTCAAGTCCATTCTCTGAATCTGCGTCTTTATTCCTGTCCTGCCCCTAGGTTCATCAGTGTCATTTTTTTAGATTCCATATATGTGCTGGCATTCACGTTTGACTCAGGGAAGAAATGATTTGCCTTCTGCTGTTGAATAGGGTCAGGAAAAGTTGGATCTGGTTGGCCTTCCTCTATTAGGTGAAACATTCAAGATGCTCTGCTGCTATAATGTTCCTCCTTTGATCTACCCTGGCATTAACTTCAGGGTACATGATTATGTTTAATGGCAAAAAGCAAGAGGAAACAGATACATGCCATTTTGCCCTGCAATGTAAACATTTAAACAAATTTTATCCCCACTAAATGTAGGACTTACTGGGAAAATGACTGATTCCAAGATAGGGCAAAGGAAGTAAAAAATGAACATGAAGTATTTTTCAGATATTCTAGAATACACTTCCGGAAAGTAAGAAACTGACATTTTGAAAGGATATGGACAACAGCATGTAAGGGTTTCCACTCACCAAATCTGGGGAGATTAGTATATTAAATAATTGTAAATTGTAATAGATCCTAATCCATTCAGTAAAAAAAAATCCATGAACCCATGTTCAAGAAATGCTAATTTATTAATTAATTATGTAGAAGAAAAAAGCACTTTCCTTCAGTAGAGTGCCAACTATTAATTTTTGCAATCATCGTATGCCCTTGATTCGCTGCCTTTAGGTTTCAATTTCATAACTTTGTGGCATTACAGGCTTACGTTTTGGTTTATTTATATGGCCCTCCTCAGTCTAGTGACTTCCTTGTTGAATTAATTTAACAATGGACAATGGAATTTTTGGCCTCAATTACAGTTCTTAGATCAAATTGTTGAAAAAAAACTACTCTCTTCTCAAACTTTGGTTTACCCCGTGACATACTTTGATTTGCCTGGTTTGGGGCTTTTCCCTCCTCTTGGAACAATCATTTTGGACATTGGAATGAAGCTTTATAACTGGTCCAGTCTAGGTCACAAGCCCATTCTTGATCCTGAGGCTAAGGGCATGGGTCATGTATGCAGAAGAAGGTAAGAAGGGTTGAGCAGACAAAAATAAGAGCCACTAGAAATTTTGTCTATGTTCCTCAGTTTGCCCACTTGAAAAGTATATTTGTATTTGGGAATGCCATGAGTTGAGATTCTCTCCTGACAATATACTAAAAGTGACTATACCAGGTAGATCTTAGTTGTACCATTGCAGGAATGGGTTGGGTGCTGGTGGTGGTCAACTGAATTGCAAAGGAGGAAAGAATCATCAAAGAAAGCTGCAGTTTGTGGGTGATAGTTTGATAAGAAACAAGACATTTATATTGTTTCGGAGTAAATACCCATAAGTTAATTACTAGTTACCAAGGAAAAACAGTAATTTTCACGGAGAATTCTAGCAGACACCATTTTAATTGAGGGATCAAAGTTAACAAAAAGATGATGCGAACATCATGTGCTTTCAGTTGTCCTGAGGACACATCTCTTCTGTAATATTCTTGTGAAGAATGAGTTCCTGATTATAATCAAGAGAAAATACTAGAAACCTAAAATGAGGGACTTTCTGCAAAATAAACGTCCTGTGCTCTTGACAAAAGTTAAGGTCATAAAATATAAGGAAAAACTGATAAATGATTATAGAGAAGGCGACTAGGAATATGATAATTAAATGCTTTGCATAATTTTAGATTGCTTTCTGGATAAGAAAAATTCACTTTTTTCATATAAAAGACATCATTGGGATAATTGCAGAACCTTGAATAAGTTCTGATATCACAAAGGAGTATTGTGACAATGTTGTTTCCTAATTTTGATGATACTTGTTGTTAGGGATTGAATGTTTGTCTGCCCTTCTCTGAGGTTTGTATGTTGAAGCCTTAACACCTTAATCCTCAGTGTGTCTGCTTCTGGATACCACAGAGGTCTGGTATGAACTTACCTTAGTGTTTTATTGTTGTTGTTCTTGTTTGTTGTTTTTTAAGTCTTGCCAAATAGAGTCTTTTGTATTAAAAAAAATTCAAGGACATAGTTAAGGCTGAATGATACCATAAGAATGGGACTCTAATTTGATAGAAATAGCATCCTTTTAAAAAAAGAGCTAGCACTCCCCACCATCCCTGTCTTAGTCTGACTCTCTCTGTTGATACTTAATATAAGTGAAATTTTACAGAATTTGTCTTTTTGTGACTGGGTCATTTTATTTTGCATAATGTCCTCAAGACTTATACATATTGTGGCATATCTCAGATTTTTTTTTTCCTTTTTAAAACTGAATATTTCTTCATATGCATATAACAGATTCTATTTATCCATCTATTGGTGAACACTTTTTGATTATGATAAAAAGCACATAATATTTATTATTTTAACCATTTTTAGATGTACAGTTTGATACTGTTAAATATGTTTACTTTATTGTGAAACAGATCTCAAGAACTTTCTTCTTGCAAATCTGAAATCTCACGCTCATTACACAACAGCCTATTTCCCTTTTCTTCTCACCTCCTGGTAACCATTAATCTGCTGCTCTGATTTTGTAAATTTTACTACCTTAGCTACTTCATATAGGTGAATCATACAGTTTTGTCTTTTGTGATGCTTATTTCACTTTGTATAACGTCCACAGGGCCAATTCCTGTTGTAACATTACACATGATTTCCTTCTTTTTGTTTGTCTGTATAATATTCCATTGTATGTATTTACTATATGTTGTTCATTCATTTATCAATTGATATTTGGATTGCTCCCACCTTTTGGTCATTGTGAATAATGGTGCTGTGTTTGGGGGCATACAAATATCTATTCGAGACTCTGATTTTAATTCTTTTGGTTGTGTACTGAGAGGTGGTATTGCTAGATCATATGAAATTTGTAAGTTTAATTTTAAGAACTACCATAGTGTTTTCCATTGTGGCTATACCATTTTACATTTCCAATCAATAGTGCACAAGTGTTCCAATTTCTCCACATGATTGCCAACACTTTTATTTTCTCTTGTAACTCTTTTAAAATAACGATCTTAATGGGTATGAGATCATTTCTCATTGTGGGTTTTTTAAATATTTATTAATTTATTTGGTTGCGCCAGGTCTTAGTTGTGGCAGGCGGGCTCCTTTAGTTGCATCTTGCGGGCTCCTTAGTTGAAGCTTGCGAACTCCTAGTTGCGGCACGCATGTGGGATCTCCTTGCCTGACCAGGGATCGAACCCAGGCCCCCTGCATTGGGAGCGTGGAGTCTTAACCACTGCGCCACCAGAGAAGTCCCCTCATTGTGTTTTTTTGTGTTAATTTTCCTAGTAATTATTGGTGTTGAGCATCTTTTCACATACATCTTCTTTGAAGAAATGTCCATTTAAATCATGTGTCCATTTTTGAATTGGGTTGCTTGTTTTTGTTGAGTTAGGAGTTCTTTATATATTCCAGAAATTGAATCCTTATTAGATATATGATTGGGAAATACTTTCTTCAGTTCCTTAGTCTGCCTTGTTGACTATGTTCTTTGGTGCACAGAAGTTTTATATTTTGATGTAGTTTCTTTATTTTTGCTTTTGTTGCATGTGTTTTTGGTGTCACACACAAAAAAATTATTGCTGGTGTCATAAAAGCTTTTCCACTATGTTTTCCTCGGAGAGTCTTATAGTTTTAGGTATGATGTTTAGGTCTTTATACATTTTGAGTTAATTCATCCAACTTCATTCTTTCAAATGTGGATATCCAGTTTTCCCAACACCACTTGTTGCAAACACTGTCCTTTCCCTATTGAATGGTCGTTTGACCATATATATGACGATTTATTAAGGAGGATTCGTTTCTGAATTCTGTATTATATTCCTTTTGTCTGTATGTCTGTCTTTATGCCAGTACCACATTGTCTTGATTACTGTAAGTTTATAATAATTTTTAAAAACAGGAAATGTAAGACTTCCAAATTTATTCTTTTTAAATGATTATTTTGCAATTGAGAGTCCCTTGACATTTTATATAAATGTAGGATTTTTTTTTCAAGACACCTTTGGGATTTTGAGAGGGGTTGCATAAATTTGTCAATTGCTTCAGGTAGTAGTGGCATCATAATTACAGTAAGTCTTCCGATTCATGAATACAAGGAAACGTTTTATTTATTTGTGTCTTCTTTAATTAATTTAACAGTGTTCTATAGTTTTAAATGTATGTTTTCACTTCTTTGATTCAACTTACAACTAAGAATAATATTCCTTTTATGCTCTTGTAAATGGAATTATTTTCTTAATCTTTCTTAGAATTCTGTATTTTTAGTGTATAGAAATGCAACTGATTTTCAATGTTAGTTTGCAATTTTGCTGAGTTTTCTATTTGGTTTAACAGTTTTTCTGCAGAACTTTTTAGATTTTCTACAAATAAATTTTGTAATCTATTAACAGAAATATTTTCATTTTATTTAACCAATTTAGATATTTTTTGTTTAGTTTCATTGCATTATTGCTCCAGCTCAGACTTCCAGAGCTATGTTGAATAGAAGTGGCAAAAGAGGACATTTTTGTTATGCTTCTAAGGCAAGCTGTGGGAATTCACATATGGCTTTAGTTATGTTATGGCAGCTTCCTTTTACTTCTGTTTGTTTAGTTTTTTTAAAAAATATATATTTTCCCTATTTTATTATGTATTTCTCATGTTGAAGTTCTTATTTGGATGGTAGAGGGATAAGGGATATGTTCGGGGCTTGTAAGTTTTTGATAGTTGCATTACCAAAGACCTACCTTTCTCAATAGAAGAGACTTGAAACTTAAATGTTCTATGGGCAGAAAGTAGACTAAGCTGCATATCCTTCAGTGAAATCATTCCCTCAGTGTCCTTTGTAGTATTGAAGGAAGGTGCCAGTTATCCTTACCTCCGGATATTCATGCCTTTGTATAGTCCCTTTCCACACTGCAGCAGAATTTTTCCATGTTACCAACAGAAAGCAGCAGAAATTATTATGTGTGGTGTCTGAGGCGAGGCTATAAGAAACATCCTACTTCAGCCTTGGTCTTTTAGACTTCTTACTCTGGAGGAAGAAAACTATTTTATCATACAGACACTGGAGAAACTTGAGAAGAGATCTGCATGGGCAGAAAGTAAGCCCTGTCACACACACACACACACACACACACACACACACACAAAGTAACAATTTTCCAATCATGTGTGTAAGCTACTGTGCAAGAAAATCCTCCAGGCTTTAAGCCTTCAGACCTGCAGTGAAAGCTGACACCTCTAGGTTTTACCCCAGAGTTTTTTCAGCTCTCTTACCTATCTCAGTTTTTTCCTCCCGTAGCCTGAGACTATGTGGGTGCTCAGATCACTGAGTGGCCAGCTCTTATACGGGTCCCCAGTGCAGCAAGTTTTTAATTAAAATGAGTGGGTTTCCCTATGGGGATGGCTGCATGATATAGGGTCTTGTCTCCAAACCTCCCACAAGTTTCCCAGTTGCCTGAGAAAGCCAGGAGGAGAGGTCCCTTCATCAGAGCTGAAAGTTTCATGAGATATCTTCACTTCTATTCCAACAAACTCTATTAAAAAAGCCAATTCAAGGGAAAAATGACAGGCCCTTCTCCCACCTAATTACCTACTCCAGTCTCTACTTGGTGTCTTTCAGCTGAGCAAACTCTTCCCAGTCTTTCAGCTGAGGATAACCCAGATACCTCTTCTTGAAATTAAGTTTCAGGGATAACCTACTCCTCCAGAGAGTGGTTTAACACCACCTGAAAAAACTCAGGATCGTCAACCAATAATCAGGAGACCCAAGGATCAGTAGAGGATCACCCAAATTTGTCTGGACTCTCTGATGAGGCTGATGGGCAGAAGAGGATTCTGTTGTTGGAACCAAGGCTCTGGATCCTCCTAGAGTTCAGGTAAAGGAGAGAAATCTGCTCTGGGTCCCTTTTTTAGTCACCAAAACTGTCAAGTTAAAAAAAAAAAAAAAAAGCAAACCTAATAGTTGAGAATTATGTTTTATTTGGTGGACTTACTGAGGACTATAGCCTGGGATAAAGCATCTCAGACAGCTCTGAGGTATGGCTCCAAAGAGGTAAGTGAGGAACCGGGATATATAGCAGTTTTTGCTGAAAAACAAAAACAAAAACAGAAAAACACCCAAAAACATGTAGTCAAACACGTAAAAAACAGACATCTCAAGTTAATAATTTTCATGCCTTTCTAGCTATGGGAAAATGCATGTCTGGGCTTGATCTCAGAGATGCAGCAGTGACCAGTGGCTTGAAGTGAGATCTTAGTTCCCTGCCCAGGAATTGAACCTGGGTATCCTTGATGAAAACCAGGAATCGTAGCCATTAGAACACCAAGGACTAGAGGCTAGAAGCAAATTTTCCCTGGCTCTTGCCTCCACTTGAAAGCAAGAATGTTATAAGGAGGCAAAAACTCTAAAGACAGGTGCAAAAAGTTTATTATTAGGGGCACAGCACAAAAAGTGGGAGAGCACCCGGAGAAGCAGTTTGTGTTTATTTAAGACTGAAGCAAGGCAGAGATACAGCCCCTCCTTTTCACCTCCAAGGAGCCTTTCTGGGCATGTGCAGTGTCTCCCTTGCCCCAAGGAGAGAATGTGCATGTGCAGTGTGCAGTGTCTCCCTTGCCCCAAGGATGAGAAATATGTGGCCTCTTGATCTATTACTCAAACAGGGTTTAGCCCCTCTGTCCCTGCTGTAACTGTTATCTTAAAGTGTCCACAGGAAACAAAGTCCAGCTATTTACCCTGTTTCTGTTGTTATTTCCATCTCACAGTGCAAACAGGAGGCTGGTTGAATATCTAGCCTAGAACCCACCTGCATCCTTCCTCAGAAAATGCAAACAGGAGGCTAGTTTTAAGTGTTCTGTCTGAAGCCCATCTTCTTCTCACCCCAAGATATGTAAGCAGGAAGCTGGTTGTAATGCCTAGCCTGGAGCCCATCTACCTCCTGCCTCAGGCTCACTGAAATTATTCCTTTGAATTTTCAATTCCACTGAATTAGTCCTTTCAAGTTATTCCTTAACAATGTAGGGCCAGTATTCTGTCTTTCTCCATCTTGAGTCCCCTCAGGTTGCATCATTGGGGCGGTTGCAGTGGCTGATAACTTTATGGCTGAAACATCCTTCATCTACTGAAATGTCAGGTGACATTCTTTGTCCACAACTGCAACAAAAGAGAACCTCTAGGGAAGGCTATATTATCCAGATCAGCCTTCAGAATTTGTGAGAAATAAGGACTCTTAATAAAACCCTGAGGCATGGTAGGCAGATAGGTTAGGGTGTCACCAAAGAGAATCAGGCATGCCTTTCTTGATGTAAGAGAAGGCATTTTAGGCCTAAGTCATTTTGTGATCTAAGCCTGAACCCAATACTTGTCCTTACAGAAGAATAGGTCTCATCAGTTAATGATTTTAAGGGAACAAAAGAATGTAAAAACAAACAGGTACTACCAGGGCAGAGAGATAAAACTTAACCACACCAGAGACAAAGTATCAGTTGTACAGGCTCCCCTTTCTATTTCAAAGGTAAAGATTAGCCTGAAGCGGATTCTTGAGCTGCAGGATCCTCTAGGGCTCAATCACCAGACTAACTGGAACCTAAGGAATGATGAAGTTCAACTTTGTTGACCCTCCTGACTTCAGTCAACTTGGACTCTGTCGACCCAATTCTATGCTGAATTTTCCTCTGCTCAAGCCCAAAGAACTTACTTCCAGTGAGAATGAATGTTAGTAAAAAGAAGGTTGGGAACCATGAAGCCGAATCTGGCCTCTGTACCCCGACACCAAATTAAATCTCAGGGACAGAGTTTGGGTGAAGCAGAACAGAAGAGCTTTATTGCTTTGCCAGGCAAAGGGGGTCACAGTGGGCTCATGCCCTCAAAACTGCATGTCCCACCCTGGAGGGGGTAGTGAGGAGTTTTATAGCAATGGTTCACAGAGGGTGTGATCAGCTCGTGGACATTCTTCTGATTGGCTGGTGGGGAGGTAAGTGGCAGTCAGAGCCATCAACCTTATGGTTCCAACCGGTCTGGGGTCTGTGTGCTTGTGGGCAGCATACAGTTAACTTCTCCCACCTGGTGGGGGTTTCAGCATCTGCAAAACAGCTCAAATATGTTGTTATGTGTATCCCTTGAGGGGAACCAGGACCCTGCCCCAAGGCAGCACTGTTGTTCCTTGACTGTTCCTCCTTTGTCTCTGCATCCCCTCCCTTCCCTAATTAGCAACTGTTTGAACTGCTCCTTGGAACACAAGAAAGATCATGGAGGCTGAATGAAGCCTAATTCCTGTAATCAAGAAATGGGGGACACAGAAAGGCCTTTGTGCCCAGGTACCCCACAGGGCCCCATAGTATCAACCACAGGGTGTCAAGGGATAACAATGTTATTCATTGCTCCGAGGTCCTAAAAATCCTCCATTCTTGGCCCTTAGGTTTTCTTACTGATAAAAGAGAGTGTTACAGGAGCTATTACAAGAGATAATAAGATCCTGAGTCTTGTAGTCTTCTGTAATGGGCTTTATGTTTTGAAGGACCTCTTTATTAACTCTTTTCTGGGAAGAGGTATTGAGGGGTTTATTTGAATCTTTTTGGAAAGTTTGCTGTAAATTTTGCCAACATCAGTGGAAGATTTTTGCCTGTAGGACAGGTGGTAGCTGATTCAATAGTGACAAATGATCAGTGTTTCCAAAAGCAACTTTAACACTGTCAGAGATGTAACAAATAAAAGATGTCAAAGGGTCACTTAATTCACCTGGCTGATAACTTTGATGACTACTGTCAATTCTAGAATTATTTTCTGTTTTGGAGAGGAGAAATTCCAGCATGATGCTTCTCTAAGTAAAGTCTCTGCCTAATACATGAAAAGGGGTGGAGGAACCAGCGAGAAAAGGGTGTGTGTCTCTCAAAGCGCCCGAACAAAAGGGCATAGGTTCAGAGACAGGAACCTCGTGAGGCTCATTAGAGATCTAACTCTTTGAAACGTTTCAGTACACCAAGGCAGGGGCTCTTGGTAGTGGAGGGGTAAAGCACCAAGAGTGTGGCTCCAGTGTCAATTAGAGCTGGAAGCAGAGAAATGTTTTCCCAAGCTGCTTAACAGGGAGGAGTGGGAAGAGCCCCTGTAGTTCCTCAGAGCTCCATCACTGAGAACTGGGATTGATTTACGGACGCAGGCAACAGTAAGTGGCAGCTTGCAGCAGGATCTCAGTCCCCAGACCAGGAGTCCTAACCACAGGGGCCAGCGGCTAGGGCCTGGATCCCTAGTTGTTGCCTGCCTACTCGAGAATGAATTCAGGTGAGAAGGCAGAAGGTAAAGAGGAAAGTAAAAATTTATTGGAAAAGCAAAGTACTTGCGGAAAGATGCATGGGCAAACTCAGAGAGAGAGTCGCGCCTTTGGGAAATTCTTAAATTCTTTATAAAAGGGCAGTTCTTCCAGGTCTTTGTCTTCCTTCTTGCCAGTCGTCGTTTTGTCCCCCCACCCCTACCCCAGCCCTGGCTGATTTGTCTCAGGACCTTTCCCCTAGGTGTGCACGCACCTCTCAGCCAAGACGGACCCCGACGCGCAGGCATCTGGGAGAAGCAAGAGTCACCGCAGCCTGGAGTTGTTCCCTGACTTTTGACTCCCAAGGAGTCTTTCTGCACATGTGTAGTGTCTCCCTTGCCCCAAGGAGGGGGGACGCAGAGATCCCTTGACTTTTACTCAAACAAGGTTTTGCCCCTCTCTGTTCCTGCCATGACTGTTATCTTAAGGCATCCGCAAAAGACAAAGCCTGACTGTTTACCCTGTTTCTGTAGTTACTTCCATTCTGGAGAGCAAACAGGAGGCTGATTGTAAATGCCTAAACTGGAGCCCACCTATCTCCTGCCTCAGGAGGACACGAAAGGCTGGTTACAGGGTCAAGGTGCCTCCTGAAATGCTTAAATTAACCACCTCTTTTTCAATCTCTTGCCTCTTTGCAAAAATAGTAGAAACTAGGGGGACTTTTGTTTCATTTAGGATACTTCATTTGCTGGAGTTGAAGATGAAGAATTTCAGCAGTGTTGCTTTTAGGTGACTTACCTAGAAGGTGAGAGAGCTGGTTTACCAGATTAACTAAATCTGCGTGGACATAGTTTCCCATTCCAACCTAGTCCTTTTTACTACAAGGGGAAAACAATTCTCATTCAGTCCGTTATTAAACATAGAGTTTAAATCTACCCAGATGGAATCAATATCTGAAGGAAGAACAGAATTTTCTTTAAAAGAAAAGTCTGAAGTTGATTGTAATATTCATAAACAGGTTTTTCAGATTTTGTGTGCAAGCCTGAATATTGTTCCAATCAACAGGCTTTAGAAAAGCCCTAGGAATTTCTCCATTAAGTTGCCTGAGCCTGATCCTATACTAAGTTTGTGAGCTGGTCTCAGGTTATAATTCTAGAGACCGTTCCGATTTTTTTCATTTAGCAGATTTCATCCAATGCTAGATCTGGCCTGCCCTGATAACAACATGAACAACTAATAAAAAGTTCAGTTTAACTTAATTTCCTTAAAACTGAATTGGACTACAGTGGCTCTAAAATTTCCAGAACTAAAGTGGAGTGCTTGTTTTGATTGGTGTTTTGAAGCTTCTGAACATTATCAGAAGTCCAAAATTTCCTCTCTGCAAAATGAGATTTTTAAGATTAACTGAGGCAAGCAAATGATAAAGACAGATAAGATGGTTTCCAAAGCCTCACTGTCCTCTTCCTTGGCTTCTTTGTCTCAGGTTCTGCCTCCGTGCCATCTTCCTCCTTTTCTTGTACCTATGCCTCCCCTATACTCTCAAATCCTCTATACTAATTCTCTCACCAAACTTCCTTTCTCCCTGAAACTCTCCCCACCCCCTTTTCCTCTGTACCCATTGGAACTTGTCCCTTTAAAATTAAGCCTTCTAAGGATCCAGAAGCTAAACCCTTAATTTCTTATTCTCCCTGGACGAAAGCTGAACTGCAAGCCATAGTCAAAGATTTTCCTAACATAACCAAAGACTCTCATAGATTTGTTAACGAAATTAACATATTCATTCAAACTTATCAACCTGGTTTCTCTGACTTACATCAGCTGATCATATGCTGTGAAGACCAGGCCCAGCATCAGACAAAAACCGCTAATTGGGAAAGTCCTCAAAGGTCTCTACAATTACAACTGGGAGATGAGCCCACTAACTTATTATATGATCAGGTGCAGGCAGTCACCAGGCAACTTCATGGAGAAATTCCTAGGGATTTTCCAAAGCCTGTTGGTTGGAACAAAATTCAGCGTTGCACAGAAAATTTGATAAACCTGTTTATGAATATTACAATCAACTTTAGATTTATTTTTTAAAGAAAATTCTGTTTTTCCTTCAGATATTGATTCCACCTGGGTAGCTTTAAACTCAAGTTTTTTAATGGGCAGAAGTGGAATTTTCCCTTCTTTTCCTAAGTGAAACCAAAAACAGTCCTAGTTTTAGCTATTTTTGCAAAGAGGCAGAGATTGATAAAGAGATTGTTAATTTAGGCATTTCAGGCACCTTGACCCAGCAACCAGGCTTTCACATCCTCCCAGTTCTCAATGATGGAGCTCTGAGGAACTACAGGGGCTCTTCCCACTCCTGCTTCTTAAGCAGCTTGGGGAAGCAGTTCTCCACACTCAGGATGAAGCCGCTTCCAGCCCTAACTGACACTGGAGCCACACGCTTGGTGCTCTACCCCTCTACTACCCAGAGCCCCTGCCTTGGAGCACTGAAATGTTTCAGAGTTAGATCTCTAACGAACCTCAAGAGGTCCTGTCTCTGAACCTATACCCTTTTTTTCAGGCCCTTTGAGAAATACATACCCTTTTCTCACTGGTTTTTCCACCCTTTTCATGTATTAGGCAGAGACTTCTTACAGAAGCATCACTCTGGAATTTGTTTCTCTGAAAAGGAAGACAGGTAACATAAAAGTTAACAGTCAAGAAATTTTCTGGAAAAGGCAATTATTACAGAGTAGCAGAAGTGTATTCAAGAGCAGGAGACAGCTCGGGTGATTTCCGAGTAGGATAACGTCGTGGGCCTACTCTATACTTGATTCCTCCTCTTTTCAGCGCAGGGCCTGGCGCTCGAATGCCTCACCTTTTCCTACTGGAACCGCCCACAGTGTGTCTCACTTTCTCCAGCAGCGGGAAGTCAGTAGCTGTGGGCTACGCCTGCGCAGTAGGGGGGGCGGCGGGGAGAGGTCGAGCTCGGGGGATGGGGAAGCCGTGAAGCCTCCTGCGCAGCCATTTGCTTGCCAGTAAGCGTGGCTGCCTGCGGATCTCGCTTGAGCTGTGTGTTCGCAGTCTGCAACTACTAGTTTCTTTCGGCACCTCGGAGGATTACCTAGCAGCGCCACCGACACCGGAACCCAGTTGGAAACGCTGAGGTCGCAGTTACCGCAATGCCCAAGAATAAAGGTAACGCCTTGGGTTCCGAGAACCATGGTTCTGCTCGGCTCGGTGTCGTCGGCAGTGACTCGCGGCGGTGGTAGTTCTTCCTTCTCGTGCTTGGCTGGTGTCTCTGAGCGGGACTTCGTTGTCGGGACAGGCGCTGGGAAGCTACTCCTATCTCCCTCCCACTTTGCTCACGTTGCTATACAACCGACGCCATTATTCTAAGGGCCTCTAGACGGAGAGTGTAAAATTTGTTCCTGGTTCACAGCAGGCTAACCAGCGGCGCGTCACGAACCTGGAGAGCCTCTCCTGGGCCGCCTGGCCTCTCCGGCGTTGGGCCCTTCCCAGGACTGACCAGGAACAGTTTTTAACCAGTGATTCTTGCTTTTGTGACCATTAAATCTTCGTGCGTATTTTCTTTGTGGACTGTTGGTGAAGACATTGCTTCTGTGTAAACACTAGGTGAAAGCTTGTTACGTATTTAGGTTCATCTCTGCCTGTTTACTTTCCCCCTTCCGTCACAAACTTGAACATTCTTGTTTACAAGGTATGTTACACATTTACAAAAGTTTTCAGCCTTCTTTTCTCATGACATAGATTCTGGTAGTAAATATTTCTACCCACCTTTATTCTGAGGCAAACCGTTCACGAATTATCAGATTTGACAATAACGTTGCTTGGAACTTCCAGAATGGGAGTCCTAACCTAAGTAAAGCAGAGCCCTCGGACAGTCACTCCTTAAAGAAGTTCTCCTTTTTAGAGACCTGAGTTCTGTCATTTTTAATCTCTTTACAGTGCCTCCTAGGGAACTATAAGGGCAAAGAGGGCAGCATAGCACCACATTTCACAGTCCACAAGAAGTCTCCCTTCATTATTCATTCTTGACACCCATATCTACTTGTGTCTCCTTTCTACTTAACCGCTTGCTCCACCGATTCTACTTCATTTTCTCTTTGTAGCTGTCACCACTTACTTTGCCTTGAGATACTTGGTCACAGTTCTTTGCTTGCCCTGTTGAGTTCACTGCTCTCTGCGGCCCGCAAACCAGCTCACAGATTCTTTTTCTAGCAAGTGTTTTCCTGCTAATTATTCACTGCAGCAGTAAGGTTGTCTTTCTAACCGTATGTTCGGTAAATTAGATAAGGCTTATACTAGCTTTTTCCTTATATATGTAATTCATGATTATCTCACAAGTAACAGTACATTTCAATAAATACCTTGTTTCCACCTGAATTTCTAGTAATGAAGTTTCAGCCTCCCTCACTAGATTGTATATTCTAAAGGGAATAATACCTGTTTTATGAATCTTGGATTACTACAACTTGGCACTTATTATATGTCCAATAAATTTTTGTTAATGTTGTCTTCCTATGCTTCACTCTATCCTTAGGAACTGAGATACTAAGTTCCTTCCTTCTGTAGGACTTTTAAACTAACTGATGCCTAAGTAAGATCACATCAGAGAATATCTCCAAATCACATCTGATTTTTTTTAGAAATTTTTATTAGAGTATAGTTGATTTACAACATCTGATTTAAGGAAGAGATCTGTGAAATTTGCCTAAACTTAGTTTTAGAAAGAAAGATGAACTATCTTTCAATATCAATATTGATATTGAAATATTCAATATCTGTATTGAATACAATACATTGTCGTATTTTCAATTCTTTCAAAAGACAATTTTAAATGGATTTTATTACTTGATAGTAAAATAAGGGGGTTTTAAGGTATGGGTAATAAATACAGACTAAACTCCTGGAAATTATACTTCTGAATTTAAGAATTACAACATACCTTCAGTTAAAGCCATCTGTGTACCTCTCTGAAATCGCCTTTCTTTCTCTCATTCTGGAGATAATCATCCTGAATTTGATGTTTCAATCTGTGTATGTAAAACCAATCTGTTATTTTCTCGGTTACTTAGTTGAAACCTGTTGTTAGGACTCCTGAATTTTTGAGGTGAAGTTTAGTAATGTAGAAATAAAACTCTGTAGATATTTTTCTTCATTTGAAAATTCAAAAGCCCTGTGAATATAGTGTCAGTGAAGGTTACCCAAGTAAGGATATAAAATTACTTTGGACCATATGTTGAATAACTTTTGCTTTACTCATGCGGCTTGTTTTCTTTAGAAATCTTAGAAATCCATTCTTAAATCAGGGGGAAAAAAAAAAAACCGCATCCTCTGACCCACTTAAGAAAAACATTTGGGGTAAGATGCTCCTACCCTTTAAAGACATCACTTTTTTCTTTTTTTAAAAAAAAATTATTTTATTATATCTTATTTCTGACTGCGTTGGGTCTTCATGGCCGCACGCGGGCTTTCTCTAGTTGCAGCGAGTGGGGGCTACTCTTCATTGTGGTGCGCGGGCTTCTCGCTGTGGTGGCTTCTCTTGTTGCGGAGCATGGGCTCTAGGCGCATGGGTTCGGTAGTTGCAGCCCGCAGGCTCAGTAGTTGCAGCCCGCAGGCCCTAGAGTCTGCGGGCTTCAGTAGTTGTGGCGTGTGGGCTCAGTAGTTGTGGCTCGCAGGCTCTAGAGCGCAGGCTGAGTAGTTGTGGCGCGCAGGCTTAGTTGCTCTGTGGCATGTGGGATCTTCCCGGACCAGGGATCGAACCTGTGAACCCTGCACTGGCAGGCGGATTCTTAACCACTGCACCACCAGGGAGGTCCTTCTTCTTTTTTTTTTTTTTTAATACTTCCAGGAAATCTACATTTTATTGAAGTATTATGCCAAACAAAGGACATATGATTTTTAAATTTTCGTTCATTTAGAAATACAGGAACTACTCTTGGTTTATTTGAAAAACTGGCAAACTGTGATATATGACTAAGTAAGCAAAGCAGGTATTATTATCCTTGTCCTAACGGAGCTTCCAGTGTCTTTTGAAGTTCTGGCATGTTTTATATCTTGAAATAAACACTTTTTTCCCTTTTGAGGAAGTTAGTTATGATGTGTCCTTAATGTGTAGGATAGTGAGTCCAGATAAGTCAGGGAATTGTGAAGACCACCTACCTTTTAGTATAGCACAGCAATGTGAGGCTGCCCCAGGAGGTAGAGGGTGCATTCAAGAAGATAGGTGTCAGTTTTTACAGTGGCAGATGCACATTTTAAATTCTGTTCGGGATTTTTGTTTCAAACTCTTCCCATGGGTCCCTTATTACTATCTGTCACAGCCTTTCTCCCATCTATTGGAAATGGGTGCTCTTGCGTAGGTTTTGGAATGGTAATAAAATACTATGAAGAAGTAGCCTAATTCCTTGATTATGTAGTAGAAAGTTTCACAAGGAAATAAAGTTAATGTTACAGTCAAATACATTAAATTTTAGTGAAAGCAAAAATTCAAAAGTACAGTTAAGTATGATTTTAAATCTTTAGCATGGTATGGTTGTAGCAGAGGACTAGATAACAGTCTTTCTTTGCTGATGGTAGTATAAATGAATATACTTCAGCAGAAGTCTTAAGGAGGTGGATACATAACTTTTATCCTGGAAATTCTGCTTCTTTAAATTTATCCTATGGCGCTTGTTTGTAGGATAATCTCAACTCAGCCTTATTAAATAACAGTAAAACATTAGAAGTAACCAAAATAAGGAATTAAGTTTACTCTGTTAAAATGTTCATCTTAGTCTATTGTTCAATTGACATGAAAAGTCATGCAAAACACATTATTGAGTGGGATTAAAATAAATTGTAGAAGAGACTATACGGAATCCAATTTTAATTTGAAAGCATGGACAATAAAATGTTAATAGTTATCCCTGGTAATGGGATTTTTGTTCTCTATACTTCCGTATAAGAAGTAGTTTTATATGAGAAAAATCCAAATCTAAACGTCAAAGTAAGGTATGTGCTTGATAATATGTTTATCCGGTAAGGGATTTAAAAGAAAACCTTTGACAAATTGTAGCTATTGGGTAACCAAATTAGGTTAAATTTTTAAAATCTTACATAGAGTTCTGTTAATATTGTCCTGCTCTTTAAATGATAATTTTTTTTTACTTTTCTGTTTTTATAAAGTTTAAAGTCTTATTTTAGCTTGTTTCAAGTTTAGTTTGTAAGATATTATATAGATAATTACACTTAATTTTTTATTCACTTTTTAAATCAATTAGGTAAAGGAGGTAAAAACAGGCGCAGGGGTAAGAATGAGAATGAATCTGAAAAAAGAGAGTTAGTGTTTAAAGAAGATGGCCAAGGTAAGAATTTTGAAGTTATTAATGTCTTTTTTTGATAATGTGAATTTCAGTCTTTAACCTAAAATGGATCTTAGTCACAATCCTGAACAGTTGCCTTTCTTCATTTATAATACCCCATACTTCTTCAGAATTTGTCCATTGAATAGCCCATTGGATACTATTTCTGATAGAGGATTAATTGGTGGCATTTCTGTAAACATAGTTTTCTTTGTTCTATGTGGAAAAGCGTGATATAAGTGAGAGTGAATTTCAGGATTTAGAGCAGAGTAAGGCTGGCTGCCAACACTGAAAATTTCCTACTCTAGTGTAATAGTGGGTAATGTTATACATTATTCAGTAGAGTATGACCAATACATCCCAAGACTATCAGACCCTCACTACTCCAGTGCCACTAGCACACGATCATAAAATTTAATAAAACAACTGATAATTGTTGACTGACTTTTTAAGTAAGTGCAGACTAAAATTTAAAATGAGTAAAATAAATTGACTGAAGCACTTACTTTTTTCCTTTTAAAAAAAAAGTTAAGCCTACAGAAAAGTTGGAATATGAGTACACCAAGCTCCCACCTATTCTTTACCTAGATTCACTAGTTTTTAAAGTTTTCTTTGTGTATTTATTTTCTCTTTGTATATGTACATGAAAATTTTTACTAACCTTTTTAACTTTCTTATAAGCAGATATAGTTATATACAGTTACAGACTTTAGCCCTAAATACTTCAGCATATATCTCCTAACAACAAGGGCTTTCTCCTGCATAACTACAGTAGAATGGTCACTAGAAATTTAACCTTAGGATTATACTGTTATTTAGTAAGTACTGTTTTTCATGGTAGCCACTAGCCATGTGTGGCTATTGAAATGAATTGAAATTAAATTTTGAGCTATCAATGAACATATTGTTCAATTCAGATATATAATTTTCCCTCAATGGAAAAATTCTGCTGGATATTGCTGACCCAGTGTATAATCTACATTCACATTTCTCCATTTGTTTTAGTAATTTCCAGCACTTTATAAAAAAACTGTGTAGTTATTCATGCCGTACTGCAAGCCACTAGAAAATCAGCATCTTTATTAATTATATGAAACATGTTGTCTGGCCAAAGATAATCAGTTACTTAGCCTTCATAGTGTCTCCTTACATTAGAAGTTTGTTTTCAGGGCCAGTTTTTAAATTCTTTTCTCTCTCATTTTCTCCCATGTCGAAGAAGTGCTGAGTAGTAAAGCTAGGTTCATTGGCCTGTGGTAAAAGGGACTCAACTTACCAGCCCCACAGTGTAGATCTCATTTACCTCTCAGTGTAATTATAAATTAGTCCAGGGTCTCTGTGATGTTAGTCCTTAGGAAAAAATTTAGTAGTGTGAAGGTTTTATATTAATTACCTGTTTCTTTCTCCTTACTCCCATGCCTGCTTTTGTCATTTAAATCTAGAAGAGATTGCCACATACTGGCTAATGCTTATATCAGCGTTTTCAAGTGGCAGTAGAATCAGGTGGCCTCTTGAGGATACTCTTAGAAATACTTTTTTTAAACATTTGCATTTTATCTTGGAACATTATTTTTGCTTTTTTAAGACCTTTACAGTAATCACCAAGGTATTCTCAAGCAAAAGTTTATTAATAATTAACCTACTGTTTATTATGATTAAAGTTTCTGAGGGAAAGGAGAACCAAGATTTGGCTGTTATTCAAATGTGAGAGGTTTATAAGTCAGCATTACAGTGTGTAATGTGGAATGAGCCACTTTGATGTCTAAAGGTAGAGCATGCAGTCATGAGGACCAAGCCTGAACTGATTTACTCAAAATGAGTAGATAATTAAAATATTCCTAATAACGGAGATAACTTGTCATGGAAATGGCATTTGTGATCTTGGATAAATTACTTGACTTCTGTAGGTTTTTATTTGCTCTAAAAATGAGAGGGTAAAGTATATAAGCATAGCTGGAAGAGGCTATAGAAATGGTTCAACAGATGAGGTGTGCTCTCATTTTCTTGGATAAGATTATTGTATGTCTCTTTCAGACAGCTCTCACATGGTAGAATACTTAAAATTTTCGCTGAACAAGCCTTTCTTCTTTCTTTGTAAAAAAATTACGGTTTGATCCAAAGTTAGTAAAAGTGAAGTTACCAACTTAATATCAATTGTTACATTTTAAGAAAAATTAAACAGTATTTTACAGTTTTTTCTTCTGTTTCTTTTCCTCCCTAAGAATATGCTCAGGTAATCAAAATGTTGGGAAATGGAAGATTGGAAGCAATGTGTTTTGATGGTGTGAAGAGGTTATGTCATATAAGAGGAAAATTGAGAAAAAAGGTAGGTATGGAGATTTATTTTACTTTAATACAAAATTTGCCTTTTAAAAAATTGGCTCTGCTTTAGGTAATATATGGGCCAAGCGACTCATTTTTGTGAGTTCCCGAAGACTTCAAAAATAATGATTTATATGGCAATCTAAATACATAAAATTATAGAAGATCCGTGATAACTTTCAAAATAGAGGATTATATTTACAAAGAATTATTTGCTTCACCTATGTTGGATTTATGCCAGAAATGTATACTATTGAGGAAACAATTCGACAGATTCAGTCTATAAAACAAATGATGTAGACTCTTAAAAAAATGTTATGCCATGAAAGAAAGAAAAAAAGCTGGAGAATTGTTTTAAGATTAAAGGAGACTAAAGTAATTGCTAATTAAATATAGTATATGTTCCTTGGTTAAGATTTTGGTTTGGGGGAAACAGCTGTACACGATATTAGGAAAATTTGGAACATGTTATATCATAGTTTTTAGTAGTTCAGGCGGATTTATTGACCACATTGTTTAAAAGTTCCTTCAACTCTAATTTTTTTATTTAAAAAATATATTTGGTCGGTTAAGTCATTCTTTTCCAATTGATGGTGGGATTTGGTCCTGTATTTATGTAGATTAGTGAGTGGATGGCTGTATTTGTGTAGATGACTGATTTTCATATATGTTAAATAATTAAATATCTCAGGAGTGATTGGTGATTGAAAGTCTTTCATTTACCTGACAAATAATTATGTTTTTGTAATTTTTAAACTCTCAGGTAGTTGAAATAAAATAATTATGTATTTTTAACATCCTAAAATAGAAAATTTGACACAAACTGTATACTATAGCTTTTTCTTAATACGCTGTAACTGTAACTAGAGTCTGTCTCACACACGCATGTGTACACACACACCCACAGTATACTATATTCTATAGTTTTTCCGTATTTCCTAGTAAATACATTTTCCACACTGGGTGAATAGTACATATTTTTTGTAGGAAGAATGGTTTAACATAGCACTCTGTTATTCGTTTTTATTTTAAATATAATATACAGTAAATTTTCTTTTATAGGTTTGGATAAATACCTCAGACATTATATTGGTTGGTCTTCGAGACTATCAGGTAACAATCACATTTAAATTTGTAGTGCCCTTGTATTTAGTAAGTCATTAATATTTAGAAGATGCAATAAAAGCATATTTAAGCAGTCCTAGCCAATTATGACTTCTCACCATTCTGTTGTCAAAATTTATTAAGGTCCAATTGTATTCAAGACTATAGGATATACCTTGTTTGGAATAATTCCCATGACTGATTAATGATACATGTGTTTTGTGGGAAGACTGGTTAGTATTGTTTTTATTTTAAATATCACGTGCAGTAAATACTCTCTTATAATTTTGGATAAACACCACAGACCATCATTCTGTCCTCATTCATTTATTTTTATTATTATTATTTTTTTAAATATTTATATTTTACTTGGCTGCGTCGGGTCTTAGTTGTGGCAGGCGGGATCTTTGTTGCCACGTGGGGGATCTTCGTTGTGGCATGCAGGATCTTTTTTAGTTGCGGCATGCGAACTCTTAGTTGTGCCACGTGGGATCTAGTTCCCTGACCAGGGGTCGAACCTGGCCGCCTGCATTGGGAGCACAAGAGTCTTAGCCACTGCACCACCAGGGAAGTCCTGTGTCCTCTTTCATTTAATGTCCAGTTGTATTTTAGGCATTGTGCTAGGTATTCAGGGGTTATGGTTCCCAAATGTCAGTCAGTGAAATATTTATTGGTGCAGGCTGATTTTTTCACTGTTCTGTAGTGAAATGAGAAGATACGCACGTTTTATATGGTGTTTTTCACATAGCTAAATTATCCATTTTCCTTTCCTTTTTTTTTTGTTTCTTGCCTGTGCTGCAGCTTTCAGGCTTTTTAATTCCCTGACGAGGGATTGAACCCATGCTACTGCAGTGAAAGTGCTGAGTACTAACCACTGCACCACCAGGGAACTCCCCTCCATTTTGCTTGTTAAATATATTTTTTTTAATTACCTTTTGTGAAATAAGAACAGTAGTATATGATGGTGGTTTTTATTAGTGTTCTTACTCGTCAAAACAAAAATTTAGCAATTTTATGTCAGGGTCCCAATTATTATTTTATTTTAAAATTTAAAGGTCTCAAATCCAAGTTTGGTAAACCACTATTCTGGATGATGCAGCTGAATAAGTCAAACCTTCCAATCTCCAAAAGGGTTTTTACAGTTGTATAGTAGAAAGATAAGACGTGCACTCAGTAGTTACAGTACAAACTGTTTTTTAAGTGTATGTTATAAATTTGAGATGAACGCTTAGAAAAGAACATGATAGTTGCCCTCTATGGTGTCAGCCTTTAGACTATATATGCATTGTGAGTCTGAAATCCATCTGATTTCTATCGCATCCATCATCTGTGTTTAATTACGTTGTGAGTGAAATGATTGCTGTCTCTATTCTATTATCAGGTCAAGTTTTTCATAGATATCTGTTGGGTCTAACTCGTTTGTAAAGTTTCAGTCTTCTCCTTCCTTGTTGATTTTTTACATGATTGTTCTATTTGTGATTGAAAGAGGCATTTTGAGGTCAGTTAACATACTTTTCATCGCCATAATTTTTATTTTTTTAAATAATCTGTATCTTGATTTTCTCTAGTTAGTGAAATATTCTGACAAAGTTTTTTTGACATGGTTTCTTTTAGTTCTTTAAGTATATTTATAGTAACTGATGTAAAGTCTTTGTTAAGTAAAACTTCTGGGTTTTCTCAGCAACAGTTGGTAATGACTTCTTTTCTTGTGTGTGACCGATAATTTTTTTGTTGAAAACTAGAAAGTGCAAATATAATGTGGCAAGACTGGAAATCAGATTTCTTCTCCCAGGGTTTGTTCTTGCTGTTGTTTGCTGTTGTTTTCTGAAACAAATTCTGTGTGGTCTGTATGTTTTTCTTGTGTGTGGTCATTGAATGCTTGGTTATCTTAGCAAACAGCCCATGTTTGAGATTTCATTAAAACCAGTAAGCCCCCCAGCTTTTGCATATGGAGTCTGTGCATGTTGGGGCATACCTTTTAACACTCAGCCAGGCAGTAATACTCTCTTAGTCTTAATTTCATGCTTGTGCAGAATTGCAGGGTCACTCAGAGCTGGGAGATTAGGACCTTTCCAGATCCTTGATGAGTTTACGCACAGCCCAGATTCCACATATTGAGTGAGATCATACAGTATTTGTCTTTCTCTGTCTGACTTATTTCTCTTAGCATACTGCCCTCCAGGTTCATCCATGTTGTTGCAAATGGCAGGATTTATATATGTTGGATATTAATCCCTTTTTGGTCATATCATTTGCAAATATTTTCTCCTATCTAGTAGGTTGTCTTTTAATTTCATTGATGATTTCCTCTGCTGTGCAAAAGCTTTTTAGAGTGATGTAGTTCCACTTGTCGGTTTTTGCTTTTGTTGCTTATGCCTTTGGTGTCATATCCAAAAAAACAATTGCCAAGATAAACATCAAGTACCTTTTCTCTGTTCTCTTTTAGTAGTTTTATGGCTTCCGGTCTTGTGTTTAAGTCTTTGATCTATTTCAAGTTAATTTCAGGCAGTTTTTGGTGTAAGAAAGGGGTCCAGTTTCATGTAAGTATTCAGTTTTCCCAATCCTGTTTATTGAAGAGTGTCTTTTCCACGCTGTGTTGTCTTGGTTCCCTTGTTAAGAATTAGTTGACCATTTTTGCAAAATTTTATTTCTCGGTTCTCAATTCTCTTCCATTAGTCAACAGGACTGTTTTAATGCCAATACCTTACTGTTTTGACAACTGTATTTTGAAATCAGGAAGTGCAATGCCTCCAGCTTTGTACTTTCTCAAGACTGCTTTGGCTATTTGGAGTGTTTGTGGTTCCATATAACTTTATCTGTCTGTGAAAAAAAAAACCACTGAAATTTTTATAGGAATTATGTTGAATCTCTAAATTACTTTGGGTAATATGGACACTTTAATAGTATTAATTATTTCAGTTCAAGAACATGGGATACATTTCCGTTTATTTGTTTCTTTCATCAGTATCTTATAGTTTTCAGTGTATAGATCTTTTACCTCCTTGGTTAAATTTATTTCTGAGTATTTGTGTTTGATGCTATTGTAAATGAGATTGTTTTCTTGATTTCTTTTTTAGGTAGTTCATTGCTAGTTTATACAGACATAACTGATTTTTGTGTTGACTTGATAACCTGAAACTTTACTGAATTTGCTTCTTGTATCTATTTTTATGAAGTGGATCATACGTTGATAGTCTTTTCCTTTTTAATATTCTATAATAAAAACTTGTAATCTGTCCATAAAAATGTATCATTTTCATGTCCATTTTCTTGGTTTAACTTTATATAAACCCCAAAAGTGGAGAGAATAGTTATTGATTCCCAGTTTAATTCTCTGTTTTGTGGACAGTGAAACCACAATTCTTAAGGGATTAATATTCTAACATTAATGTGATAGCTACAAACAGCTCTTCTGATTCTTAATCTTTTGTGAATAATTACATATCCTTGCTACTCACAGTAATCTAAAGATAATAGCAGGATCACCACCATCTGGAAGCAAGTTAACAGGTTGTTAGCCCAATCTCCTATCTACTGAGTCAATATCAGAATTTTAACACAATCCCTGTATGTTTTGTGTGCACATTACAGTTTGAGAAGTGTTGGTTTATATTACATTGCAGTTGCATCACTGTGATGATTTCAGTTGCCTTTCTTTAGGTCTTTTCTAGGTTAATTGTCAGCATTCAAACTCATTTTTTCTTCTGTAAATGACTCAGATTCTTTAAAATGGAGAAATGTGAACATTTTAGGGCAGTAGTTCTCAGGGATATTTGCGTCAGAAACACCCAAAAGAGCTTTTTAAATACAGATTTTTGGACTTTACCTCAGGTCTGTCAATTTTCAGGAGATACGGTTATCTTTTTAAAGTGCCACAAACAATTCTAATAGGTAAGCTACCCTAAGAACCACTGATTATAGAAAGGCTTATTAATTTTCTTGGGTAATAATACCACTTGCAGTTTGAATTACAGCGTGGCCAAGGACCACATTGCATCTTTTTCTCTTTTTCTACTTTTTCTTTCCTTCCCCCCTTTATTTTCCTTTTTTCTCTTTATTAAAGTGAATTTTATAAGTAATTTTTCTGGGCTGTTCATTATTTGAATGCAAACTTCTTGCCAAGGGTTTTTTTTAAAGAAGATAGAAGGAGGGTGAAGAAAAGCAGAGAATTTGTAACAGAACAGTGAGCTTTTTCTTAGTGTGTTTAATTAGAAAGTAATTTATGAGACAACTGATGATATTTTGGCATAACCTGTTTTGTTGGTTACTTGTTATTCTCCAAGGATAACAAAGCTGATGTAATTTTAAAGTACAATGCAGATGAAGCTAGAAGTCTGAAGGCTTATGGTGAGCTTCCAGAACATGGTAATTAATGTTAAAGTTATTACATTTCCCTGTCTTACAGTGATATTAGCTTGTTAGTGTTTAGGTGAAGCAGTTTTGACAGAATTCTGTCTCTTTTACATATTTTTTGCATATGTGCTTAAATTAGCTTTAAGTATGTATATCCTTTAAAATATTAATAATTTAGTAATAAATTGAATTCTCTTCCTAATAAATGTTCTTCTGGTGGGGAGTGTAAAAGTTTATAAACTCTGGACTTGTGTATAATATCTGTTAAAGGTGTACATTAGATACAGTGTTTTAAACTGTTCTTAAGAGATGATCTGTCTTCAGCTAAATGAGGGTAACAGTTATGGTACTTGTATTGATTTTTATAGAAAACAATGTTCAGTTTAACTTAGCATAGTACTATCCCAGAGAGTTTTGTGGGGTTTGTGTGTTTTTAACAGATACTCCTTTTATTTCTTAAAGGCAAAAGTGTTGCATTCTTACTGTAGTAAACTTGAAAAGATTAAAGTAAATTTCTAATAACATAAAAGAGACAATATAGTAAGCTCACATTTTTAACTTGGAAGCTATTTTATTTGATTTACTTTACTCCATTGCATTTTATTATAAAATTATGAGATTTTTGAGTAAGCATGAAAATTCTGATGAAATTATTGGCCTTTTAAGAAATACTAAGATATCTGGAAATCAGATCAATACTTTCTTACTTTTGTTGCTTAGGAATAAGCATGATTTGAAAGTTTTTCTGACTGATTTGGTAAGTCTATCCAGTGGTTACGTTCATTTGGTTAGTTATCCAATGGTTGGTGAAGTGGATGTTCTTATCTTAGGAGAAGTTTATACGTGCCAAGGGTAAGTTGTTAACATGCGTACAAGCCCTTTTTGAAAGATACTTCAGAAATATAATAACTACTAAGTTAGTGTAATTAGAGCCAGCCTGCCTTACGTATATTTTTTTGAACAAGATAAAATTATAGTGCGTATACTCTTCATTGTAATGACTTTGCAGTGAACTTCTGGAGGTTTCAGTGTGAATTTGCTTTGTGTGATGAGTTGTTTGTAGGAAGATTAGGAAGATTTTTCTTGGAATGAAATGGTTGAATTGAAGATTACTTATAAGAGTCTTCTTGTATAGTTCAGTGTTTTAGTATTCTTTATTGTTTCAGTATTATTTGTTTTAGTAGGCAATCCACCTAGTAACATCTTGATTTTATATATATGAGTATATTGTTACTGTGTTTTTAGCAAAAATTAATGAAACAGATACCTTTGGTGCTGGAGATGATGACGAAATCCAGTTTGATGACATTGGAGATGATGATGAAGACATTGATGATGTAAGTAGTGGATGAACCTTGTGGTTTTTTGATTGTTTTGTTTATGAAGGTAGTCAGATCTTTACTTTTGATCTCAGAATGTTGAACACTTAAATTGAATATATTTTGAGACTTATCCATAAATACGAATATTCATTAGTATTCAGAAACCCTCTAGTCAGACTTTTTTAAACTTTGAGAAACCTTGTAATTCTTGAAACCCTTCTTTCTTTGAAAAGCTCAGTTAGCTCTGACAGTGGGTACTCCATAATGATAACTTACTAGGTAAGAATGTCTACAGTGATAGCTATTAAGAAGTTTAGCAGACAGCTTAAAAAATATGCCATCTCCCAAATAAAATGTTTGTATGTTAAAAGAAGAAAATCATGTTTAAGCCAACTTGCTGAAGCATTGAAATTACAATATTCTCCAAAGCCGTAAAACGGAGGCATGTTGCCTGTGTATTTAGAGGTTACATTATTTTATTTGTCATATATCACTGTTGGCCAAACTCTTGGTTTGGAGTTTGTGGAAAAAGGTTGTTTTTCTTAGTAATAAAACAGTGAGAATAAGAGTGTTAAATGCCTAACTGTTCTACTGTTACTATATTTATGTTAACTTCATCCTGATTTTCTTGAAATTTCATGTTAAGTAATTGGGATGGTGGTGTGGCTTACCACCATCGAGCTTACCTCCAGTCAAGCTTATTAGGCCTTTTTTTTTTTTTGGTACCTCTGTATTAAAAGTATAGTTTAGAAACAAAAAGTCCAAAAATATTAATTAGTGTTTTATTGGATGTGAAGGTGGAATTTTAGAATACCTAGAGCATTTGTTCCTGACGAAGATTGTGCAGCACAATTAACCAAGCTTTTCAAGAAGAAAAGATTCACAGTCTTTCAATCACCAACATCATTATTAAGAGCATTTTCAGACACTCAGAGAAATTGAGAGAATTTTAAATTGAAGTGAACAATCACCCAGAAATAGGAAATGAAAAAGGATTAGAAAAATATTGTTCTAATGTTTTTAAATATTTTTTACTTTTTCTGTTACACTTTTGCTATCAGAAGGTCCAAAAGTTTGACGTAACTATTTCAGTTTGCATTATTTATTTATGATGCTTCTGTCATTGTCTATTATATGTTTGGGATTATAAATTATGTAAATGCTAAAATGAGCATCTCAAGTCTGCTAAATTGTGGCTGAAAAAAAAATCAGTCAGCTGTATTTTCGACAAGTGAAGTCCCAGTTTTATGAATCAGAGTTACAAATCGGAAATTCTATAAACTGATCATATAAGAAGAAAGAATCCAGTAATTGAACAAATTCTGTTTAATGACATCTTTGTAGCATAGGTGGTCTCTAATGCTGACAACAGATTTCTTAGAAATGCTGTTCTCTCTATTTAACTAACATTTTGTTCAGTTTTGCCAGAGAGTTCTTGAGGCTCAATTAATATTTTGACAGTAGAACTAACAATTATTTTCCCTGGCAAGAATGTAAAATGCAGCAGTTGTGTAGTATATTAACAGAGACTTGAACGTTTTGACAGCTGAGCTGGGGTTGAAGGCTAGGAATATAAGCAGAGTGAATGCTTGAATACCCAGCCACAGAATTAAGTCTTCCCTCAGAAGAAAAAGAAAACACCTTTCTGGATCTATGCCAACACTTTCTTTGGTGCTGTGTCTAAGCAGCCTTGTTGGGAAAGAAACTAAAGACAATGGTGATTAAAAGAATTTGTGTTATTTTGAATATTTTGGTTAGGTTTATGTTTATTACCTCTCAGTCCTACTTTTTCCAGAGTCATTTTGCCAGGTGATATACTTGTTTCAATCCTATGATTAAGTTGACTCAGAGAAGAATTTGGTTTAGTACCACACTTCTGTCGTTCTTAAGGGAATTTTACTTCCCCATGTCTGTTCCCAGTTCCAAAACAAAAAGTCTCTGATCACTAGCATGAAAGGAAAGAATGAGATGCTAAACTTTATTAAGAATAGGCTGCATAACATCTAATGTTCTCATAGAGATTTACTGACAACAGACAGGAATTGAGAAAAAATCTGGTTGGTGTACAGAATTTTTGTTCAAGGATTTATTTTCCGGACAGTCTAAGGGGGTCCTATATGCAGTATTATAAGAATTATTTTTTCCATTGACCTGATGTTCTTTTCACTTAACAGATCTAAATTGAACTCAAAGTTTCTGAGGATTGTTCTACAGTTTGAATTTTGGTCATCACCTGTTAAGAAGAATAAAACTTCATTCAGCATGAATGTAGTTTAAGGCACACTGATTTGTTTTCATTGTTTTAAAGTATTTATTATATTTGTATAAAAAGCTGATGAAGCTGAATTATATTCAGTAAAATGTTAACACTTTGTTCTTTTAATGTGATGGAACTTAGGGGTAGAAGATCACCATATCTGCTGTTAAAACAGTGGGAAGAAAGAAAGAAGAAAAGAGATGCCTTCCCCACTGTGATTACTTTACTTCCAGTTAATGGGTGTTTTGAATAAATTGCCTTATCATCGTAGACTGTGATAAGCCCTAGTTCCAACTAGTCTGTTTACAGAGTCTTTCTGTATGTTCCAGTTACCTAGATGGTCTCCTGAGATTTTTGATAAAATTTAAGGAAAGAAGAAATCTGCATTTGAAGTCAAGAAAAGGGGCTATTTTCAGATATATGTAGCCATGTGTATTTTTATACTAATTTTGGTAACTTGTATATTCTTTTCATCATTTTATGTTGCCACCATCATAATAAAAGCATTTCCAAAATGCAGTTTTTAGAATACGGGTTTGAGTAGTAATTTTGAATTTGTAAGATTAGTAGTTGAAAAAATTCTATGCTAGGTAATACTCAATTTCCTTAACGTTGAAAGTTTTGATGTATTTGTTGACAGTGTTTTTACTCAAGTAAGACAACTTTTAATGGTAAAATAAGTAGATTATTCTGTACGATACAAAATAGATTGTATATGTTGTTTCATTGTCAAAAGTCATACATTGTAACCCATAGTTTTGAGTTTTATGAAAAATTAAATTACAATGTATAAATGAAAATCTAATTTCATAAAAAATTCTATAAACTAAGTCTTTCTTAAACTATCCCTTAGCTGAGATAAGGGAAAAGAAGGAACCACAGCTAAGAAATACAATAAAATGTTGCATTGAGTATATTTCGGCCTTACTTTGTGTTACTGGTGTATTTTTATGTGTGTTCCAATTTTTTTGTGTTTATATTTTACTAGGAGTTTAGGTCATAACCTTTTTTTAACGTTTTGTTTTGAAGTTATCAACTATAGTAAGATGAAATTAAGGGCAAGGCTAGTTAAACAGCCTCAGTTCAATTTTATACAACTTTAGTAAGAAAAGATTCATCAGGTAATTTGTGAAACATTATATTTTGTCTGAGAATTTTTCAGCAGTGAAAATTAATATACAGGGAATACACCTTTACCTGGTTTCAGTAATATAAATATAACTAAGGGGGATAAACCTTCATATGGTTCCATCTCACTTTGCTCTAATTTTACTTCCCAAGTGTGAAAACTCTAGGTTCAAAATCTGAGGCCAGAATGTGTACATAATTAAATGTAAGAAGAAGAGAAGTTTCACAGATGTGGTTTGTGGTTCTTAATCTGTGAGTTCCTGAACACTTACCTAGGTGATGAATGTGTTTGAGACTAAGGACTAGTTGTTGATACTCTTAAGAAACAAGCTTGAGAAGGTGACTTAGTGGTTGTCTTCATGGGCAGTCAACTAGTCTTTTATACATAAAGGTATATTAGGTTTACATATCTTCAACATTTTGCCAAAAGTACCAGAATCTGCATATGTGATACAGTTCATGGTAGGTGGAGACCCTACTTAAAAAACTTTTCTGTTGACTTCCTCAAATAAATATGGTTTGCCCCAAGATTTACTCTACTCCCAGTTTGTGGTTGCTAGTTGTTGTGGTCTGATTATGTCCTTTGGAAATTTGTATATTGAAATCCCAACCCCTAAAGACGATGGTGTTGCCAAGTGGGGCCTTCAGGAGGTCATCAGGCACCAAGGAGGAACTCTTATAAATGTGGTCACTGCTCTTTAGGAAGGAAACCTCCTAGGGTTCTTCTGCCATGAGAAGACAGAGCAAGAACTCAGCAGTGTGCAAGTCAAAGGAGGACCTTCACCAGAACTCTAACCATACCAGCACCCTGATCCTAGACTTCCAATGTCCAGAATTATGAGAAATTTCTGTTGTTTATAAGCCACCCAATCTGTACTATTTTGTTATAGCAGTCTGAGTGAAGTAAGATACTGGTAACATACTTTTTTCTTGCTATTTAGTACCAGTGTTTCATCTTGAGTTGGATCAAAGATGTAGCTTATGTGCAGTTTCCCATGGAAGAATTATTTTGATACACGTCATTAGAAGTTTTATAGATTCGTTGTTTTGATAATATTTCAAAAGAATGAAAGGAAGAAAAAGAAACGTGTTACATTCTTTGATAACCACAATACAATCACATAAACTGTGTCTAGAAAGGAAATCAAAATGTTTGAAAGCCAAGAAAAGTAACCTTTATAGTCAGTCGTCCATATTCGTGGGTTCTGCATCCATGAATTGAACTGTGGATCTAAAATATTAAAATAAGAATTCCAGAAAGTTCCAAAAAGCCAAGCTTGAATTTGCTACACAATGGCAACTATATATACACTATTATTATTCTATTTACAACTGCATAGTATTTACATTGTATTAGGTATTGTAAGTAATCTAGAGACTCTATGCCACTTTATGTAAGGGATTTTATGTTCTTAGATTCTGACAACTGTAGGGGGGTCCTGGAATCAATCTTCAGGAGATACCAAGGAACAGCTGACTACAGTGATTTGGTACTGATTAACTTTTTGTATAGTAAATTTGGTAGGGTTGCATTTTCATGCATTGTTTATCGTACTTATAGGACATATGTATATACAGTACAAATGTGTTATTAAGGTGGTTAATAAGTGCATAAGCTTTTGTGTAAGAAGGCTGGCAACATTTAATTAGTTGGCTATCGTTGCTTTGAGCCTTAAGGAGCTTATAAACTATGCATTGTGGACAGTCTTGTATTTTATTAAGGAATGACCATTGATTTTCTTGCCATATATTGGTATCATAACTAAAAATATACTTGCTTACAAAACTTGTGATTGGTTTAGCTTAATTCTAGCTATGTTGAGTAAGTGTTCCTTCATTAGGTATATGCTGTCAGTATTCACAAATGAGTAAACACATGTTTGGAATAAAACACATTTATTGTTGATACTTCTATTTGTATTTTATACAGGTTTTAATCACATTTAGCATTAGCTTTTGGTTGACGTAAAATAACAAAATGAAAGAAGTTTTTTTTTTTTTCCTTTTTTATTATTGTGGTAAAATGCACATAAAATTTTTACCATCACCACCATTTAAAAATATACAGTCCAGGGGTATCAAATATATCCACCTTGTTGAGCAGCTATCACCACCATCCATGCCCTTAACACTTTCCATCTTGTAAAACTGCAACTCTGTACTCACCAAACAGTAATACCATTCTCCCCTCCCAACCCGACCCCCTAGCAACCACCATTATACTTCTATCTGTGATTCTGTATACTCCAAATGCTTCATGCAGGTAAAATGATATCCTCAAGTTTTATCCATGTAATAGTATATGTCAGAATTTCTTTTTAAGGGTCTATCATATTCCGTTCTACGTAAATGCCACATTTTGCTTATCTGTTCATCCATCAAAGGGTGCATAGCTTATGCCCACATTTTAGCTGTTGTGAATAATACTACCATTAACATGGGTATACAAATGGGTGTCTTTGAAACTCTGTTTTCAATTCTTTTGGATATATAACCAAAATGAGTTGCTGGAACTTAAAAGTAATTTTGCTTTTAATTTTTTTGAGGAACCACTCTGTTTTTCACGCGGGCTATACCGTTTTAAATTCCCACCAACGGTGCACAAAGTTTCCAATGTCTCCACATCTTCCCCAACGCTTGCTGATTTTTGGTGTGAGTAGCGTGTGGTGTGTGTGTGTCTTTTTAAATAAATATATTAGTCATGCTAATATGTGTGAGGTGGTATTATAGTTTTGATTTGTATTTCCCTAAGGATTAGTGATGGTGAGCATCTTTTCATATGCTTATTGACCATGTGTGTATCTTCTTTGAAATGTCTATGGAGTTCCTTTGCTTATTTTTGAATTGGGTTGTTTTTCATTGCTAAGTTTTAGGAGTTCTCTGTATATTCTGGATATTAACCTCTTATCAGATATATGCTTTCCAAATGTTTTCTTCCTTTCTGTGGATTACACTCTTATTCTGTTAATAATGTTTTCTAATGCACAAATTTTAAAATATTCATGAAGCATGATTTGTCTATTTTTGCCTTTACCTATGCTATTGGTGTCATACCCAAGAAATCATTTCCAAATCCAGTGTTGTGAAACTTCTTCCATGTTTTCTTGTAAGTGTTTTAGGTCTTAGATTTAAGTCCTAGATCCATTTTAATTCAATTTTTGTGTGTGGTGTTGGGTAAGGGTGTAACTTCATTCTTTTGAATGTGGATATCCAGTTCTTCACCATTTATTGGAAAGACTGTTCGTTTCCTCATTGAATGATCTTGATACCCTTGTCAAAAATTGTTTGACCATTTTGCAAAGGATTATTTCTGGGCTCTATTCTCTTCTTCTGGTATATATAACTCTCTTTATGCCAGCACCACACTGTTTATAGTAGCTATGTAGTAAGTTTTGAAATCAGAAAGTGTGAATCCTCTAGTTTTGGGGTTTTTTTTTTTCGTTCTGTTTTAGGATGGCTTCAGCTTTTCAAGGTCCTTTGAGATTCTATGTGAATTTTAGGATTTTTTTTCTGTTTCTGCAGATAAATTTTTTGGGAGTTTTATACTGATTGCTGTGAATCTACAGATGACTTTGGGTAGTAGTTGACATCTAAAAGATACTGTCTTCCAGTCCATGAACATGGGGTGTATTTTGATTTATTTTTGTCTTAACTTCTTTCAGCAGTGTTTTGTAGTTTTAACTGTGTGAGTCTTTTACTTCTTTAATTACTGAGTTTTTAAAAAAATGCTATTATAAATCGAATTGTTTTTGTAATTTCTTTTTCAGATTGTTCACTGTGCATAGGAATGCAACTGATACCTCTGTGTTGACTTGTATCTTGCTACCTTGCTGAATTCATTTGTTAGTTCTAACATTTGTGTGTGTTTGTGGAATCTTTAGGGTTTTCTACATATAAGATCGTGTCATCTGCAAAGAGGTAGTTTTACTTTTTCCTTTCCAATTTGGATACCTTTTATTTTGTTTGTTACTAAATTCTCTGACAAGAACTTCCAGTACTAGGTTGAACTAAGTGGTGGAAGTGGGTGTCCATGCCTTGTTCCTGATCTTAGAGGGAAGTTTTTTAGTCTTTTACCGTTGAGTATGATTGATGTATACTGTAGGTTTTACATCTATGGCTTTTATTATATTGAGGCAGTGTCATTCTATTCCTATTTTCTTGTGTGAAAAGGTGTTGAATTTTGTCAAATGCTTTTTCAGCATCAATTTGATCATGTGTTTTTTACCCTTTATTCTGTTGATGCGGTGTATTACGTTAATTTATTTTTGTATATTTAACCATCCTTGCATTCCATGTCTAAATTCCATTTGGTCATGGGGCATAATCCTTTTAAAATGCTGCTGCATTTGTTTTGCTAGTATGTTGTTGAGAATTTTGTCATTAACATTCATAAGGAATAGTTTTCTATAGTTTTCTTGTGTCTTTGTTTGGCTTTGGTATCAGGGTGATGCTGGTCTTATAGAGTAGGGTAGGAAGTGGTCCCCACACTTCGTTTTCGGGGGTGGGTGTTGAGAAGAATTGATGTTTTTAACCTTTAAGTGTTTGGTAGAATTCGCCAGTGAAGTTATCAGGTTTTCTTTTTTGGGAGTTTGGTTTTTTTTGTTTGTTTGTTTGTTTTTTACTGAATCAATCACCTTACTAGATAAAGTTCTGTTCAGATTTTCTACTTTTTGTTAGTTATTCTTAATATGTTTCTTGTTTTTAGGAACTTGTTCATTTCACCTAGGTTACGCAATTTGTTGGCATACAGTTGTTCATAGTACTCTCACAATCTTTTTTTTCGAAACCCTATGGAGTCAATAATCATGTTCCCACTTTCACTTCTGATTTTAGGAATTTGAGTCTCATATCTTTCTCTCTCTCTCTTTTGTCTGTATAACTAAAGTTTGCTCAATTTTATTGATCTTTTGGAAAAACCACATTTTCTCTATTGTTTTTCTATTCTTATTTTATCTGTGTTCTAATCTTTATTTTCTTGTTTCTTCCTAGCTTCTTTTTTTTTTTTCTAGTTTCTTAAGTTTTAAAGTTAGATTGTTGATTTGAGATCTTTCTTGTTTATTAGTGTAAGCATTTGTAGTTATGTATTTCCCTCTTTTCACTGCTGTCTTTGTGTCACAACTTTTGGCATGTTGTGTTTTTATATTTATTTGTTTTCAAGTATCTTAACTTTCTTGTTCTTTGATCCTTTGGTTTTTTAAAATTTGCTTTTAGAATTTCTGCAATTTTGATATGTTGGTCTGTGTAATATATGCACATTTTATATTATACACTGACCATTCTTTTGTTTACATCTTTTATTCTTACAATTTGACGTACATAGTATAGTATATATTTGTACATTTGTGTCAAGACAATATTGAAAATAGTTGCTACCAATCTCATCTAGTTCAACTCAAGATGAATATGAAGATGGAGTTCTTTCTGCTGCTTGAATGTATTACATAAAATGGCTTTGAGGGATATACAACTGTGTTATATGCTTAGGAATAGCTTATAGCTTTAATATTAATAGCTCTGGCCTGTTATTCTCTGGTTCTTAGTAAGTCCTTTTACTATAGTTAATGACAACTAATTAGCACCAATTTAATAGGATGTTTTCTTTCATATTCTATTTGGGATAATATAACAAAGTCAAATGCAAACTAATTGCAGTTAGAAAATAAAATATAAAATAACTGCTTCCACTGAGTACATTTTATTGAAGTGTAGTTGATTTATAATATTATATTAGATTTAGGTATTCAACGTAGTGACTCAATGTTTTTATAGATTAATCTCCATTTAAAGTTATTACAAAATGATAGCTATATTTCCCTGTGTTGTACAATATATCCTTGTTGCTGATTTATTTTAAACGCAGTAGTTGGTGTCTCTTAACCTCATACCCCATTTTGCCCCTCCCCTCCTCCCACTAGTAACCATTAGTTTGCACTCTGTGAGTCTGTTTGTTTTATTTTATGTATTCATTAGTTTTATTTTTTAGATTAGATTTCACATATAAGTGATAATACAGATTAATTGTCTTTGTTTGACTTATTTCACTAAGCATAATACTGTGTAGGTCCACCCGAGTTGCTGCAAATGGCATTATTTCATTTTTTTTTTATGGCTGAGTAATATTCCATTGTATGTATGTACCACATCTTCTTTATCTGTTCATCTGTCGTTAAATACTTAGGTTGTTTCCATGTCTTAGCTATTGTGAACAGTGCTGCAATGAACATTGGGGTGTGTGTATCCTTTTGAAACATGTTTTTCTCTGGATACATGCCCAGGAGTAGGATTGCTGGATCATATGGTAGCTCTGTTTGAAACTCTTTTTAAAAAGTGTTGAAGAACTTTCCCACTTAAGAAAATTTGGGGGTTTAATAAACCCTAAAATTGTCAGTTAAGTAAAAAGAATATTCTAAAAACTTTTGTTTTTCCTTGATTCCAGAAATTTTATCTTTTCCAAGTTTAGCCATGCAAGTCAGTTGGGCACATCTCCTCTTATTTGCCATGTGAGTTCTCGTCTAACCCAACACATTTTTACCTCCCTTTCCTGCTACAACCGATGCCCACATAAACACACAACAGTCACTAGGCTAATGCCTATTGTGCAGCCATTTAGGACTCTGCTTGGTCCATAGACTCCAATAGCCATGGTATATGTTGGTGGCCAGTGCCTTAATTCAGAAGTCAGATTCGAGCAGGACCAGAGACAAATCCTGATGGCTGGCTTGTGTTTATTCAAGGGTGTGCTGCTATGGGAATCCCCAGTGGAAAGCATGTATTTTTTAGTGATGTGATATAATGGATAGAGTATAATAGATACATTAGTGATGTGCTATTTCCTAAAGGTAAACATTTCTAGGAGACTTTGCCTATTTAAGTGTTTGCGGGGGTTTTGATAATATGAGTTGTTAGTTGTTAGCGTTTGGAATTGTTTTTACCTTTAGGACACATAATGCCCAAGAATTTGTATATATGGAAGCTAACAGCCCAGCCTCTGTCTTGAGGGTGTTGCAAAAGTGAGTGAAGGTGTTGGACCACTGCCTTCTCCATGAGTCCCTTTAAGAGAATATCGTCTGCATAGTACCACAGGTGTATATGTGAAGGAGCAGTGAATTATGGTTCTGTTGGCAGATGTTATGTGCCACAACCAGACTGTTACATAACTTATTGTAAAGCAAATGAACACATGCCTTCAAATGTGAAGGTTAACTGTGGCTATGAGGACTTGGAGATAGGAATTGAATAAAACATATTGACCAGATCTGTGACTACAAGGTAATCATGCAGAATTCTCTGGATGTCTTCAGTATTCTCAGATAATATTGGATTCTGGTGCTTTAGTTGGTGGAACCACTGTAAATTGTGATGGTTTACTGAAGGTGTCATTCACATGTATTTTTAGCATAGGTCAAATACGGCAACTGAAAGGGAGGGTAGTAGGAATTAGAACATCCTCAGGAATCAGCTCTTTAATGAGAGTGGGCCCAAATTGCCATAGTACTTTGCTTCAGAAGAGATTGCAAAGTGTTGACACAGTTTCGTATTTGATCGCACCATGAGAACTGAGGATTTTATTTTGCTCCAGTGAAGAACTTGGCTGATAATAGAGTTCTGTGCATAAAATGGAAAGAAACGGACCATCACACATGGCAACTTAGTAAGTTTAATTGTCCCAGTGGTTAAATGTAGGGCTAATTTAGATTCCTTTAATGGTGCATTCAAGTATGCCTGTAGTAAATTGGGTGTGTGTCCCATGTTTTATGAAGAGAGCACGATGCGTGGGAATAACTATAACTTGGATGCCCATGTCTAAAAGACCAATAAAGTATTCATCATTAGTTGGCTCCAATGAAGCACCAAATTTGTGTCTGAGTGATTGGCCCTAGGTGGTAGGACATACACTGGAAAGCCACCATTTTCCTAGGGGAAGTTTAGGTCATCACTAGCAGTAAGTCAGGATAAGGGATACTGGGCTGGGGTTCTCCTGTTGCAGGAACACCTCATACCCTTGTGGTGGCTGAGGCCATGGCCCAAGGGAGCTGTAACTGTGGACTGAGTTGAAATTTATATAGCACCTTGTTTAATTGTTAGACCTTCAAAGCTGGCAGGCCAGAAATTACATTGTTAGGCAGTTTCAGGCTTCTCTCAGTTACTACATGAGCTTTGGTTTATTGCCCCAGGAGAGAGGCCAAGAATTCTTTGGGCCACCTCAAGATTGGCATTTTGAAGAATTAATGAGGGGGAAGGTGGTAAGTGTGTACTTCAGAGTCTGATCAGGATCTCCTTCATGGTGAGCATACTCCAAGTCTTCCTGGAAAATGTGAAAGGATGCAATATGGGAGAGTAGAACAGCACCGTAATTAGGTGGGGCACCCTGGAGAAACAATCCTTACTCTGTGTTGAGAGGTCTGTGTTAGGCTTTGAAATAGCTTCAGAGTCTTCAGGATGTCCTGTGCACAGGCATCCTGGAGAGTCTTCTAGGGAGCATCTCTTTCAGTGGTAATAACAATAATAGTAGGATGGACCATCTTCCATGACATAAAAGCTGAATGCAAAATAATTGAAGGTTAGAGGCTCTACCTTGTAATGCTCTGACACTCTTCTCTGTCTCCTCAATTTCACCTTCCTCCTGGGGTTTGGCTCTGCTTTTACAGGGTCAACCCACGTGAGCAGGATACACTTTTGTCTTGCGTAAGCATTGACAGAGGAAACTTCATGACTCCCTTAGTAAGGTGCACATTTTAGGGTTTCAGGTTAGACTGGCTGTTAGTCTCACTTCATGATCTGAGAGCCATGATTCAGGCTACATGGTAAAGAAGAGTACAGACTCATTTCCAATTGTCTTTTTAAACAAAATCCCAGATAATGAAGTCTCAAGATGGGTGAAATTCCTCATCTCTGTATCTCTGGCCTGTCCTCAACAGTTTTTACACATGAAAAATATATCAGATTAACTAGTAGTCTTCTGTGGCTCTGCTCACAGCTGGCTGCTTCACTTTAGATTGTCCCAATCAACCTAAGAGAGATTTGGCTCAACATCAGGAGAGTCAAGATACCCTCTGTTTTGGTAATGTCTTTGATCCCCTTAGATTTTAGCAAAAGATCCCTGGCACTCTAATATGCAGCAGCAGTAAATTCCAGACACATTGGCTTGAATTTTTTGCACTCCTCAGGGAGTTTATAACTTGAGCACATGCTTTTGGAGGAACTAATTTTAGGAGAAGGCCTCCGACTCCTTTTCTCTCCATGAGTTTTTGTGCCTCTAGTCTCCATGGATGGAATCCCACATGTCACACCAGACCAGGGGATAGGGCACATTGAAACAGGCAAATCAACAACATAACAGATGGCAGCTATGACACCATTGTCCCTGCTGGTGTGTCATTGCTAGTCTGTGAGGGGAGTGTCCTTATACTAATTCTGTTTGGGAGTCCTAAACAACCCAGAGGATACTCTCCCACCATTTCTGGACCAGTCTATAAATTGTCTCCGTACTTTTACAAAGATAAATCATCAAAGGTTGTCTGAGTAAAGTGATGCATGGTCTAGATAGTGCTGTGTGGTTGGCTGATTAAGCCTGTCATAAGACACTTGGAGAGAAGTACCACCCCACTCCCTTTTGGGTATCAGTAACAAGATGAAGTGTCTCAGAATTTTGTCCACCCTGATCTCAAAATTACCAGTAACAAGATGGGTTGTCTCAGAGGAACACATGGGGAAAACCCTAATTAAAAGTTTCACAATTTTGAGTGAGAAGGTGAGGCAACAGCTGTACAAACAACAAACTGAAGCAGTGGTCAAAGCACAAAAATGGCAGCAAACAGTGGTGCCTGTGCAAGTGGCATCTGCTGTCTGGCAAAACCCACATATAAAGCAAGAGCAGTGTAGCGGCATCTCTTCTCGGTCTAGGGCCACTCCTTCAAGTTCACTATGCCAGTTGCTTTCATCATAGTTTAATTTTGATTAAGATATAGGGAGCCCAAACATAGATCAAGGAGAAATCTTGATTTGATCTATGTTCTCTTGAAATCTTAGAAGTTTCCCACACACAGCTCCCCGGGGAAAACAGTATACCATGCAGAACAATGTGGGAAAACACCGGGGTCAGTCATGACGCAGAAGGAGAGAAAGAGAGAGAGAGAGGGAAAAACTATGGGCGAGCACTCTGCTATGATTTCCACAGGAAAGAGGAGGCAAAGCAAGAAAAGATGCTCTGGATTATTTAGCACTCTTTAAAAGTAGTGCTCCTGTGAACTCATACTTGAATAATAGTGTGGGGAAGACCAGGTGAACATCTCATGTCCCTAATAAAGTTGACAGCCATCTTTAAATGTTAAAGCATGATAAAGCATCAATTTACAGAAACCATACAAGCATAATTAATATAATTACAATCATTGTTTAATTTGATTTTTTTATCGAGTACTAAGTGTTCTTTATATTTTCTAGACACTAGTCCTTTGTCAGATATGTGGTCTGCAAATATTTTCTCTCAGCTTGTAATTTGTCTTTACCTCTTCATATAGTCCTTTGCAGAGCAAAAGTTCATTTGGATGAGGTCCAATTTTTTCTTAATGAATCATTTGGTGTCAAGTCAAGAATTCTTTTCATAGCTCTTGTTGGCAAAGATTTTTCTTCCCATTTTATTTTCTAGAAGTGTATAGTTTTACATTTAATTATGTGATCTACTTTGAGCTAATTTTTAGTAAGATGTGAGATTTGGAGGGACAATCATTTTCCCTATGGACACCCAACTGCTCTAGCACTATCTACTGAAGACTTAACTCCATTCAAGTGGAAGTGGTTTTGCAATACTGTAAAAAAAAAAAAATCATTTAAGTATTTTTTGGAGTTATTTCTATTTATTCTTTTAAAATTTATTATTATTTGAAAGGACATTATTAGTGCAGAGTGATGGAGATTCATGAAAGGAATTATTGGCATAGAGACTGTGGCATGAGAAATTTCAGAGGCCTCTCCAAGGGTGCAGCAACAATAGTATGATGGCACTCTTGGCATGCAGGAGAAGGCAATTCTGAATTGTCGCAGAAAACCAGCTCCGGAATTATACACGTCAGTGTTTGATAAAGGAATTTTTCCTCCTGGATGTTCCAAACTCTTTCCATTTATTCTGGAGGCACTGGACATGTCTGAGGCACCCTGGGCTGAGATCAAGCCTTACAAAACAATGGTCATAACCACCACAAGGACCACTTTTAGAATTAGGAGCAACAGGATGTGCACTTGGTGAGACTAAAGAAACTCTTTGGATCTGTGTGGAGCAGCATGGATGGAACTATATCCTCTATTTTTAATAAAGTTATATCATAAGACTTAATATCAAAAGTATAGTTCCTTTCACTTTATTAATCATTTCAAGATTATCTTAGCCATTCTAAGGCCTATGGATTTCTGCATAAATATTATTTTATTCTAGTTTTTATTGCAGTAAAAATACTTAACTAAATCAACCTCAACAAAATTTTAAGTATACAATGTCATATTGTTACTATAGACACAATGCTGTGCAGCAAATCTCTAGAATTTGTGCATCTTACATAACTGACAACTGGTATAGCTGAATAGCAGCTCTGCATTTTCCATTCTTCCAGTCCAAGAAAACCACCATTTTACTCTGTTTCTATGACTTAGACTATAGATACCTCGTATAAGCACAATCATGCAATATTAGTCCTTCTGTGACTGGCTTATTTCACTAGCCACAGTAATGCATGTCATCACATAAATATGAAACATAAATTTCTTCTGTTTGAAGGCTAAATATAATGTTCAATTATGTGTATGTAACACATCCATTCAACCACTGATGGACATTTAGGTTGTTTTTATATCTTGGCTGTTGTGAATAATGCTGCAATAAACATGGGAGTACATATATCTCTTCAGGATTCTGATTTCAACTCCTTGGGACATATATCCAGATGTGGGATTGCTGGATCATATGATAGTTGTATTTTTCATTTTTGAGAATCCCCATACTGTTTTTCATAATGCTGCACCTTTTTACATTCCCACCAACAGTGTCCCTGGCTTACAGTTTCTCTATATCCTCACCAACAATTGTTTTTCTTCTATTCACAATAACTGTCTGACAACTGTGAGGTGATATATCATTGTAGTTACAATTTGCATTTCCCTCTTTAGTGATGTTGAGCACTTTTTCATGTCTCCGTTGACCATCTGTATGTTTTCTTTGGTAAAATGTCCATTCACATAATTTTCCCATTTTAAAATCTGGGTTATTTTTGTTTTTTGCTATTGAGTTCCTTACATATTTTGTATATTAATCCCTTATTAGATATGTGTTTTGAAAATATTTCTAATATTTGAAAATATTAGATATGTGTTTTGAGAAATATTTGCCTTTTTATATTGCTGTGTCTTTCGCTATGCAGAACTTTTTTAGTTTGATGTTTTCTCTTTTATCTCGTTTTAATTTGTTGCCGGTACCTTGGGTGTTATATCCAAGAAGTCATTACCAAGTCCAATGTTTAATGCTTTTTTCCTATATTTTCTTGTAAGAGTTTACTTAAAGTTTCATTTTTCACTGCTTAATTCATTTCAAGTTAATTTTTGTGATTGTGTGTCATATGTATTTGTATGTAAGTTTTGTGATTGTATGTATATATATTATTGTGTATACGTATGACATACAATCACAAAAATTAACTTGAAATGAATATATATATCATTGAATTATATATATATCATTGAATTATATATATGTATGTATATAAAATTCTCTACATTTTATCTCTCTCAAAAAAAAAAAAAAGAGAGAGATGGAGACAATACTCGAAACTAAGAAGAAAACAGAAAAGAGGTACTACATCTCCTATATATTTTTTAACTTGAAGTACAGTAGTGTTAGTTTCTGGTGTAGAGCAAAGTGATTCAGATATATATATCAGATTATTTTCCATTATAGGTTATTACAAAAAAGTTTTTTTTTTTAACTGATGAAATTCTTTATTTCACTTTTGGGTTTTTCTACTCACCCTGATTATTCTGTGTAAGGTGGAAACTAGAACTGTTTAAGAGATAAACACAAATCTAGTATATCAATAACTGGGTTTTTTCTTTTTGACTGTAGTATTGAATGTAATTTCCCTGTGCTATACAGTAAATCTTTGTTGTTTATCTATTTTATGCATGGTGCTGGTATCTGTTAATCTCATACTCCTAATATATTCCTCTTCCACCCGCCCTGACCTTTCCTCTTTGGTAACCATAACTTTGTTTTTTGTGTCTATGGGATTGTTTCTGTTTTGTAAATAAATTCATTGGTATTACTTTTTAGATTACACATATAAGTGATATTATATGATATTTGTCTTTGTCAGACTTGCTTCACTTAGCATGACAATCTCTATGTTCATCCATGTTGCTGCAAATGACATTATTTCATTCTTTTTAATGGCTGAGTAGTATTTCATTATATATAATATATATTATGTATTATATATCACATCTTCTTAAACCAATTATCTGTTGATGGGCACTTGGGTTGTTTTCATGTCTTGGCTATTGTAAATAGTGCTGGTATGAACATAGGGGTGCGTGTACCTTTTTGAATTAGAGTTTTTATCTTTTCCAGATATATACCCAGGAGTGGATTGCTGAATTATATGGTAGCTCTCGTTTTAGTTTTTTAAGTAACCTCCATACTGTTCTCCATAGTGGCTACACCAGTTTACATTACCACCAACAGTGTAGGAGGGTTCCCTTTTCTCCACACCCTCTCCAGCATTTGTTGTTTGTAGATTTTCTCATGGTACCCATTCTAACCAGTGTGAGGTGATACCTCATTGCAGTTTTGATTTCTTTAATAATTGTCATTGTTGACAATTGTGTGGCCATCTGTATGACTTCTTCAGAGAAATGTCTATTTAGGTTTTCTGTGCATGTTTTGATTGTGTTGTTTTTTTTTTTTTGATACTGAGTTGAATGAGCTATTTGTGTATTTTGGAAATTAATCCTTTGTTAATTGCATTGTTTGCAAATATTTTCTCCCATTCCATAGGTTGTCTTTTCATTTTGTTGATGGTTTCCTTTGCAGTGCAAGTTTTTAAGTTTGATTAGGTGCCATTTGTTTGCTTTTGCATTTGTTTCTTTTGCCTTGGGAGACTAATCTCAGATAATATTGCTACAATTTATGTCCAAGAATGTTTTGCCTTTGTTCTCGTCTAAGACTTTTATGGTGTTATGCATTATATTTAGTTCTTTAAAATACTTTGAGTTTATTTTTGTATGCAGTGTGTTCTAACTTCATTGATTTACATGCAGCTTTCCAGATTTTTCAACACCACTTGCTGAAGAGACTGTCTCATCTCCATTGCATATATTCCCTCCTTGGTCAAGGATTAATTGACCATAGGTGTATGAGTTTATTTGTGGGCTCCCTATTCTGTTCCACTGATCTATATTTTTGTTTTTGTGCCAATACCATGCCGTTTTGATTAATGTAGCTTTGTAGTATTGTCTGAGGTCTGGGAGGGTTATGCCTCTAGCTTTATTCTTTTTCCTCAGGATTGCTTTGGCAAATCTGGATCTTTTGTGGTTCTATGTAAATTTTAGGATTATTTGTTCTAGTTCTGTGAAAAGAGTAATGGGTAATTTGATAGGGATCACATTAAATCTGTAGGTTGCTTTGGGTAATGTGTCCATTTTAACAATATTAGTTCTTCCAATCCAACACCATGAGATATCTTTCCATTTCTTTGAATCATCTTCAATTTCCCTTAACAATGTTTTACAGTTCTCAATATCTAGGTCTTTCACCTCCTTGGTTACGTTTATTCTTAGGTATTTTTTTTTTATGCAATTTGAAATGGGATTGCTTTTTTACTTTCTCTTTCTGATATTTCATTGTTAGTGGAAAGAAATGCAACTTATTTCTGTATATTAATTTTTTATCCTGCTACCTTGGTGAATTATTTTATTAGTTTTTGTGTGAGTCTTTAGGGTTTTCTATAAAGGGTATCATGCTACCTGCATGTAATGACGGTTTTATCTCTTTCCTTCCAATCTGGATTTTACTTATTTATTTTTATTTTCTTTCTTTTCTTTTCTTTCTTTTCTTTCTTTTTTTTTTCTTGCCTGATTGCTGTGGCTAAGTCTTCCAATGCTATGTTGAACAGAAGTGGTAAGAGTGGGCATCCTGGTCTTGTTCCAGAATTCAGCAAGAAGGATGTCATTTCTCACTGTTGAGTATTATGTTGGCTCTGGGTTTGTCATAAATGACTTTTATTGGGTTGAGATATGGTCCCTGAATGGATGTTCGAATTTATCAAATGTTTTTTCTGCATATATTGTGATGATCATGTGGTTTATTTTTTTCTTTTGTTGATGTGGTGTATTACACTGATTAATTTGCATATGTTGAGCCATCCTTGTGACCCTGGAATCAATCCAACTTGATCATGGTGCATAATCCTTTTTATGTATTGTTGGATTCAGTGTGCTAATATTTTGTTGAGGCTTTTGCATCTATGTTTATCAGAGATATTGGCCTGTAATTTTCTCTTTATGCAGCATCTTTGTCTGGTCTTCCTATCAGGGTGATGGTGGTTTCATAGAGTGACTTTGGGAGTGTTTCTTTGTCTTCAGTCTTTTGGAATAGTCTGAGAAAGTTAGTTAGGACTTCTTTGTATGTTTGGTAGAATTCCCCAGTATAGCCATCCCATGCTGGACTTTGCAGGGAGTTTTTCCTCACACATTCTAGTTCACTTCTAGTGATTGATCTGTTCAAATGATCTGTTTCATCTTGACTCAATTTTGGCAGGCTGTGTGTTTCTAGAAACTTGTCCATTTCTTCTAGGTTGTCCAATTTGTTGGCATGTAATTGTTTGTAGTGTTTTTTCTTTCTTTCTTTTCTTTTCTTCCTTTCTTTCTTCCTTCCTTTCCTTCTTTCTTTCTTTCTTTCTTTCTTTCTTTCTTTCTTTCTTTCTTTCTTTCTTTCTTTCTTTCTTTCTTTCTTTCTTTCTTTCTTTCTTTCTTTCTTTCCTTTCTTTGTTGTTTTATTTGTTATTTTATTTGGGTCTTCTCTCTTTTCTTCTTGGTGAGCCTGGCGAGAAGTTTCACAAAAAAATTTTTTTTATCCTTTCAAATATCAGCTCTTGGTTTTAGTGAACTTTTCTAGTTTTATCTCTATTTTATTTCCTCTCTGATATTTATTACTTCCTTCCTTCTGCTGACTGGGGGTTTTGTTTTTTCTTCTTTTTCTAATTCTTTTAGGTAACAGGTTAGGTTGTTTATCTGAGAGTTTTCTTGTTTGTTGAGGAAGTCCTGTGTTGCTATTCCCTCTTAGAATGGTTTTGCTGTATCCCATAGATTTTCTAAGGTTGTGTTTTCATTGTCATTTGTCTCAAGGTATTTTCTGTTTTCCTCTTTGATTTAAGCATTGACCCACTGGTTTTTCAGTAGCATGTTGTTTAGTCTCCATGTAATCTTTTTTTCTTTCTTGTTTTTCTTTCTATGGTTGATTTCTAGTTTCATAGCACTGTGTTCTATGCATGCTTGAAAAGAATGTGTATTCTTGTTTTGGATGTAGTGTCCTGCACATATCAATTAAGTCCAGCTATGCTACTGTGTTATCTAGGATCTCTGTTACCTTATTAATTTTCCATCTAGAAGGTCTGTCCGTTGATATCAGTGGGGAGTTAAGTCTCCTACAATTATTGTATTCCTGTCCATTTCTCACTTTTTTTCTGTTAGCATTTTTTATGTATTTAGATGCTCCTATATTGGGTGCATATATGTTAACAAGCATCATATCCTCTTCTTGTATTTATCCCATTGTCATCATATAGTGTCCTTCTTTGTCTTTCATTATGGACTTTGATTTAGAGTCTATTTTGTCTGATAAGAGTATCGCTACCCTCACGTTCTTGTCACAACCATTTACATGAAATATTTTTTTTCATCCCCTTTCATCTGTATCTTTCACCCTAAAGTGAGTCTCTTGTAGGCAGCATGTTGTAAATTCTTTTTTTCTTTTTTCTTTCTTTCTTATTTTTTTTAAGAAGAATCCAATTTGCCACTCTATGTCTTTTGATCAAAGCATTTAGTCCATTGACATTGAAAGTAATTATTGATAAATATGTATTTATTACCATTTTAAACCTTTTTCCAGTTGATTTTGTAGCTCTTTGTTCCTTTCTGCTTCTGTTTTTCTTTTTGTGGTTTAATGCTTTTCTTTTGTAATATTCTTGAGTTCCTTTCTTTTTTGTTTTTTGTGAATCTATTGTATGCTTTTTGATTTGAGGTTACCCTGGTTTTTAACTATGTTAACCCATAACTGTATCTTCTTGCTTTAGACTGATAGCCACATAAGCTCAAATACATTCTAAAGGAGTACATTTTTTAACTCCCTTTCCCCACATTTTGTGATTTTGATGTGCTCGTCTACATCTTCATGTTTATTCTTTTGTTGTTAATTGTAATTATAATCACATGGACAATTTTTTGTTTGTTTTTTCACTCTATGAACTGACTTATTTAAGTGATCAATCCTTTTGTAGTTTTGCCTTTCCTATTGTGTTATTCCCTTTTCTATAGATTCTTGCTTCTTTCTACTTACAGAAGACTTTTCAATATTCTGTTCCTGTCGAGAAATCAGCTGATAGCCTTGGGGGGGTTCACTTGTAACTGACTCTTTGCTTTTCTCTTGCTGCTTTTAGGAACCTCTCTTTATCTTTAACTTTTGCCATTTTATTTATGGTGTGTCTTGGTGTGGGTCTGTTTAAGTTCATCTTATTTGGGACACTGTGCTTTTCATACGTGGATATCTGTTTCCTTCTTTAAGTTTGAGAAGTTTTCAGCTTACAACTTCTTCAAGTACATTTTCAATCCCCTTTTCACTTCCTTCTGCACTAGAACCCCTATTATGTGTAGGTTGTATGCTTTATATTATCCCGTGTTCTTGTATATTGATTTCTTTCTTTCTTTTCTTTTCATTTTTTTCACTTGTCTTTCTGTCTGCTGTTCTGATTGGGTAAATTCCCATTATTCTATCTTCAAGACCACTTATTTTTTCTTCTGCATTATTTAGTCTGCTATTCATTACTTTTAGCTCAATTTTTATCTTGGCAGTTGAGTTGTCTACCCTTTATTGTTTCCACTTTATAATTTCTACTTTCTTGTTACAGTAATCTGCATTTCTATTGATGATCTTCCTTAATTACTTTAGCATTTTTATTATCTCCTTTTTTAACTCAGGGTCTAGTAGACTAGAGAGGTCTGTTTTACTGTTTTCTTTCTTTCAGGGGATTTCTCTTGTTCTTTTAACTGTTAGCTGTTCCTCTGCTTTTCTATTTTACTTTATTTTCTCTGTCTCTATGAACTTAGGAGAAACAGTTATCTACCATAGTCTTGAAAGGCTGTTTTTATGTCAAAGTGTCCCTGTGTGAGTCTAATATTTTCAGTGCAAGGGATGTTTTTGGTAAGGATACTTACCACGTCTTTTCTTGGAGCATGCTGGCAATTCTCCTTTTGCTAGGGGTGTGCTTAGTGTTGTGGTGAACAGAGCCTGAACTAGATGTTGGACAGGGCTTCCTCTTTGCTCAGTGGCTGTCACAGGACAGGGATGGGTTCTGCTCCCCATTTGTTGGAGTAGAAGCCATTTAAATAAGTAATAATTGGCCATTTAAATATCTTTTTGGAAAATTTTCTATTCAGGTTCTTTCCCCATTTTAAAATAGCATTACTACTTTTTGCTATTAAGTTGTATGAGTTCTTAATATTTTGAATATTAATCCCTATCAGATATAGGATTTGCAAATATTTTCTCCCATTCCATATATTGCATTTTCATGTTGTGTATAGTTTCCTTTGCTGTGCCAAAGACTTTTTTGTGTGATGTAACCCTACTTGTTTTTTATTTTGTTGCCTCTCATTTTGGTGTCATATCAAAAAAAAATCATTGCTTAGACATGTCAAGGAAATTTTAGCCTATGTTTTCTTCTAGGAGTTTTATGGTTTTAGGTTTTCCATTTAAGACTTTAATTGGTTTTTAGTTTATTTCTGAATGGAGTAATATAGAGGTCTAGGCTCATTATCTTATATTTGACTATCCAATTTTACCAGCACTATATTTCTCCATTAAGTATTCTTGACTCCTTTGTCAAATCTTACTTGACAGAATTTACATGTGTTTATTGGGGACCCTAATTATGCTTCATTGGCCTATGTATATTTATGCCAATATCATACTGTGTTGATTATTATACCTTTGTACTATAGTTTGAAAACAGGAATTTTGATGCCTCCATCTTTGTTCTTCTTTTTCAGGATGGCTTTGGTTATTCAGAGACCTATGCAGTTCCATAAAAATTTAAAGATTCTTTTTACATTAATATAAACTGCCAGTGCAATCTTGATAGGAATTGCAAAGGATATATAGATGACATTGGGTAATATGAACATTTTAATAATATTAATTCTTACAATCTATAAACGCAAGTTATGTTTCCATTTATTTGTGTCTTCTTTAGTTACTTTTATCAAAGTGTAGTAGTTTTCAATATAGAGACTTACATTCTTGGTTAAATTTATTTCCAAGTGTTTTATTGTTTATGATACTAGGGTAAATGGATTAAGATTTTTTCAGATAATTTATTGATAGTGGATAGATCCACTACTGATTTTTGTATATAGCTTTTGTATTTAGCAAATGTACTGAATCCGTTCATTAGATCTAACAGTTTTTGGTGGACTCTAAGATTTTTATATATCTAAAATTATGTTATATGCAGATAGAGACAATTTTACTTCACTGCTTGCAATTCTAACCCCCATTTTCTACTGTTCAACACAAACTGCTGAATTCCATTTGCTAGTATTATATTGAAATTTTTTGCAACTATATTCATTGAGAATATTAGTCGTAGCTGTCTTTTCTTTTAGTGCCATTATATGGCTTTGATATCAATGTAATGCTGGCCTCACATTTTGTTTGAGAGTATCCTCTTCTGTTCAGATTTTTGGAAAAGTTTGCAAACAATTGGTATTAATTCTTTAAATGTTTGGTGAATTCACTGATGAAGCCTTCTGGCCCTGAGTTCTTTTGTTGTAGTTGAAAGATTTTTGATTATTGATACAATCTCCTTATTTGCTATTGGTCAGCTAGGATTTCCTCTTTCTTCCTCATTCAATCTTGGCTGGTTGTATGTTTCTGAGAATTTATCAATTTTGTATCAGTTGTCCAGTTCGTTGGCATATAGTTGATCCTAATAGTTTCTTATGATTCTCTATATTTCTGTAGTATCAGCTGTAATGTCTCCACTTTTATTTATTACTTTGTTGACTTAGGTCCTCTCTTTTTTCTTTGGTAAGTCTAGGTAAAGTTTTGCCAATTTTATTTATCTTTTCAAAGAACCGATTCTTAGTTTTGTTAATCTTTTCTATTATATTTCTGTTTTTAAAGTTCTGCTCTAGTCTTTATTATTTCTTTTTCTGCTACTTTGCCCTCAGTTTGTTCTTCTTTTTCTAGTTCCTTTAGGTATCATGTTAGGTTGTTTATTTAAGAAACTTCTATTTTCTTGATATATGCCTTTTTAGCTATAAGCATTTCTCTTAGAACTGTTTTTGCTGCATTCCATAAATTTTTATATATTGTTTCTATTTTTGTTTGTCTCAAGGTACTTTTTATTTCTGTAACTTTTTTCTTTGATCCATTGGTTTTTCAGGAGAATGTTTAATATTCCGTATTTCTAAGCTTTCCAGTTTTCCTTCTTTTATTGATTTGTAGTTTTATATCATTATGGTCAGAGAAGCTACTTGGCATGATTTCAGTTCTTGAATATGCTAAAACTTGTGTTGTGCCCTAACATATGATCTATCCTGGAAATGTTATGAGCTTGATAAAAATGTGTATTCTGCTGCTGTTGGATAGAATTTTCTGCACATATCTGTTATGTTCATTCGATCCATAGAGTTGTTGAAATCTGCTACTCTTTTTTTTTTTTTTTAATTATTTATTTATTTATGGCTGTGTTAGGTCTTCATTTCTGTGCGAGGGCTTTCTCTAGTTGTGGCAAGCGGGGGCCACTCTTCATCGCGGTGTGTGGGCCTCTCACTATCGCGGCCTCTCTTGTTGCGGAGCACAGGCTCCAGACGCGCAGGCTCAGTAATTGCGGCTCATGGGCCCTGCTGCTCTGTGGCATGTGGGATCTTCCCAGACCAGGGCTCGAACCTGTGTCCCCTGCATTGGCAGGCAGATTATCAACCACTGCACCACCAGGGAAGCCCTCTGCTACTCCTTTATGATTCTCTGTCTGGATAGTGTATACATTGTTGAAAGTCAAGTATTAACCTTACTTACTATTATTATATTGCTGTTTGTTTCTCCTCTTAGTTCTGTCTGCATTTGCTTCATATATTTAGGCATTCCTAGGATGAGTGCATAAATATTTTCAATTGTTTCATGTTTTTGATTAATTGACCCCTTAATATTATATATAAGCCTTCTTTGTCTCTCTGTTCCATTTTTAGTTTAACATCTATTTCATAATGTAAGTATGTTATATTAAAATATAATAAAATATGTTATTTTATGATATAAGTGTGTTACTCCTGTTTAGGTTTCATTGTTGTTAAAATTTGCTTGCATACTTTTGGAACGTGGCTTTTAATCCACTCAGCCATTGCAGGTCTTCAGAGATTTTAATTCATTTTTGATTAAAGTAATTACTGATAGGCAAGTTGCATAGTGGTAGGTACTATTTGCCATTTTGTTAATTGTTTTCTGACTCTTTTGTAGATCCAGTCCTTGCTTTTTATTCTGTTGTCTTCATTTGTGATTTGGTGACTTTTTGTGTCATTATGCTCTTTACCATGTTTTTTTGTGTAACTCTAATGGGGTTTTTCATAGTGCTTACCACAGGGCTTAAAATAAAAAAATCTTAAATTTTCTAAAGAGTATTTCTAAACTTTACACTTTTATGTCTGTTTCCCTTTACATTTTAGATTAATGATGTTACAATTTACATAATTTTTATATTGTGTATCCAATAACAGAGTATTGTAGTTATGGTGATTTTTAATGTGTGATTTTTTTTCTTTCAGGTAAACCTGTTAGAGAATTACACACCACCATTATTATGTTAGAAAATCCAATTTTGACTCTATGTTTACTATTACCAGTGAGTTTTACATTACCTTCAGATTTTTTTTACAATTTTAATTAGTATACTCTTACACTGACTAAAAGAACTCTCTAAGGCAGGTCTAGTGATAATGAATTTCCTCAGCTTTTGATAATTTGGGAAAGCCTTTATCTCTCCTTTATGTTTGAAGAGTAGCTTTGCCAGGTATAGTATTCTTGGTTGACAGTTGTTTTTTTTTTTTTCCCTCTTAATATTTAAATATATTATCCCATTTTCTCCTGGCCAGAAAAGTTTCTATTGAGATATCCACTGATAGTGTTGGGCAAGTTCCCTTGTATGTACCATTACCATGGTGCTTTTGTCTTTTGCTTTTAAAATTATTTCTTTGTCTTTGACTTTTGACATTTTAATTATATTACATTTTTATATAGCCCTATTCATGTTTAACCTACCTGGAATCCTTTGGGACTCATAGATCTGAATGTCCACTTTTCTCCCCACACTGAGAAGTTTCCGATAATTACTGCTTTAAATATATTTTCTCTCTCTCTCTTTCTCTTCTGTCTGTGGAATCCCCCAAATAGAGATACTGTTTCTTTTGATTTGGTTCCATAACTCCCATACGTTTTATTCATTTTTTTAATTCCTTTTCCCCCCCTTTTTGCTCCTCTGGCTGGATAAATTTAAATGTCCTGTCTTCCAGATCGTTGATTCTTTCTTTTGCAAAACTAATTTTACTATTGTAGACGTCTATTGAATTCTTCGGTTCAGTCATCTTATTCTTTAGCTCTAGGATTCTGTTTGGTTTTTAAATATTTTCTCGTAAGTTATTGTCCTCATTTTTTCATGCATTATTTTCCTAATTTTATTTAGTTGTGTATCAACTAAATAGACAACTATTTAGTTTTATTGTAGTTCACTAAACTTCCTTAAGTGAATTATTCTGAATTCTTTGTCTGAAAGTTCATAGATCTCCATTTCTTTATGATCAGTTACTGGAGTTTATTAGTTTCTTCTGATGACATAACTTACCTAGAGTTTTTTTTTTTTTTTTTTTTTTTGTGATCCTTGATTCCTTATATTGATATCTGCACATTTGAGTAATGAGGCTCCTCTTCTATACTTTACAGGTTATTTTTGGCAGACATAGTTCTTCACCAGTTAGCTAAGTTTGGGTTTCTGGGAGTCTCTGCTTGGGTATGTGCCACCTGTTATTATGGTCTATGGGGCATGACAACTCTTTCAGCTCTGCTAACAAAGATCAGCATTGTGCAACTGGCTGAGAAGAGTTGGATAGGACTGCTGGTAGTCTCCCTACCCAAGTGAGGTTGTTAGGATAGGCCACATATTTTCCTGGATTCTCTGATCAGGCTTACTAGATAGTTAGGACTGAGTACTCTATTCAGTAGTTGATGGGGTATGAATTAGCTTCCATACTCTAGTAGGGCAGCAAGATGGTTCCCAGGACCTGTACAGCTTGTTGTATGGGGACCAGCGTGTATGGCCAGAATGTGAACTAAATTCCCTCATTGGATGAGGCCATAAGTTTTGCAGGTGGGGAAGCTGCAGGCTCTGTTCCCGTTTTGAGTGCCACTGCCTGAAGGGCTGTTGAATGGGCTATGCAGATTCCCAAGTAAGGTTTCCTGGCTGGACATGTTTAAGGCTATGTTCAGTGAAAAGCATGGATACAAATGAGATTCCTTACCTAGGTACAGCAGGAGAAGCAGCTCTAATGCCAGTAAATTCATTTGTGTATTGCCTTAAATCAAGCAGACTTTCACCCCAAGTTCCTTAACTGAACAGAGACACTGGCTTTGCTCTGCAAACTGTTGGCTCCACCCACCCACCCCTTGGCTCAAGAGCCACTGAGCTACAGCAGGAGTTGTCTTCAGCCCTTCTGGTCATATGGTGTGGGAAAGCATTCTCCACAGCGGGTGGGCAATGTCTTGTCTCACTTGCCTGTGTGGGAGGTGGAGAGTCTACTTCAGACAACTCTCAATTTTTCCAACAGACTTTCTAGCTGGGAGGGGCCAGGAGCTACACTCAGCCTTGGCTATGAATTAACCTCACTGATTGTGTATAGCACAGAAATGCTCCAGGACCAGTACAGGCTTTGCTCTGTAGTCTAATAGGTACGCCCTGTCAAGTCTAGGCATGAGTGCTGCTGAGCCATATGGCTTCCAGGAGTTGTTGGCAGCCCTTCTGGTCAGATGGTGAGAGAAGACACTGTCCACAGCAGGGGGGGATGTGATTCAGTTTCCTGCTTTGGTAAGGGAAAACTGGGCTCTAAGACTGGCATTCTTTGAGGATCCAAAGCAGGCACATCTGCATCCCAACTCACCGTGTTCCCTGTCAGAGTGCTTATTTAACCTGGTCTGTAAATAAGCAAAGCTGCTGGTTAGGATTATATTATATTTGGGCTTTGCAGATATGGACTCAGTCTGCCAAGATCTCTTTGCTGGTCGTTGCAAGCCCCTCCTCCCTACTTTGTCACAGTCAGATTTCCAGTGGTTGAGCCATGCAAATTTCCCTGCAATCCTCATGGTGCAAGATCAGAGTAGGAGTTCCTGCAAAGCAACTTACAATGCTGGGGAGAGGGGTTTGTCACCCTAGGTTCTCTTTCCTCACTGAAGAAACCAGGGGTCCAGGGGAGACCTCTCCTTGTGGTGCCACACTGAGCTGGAGGAAGGGCAATGCAGTTAACATGTAGTCATTTCTCTTACCTTCTAATGCAAGTCTGTCTTGGCCTTTGTGAGGAATGGGGTGCTTCAGTATCACCCCAATATTTAGGATTCTCTCAGTGGTGTCTCGTATTGAATAGCTACTTGTTGTTGTTCTTCTTGAGAGAGGGAGTGAAACAAACTTTGTCACCATATTGGTGATGTCAGAATCTTCTGAAGGTTTTTGATATTAATTCAATCTTTTTACTTACTGTACTCTATCTCTAATTCATAGGTCTAAGATTTCTTATTCCTTTCTTCATCAGTTTTTGTAGTTTCTGTGTTTCTAGAAGTATGTCCATTTTATCCCATTTATATAATTCATAGGAGTATAACTGCTCATGGTAGTCTCTTGTAAATTTTTTTATTTCTGCATGGTAGATGGTAATGCCCCCAACCTTTATTTCTGATTTTTGTAATTTGAGTCTTCTCTTTCTTTTCCTTAGTCAGCCCAGATAAAAGTTTTTGTACTCTTTTAATGGTTTGAAAGAACCAACTTTTGAGTCATGGATTTTTTTTTCCCCCCCTGATTCCTAGTTTCATTCCATTGTAGTCATGGAATATGCTTTCTATGATTTCAAACTTTAAAACATCACTGGGTCTTTTGGGGAGACTTACATATGAGTTCGTCTATGATGTGAATGTTCCATGTGTACTAGAGTAGTATGTGTATTCTGCTGTTGTTACATACTGACGTATTGGTATGTGTGTGTATATATGATATATGTATACATAATTATCTGTTAAGTCTAGTTTGTGTGTTGTGTTGTTCAAGTCCCCTGTCTGCTTTTAGATATCTCTAGTTCTATCCATAATAGAAAATGGAGTATTGAAGCCCTCAACTATGATTATAGAACATCCCCCTTTTTGTCACTATTTGCATCATAGATTCAGGTGCATATATGTTTATCATTGTTAACTCCTGTTAATGGCTTGACTCTTTTATCAATACAAATATTCTTTTCTCTTGTAAGCATCTTTAACCAAATTCTATTTTCTCTGATATCAATAGAACAACCCCAGCTCACTTTTGCTTTCCATTTGCATTGTATCTTTGCATCATAATGGAGAATACCTTTTGCATTTAGAGTGAATTTCTTGATGACAATGCATAACTGAATCATGTTTTCTTTGTCTTTTCTTTTCTCTTTTAAAAATACATTCTGCCATTATCTGCCTTTTGATTGGTGCCAACTATAAATTGTCACTTGCCTTCTGGCACTACAAGGATTAGGTCACTGGCCACTGCAGTTGCTGACCTACAACACCCCCTGAAAGGAGTTCAGGGTAGAGATCAGGAATGAGGCACTCTGTGCTCTGGGAGAAACTGGCAGAACAGGCCTTCAGAGAGTTAAATATTTTCAGGAGAATATTTTTATGAACCCAAGTTCTTGCATCTCCTTATATCTAGAAAAGAACTAAAATTATTTTTATGTTGAAACTTTATTACAAAATTATAAAGCAGAGCTCTGAAACAAAACAAAACAAAAAAAGCAGATTTGAGTTTGCTCTAACACGCAAGAAAGTCTGAGAAATTCTTAATGTAAGTCACTTGAAATAACACATTCACATCCAAAGCCAAGCAGAAAACCACTGCTTCCACCCAAAACTTTCCCTTTGGTCATGAACTAAACTTAACGATGGCACAAAGTCAGGCCTCAAGAGAAGAAGCAGAGATGCTCCATGTACCATCTCTTGTGCAGAGGCTGGAATTTCCCAGCAGTTTGAAGGCCAGATGTTTTCTTGACTCTCAAGGTCAGGTCAGGAGACTGATAGCTTTCAACCCCTTCACTTAAAGAAGCAACTGTTAATGACTTCAGGTTTTTTCAACAGCATTTGTGTTTCATTTCTCACCAAAAATAAGTTTACCTGTTCAAATTCTGCCCTAAGGAGGATCACTATTGGTTTGGTAAGCTAGCAAATTTTTGGTCTGAAGAAACAATGAATTTTAGGTAATGTAGCAAGAGACTTTAGCAAAGGTCAGTTAAAGCACAGAAACGAATCCAGATGTGATGGGGAAGAAGAGAGCCATTTCTACCAGGGTAAAAATGGCTGATGGGTGAAACAGAGGCACACAGGGGGATTGACAGGCTACAGGAGGAAGCGTGAAACTGTCTAAGTTCTCAGAGGAAGGGAGGAAGATATGGTCCAAATTCTGGAAAGTCCTCTCTCCATCAGTTACCATCAGCACCCCAAGATCATTGAAACAGGGACTTGCTTGTGAGATCTGTACCAGTTCCCACGGGCCTCCAGCTCTGCCAGCCACAAAGTGTATCTCTGAAGCAAGACTGGTATGCCCAGAGGTGAAACAGCATCTTTGCTTGCCCTGGTCTTGGGAACACTGCAAATTTTCTTGTTAGTCTGCCCCTCTGCAAGCTGGCCAACTATGGACTCAGACACCTAGAGCTATGTCCCTATAAGGCACTCAAGAAGCTGGTACAAGCCCTCGGGATAGAAGACGTGTGCGGCTCAGATCGCATACTGCCAGCAGATGGGACACTTTTCACGTGCTTGCCACACTTGGTGCAGGTGACCATGTGGCTGCACTCCAGCAGAACACAGTTGATGGGTGAGTCCATGTAGATATGACACAGGTTGTCCTCCAGGCTGGATGGCACTGCTCCCCTGTTTTGGTCTTCAGCATCACACACCAGGTGCTGGAGTCCCTTCTGATCCTTGCCCAGCTGTATCACGCGCTCCATCAGCTCTCACTTCTCACAGCAGCCCTGTATGAGCCAGTACCTCTTTGAGCTGCCACACAGTTAGACCTTCAATGTCCTCCAGGTTAGTCAAGTGATACCGAGAGGTCTTCTGGCCTCGGATGAAGCTGTTCTCTGCATCAACAGTCTGGGTCTCATCCGCAGCAGGCGCTCTGGCTGTGCTCTCCAGGTTCCTCGTGGTCCTGGAGACACATGTCCATTCCCCTGCTGCCGATCCCCAGCCTGGGCTGGCGTGAAGAAGGGAGGCTGGGTAAGGTAGGAGGTACTGTGGTGGTGTGACTCTGGGTCAGGAAGTCCCACTGCTTGGGGAAGTCTGGGGACAAGGTCGGGGTGTGAGTCCAGACCTCCTGGGAGCTTACAGGCTGCTGGCCAAGAACACCAGTTCCTCCTTCTCCTGGCACATTTCAGTAGAGATGTCATGGAAGCTGAGGTAGTCCCTCAGCTCCTTTACCTTCATCTTCATGAGCTCCTCTCACTGAAAGGCTGTGGCTCAGAAGCATTGACAGGAGAAGGCAGGGCCGTTCCCCACTTGGCTGGAACAGGTCAAGCAGAAATTTTTCTTGCAGTCCAAACAGGTCTGCTTCTTGGCCATGCCTATGTAGTGGGCCCCACAGGCCTTGCAGCTTGGTTCTGAGCCCATGGGGGAAGGGAAGGAGCTGTACCCAGGGTTGGAATAGGCCTGTGTCATGGCTCTCTGGGGCGGTGGGTTTTCCTCAGGCTGTCCATTCAGGCAGAACCAGTTGCATCAGGTTTCCCACATGATAAAATCTGCCCCTGGCCGCCTGCCCAGCCCATACCTGGCAGAGGATGGCAGTGTCCTGATCCAGGCCATGGACGACTCAGGTAGGGGCGCTGCAGGCTCCACTGGGTCAGCATCTCCAAGGGTGAGGCGGTGGGGGGGATTGTCACGACATCCTCACAAGTGGGCCCAGGAAGTTGGCCAGCACTAAAATTATTAAGAGTGACGTCTGCTCCTTGGGAGTAGCAGCAAGCTTCTGCCAAAATCTGTACTTACTACACATACCCTCCTTCACTAAAATCAAAGAGAATACTGATCTTCCCCTCTATTTCTTTGAAGCAGTTTCTCAGAGGTTTCTCCTCATTTTGCGCCAAATAAAACTTAACTCACAACTCTCATGTGCATTTTTTTTAGTCAACATTGGAGAGTTCAGTTCATGTAAATTTAAAGTAAATACTGATAAGTAATTTACTGGTATGTCTTATACCTTTTTAGTTTCTCAATTCCTCCAAAACTAGTGTCTTGTCTTATGTGATTAAATGATGTTTTTCCTAGTATGCCTTTTTGATTTCCACTCTTACCTTCCTGCATATCTAATTTTTTCTTTGATAATTACCCGGGTGATTATAATCAACATCCTAAATTTATAACAATTGTACTTGAGTTAATACCATTTAGAAAGAAAAGTATTGCCTCCAGCAGCCAGGCACAGGGAACAATAGATGGGAAAACTAATCACAGCCCTCCAAACCTGGGAAGTAAGAGGTTGGAAAAGGAAAGTCAGGAATCCGGAGTGGGGGGAGGGAGAGGAGATTTTAAAGTTGGGGAATTGGAAGGCCATATGGGACTCATATGCATGAACACATGCTCAGAAAGTAACTAAGAGGACCCTAAGCTCTGACTTCTGGAATAGGAAATGGAATGACATACTTAAGATTATTTAAATATCAAAGTCATCTTGAAAAAATTAACAAACATTGTCAACCCAGAACTCTGTATTCAGGAATATATTTTTAAGAATGAAAGAAATTAAGACAATTAATTTAGACAAGACAAGAAATTAAAACTGAAGAAATCCATCAATAGTAGACCTGACCTACAGGAAATGCTGAGAGGGCGTAGTCCAGGCTGACATGAAAGAACATGAGATAGCAGTTGAAAGCATACAAAGAAATGAAGAGTCATTGTGAAGGTCACTACATAGGTTAAATATAAAAGCCAGTAATACTGCATTTTTTGTTAACACAAAAGATACACGCATAAAACGATTCTTGTAAATCTTTGCTAATTGGTAATGTATAAGCGTGTTATTTGTGCCAATCACAACTTAAGTGGCAGTACAGAACTATAAGGGAGCATAGTGTTGGTATAGTATTAAACTAAGGTTTTCTGTTTCTTCTGGTTCAGTCCTGGAAGGTTGTACCTTTCCAAGAATTTGTCCGTTCTTCCTGGTTATCCATTTTATTGGCATATAGTTCTTGTAGCAGTCCCTTATGATCCTTTGTGTTTCTGGGGTGTGAGTTGTAAATTATCCTTTTCATTTCTAACTTTATTGATTTGAGTCCTCTCCCTTTTTTTCTTGATAGGTCTGGCTGAAGTTTTATCAATTTTGTTTTTCTTGAAGAACCAGCTTTAATTTCATTGATCTTTTCTGTTGTTTTCTTTGTTTCTATTTCATTTATTTCTGCTCTGATATTTATGATTTCTTTCTTCCTACAAACTTTGGGTTTTGTTTGTTCTTTCTGTAGTTGCTTTAGGTGTAAGGTTAGGTTGTTTACTAGAGATTTTTCTTGTTTCTTGAGGTAAGATTTTATTGCTATAAACTTCCCTCTTAGAACTTCTTTTGCTGCATCCCTAGGTTTTGGGTCGTCGTGTTTTTGTTGCCATTTGCTTCTAGGTATTTTTTTATTTCCTCTTTGATTTCTTCAGTTATCTCTTGGTTATATAGTAGCATATTGTTTAGCCTCCATGTGTTTGTGTTTTTTACAGTTATTTTCCCTGTAACTGGTATCAAATCTCATAGCATTGTAGTCAGAAAAGATGCTTGATATGATTTCAATTTTCATACATTTACCAAGGCTTGATTTGTGATCAAAGATGTAACATATCCTGGAAGATGTTCCATGTGCACTTGACAAGAAAGTGTATTCTGCTGTTTTTGGATGGACTGTCCTATAAATATCAATTAAGTCTATCTGGTTTAATGTATCACTTAAGCTGTGTTTCCTTATTAATTTTCTGTCTGGATGATCTGTCCATTGGTGTAAGTGGGGTGTTAAAGTCCCCTGGTATTATTGTGTTACTGTCAATTTCCCTTTTTATGGCTGTTAGCATTTGCCTTATGTATTGAGGAGCTCATATGTCGAGTGCATAAATACTTATAATTGTTATATAGTCTTCTTGGATTGATCCCTTGATCATTATGTAGTGTCCTTCCTTATTTCTTATAACAGTCTTTATTTTAAAGTTTATTTTTTCTGATATGAGTATTGCTACTCCAGCTTTCTTTTGATTTGCATTTTCATGGAATATATTTTTCCATGCCCTCACTTTCAGTCTGTGTGTGTCCCTAGGTCTGAAGTTGGTCTCTTTTAGCCTGCATATCTATGGATCTCGTTTTTTGATCCATTCAGCCAGTCTGTGTCTTTTGGTTGGAGCATTTAATCCATTTACATTTAAGGTAGTTATTGATATATATATGTTCCTATTGCCATTTTCTTAATTGTTTTGGGTTTGTTTTTGAAGGTCTTTTTCTTCCCTTTTGTTTCCCACCTAGAGACATTCCTTTAGCATTGGTTGTAAACCCGGTTTGGTGGTGCTGAATTCTCTTATCTTTTGCTTGTCTGTAATGCTTTTGATTTCTCTGTCAAATCTGAATGAGATTCTTGCTGGGTAGAATAATCTTGGTTGTAGGTTTTTCCCTTTCATCACTTTAAATATATTCGGACACTCTCTTCTGGCCTGCAGAGTTTCTGCTGGAAAATTAGCTAATAAGTTGTGGGGATTCCCTTGTATTTTTTTTGTTGTTTTTCCCTTGCTGCTTTTAATATTTTTTCTTTGAATTTAATTTTTGTTAGTTTGATTATGAGTCTCAGAGTGTTTCTCCTTGGGTTTATCCTGTATGGGACTCTCTGCATTTCCTGGACTTGGGTGGCTATTTACTTTCCATATTAGAGAAATTTTCTACTATAATCTCTTCAAATATATTCTCAGACCCATTCTTTTCTTTTCTTCTGGGATCCCTGTAATTCAAATATGGTGCATTTAATGTTGTCTCTGAGGCCTCTGAGACTGTCCTCATTTCTTTACATTCTTTCTTCTTTATTCTGCTCTGCAGCAGTTATTTCCACCATTCTATCTTCCAGCTCACTTATCCGTTCTTCTGCCTCAGTTATTCTGCTATTGATTCCTTCTAGTGTGTTTTTCAATTCAGTTATTGCATTGTTTATCTCTGTTTGTTTGTTCTTTAGTTCTTCTAGGTCCTTGTTAAACATTTCTTGTACTTTCTCGATCCATGCCTCCATTCTCCTTCTGAGATTTTGCATCATCTTTACTATCATTACTCTGAATTCTTTTCAGGTGGATTGCCTATTTCCTCTTGATTTTTTTGGTCTTGTAGGTTTTTACCTTGCTCCTTTGTTTGTAACATATTTCTCTGTCACCTCATTTTTGTTGTTGTGTGGGGCTGTGTTCCTGTCTTGCTGGTTGTTTGGCCTGAGACATCCAGTACTGGAGTTTGCAGGCAGTTGGGTGCAGTTGGGTCTTAGTGCCAAGATGAGGATCTCTGGGAGAGCTCACACTGATAAATATTCCCTGGGGCCTGAAGTTCTCTGTTAGTCCAGTAGCTTGGACTCAGGGCTCCCACCACAGGAGATCAGGCCCGACCTCTGGCCTGAGGACCAAGACCCTGCAAGCCACATGGCATGGCAACAAAAAAAACAAAACAAAGAAACAAAACCAAAAAACAGACAGCAAACAAAAAGGAGCAGAATGATAGAAAAGAATAAAAAATAATATAAAACTAGAAAAATTAAAATATGACAAGAAAAGAAAACATAACAACAGCAAAAAATTACTTTTAATTAAAAAAAATAGAAATTTCTTGGTGCTTCTGCTATCAGTGTCCTTCTCCCCACAGTGAGTTACATCCAACCCCTGCCTGCCCCGGAGGGCCTCCAAGACCTCTAGGTAGGTCTCTGCACCCACTGTGTCAGCTTGAACTCTGTGCATGTTCCTCTCACCAGCATTTGCTCCTGAATCTGGCCCAGAACACACATGCCTGCACAAGCCCGGCTGGGGTGAACACGTCAGTGGGCATGTCTATCAGAACTGGTGCAACTGGAGGAGGCTTTGGAGGGGAGCAGTGCTCAGCCTGACTGGACCATCGTGGCCAGAGGAGGCCTTCATGGGGGTGGGGCTTAGGCCAGGACCTGTGTGGCTGCAGGAGGCTTTGTCAGGGGTGGCGGGTGGGCCACTGAGACCCTCGTGGCCCTCAGAGACCTTGGCAGGAGGGAGGCCCAGGCCCAGGACCTGCTCAGCTAGTGGAGATCCTGTTGGGGTGGTGTGCAGGTCACCGGGACCTGCGTATCCCATGGACGGGGGCGGTGCTTAGGCCTGCCAGGGCCCATGGGGCCAGAGGAGGCCTTATCAGGGGCAGCAGGTGGGCCACCAGGAGTCATGCAGCCCACGGAGGCCTGGGGGGTGGTACTCAGGTTCACTGAGACCCATGTGGCTGGAGGAGGCCCCGGCGGGGGTGGGACTCAAGTCCGGGACTCTCACAGACAGAGGAGTCTTTAGTGGGGACGGGGCTTAGACCTGGGACCCTAGCAGGCTCATGGGGCTTGAGGGGTGGGTGAGCCTTCTCATTGTGCACCCCCACCACTGCCAAAGGAGGCCTGACTGGTGGGCAGGGACTGGTGTTGCAATGGCAGCCCTGCCCTTTGCACACCACTCAACAATGGCACCCCACTTCCCTGGTGGTCTGGTCCTCATCCACCAAAATTCCTGGCCATGGAGCCCTCCCCGCCCACCGCCCACAGCTCTCCCCTCCCCGGGTCCACCTTCCAAACCCCACTGGCTGGCACCCAGTCCTCCTCCCCACCAAAAGACACACAACCCAGGCTGGGGTGCCCAGGGCTGCCACACGGACCATGTGCACAGGCCCTACTCCATCCTGCTCTGCCACAGAACAAACTAATGGTGACCCGTGGGGAGAGGAGAGGGGCAATTAAGGGTAGGGGCATTAAGAGGTACAAATTATTATGTATAAAATAAGCTACAAGGATATATTGTACAACATGGGGAATATATTTTATGATGACTATAAATGGAGTATAAACTTTAAAAATTATGAATCACTATACTGTACACCTGTAACCTACGTATTATTGCACACCAGCTATACCTCAATTAAAAAATAAAAAAATAAAGATTTCAAAGTAATGGCTTTCTTGAGAAAGATACTCTGGGTTGTAGAAAGTACAAGTACATCCCAAAGGGACAGAGGAATGCTTCAGAATTGTAAATAAACCCTTTCAATAAATACTCTAAGAAACAGAGGCTGAGGGCCAATCTCAGGTGTTGGCTAGAACAAATAGTAAGTTCTTTCGATAGCCTTGAGCTTTTCCAGATAGGAACTTAAAAAGGGGCTAAATTTTCCCAGGGATTAGCCTCAGACTAATAGAAGCCATATTAAAGATTGATCAAGTCTCTTAGTGCAGGGCTTTAAATAGAATGTTCATGAGGACAGATTTTACAGTTCTTATCTCTAAATAAATGTCTCCCCTCCCCTCTGTTCTCCAGACCTGCCTATGGTGTGCCATACTTTGCTTGTCCCAAATTGCAATTCTCTGCTATTCTGTTTATTCTGAATAAACCCATTTTGCTGGTAAAATAACTGGCTTTGTTTTTACGGTCAACATTGTATGATGATCAGAAGTGGGATCCCAAGAAGAAAAACCCTGAGGAATTAGAGGCCTCCAGTCCTTTGTGCTCTCTGCTTCCATGAGTCATCTTTTTCCTTTCAGTTCACTGTCTCCTCTTGGATTTGAGCTCCCTCCTCTTGCTTGAGCTTTCTGACTTTATCCAGGATCTATTTGAAGGCTTTTTCCTTTCTGGAGAGTACCCATTTCTTTCTTTGAAGCGCTTTTTGTATAATGGAATCCCAAACTGCTGAATTGGGTCTCTGTTGGGTCCTCCTTCTGGGAACCTGGTAGCTTTCTTTAAAAGCAAGGGTCTCTCCTCATGTACAATTTTAACTATTTGGATCAACTCAACCAAAAGGAATTTAGAACTCCAGTGACCATTAAGGAAACATTTTGATCTCCCCAAACTTGCTTTTCTTAGAACCAAATTAGAAGACTGCAGCTCTAAAATAAAACAAGCTGAACGGGATGGCTATTTCAATGGGTGTCTTGAGGCTTCCAAGCATATTCAGAAATCTAAAATTGCCTCTTTATAAAATATTATTTCTAAATCAACCAAGTTGAATAAAATACTGAAAGAAGACCAAAAAAAAAAAAAAAAAAAAAAAAAACCCTTCCGAGGCTGCTTTATATTCTCTCCTGTCCTCTTGGGCTCCATAACTTTCCTTTTTTTCCCAAGTCACTCCCTACCCATTATAAAACCTGCTCCTTTAAAATTAGACCCTCTAAGGATCCTAATGCTAAGTTCCTAATTTCCTATGTTCCCTACAGTAAGGGAACAAACTACAAACCATGGACAAAGATTTTCCTAGAGTTACTGAAGGTCCTCATAGATTTGCCAAGAAATTTAATATAGTGATCAAGATACACCAACCAGGTTTCTGGGATTTAGACCAGATAGGTCACATGCTTAGCGGCAAAGGCCAAGCCCAACACTGTTTGAAAACAGCTAATTTGGATAATCCTGAAAAGATCTCTAGAATTGCAAATGAAACTAACCCCCTGCTTTCTTAAATGACTAGCCTTGAGCAATCACTAATTGACTTCACCTCGCAATCCCAGGTCTTTCTCAAAAGCTATTAATTAAAGTAAATTCAAGCTTGTACTCAGGAACCCAGTGAGCTCTTTCGTGATGACTATAATGGCTCCAAATTTTTTTAAGGAAAATCCTGGCCTTCCTATGGATGTTGAATCGACACAGGTAGCATTCAACTCCATGTGGTCTGAACTGGGCTTTTTCTCTTCTAACTAAAAGAACAAGGATGGAATGGGAGACAATGTTCACTCCAGATTTAGCTAATATAGCAAATCAGCTCACCCTCAACCTAGAGGATTCAACCAAAAGGAAGACTACTAAAATCCTCAATTTTCAACTCCAACAAATGGAGGTCCCGAAACAAAATCAAACCCCTCCTTGTCTCTGATATTGCTGCAAAAAGCCAGGACACTGGAAGAAAAACTGTTACAAACTTAAGCGTCCAGGTGCTTTTACCCTTTTACTAGCCATTCCAAATGCCCCCCTAACTCTCAATTCCAGGACTCCAAGAAACTATAGGGACTTTTCAAATTATTATACAGCACCCTGCCTTGGCGTACTAAAATGGTTTAAAGAGTGGGATCTCTAATAAGCCTCAACAGGTTTTGCCTCTGAACCTATTCCCTTTTGTTTAGGCCCTTTGAGAGATACGCACCCTTTTCTCCTTAATTCCTCTACCTCTATCCATTTATTGTGACAAGATTTTTTTTTTAGAGAAATATCATGCTGGAATTTCTGTCTCCCTAAAAGGGCAAACAATTCTAGAATTTGAGAGCAGCAGCCAAAATAGCCAACAAGGTGAATCAAATGATCCTTCATCTTTTATTTGCTCCATCTTTAATGTCAGTACGGTTAATTTTAAGGATACTAACCGTTTGCCCTATTGGATCAGCTGCAAGTCATCAAGCCCATAACAAAAAACTTTAAGACTCAGGGCCTTATAATCCTCTGCATTGGTCCCTGCAAACTCCTATTTTGCCTATAAGTACCCACACTTGCTCAGTCTTGCATTTTAGTCAAGGGCAGACAGTAAGTATGCATTTGGAGTAGATCACCAAAGAGCGAGACTTCTTCACTTCCAACGGGGACACAATTTAAAAGGGTCTTTATGTCCAGGAATTATTTGGTGCCATACTTCTGCCAGCTGCTTTGGCTATTTTCAAGTTCCCTGGGCATTCCAAAATTGATTCCATGGACACTAAAGGAGACCACTTCACTGATATTTCTGAAAATCAATAACCAAAAGGTACAGAAAGATGTTCCCCCAATTGATAATCTAGAAAAACTGACTAGAGATGTCCAAAATTGGCCATAGGGGGAAAAAAAGTGATATTGGAAATCTAATAATTGTTGATTCAATAAAAGAAAGAACTCTGAGTTGGGCCAAAAAATAATCCAATCCTGTCAGAGACTCTAAAATTCCTATTACCAGCTATTGTACACACAATAGAATCACTGATCTACTGATAAAATGATAACATGAATGAACCAATACTAGTGGGGAAATATTAACAAGGCTGCAAAGAATGTCTACTTTGCTTGCCCCAGCTACACAAAATATAATTCAGGAAAACCTATCCACACTGCTCCTGGACATTTTAAATTGCCCAATGGACTACTGAGTTTTGGCAGATGGATTTTATTCAGCTTCCTCTGTCTCATGGATATAAATATACCTTGGTAATAGTTTGTACGTTTTCTCACTGCACTGAAGCCTTCCCTTGTAGACAAGGTACAGCTACTTCTGTGGCTAAAATCCTACTAGAAAAGATCATGCCTATCTGGGACCTCCCTGCCCCCTGCCAAAACTGCATTGTGGCCAAGGAATTTTCATCACCATCAAGGGCATTGATGAGACTGGCCAGTTTTACAACACTTTCACTGTGCTAACCATCCTTAATCCTCTATCTAAATAACTTAGTACCAACATCACTAAGACTCAACTGGCAAAATCTATAACGACCCTTCATGTACCCTGGCCAAAAACACTGCCATTACTCCTTCTCTACCCCTTTTGGAGCCCATAAACTGTCACCCTTTGGTCCACAACTAATAAAAGGAGATATACTTCAACATTGCAAAGGCCTAATTGCTTCCATTGAGAATAACCATGCTTTAGTAGAGCAATCTCTCTACAGCACACTCCTGGGAGATGAAGACCTTAAACACACCTTGCAGCCCATAGATTTCATCTATTAGGAAAGACACCTCCAGAAAAACTCCCTTTAACCCCATTGGAAAGACCCATATCAGGCACTTGTAACCAACCCATGTGCCACCAAACTCCAAAAAAATAGACTCTAGGATCCATGTATCACATGAAAAGAGAGCACCAAACCCTGACTGAACCTGCACACCAACTGATTACCTGAAAAAGATCTCCAGGAATTGAAGCAGATGACAGGCAAAGGAGACAGCTTCCCCAAGATGATTGGACCAGGCCGGTATTCCTTTTTCTTCCAGTTGCTTCTTACCTTATTTCCAAAAGGGAGAAACCTTTTTGACTGTTGCATCTGTTATGAGAAACTCTGATCTGTTCATGATGTTGCAGTTCCCTTGGTCCTACCTATAACCAATTTCTCTTTGACCCCAAATGCCACTGTCGATTATACCCACAAGCTTATTGTTATTACCCAGTGGGTCAGGCTGTTACAGCCAGGTGTCAACTTTTCTTCAACCATAACTGTATGAGTTCATCTAAAACACCTCCACCTTTGCCAGCTGTCACCTGCAATCAATGGTCCTTTGACCTCTTTAGCTGATTGCCTTCAGATTCGGGCTCCTGGCTTAAGACTATTATATAAATTGGGGTCATTATTCTGCTCCTCATATTATTCTGTATAATCATTTTTAAATGACTGCTGTTAACCCAATCCAAAAATGGGCAGAAGACCTAAATAGACATTTCTCCAAAGATGATATACAGATTACCAACAAACACATGAAAGAACGCTCAACATCATTAATCATTAGAGAAATGTAAATCAAAACTACAGTGAGATATCCTCTCACACCAGTCAGAATGGTCATCATCAAAAAATCTACAAACAATAAATGCTAGAGAGGGTGTGGAGAAAAGGGAACCCTCTTGCACTGTTGGTGGGAATATTAATTGATAGAGCCACTATGGAGAACAGTATGGAGGTTCCTTAAAAAACTAAAAATAGAACTACCATATGACCCAGCAATACTACTACTGGGCATATATCCTGAGAAAACCATAATTCAAAAAGAGTCATGTACCAAAATGTTCATTGCAGCTCTATTTACAATAGCCAGGACATGGAAGCAACCTAAGTGTCCATCAACAGATGAATGGATAAAGAAGATGTGGCACATATATACAATGGAATATTACTCAGCCATAAAAAGGAACGAAACTGAGTTATTTGTAGTGAGGTGGATGGACCTAGAGACTGGCATACAGAGTGAAGTAAGCCAGAAAGAGAAAAACAAATACCGTATGCTAACACATATATATGGGATATAAAAAAAAGAAAAGAAAAGAAAAGAAAAAAAAATGGTCAGAAAAACCTAGGGGCAAGACAGGAATAAAGATGCAGACCTACTAGAGAATGGACTTGAGGATACGGGGAGGGGGAAGGGTAAGCTGGGACAAAGTGCGAGAGTGGCATGGACGTATATACACTACCAAACGTAAAATAGATAGCTAGTGGGAAGCAGCCGCATAGCACAGGGAGATCAGCTCGGTGCTTTGTGGCCACCTAGAGGGGTGGGATAGGGAGGGTGGGAGGGAGGGAGATGCAAGAGGGAAGAGATATGGGGATATATGTATATGTATAACTGATACACTTTGTTATAAAGCAGAAACTAACATACCATTGTAAAGCAAATGTACTCTAATAAAGATGTTAAAAAAAAAAAAAGAATAAATGACTGTTGTTAAATCTCAGCAGAAGTGATGCACCTAATGGAGTGATTTTAGCTCAGTGCTTCGAGATGATCTTCAACACTCACAACCTTGATAAGGTATAGACCTAATAAGGGAAAGGCCTGAAACTTTTCCCTTTTTCCCATCCTTGTTACTCAAGTGTGACCTCAACAGTTTCCAACATGTGTGCTTTTCATCCATAGTGGGACATGACATCCTGGAAAAATCCTTCCTGGTGCTTAGGGACAAAACACAATTCCACTAAAATTGTATAACATGACTCTTGATTGGCAATGCTTTCAAGGAAAGATCCTGATCAAAAGGGGAAAATGAATAAAGGAAAATTCATTTTAAAATGGAGTCGGGAAGCCCAGAAGTGGAAGCTCTCATGCATATATTGCTCACTGCAGCTTACATACCCTAACAGGAAGAAGAAGGATTTCCTTCTGACTCATCAACAAGCTGCCCACTGGAGTGACAGCCGTGTCTTGATGGTGTGAGATGTTCCTTTTGTCTCTCCCCTTCAATCTACAACGAGAAAAACATCCACAACTCAACAAAGGTGCCTCTGCTCAACACATCAGGATGCTGGAGGATTCCACACATAGGTATATCTAAAGGAGAGTGGACTATAACACACAGAAGAGACAACACCAGGGGGAGGGTGCCAGAAATCCCAACCCCCCAACCACAGAGGCACCCACAATAATGGCAGAGCCTGAGAACCTGACAACAACAGATGCGGCAGAGGCACCCACAAACTTGGTGGCCCAGAACTACCATCCCCCAGCCCCATGCCCATCCCCCTACCAGTGGCAGAGCCTGTGACTCAGCAGAAGAGCTCACCATCCTGGTGCCTCAGCTGTAATGCCAGTGACACCAGAAGCAGCAAGGCACCAACAACCCTGGAGGTACAAGTGGTGATAATGAGGGTGCTAGGTGACACCTCTGATATTGTATTGGAGGATGGAGGGTGGAAAGTACCAAGGCAGCTCAGGTAAGAGGAACCAAAGACTTGTGCTATAGTGCCACACATTGGGAAACAAAAGAAAGGGCTCTAATATCTAACATATTGAATTGTTAGAATTCTTTTAAAAACTTTACCCAAAAAGAAATGAAGTGTTCACTACTTCAAATGTGCCAGCAGAGAAACAACTCATCAAGCACCCTGAAGAACCACAATAATGCTGTACCAGGAGAAGAAAATAACAATTCTCCAGATACTTAAAGTCATGGGATATTACAATCTAACTGAAGAGAATTCAAAATAGCTGTCATGAACTCCAGGAGCTACAAGAAAACTCAAAAAGGTAGTTCAATGAGCTCAAGAATAAAATTAATGAATAGAAGGAATACTTTATCAAAGAGACTGAAACTATAAAAAAGAACCAAACAGAAATTCTGGAGCTGCAGAACTCAATAAATGAGATAAAGAATGCTTAGAAAACATTGAAAACAGAGCAGACCATATGGAAGAGGGAATCAGCCTCAAAAATATAAGTCTAGAAATTACACAACTAGAAGAAAAAAGAGAAGATATTTTTAAAATGAGGAAACCTGGAGAGAACTATCTGACTCTTAACATTAGGCAACATTAGGGTAATCAGTGTCCCAGGAGAACAGAGGGAGAAGGGAGCAGAGAATTTATGTAATAAAGAAATAATAGCTGAGAACTTCCCAAACCTGCGGAAGGAACTAAATATACAAGTCCATGAAACTAAGAGGACACTGAATTACCTCAGAGCAAAACAGAAACAAACAAACAAAAAAACCTTCCCAAGACATGTTATATTAAAAGTCAAATGTCAAAAGTCAATGATAAAGAAATAGTTTTGAAGGCAGCCAGGGAAAACGATGGCAACCCACAAAGGAAAACCCATTGAAGTATCAGCAGATTTCTCAGCAGAAACTCTAAAGGCCAAGAAGAGAGAGGAATGACATTCTCAAAAGGCAGAAGGATAAAAACTGTCACTCAAGAATACTCTATCCAGCAAAGTTATCATTCAGATACGAAGGGGAAATAATGGCCTTCCCAGAAAAAACACACAAGCTGGAGGACTTCATCAACACTAGACTTGCCTTACAAGAGATGTTGAAATAAGCTCTTCTACCAGAAACAAAAAAGCAAATGTACACAAAATGTTGAGTGAGGTGATAAATACACAGAGTCAGAAAATTGTAATTCTGTGTGAGAAAACATTTTTAAACACTTTATAATATCATGAAAGTTAAAGGGGGGAAAGGCAGCAAAAAATAACTATAGTTACTTCAATTTGGTAACAAACTCGCAACATAAAAAGGGATAATTTGAGACAACAAAAACATGTAGGGATAAGAGGAGAAGGATGCAACCCCTTTAGGTAAATGGAGATAAGAGGCTATCAGCAGGAAAAAACTATCCTATCTCTGAGACATTTGTTTTTATAACAGACATCTTAGTTTACTTTTATTTTATAGTCTTTTCTGTGCACATTTTATTTAATATAATTAGTAAAATGCTGCAAATACAATTTTTATAGCACTTATTTGCTTAGTATTATATTGTAAGCATTTTTCCATGTCATTAAAACATCCTTGAATTTTTAATGGCTGAATAATATTTCACTGTTTTGATGTGTCATAATTTGTTTAACCATTCTAGCAAAGCATTTTATGTAGTTTGCAATTTAAAAAAATACTTTTAGGTAAAATTCACATAACATTATAAAATTAACCATTTTAAAGTGAACATTTCAGTGGCATGTAGTATATTCACAATGTTGTACCACCATCCCTCTATATAGTTCCAAAACATTCCTATCATCCCAAAAGGAAACATTGTACCCACTAAGCAGTTACTCCCATTCCTCCCTCCTCCCAGCCCTTGGCAACCACCAACCTGCTTTTTGCATCTATGGATTAATTTATTCTGGATATTTCATATAAATGGAATCACACACATGTGACCTTATGTGACTGGCTTCTTTCCCTCAATGTAATGTCTTCAAAGTTCATCCGCATTGTAGCATGTGTCAGTATTTAAACCCTTTTTATGGCTGAATAATATTTCATTGTTAACGTACACTACAAGTTGTTTATCCATTCATCTGTAGATGGAAATTCAGGTTTCCACCTTTTGACTATTTGTAAATAGTGCTGCTATGAGCATGTGCAGACATATATTTGAGCACTTGTTTTCTATTCCCTTGGGTATATACTTAGGAGTAAAAGTTCTGGGTCATATAGTAATTCCATGCTTACCTTTGAGGAATCACCAAATTTTGTTCCACTATTTTACATTCCTATCAGCAAGGTACAAGTGTTCCAATTCTTCCACATTGTTGCCAACACTTACTCTTTTCTTTAAAAAAAATAACTATTATTATAGCCATCCTAGTGGATGTAGGAAGCAAGAATTTTTTTTTTAAGGAATATAGTTGGTTTTATGAGACATTTTATACAAACTTCGTGGTAACCGCAAGACATAAACCTAGAACAAAACACAAAACATAAAAAAGAAAGCTGAGAACAACATCATAGAAAACCACCAGACCGAAATGGCAGACAGAAACACAAGGAAAAAGAAACAATGGAGATATACAACAAGTAGAAAACAAAAGATGTAACTGTGGTACTAAAAGTCCTCATCTATCAAAGAGTATTGAAGTCATTAATAAAAGATACAGAGTTGTTGAATGGATTAAAAATCAAGACCCAACTATATGCTGCCTCTAGGAGACTCACTAAGTCTAATGGCAAAGATAGGCTCGAAGTGAAGGAAAGGTAGATGATACTCCAAATATCAGACAAAATACATGTAAAGTCAAAAAAATAATAACAACAGGAGACAAAATGGGTGCTACGTAAAGACAAAGGAGACAATTCATCAAGAAGACATAACAACAACAACAAAAATACATAACAGTTACAAACACATATGCACTTGATATGGGAGCATCAAAATATATAAAGCAATTATTAACAGACCTAAAAGGAGAAACTGACAGCAACACAATAGTAGTAGGGAACTTTAACACCCCACTTACATAAATGGGTAGATCTAGATCATGCAGACAGAAAGTCAACAAAACAACAACAACAAAACCAGTGGTCCTAAATGAAACATTAGACAGGTGGATTTCAAAATTCATGCCAAACATTCTGTCCAAATACAGCAGAATACACATTATTCTCAGGTGAACATGGAACTTTCTCAAGGAGAGACTCCATGTTGGGAGAAAAAACAAGTCTCAGTAAAAAGTGTCGATAAAGACAAATCATATCAAGCATCTATTCCAGTCACAATGATATGAAACTAGAAATCAACCACAAGAACAAAAATGGAAATATATGGATAATAAACAACATGTTACTGAATAACTATTGGGTCAACAAAGTATTCAAGGGAGAAATCAAAAAATACTTAAAGACAAATCAAAATGAAAATATGCCATAGAAAAATGTGTGTGATACAGCAAAAATAGTACTAAGAGGAAAGTTTATAGCAATAGAGACCTACTTCAATAAACAAGAAAAATCTCAAATAAACAATCTAAACTTACATCTCAAGCAATTACTTAAACTCCTGGGAAAAACTGAAGAGGAGGGAACACTTCCTAACTCACTTTATGAGGTCAGCATCACCCTAACAACAAAACAAAGACAACACACACACACACAAAATTACAGGCCAATGTCTCTGATGAACATAGATACAAACCCTCAATAAAATATTTGTGAATCAATTACAAGAATACATTAGAAGGATTATACATCATGATCAAGTGGGATTTATTCCAGAGATGTAAGGATGGTTCAATATCCACAAATCAATCGAGATACACCTCATTTTAAAAAATGATTGATTGGGGCAGAGTCAAGATGGCAGAGTAGGAGGACGTGGAGTTCGTGTCTCCTTACAAGTACAGCAGGGGTGTACTGGAACAGTTTTCTCAGAGTGACATCTGGGTGCCAGTGGGGAACCTCAGATGCGTAATGGGACAGGAGGGGTCCCCACACAACTGGGTGGGGTTTGGTAAGGAAGCAGTGGGGGAAGATGGGTAGAAATGGGATGGGACCCATGCCCCTGGGTGGGGCTTGGGGAGAGAAGAGGTTCCCATTCTCAGGGGGCTCACTCATGGAGGGGGTATAAGTGGGGACAGAGGGGGGCCTTCAGGGGTTTGGGGGTCGGAGGGGAGCACGGTGACTGGTCTGTGGGGGGTGGGAAGGAAGTGGGGCACCATTATTGAGTGGCATGCAAGGGGTGGGGCCGCCATTGCGGCACCATTCCCCACCCTCCAGCCCGGCCTCTTTGGACAGTGATGGGGGTGTACACCTGAGAAGGCTCACCCACCCCTCAAGCCCTAGTGAGCCTGCTGGGGTCCTAGGCCTGAGCCCAGCCCCTGCCATGGCCTCCTCTAGCCACGCAGGTCCCGGCAGACCCGAGTACCGCTCCCCACAAAGCATCCGCAGGCTTCGTGGTCCCAGTGACTCACACGCCACCCCAACAGGGCTTCCTCTGGCAGAGCAGTTCTTAAGCCTGGGCCCCACCCCTGCCAAAGCCTCTGAGGGCCACCTAGGTACCGGGCCTGAGCCCTGCCCCCACTAAGGCTGCATGGATCCCAGGCCTGAGCCCTGCCCCTGCAAATGTGTCCTCTGGCTGCGTGGTCCCAGTGAACCCAAGCACCACCCTCCCAAGCCTCTGTGGGACACACGGGTCCTGGTGTCCTATGTACCACCCCAGACAAATCCTCCTCTGGCTGCATGGGTCCAGGTTGGCCGAGTGTTGAACCCCTTCAAACCCCCTCCAGCTGTGGGAAACACATGAGAAGAAAAAGACCTACAAAAACAAACTTGAAACAAATAAGGAAATGTTAATAGGAACACACTTATCAATAATAACCTGAACTGTAAATGGATTAAATGCTCCAACAAAAAGGCATAGACTGAAAGTGAGGGGATGGAAAAAGTCATTCCATGCAAATGGAAATCAAAACAAAGCTGGAGTAGCAATACTCATATCAGACAAAATAGACTTTAAAGACTGTTACAAGAGACGAGGAAGGACACTACATAATGATCGAGGGATCAATCCAAGAAGATATAACAATTATAAATATTTATGCACCCAACATAGGAGCACCTCAATACATAAGGCAAATGCTAACAGCCATAAAAGGGGAAATCAACAGTAACACAATAATAGTGGGGGACTTTAGCACCCCACTTACACCATTGGACATATCATCCAGACAGAAAATTAATAAAGAAACATAAGCTTTAAATGACACATTAGAGCAGACAGACTTAATTAATAGTTATAGGACATTCCATCTGAAAGCAACAGAATACACTTTCTTCTCAAGTACACATGAAACATTCTCCAGAATAGATCACATCTTGGGTCACAAATCAAGCCTATGTAAAATTAAGAAAATTGAAATCATATCAAGCATCTTTTCTGACCATAATGTTATCAGATTAGAAATCAATTACAGGAAAAATACTGTAAAAAACACAAACACATAGAGGCTAAACAATACACTACTAAAAAGCCAATGGATCACTGAAAAAATCAGAGGAAATCAAAAAATACACAGAAACAAATGACAACGAAAACACGACAAACTGAAACCTATGCGATGCAGCAAAAGAAGTTCTAAAAGGGTAATATATAGCAATACAATCTTACCTCAAGAAATAAGAAAAATCTCAAATAAAAAATCTATCCTTACACCTAGAGCATCTAGAGAAAGAACAAACAAAATCCAATGTTAGTAGAAAGAAAGAAATCATAAAAATCAGAGCAGAGGGCTTCCCTGGTGGCGCAGTGGTTGAGAATCTGCCTGCCAATGCAGGGGACACGGGTTCGAGCCCTGGTCTGGGAAGATCCCACATGCTGCGGAGCAGCTGGGCCCGTAAGCCACAATTACTGAGCCTGCGCGTCTGGAGCCTGTGCTCCGCAACAAGAGAGGCCGCGATAATGAGAGGCCTGTGCACCGCAATGAGGAGTGGCCCCCGCTTGCCACAACTAGAGAAAGCCCTTGCACAGAAACGAAGACCCAACACAGCCATAAATAAATAAATAAATTAATTAATTAATTTAAAAAAATTAGAGCAGAAATAAATGAAATACAAATGAAGAAAACAGTAGCAAAGATTAATGAAACTAAAAGCCGGTTCTTTGAGAAGATAAACAGAATTTATAAGACTTTAGCCAGACTCATTAAGGAAAAAAGGGAGAGCACTCAAATCAATAAATGAAAAGCAGAAATTACAACTGACACCACAGAAATACAAAGCATCATAAGAGACTACTACAAGCAACTGTATGCCAATAAATTGGATAACCTGGAACAAATGGACAAATTCTTGGAAAAGTACAACCTTCAAAGACTGAACCAGGAAGAAATAGAAAATATAAACAGAAAAAATTACAAATAATGAAATTGAAACTGTAATTAAAAAGCTTCCAACAAACAAATGTCAAGGACCAGATGGCTTCACAGGCAAATTCTATCAAACATTTAGAGAATAGTTAACACCTATCCTTCTCAAACTCTTCCAAAATATAGAAGAGGGGGGAACACTCCCAAACTCATTCTACGAAACCACAATCACCCTGATACCAAAACCAGACAAAGTTGTCTCAAAGAAAGAAAACTACAGGCCAATATCACTGATGAACATAGATGCAAAAATCCTCAACAAAATACTAGCAAACACAATCCAACAGTACATTAAAAGGATCATACACCATGATCAAGTGGGGTTTATCCCAGGAATTCAAGGATTCTTCAATATATGCAAATCAATCAATGTGATACACCATATTAACAAATTGAAGGAGAAAAACCATATGATCATCTCAATAGATGCAGAAAAACCTTTGACAAAATTGAACCCCAATTTATGACAAAAACCCTCCAGAAAGTAGGCATAGAGGGAACTTACCTCAACATAATTAAGGCCATATATGACAAACCCACAGTCAACATCGTTCTCAATGGTGAAAAGCTGATACCATTTCCTCTAAGATCAGGAACAAGACAAGGTTGTCCACTCTCACCACTATTATTCACATAGTTTTGGAAGTTTTAGCTAGAGCCATCAGAGAAGAAAAATAAATAAAAGGAATCCAAATCGGAAAAGAAGTAAAGCTATCACTATTTGCAGGTGACATGATACTATACATAGAGTAGAGAATCCTAAAGGTGCTACCAGAAAACTACTAGAGCTAATCAATGGATTTGGTAAAGTAGCAGGATACAAAATTAATGCACAGAAATCTCTTGCATTCCTATACACTAATGATGAAAAATCTGAAACAGAAATTAAGGAAACACTCCCATTTACCATTGCAACAAAAAGAATAAAATACCTAGGAATAAACCTATCTAAGGAGACAAAACCTGTAGGCAGAAAACTATAAGACACTGATGAAAGAAATTAAAGATGATACAAACAGATGGAGAGATATACCACGTTTTTGGACTGGAAGAATCAACATTGTGAAAATGACTATACTACCCAAAGCAATCTACAGATTCAATGCAATCCTTAGAAAACTACCAACGGCATTTTTCACAGAACTAGAACAAAAAAATTGTACAATTTGTATGCAAACACAAAAGACCCCGAATAGCCAAAGCAATCTTTTTTTTTTTTTTTTAATTTTTATTTATTTATTTATTTATTTTGGCTGTGTTGGGTCTTCGTTTCTGTGAGAGGGCTTTCTCTAGTTGCGGCGAGCGGGGGCCACTCTTCATCGCGGTGCGCGGGCCTCTCACTGTCACGGCCTCTCTTGTTGCGGAGCACAGGCTCCAGACGCGCAGGCTCTGTAGTTGTGGCTCACGGGCCTAGTTGCTCCTCGGCATGTGGGATCTTCCCAGACCACGGCTCGAACCCGTGTCTCCTGCATTGGCAGTCAGATTCTCAACCACTGCGCCACCAGGGAAGCCCCCAAAGCAATCTTGAGAAAGAAAAATGGAGCTAGAGGAAACAGGCGCTCAGACTTCAGACTATACTACGAAGCTACAGTCATCAAAACAGTATGGTACTGTCATAAAAACAGAAATATAGATCAATGGAACAGGATAGAAAGCCCAGAGATAAACCCACGCACATATGGTCACCTTATTTGTGATAAAGGAGGCAAGAATATACAATGAAGAAAGGACAGCCTCTTCAATAAGTGGTGCTGGGAAAACTGGACAGCTACATGTAAAAGAATGAAATTAGAACATTCCCTAACACCATATAGAAAAATAAACTCAAAATGGATTAAAGACCTAAACGTAAGGCCAGACACTATAAAAAAAACTCTTAGAGGAAAACAGGCAGAACACTCTATGACATAAATCACAGCAAGGTCCTTTTTGACCCACCTTCTAGAGAAATGGAAATAAAAACAAAAATAAACAAATGGGACTTAGTGAAACTTAAAAGCTTTTGCACAGCAAAGAAAAACATAAACAAGGCGAAAAGACAACCCTCAGAATGGGAGAAAATATTTGCAAATGAAGCAACTGACAAAGGATTAATCTCTCAAATTTACAAGTAGCTCAGTATCAAAAAAACAAACGACCCAATCCAAACATGGGCAGAAGACCTAGATAGACATTTCTCCAAAGAAGATATACAGATTGCCAACAAACACATGAAAGGATGCTCAACATCACTAATCATTAGAGAAATGCAAATCAAAACTACAATGAGATATCATCTCACACCAGTCAGAATGGCCATCATCAAAAAATCTAGAAACAGTAAATGCTGGAGAGGGTGTGGAGAAAAGGGAACCCTCTTGCAACCCTGTTGATGGGAATGTAAATTGATACAGCCACTATGGAGAACAGTATGGAGGTTCCTTAAAAAACTAAAAATAGAACTACCATACGACCCAGCAATCCCACTACTGGGCATATACCCTGAGAAAACTATAATTCAAAAAGAGTCATGCAACACAATGTTCACTGCAGCTCTATTTACAATAGCCACAATATGGAAGCAACCTAAGTGTCCATCGACAGATGAATGGATAAAGAAGATGTGACACATATATACAACGTAATATTACTCAGCCATAAAATGAAACGAAACTGAGTTATTTGTAGTGAGGTGGATGGACCTAGAATCTGTCATACAGAGTGAAGTAAGTTAGAAACAGAAAAACAAATATCATATGTTAACACATATATATGGAATATAAAAAAAAAAAAAATTGGTTCTGAAGAACCTAGGGGCGTGACAGGAATAAAGACGCAGACACAGAGAATGGACTTGAGGCCATGGGGAGGGGGAACAGTAAGCTGAGACGAAGTGAGAGAGTGGCATAGACATATATATACTACCAAATGTAAAACAAATAGCTAGTGGGAAGCAGCCACATAGCACAGGGAGATCAGGTTGGTGCTCTGTGACCACCTAGAGGGGTAGATTAGGGAGTGTGGGAGGGAGATGCAAGAGGGAGGAGATATGGGGATATATGTATATGTATAGCTGATTCACTTTGTTGTAAAGCAGAAACTAACACACCATTGTAAAGCAATTATACTCCAATAAAGATGTTAAGAAAATAAATGAAAAGTTAAATAAAAATTCCAGCACAGGGGGGCTTCCCTAGTGGTGCAGTGGTTAAGAATCTGCCTACCAATGCAGGGGACATGGGTTCGAGCCCTGGTCCAGGAAGATCCCACATGCCGTGGAGCAACTAATCCCATGTACCACAACTACTGAGACTGTGCTCTAGAGAGCCATAACTACTGAGCCCACGTGCCACAGCTACTGAATCTCACACACCTAGAGCCTGTGCTCCACACCAAGAGAAGTCACTGCAATGAGAAGCCTGCACACTGCAATGAAGAGTAGCCCCTGCTCGTCACAACTAGAGAAAGCCCACGTGCAGCAACGAAGACCCAATGCAGCCAAAAATAAATAAATAAATATATTTTTAAAAAGTTCCAGCACAGCCAGTTTAAAAGAGCCTGTATGATCGATTACAATTATAAATCATCAAGCCAAGTTTATTGAAACCAGACTCACTGTGCAAACAAATTAGTCTTAATCTGGCTATATTTGGTAAAAATGAGGATAATTTTAGAAAAAAAGATTATATTTTAAAGGATATTAAATTCTAGTTTTGTTAATTGAGGTCTGCATTTGCTAAGACTCACTTCTCAGCCACTTGCTGTTATATTATATTAATGTAAAGTTTAACTGAATTATTAAAAGGACATTCTAAATTTGTTTCTGAAGCTTATCTCAGTAATCTATCTTTGGATGAAGATTGGATGCCCCATGCAACAAGGAGATCATGCATACTGGAAAAGACATAATTTAAAGGACTATCTTCAGCCTAGATGGAAGGAACTTTATCAGGTACTCTTAACTAGCTCACGCACAGGGAAACTGAAGAGAACTGACTCTTGGATTAGTATTTCCACTTAGGGCCCCTGCACTGGACTGGCCTATAGTGAGAACTGCTGGCCTGAAAATCACCTTAAAACAATACTCAAGCAGAAGAGAAACTACCAGACAAGGATGAGAAGAAGACATTTGAAGTAGATATCTAACCCAAGATGCCAGATTAGGGCTATATACCAATTACTTTGATAATTGTTCACCCTTTTTTCTTATGAAACAAATGTATTTCACAATCTTATGCAGAGTTTCGAATTAATCCAGTTGTTGTGTTTACGGTCAATGACCTATATCCAGTACTTCTCTGTTACCTTCGTGGATTTCTCCAGTCCAAGGTTCTAACTGCATGGTCCTTAGAAAATTATTCCAGAAGAAAGAAATCGTAGTTCTTTTCAGGCCACTACTGATATTACTAGGTGGCCAATTAATAGTACCTGATTTGACCTCGACCATAAACATGAATTTTCTATTATGATAACTCAAGCTCAGTCAGAACAAGGAGCTGTATCTCAGTCAAAAACTGAAACTCCTGTTTATTAGAAGGAAACCTCTCACAATTAAGGGATGGATTTATATGGTTAACACCAGGCTATGGTCATTTAAGTTTAAAGGGTCCTTTATGTTGGGAAGAATTAAATCATACTAAGGATAATCAGCCTAGCAGCACTAGGAAATTAGGCTGGGTGCCTTATGAACAATGCCTACATATCATTATCTTAGTGACAGTGATTGGTCTGGAACAGACTGAGTCAGAAGACCAGAGATTCACTGGGTTGCACGTAATGGAACTGAATGGATTTGTGATACTAATTTATGGCCTTGGCTTCCCACAAGATGAATAGGAAGATGTGTCCTAGGATTCCCTTGGATTGAAGATCATTTATGTAATAATTTAGATATGGCCCTAGCAAATTTATAATTCATACAAGCCTAATGGGTCAAGAGATCTGTATTTCGCTGATATGACTATTTAGCAGTCATTTTTGTGCCTTCAGTAGAATTGGAAAATATAACTGATCAGACCAAAGCCTGAGTTCACTCACAGGTCTTAAATAATGGTAATTAGGCTATTAGCCTACTGAATTCTGAGGTCTCTGGTGAGAAAAGTGGTGCTACAAAACCACGTGGCCCTTGATATCCCTACAGCATCTCAGGGAGGCCCCTGTGCCATAATTCAAACAATGCTGTGTTTTCATACATGATTAATCCTCTAATATAACACACTTAATGAACCATATGAAAAATCAGACCGTAGCCTTGGTAACCTATTCAAAAGTTGTTTTGATGTAGCAAGCTCTTGGCTTAAATATTTACCTATAAGTCTATTAATGCTCTTAGCTATATTATTTATATTTTGCCTGTTTTACAAAATTGTTGTTTCTTTCATTACCAGATATGTCACCAAGCCTCTGATAAAATGATGACTAGGCAACTTGAAGCAGTTGACCAGATATGTAGTTCTGTATGTGATCACTGATGGTATCAGTGTAACTCTAAATATGGGAAGAAGCTATAAAAGGGGATCTTTTCCTGGAACATAACAAAATAGTAAAACAGGTGGTCCAGAGATTTTTGGCTACTGTTAATAGGGCCTAGTCCACTAATAGCACATCCAGTGGCCTAACAGTGGAATCCTTGCCGGACTTAGGAATGAGAATTCCTGGCACCCTCGGGACAAAATGGTCATGGAACGCCTCCTAAACCATAGTTGAATCTGTGATCATGAGGGGCCCTGCCAACTAAAAATTTCTGCTTTCCATCTGGTTCTACAAGGATTAGGTCACTGGCCACTGCAGTCTCTGACCTTTGCCACTACCGGAAAGTTCAGGGTACAGATCAGGAATGATGCACTCTGTGCTCTGGGAAAAACTGGCCAAACAAGCCTTCAGATAGTTAGATATTTTCAGGAGAAGATTTTATGAGCCCAATGCTTGCATCTCCTCATATCTAGAAAAGCACTAAAATCATTAACGGTGACATCTGCTCCTCAGGGCTAGCAGCAAGGCTCTGCCAAAATGTGTGCTTGACTCCACATACCTGCCCACTGCTTCACTAAAATCATAGATAATACTGACCTCTCCTCCTGTCTCTTCAGAGCAGGTACGTCACAGCTATCTGAGACTCTTCTCCCAGGCTATAGTCCTCATTTCCCTTCCCCACCCCAGAATAAAACTTAACTCACCACTCTCATCTTGTACTTTTTTTTTTTTTTCTGTCAACAAAGTCATTTGTTCAGATGACTAAGGCTTTACTACTTATAGAAAAGACTTCTAAGATTTCTATTTGTACTTGATTAGCCCTAAGGAAGCTGTGAATTAGATTTTGGGTGAGGGAGCCTTTCCAGTGGTTTGAGCTTCAAAAGGCCTTTTGTTTTTTTTTCCTTTTGGCTTCAAGTTTTACCAGGTTGAGCTAATTAGGCTCAGTCTCAGGTCATTGTGGGCTGTATTTACATTTCTAATTTGCAGAGATTTGCAACACAAGGCAGTTGCTTTTTTTTTTTTTTTAGAAATACTGTCCTAATTCCTTTTTTTTTTTTTAATAAACTTATTTATTTATTTATTTATTTATTTATTTATTTTTGGCTGTGTTGGGTCTTCGTTTCTGTGCAAGGGCTTTCTCTAGTTGTGGCGAGCGGGGGCCACTCTTCATCACGGTGCGCGGGCCTCTCACTGTCGTGGCCTCTCTTGTTGCGGAGAACAGGCTCCAGACGTGCAGGCTCAGTAGTTGTGGCTCATGGGCCTAGTTGCTCCGCGGCATGTGGGATCTTCCCAGACCAGGGCTCGAACCCGTGTCCCCTGCATTGGCAGGCAGATTCTCAACCACTGCGCCACCAGGGAAGCCCAAGGCAGTTGCTTTTAATTCTCCAAAGAACTGGTCTCCCACCTAACGATAATAAAAGATTGATTTGCCCAACTGCTTTTTCTTTAATTTGCTTTCATAAAATATCAGTAAGATTTCCAACTAAATTGAAAATTAAGAGTTGTATGTTCTAGAACTTACAGGGTTTCATTTATCATGCCTTCAAAAGTTTGCACAAACTACAGCGTAAAGCAACTATACGCCAATAAATAAATAAATAAGTAAATAAATAAATAATATATGTGATTCTACGGGGAAAAAAAAAAGTTTCCACAAGGCATTCAACAAAGGCCCTCTTTCTGAGTGCACAGTTTAGACCCAGAGCAAAATCACTTATTTTTATTAGCCCCTGAATGTTAGTTCCCAGTTTTTACTTATTTGTATGCCTCAGGTAATCTTATTGGTTTTCATCAGTATGTTTAATTAATATTGTCTGAGGGGCAGATTTATATGCCCTGTCTTATAATACCAGGCAGGGGAAGCATTCCCCAATGAAACATGTCTACCCCAGAATATAATTAGGCAAAAGAGATGTAACCATCTTACATAAATCCATTTAAACATACAAATTTTATACACCTTCATCTCAATTCTATAAATTTATTTACCTTTAACATTAGTTTCCATCAGGATCCCGTCAAGAAGCCTTGGTTTTACAAGTCCAGGAATCAACACTTTTTTCTTTTTTTAAATCCCCTGATCATTTAATCTATTTTTCTATAAAATGGTTGAGGTCCCTAGTGAGGGGTTCAGCCAAGGGACTCAAGCCCTTTTGTCAATCTTTAACTTGATTAATTGCCCTAACTATTGCCTCAAGCAATTGCTGGTAAGGTATCAGAATGTAATTTTTTCAGCCTTCTAAACATATATTTTTTTAACTGGGGTAAATAGAGCTGACTTATTTGGGGCCCTTTAATGTTGGGGACCAATAAGGGGTCCCCTTGGTCCACTCAACTTTAGATACAAGTCTGAAAAGATGTTTTTTCAAGTCTTTCTCTAACTTAACTGCATAACCCATCTTCATCACTTTCAGGGTGAGGTTTCCTTTAATTCCCAATTAAGCAAGTACAAACCTGGCTGGGCTGTTAGTTGGAGGGTGGCATTTTGTCATTCCTTTTCTTTTGTTTTGAAAGCTTTGTTCCTCAACTGGTTTGTCAAGACAAAAATCACTAGTGACAATCATGTTGAGGCAGAAGATAGATGGGCTCCAGGCTAGGCATTTACAACCAGCCACTTGTTTACATTTCCTCAGAAAGGAGGCAGGTGGGCTCTAGCCTAGATATTAACAACCAGCCTCCTGTTTGCACTGTGAGATGGAAATAACAACAGGGTCAGGAAAAAATAGCTGGACTTTGTTTCCTGTGGTCACTTTAAGATGACAGTTAAGACAGGGACAGAGAGGGGCTAAACCCTGTTTGAGTAATAGATCAAGAAGTCACACATTTCCCATCCTTGGGGCAAGGGAGACACTGAACATGCCCAGAAAGGCTCCTTGGAGGTGAAAAGGAGGGGCTGTATCTCTGCCTTGCTTCAGTCTTAAATAAACACAAACTGCTTCTCCGGGTGCTCTCCCACTTGTTGTGCTGTGCCCCTAATAATAAACTTTTTGCACCTGTCTTTAGAGTTTTTGTCTCCTTAAAACATTCTTGCTTTCAAATGCAGGCAAGAGCCAGGGAAAATTTGCTTCTAGCCTCTGGCCCTTGGTGTTCTAGTGGCTAGGATTCCTGGTTTTCATCAAAGATACACAGGTTCAAAATTTCTGGGCAGGGAACTAAGATCTCGCTTCAAGCCACCACTCTCTGCTGCCTCTCTGAGATCCACGCAGTGGGCCAATGTGTTGTTTTTGAGCTTAACTCCTTTAGGTTTTACCCTAGAGTCCTTTCAGCTCTATTAGGCATCTGGGTTTTTCCCCTCACATAGTATAAGACCACTGTGGGTGCTCAGATCACAGAGTAGGCAGCTCCTGTGTGTGTCTCCAGCAGAGCCAGTTTTTGATTAAAATGAGTGGGTTTCCCTTATAGGACAGCAGCATGGTAAGAAGACTTGCAGCCACCACTCTTGAAAGCTGCCTGAGAAAGCCAGGAGGAGGCATCCCTTCTTCAGAGCTGAAAGCTGTCATGAGATATCTTCACTTTTATTTCAACAAACCTGATTAAATTAGACAATTCAAGGGCAAATGACAGGCCATTCTCTCACCTAATTACCCAGTCCAACCTCTACTCAGTGTTTTTTAACTGAGCAAAGTCTTCCCAGTCTTTCAACTGAGGATAAACCACTCAGTGTCTAAACTGAGCAAAAATCTTCCCAGTTTCTTTCAACTGAGGATAACGCAGGTACCACTTCTAAAAGGTAAGTTTCAAGGGAACCGACTTCTCTAGGGAGTTTAGCACCACTGATAAAACTTAGTATCATTAGCCAAAAATGGCAAATCTGACAACCAGGAGACAATGACCTTAATTCATCTGGACTCTCCAAGGAGGTGGACAGACACAAGAGGACTCTGCTGCTACCAAGGCCCCAGATCCTCAGAGAGTTCAGTGAAGGAGAGAAGTTTGCTCTGTGTGCCTTCGTTGGTGGACAAAACCGTTAGACTGAAAAAAAAAAAAAAAGCACAACCTAAATGTTGACAATTATGATTTATTCAGCCGACTTTCTCAGGACTTACTGAGGACTACAGCCCAAGAGGGACAATTAGCTCTTAAGAGTGTTCCGAAGAAGTAAGGGGGAAGTTCTGCAAAAAAACAAGCACTGGTAGTCAGAACATGAAACAATTACCACTAATTTAAAAAAAGACATCTTGAGTTAAGGAACTTAGTGCTTTTCTCTGAATGGGAAAATGCAAACCTGGGCCCAGTGAAAACATTCCTAGATATGTATCTTAACCATCTTAAGCCAGTATCCTGTTTTTCTCCACCCTAAATCCCCTCACATGGCATATCTGCAGGTGGCTGCAGAGGCTCATGGTTCCATTTCCTCAGCATCCTTCCATTACTAAAACAGAAGATGACATTTTCTGACCACATTTTCTGCAAATAAATGGATTTCCTTATATCTGCTTTTTAAAAACTTTCTTTGCGCACTCTATATCCATCTGAGTGCACTCTAACTCCACCACACAAAAACGTCCCCTGCCATAGCACTCAGAGAACCAAGATACCGGCTTGCTTTCGCCATACCTAGGCAACTGAGCCCTCCGTCAACCTTTCCGCAGAAGGCGCCCTTCCTTCCGCCCCGTCACCCCAAAACGCCCAAAACGGAAGTGGCTTAGCCTTGAGCGTGGCCAGCAGGTTAGTACACGGCCTCCTCTGGGTCAAGTCAGGCTGGGATCCCAAGCGATCTCAGCTTATAAAATTAAATTACGGAAACTGGTAAAGACCATTCCCTTTACGCCACTCTTATACGCAAAATAAGATTCCCAGGCCCTGGGAAACCCTTCGGGCCATCGACACGTTAAACGGAAATGGCTGCTCCCTGGCCAGCAGGAGCCTGCGTTGCATCACCCACCCAACAAAGGTCCTTTTGTGGGGCTGCCCTTATCATTGCCTGCACAAATATCCAAAAGGTCTACTACGAATACATCCTAAACTTTGCCTCGCGTTTTATCGTCAGCCTTCCTGCAGGTAATGCGTAAAGTCAGGGGAAATAAGTTCACGCAGCGACCTCTCTGGAGCACCGGTCATCCTCCTCTCCCCGGCGTGAGACCTAGTCGGCCCTCCAGCCTCCGCAGCTCCGCCCCCGCACAAGAGGGCCTGCGAAAGGTCAGGCAGTCACCCGGACGACATACTTCTTTTCCCGGCAAGATGGCGGGGGGCGAGGCTGGTGTGACTTTGGGACAGCCACATCTTTCTCGCCAGGATCTCGCCACATTGGTAAGGCTTCCCTCTAGGAGGATTGGAGTGAGCGCAGGAGTGGGGATGACCTGGCCTCCGGGAGGCGCTGAGTCATGGCAATACCTGGCTGTCGGCAGCCTGGGTTAGGAAGGAGACGCGAGTCTGGGCTTTCTCAGGAGCGCTCCAGCAGGTCTGCGACTTGGGCATGGGGGTGTAAATGAGGTCGTGGGACTTGGAAACCCCGAAGGTTTCGGCTGGAAAGTCATGATTTTAAGTGCCATTAAGGTATTTTCCTCTGAAGATCTGGAAAAAGAGTGTGTTACCATCTTTAATTCTGGGAAGGAACTGTTTACACTGTCCTTGGTGTTAATTCTCCTCAAGTTTGGGGCTCCGGCCTTCCGAATCTTCTAGAGTTAGTGCAAATAATAGCCTCTTTTTTAAGTATAAAGGCCTTTTAGGACTTATCAGCCCCAAGATTATGACTCTGGAATAAAGAATGCCTTAACAAGAAAGATACTTTTCGGAAAGCAGTGGAGCGCTGAGTAGATGATGGCAAGCTGTAGATACAGAACGTGAAATCTGAGTTCTGGTTTGTCTTTTGTTAGGTAGTTTAAACTAAAATGTTTCATTGCAGGACGTTGCCAGGTTGACTCCACTCTCGCACGAAGTTATCAGCAGACAAGCCACAATTAATATAGGTAAGAATAAATTATTGCATAGAGTGTTACCTTTCTGGAGGACTGACTTGGTTGCTCTTCCATGATGATTTTTAATTTTTTCACTTTACGTTAACTGAATTATAGGAGGATTCGGTTATATAAGGAATAGATTTCGGCCCTTATGAGCAAACACATGCTCGATTTCTTGGGAAACACAGTACTCTCCATTAGGGTGGGAAGGCATAGATAAACGTAGAGGTATATGCATGTGTAGCAGAAAGTTAAAGAAGAGGTGAAAACGCTTTTTGTACAGGATTATTTTAAGAACAGTGTCCTTAACAGGGCTTGAAAAGTCTTATTTGATATCTAATCTATTATTAGAATAATCTTTTATTTATTTTGTTAGTTGACACTTTTGTAATTTAGAAGAGAACTTGATTGAGTATAAACCTCAGATATTTTAGCATCTGTATTGGCACTAAAACCTATTAAGTCTTATATACAGTTATGAAAAAATTGTAAAACGTTGTATCAGTCTTAACATGTATTTAATTCCTGTAATTAAACTGGTGTTGTTTTCTAATTTTCATGGATTCCTTCTTTTTTTTCCCCCCGCTATGGGATTTTCATGTATGTTTACCTCAATCAAAATACTGCCAAGTTTCTAATTGTACAAAATTTTGTGTGTTTTTCAATGAATGTTTATTTCAAGTAAACTACTCTTTTTGAGAGTAATAAGTTGAGTAGCTTATGTTACACTAAGTATGGTTTTTAAATAAAGTTTTCAGGTACATGGAAAGTTATTTTTGGTCATGTTTCAGAAAAAGTTTTGTGTTGAAAAGGATACATAGAGGGGGAAAATGAAATCACTGGTGGTTGTAGGTTGAAATATTTACAGTGAGTTATGCCTTTTGTTTTTCTAACTTTACTGAAATATTTGGTGTAATGGAATGCATGTAAATTAATTGTTTTTGGTCTTTGTAGGTACAATTGGTCATGTTGCCCATGGAAAATCTACTGTTGTAAAAGCTATTTCTGGAGTTCACACTGTCAGATTCAAAAATGAACTAGAAAGAAATATTACAATCAAGCTTGGATATGCTAATGCCAAGGTACATAGTATACTGTGGAAGGACAAATCATTTTACTTGAATTTTCAGATATGCAAGTGACAAATGCAGTTTTTTCATTGAAACTTTTAGATTTACAAACTTGATGATGCAAGTTGTTCTCGACCAGAATGTTATAGATCTTGTGGAAGTAGTACACCTGATGAGTTTCCTACAGACATTCCAGGGACCAAAGGGAACTTCAAACTAGTCAGGTGATCATTTTTGTGTTAAACACACTTTTTTGTCTTGTGCTTATTGAACAAATTAATCGAGAATGTAAACAATGATTTAAACCTAAGCTTGATACAGATGCATTTTTGCCAGAACATTTTCTAGCTAAGAAATTTACAGTTTACAGTAGTCGCTAATTACTTTTTTAAGGGTTTGTTGTTATGCACTTAAAGCTAGAAAAATAAATTGAGAGGCCAGTTATTTAAATCTAAGCTAAAATATGTACATTGTGGGTTCTATAAAGAATTATCAGAATAAAATAATTATATTTAGTGGGTTTTTTTTTTTCCAGGCTTCCTCTGTTTCTTTTTCTTCAGAGGAGACCAAAGACTTTCTTAATTATGTCTTTTTAATACTTTTGCCTGTCTCTATCTGTTTTTGGTATGTTGTTGTGTGTCTTGATTTCTCAGAACCCTGACGTCCACCAACTAACACATGTAAGTATTAGAATTACCCAAAGAAGTTTTAGATCGTAAGGACATGAATATTCAATTTTTGAAGATGGTAACAGTTCTGAAAGCGTAGTTATTTTTGTTCGTTGGACTACCCTGAGTTAGGCTGGCAATTTCACTTAGTTTTTCAAGACACTAGGAACCCTTGAGCAGATTTCTTTTTTGAATGACAGTTTCCATTCTCATAACACAGGTGTGGTTTATTTAATGTTTTATTGTTTGTTTAAACAATTCGTTTTACTTCACATAACTACAGTTTTACGCTTTCTATGAAAACATCAAAAATCTCTTAAGCTTATTTCATACAAGTTTTAAAAACTAAAATTACTCAAAATCTATATTCTTCTATGTTGCTCAATTTTTTTTTATTAAGAGCAGCCTAGACCTAAAATTATTAATCATTGCAAATGTAACACTTGCTTTCATTTTCCAACAGCTCTGCTTCATATGTTTTCATTTTTAATTTTGAAATAATTATAGAATAACAGGAAGTTGGAAAGATAACATAGAGGACCTATATGTCTTTAACTCATTTTGCCCTACTAGTTAACAGTAGTACATCAAACTACAGTATAATATCAAAACAAAGAAATAACTGTTAATATAAAATATGTATATGCATCTACCTTATTTTGTCACATTTGCATTCCTGTAACTACCACTACTTTCTGGATAACAGAGATATTACACAAAGATCGCTCCGTTCTCCCGCACTATTCTTAATGCCTGGGAAATACTAATTGTTATCTTAACTATAATTTTCTTATTTCAGAAATGTTGTATACATTAAATACAATATATTGCTTTTTTGAAACTGACTTTTCCACTTGTTACAATATCTTTGAGAGCCATCCAGGATTTTGAGCATGTCCGTAGTTCATTCTTTTTTTTTTTTTTAATAGACTTTAGTTTTTAGAGAGCTTTAGATTGAAATCAATATTGAGCAGAAGGTACAGAAGATTTCTCATCCTCAGTGTACAAACTTAGCCTCCCTCATTTTCAGCATTCCCTACCAGAGTGGTATATTTTTTACAATTGATTAACCTGTTTTGACAAATCATTATGATCTAGAGTCCATGGTCTACGTTATGGTTCACTCTTAATGTTTTACATGCTGTGCATTTGCAAAAGTTTTTAATGACATGTATTCATTGTTATATGTGATACAGAGTGGTTTTGCTGACCTAAAAATCCTCTGTATCCTGTGTATTCATCTTTTCCTCCTCCTTAACCCCTGGCAACTACTGATTTTTTAATTGTTTGCATAGTTTTGCCTTTTCCAGAATAGTAAATAGTTGGAATCGTGCAGTATTTAGCCTTTTTAGATTGGCTTCTTTTACTTAATAGTATGCCTTTACTTTCCATATCAGTTTGTAACTGGTAACTCATTTCTTCATACCACTGAACAATATTTTGTTCTCTGGGTATATCACAGCATATGTACCCATTCAGCTACAAAAGGACATCTTGGCTGCTTTTAAGTTTTGGCAATTATGAATAAAGCTGCTGTAAATCTGCATGCAGGTTTTTTTTGTATGTGGACATAGGTTTTCAACTGATTTGAGTAAATAAATACTAAGGAGTGTATTTGCTGGTGCAGATGGTAAAAGGATGTTTGATTTTGTGAGAAAGCACCAAACTTTCAAAATGGCTGTCCCATTTTTGCATTCCCTCTACTAATGAATGAGAGTTGCTGTTTTTCCACATTTTTCAGCATTTGGTGGTGTCAGTATTAGGAATTTTAGCCATTCAAACAGTTTTTTATGTGTTTATTTTTTTAATTTGCATTTCCCTGTTGACATGTGATGTGCAGTGTCTTTTCATGTGCTTAATTTCTGTCTGTATATCTTTCGTGGGGTTAGGTCTGTTCAGGTCTTGAACACATTTTTTAACCAGGTTGTTCCTTATTTTGAGTTTTAAGGGTTATTTGTGTATTTTAGGTACTAGTTCGTTGTCAGATATGTCTTTTGCAGATGTTTTCTCCCAGTTTGCTTGTCTTTTCATTCTCTTGACAGTGTCTTCACAGAGCAGAAATTTCCTTTCCTTTTCTTTAAAAAAAATTTTTTTTGGCCACACCTTGTGGCATACGGGATCTTAGTTCCCCTACCAGGAACTGAACCCACACTCTGCGTAGGAAGCGCAGAGTCTTAACCACTGGACTGCAAGGGAATTCCCAGAAATTTCTAATTTTGAGATGTCCAGTTTATCAGTTCTTTTCCTTTGTGGTTTTGGTATTGTGCCTGAAAAGTGATCACCTTATTCACGGCTATCTATGTTTTCTCATATGTTATTTTCTAGGAGTTTTATAGTTTTGTGATCGTTTTGAACTCATTTTTCTACCAAGCACAAGGTCTCTGCCTAGATGCATTTTTTTGCACGTAGATGTCCAGTTGGTAAAGCACCATTTGTTGAAAAGACTGTCTTTTCCCTTGCTCCTTTTTGAGAGATCAGTTAACTCTATTAATGTGGATCTGTTTATTGGGTCTCTGTTCTGTTGCATTAATATGTTTAACTGTTTTTCAAATACTGCAGTTTCTTGATTACTGTACCTTCATACTAAGGCTTGAAGTGGCCTAGTGTCCTCTAGCTTTGTTATTGTCATTCAGTACTGTGTTGGCTCTTCTAAGACTTTCACCTCTGCATATAAACTTTAGCATCAGTTTATTGATATCCACAAAATGACTGGGATTTTAATGGGGATTGATTGCATTGAATCTGTAGATCAGTTTGAAAAGAACTGACATCTTGACAATGTAGAGTCTTCCTACCCATTAACATGTGGTATCTGTCTGTTTATTTAGTTCTTTGGCTTCGTTCATCAGAATTTTGTAGTTTTCCTCATATAGATCTTATACATATTTTCTTAGAATTATACCTAAGTATTTTATTTTTGGGGGTGCTAATGTAAATGATTTGTGTTTTTAATTTCAAATTCCACTTGTTCATTGCTTCTATTTAGGAAAGTGATTAACTTCTCTATATTAATCTCAAATCTATAGTCTTACCATAATTACTTATTAGTTTCAGGAGTTTTTTTGTCGCCTTTAACAATTTTTCTACCTAGGCAGTCATGTCATCTGCAAACAAAGACAGTTGTATTTCTTCATTTCTAATCTGTATACCTTTTATTTTCTTTTGTTTTTATTATACAAGCTGGGACTTCCATTACTGTGTTCAAAAGCATTGGTAAAAAGGGACATTTTTGCTTTTTCCTAATCTTAGTGGAGAGCATTGAGTTTCTCACCATTAAGTATGACATTAGCTATAGAGTTTTTGTAGATACTCATTATCAGCTTGAGGAGGTTACCCTTTGTTCCTAATTTGGTGAGAGTTAATGAATGGGTGTTGGAGTTTGTCAGATGCTTTTTCTGCATTTGTTTATATGATTATGTGATTTTTCTTTAACCCGTTGATGTGATGGGTTACATTAATTGATTTTCAGGTATTGAATTAGCCTTCTATACCTGAGAAAACCCACTTGGTTGTGGCATGTAATTCTTTTATCCATTGTTGGATTAGATTTGCTAATATTTTGTTGAAGATTTTTACATATATGTTCATGAGAGATATTTTCCATTAGTTTTCCTTTCTTGTAATGTCTTTGTCTGGTTTAGGTATTGGGGTAAAGCTTGCCTCATAGAATGAGGAAGTATTTCATCTGCTTCTATCCTCTAAAGAGCAAGTAGGGTATTGGTGTAATAGCTTCCTTAAATGTTTGGTAGAATTCACCCAGTGAACCCATTTAGGCCTGATGTTTTCTGCTTGGGGAGGTTATTAATTGTTGATTGAACTTCTATAATTGATATAAACCTATTCAGATTGCTCAAGTTGATATACAGGTTTAATGCAATCCCTATCAAAATCCTAGCAAGGTTTTTGTTTGCATAGATAAAATTATTTTAAGAAAAGATAATTAAAGGTTACAGATTGGAATCTTGCTTCATAAGCAGGGTTACAGGATACCAGGTCAACACACAAAAGTTGATTGTATTTCTGTGTACCAGCAATGAACGTATACACAGCAAAATTTAAACTACTGTACTTAAGTCTCAAAAAGATGAAATACTTAGATGTAAGACACAATGTCTTTAGAGGATAGAAGCAGAGGAAGTCTATGAGGAAAGCTTTACCCTATACCAAAAGCAGAAAAAGACATTACAAGAAAGTAAAGCTGTGGGAAAATATCTCTCATGAACATATATGCAAAAATGTGTGAAAATTACACAGCTCTGAAAGAAGTCAAAGAAAATCTAAATAGATATACTCTGTTTGTACATTGGAAACTCCAGAGAATAAAATGCTAATTCTGTTTAAACTGATATACAGGTTAATGCAAGTTTTATCAAAGTGCCAGCAAGGGCTGGCTGATTAAAAGAACTGAACTGCATGAATCTTCTAATTCTCATTATTTTTCCTTAATATGTTACTTCTCCACGTTTTATTTCCTTTCACTCACTAAGTCATTTGAGAGTTATGGCTTTGCAGGTAGTTGTAGTGTGTGTGTAAGGGAATATACATGTGTAGAGTTTTGATTAGTTTAACAGTGCACTGATGAAAAGAACATGTTAGAGCAATGTAAAGTAATCTACTTGAAAATAATTGTATATATTACCTAACTCCTAGTGTAGGGCTGGTTCCAACAAGTAACAAGCAAGTTTTACAATTTTAATGTTTTGGCTTTCTTTAATTCATCTTAATTATAGCTTTGTATGTTACTCTTATTTAGTGTAACTTCTATTGTATTGATTTCTTCTGTATTTTTCTTTTGGATTTTGTAAAACAGAAGTTTAAGACCACAAGTTAGAAGGAAGGTCACATATTTCAAACACAAATAGAGGGGGCTTCAAAAGATTTGTATCCTGTGCTTGAACTTGAATGGCCTTAAATCTGTTTCAGCTTTAACAATAGAATTTTACTTGGGCAATAATTGCCCATTCTGGTGTAACTTATGTGACTCTGGTGCTTAACAGCTGCTGTTGAAGCTAGTATCCTTATTCAGTTCTGTAGTGTTAGAATACCTTTTGTTGTTGAAGATGTGAATGAAGTGTGCATGCGCATCGGCTGTTGAATTCACTTTTGTGCCATTTTTGTAAATACAGTGGTTTTGCACAAAAACAAATACAAAAAAAGTTCCAGCAAGTTTTCTTGTTGGTTTATATAAAATTATTTTAAAATTTATTTGGAGAGATGAAATTGAATAGCTACAACAATTTTGGTAAAGTGTAAAATAGAAAGTTAGTCTACCTGATTTCAAAGTGTATGTAACTGTAGTAATCAAGACTGTGTTTTGCTGGTGAAGGGAGACACAGATCAGTGGAACAGAGTTAGAAAACCCAGAAATGGACCAACTCCAATATGTCCCAACTGATTTTTGACAAAGGTGCAGAAGCAGTTCAGCAGAGGAGAATAGGCTTTTCAACAAACAGGTGGTGGAACAATTAAAAATAATTATAGTTTTAAACCTAATGCCTTGCATTCAAAATGTACATTTTCTTTTAATGTTTGTGTGTACTCAATACATTTTGAGTGCATGCTCGAAATATAGACACATTTGAGTATTAAATGGATCAGATAAAACCATAAAAACTTTTAGAAGAAAATGTAGGTAAAAGTTTTTGGACAAGGGACTTGGTCTGATGTTTTTAGATATTATGGCAAGGTACAGTCCATGAAAAAAATTAGTAAGTTGCTGTACATCAAAATTAAAAGTTATTGCTCTGCAAAAGATCTTTTGGAAGGGTCAAAAGGCATACTACTGACCCAGAGATAATATTTGTGAACATGTCCAGAAGGGACTATAACATACGGCTTTCAACTTAACAGATTAAAAAAATGGTCCAACTAGACAATGGTCTAAAGATTTGGATATTGTATTTGGTAGGCAAATAAACACATTTCTTATAATTCATTGTTTGGCTTTCAAATCAAGAATATTCCCAGTTTATTATTGTTATTAGTTTATTATTCCTATTTATACATTCTATAAAGTCAGTGTCTTTTTCACTTTGATTGGATTGGGAGCTATCCCAAGCTTATTACAGCCTTGTCTTTAGGGAAGTTATATCTGCATATAGTTAATTTTATCTGCTTTGGAATGGATCTTCAGTCATTTTAATTTCAAATGGGTAGTGTCATTTCAAAATTCTCGAAGCATCATATTTTGTAGCCACTTTGCAGCAAGGTTAATTTCTTTTAAAGTGATTCAACTTTTAGAAGTCTGCGACTTGGTTTAAATGCTAGTTGATCTTTTTTTTTTTTTAAACATCTTTATTGAAGTATAATTGCTTTACAATGGTGTGTTAGCTTCTGCTTTATAACAAAGTGAATCAGTTATACATATACATATGTTCGCATATCTCTTCCCTCTTGCATCTCCCTCCCTCCCACCCTCCCTATCCCACCCTTCTAGGTGGTCACAAAGCATCGAGCTGATCTCCCTGTGCTATGCGGCTGCTTCCCACTAGCTATCTATTTTACATTTGGTAGTGTATATATGTCCATGACACTTTCTCACCCTGTCACATCTCACCCCTCCCCCTCCCCATATCCTCAAGTCCATTCTCTAGTAGGTCTGTGTCTTTATTCCCATCTTGCCACTAGGTTCTTCATGACCTTTTTTTTTTTCCTTAGATTCCATATATATGTGTTAGCATACTGTATTTCTTTTTCTCTTTCTGACTTACTTCACTCTGTATGACAGACTCTAACTCCATCCACCTCATTACAAACACCTCCATTTCATTTCTTTTTATGGCTGAGTAATATTCCATTGTATATATGTGCCACATCTTCTTTATCCATTCATCCGATGATGGACACCTAGGTTGCTTCCATGTCCTGGCTATTGTAAACAGAGCTGCAATGAATATTTTGGTACATGACTCTTTCTGAATTATGGTTTTCTCAGGGTATATGCCCAGTAGTGGGATTGCTGGGTCGTATGGTAGTTCTATTTGTAGTTTTTTAAGGAACCTCCATACTGTTCTCCATAGTGGCTGTATCAATTTACATTCCCACCAACAGTGCAAGAGTGTTCCCTTTTCTCCACACCCTCTCCAGCATTTATTGTCTCTAGATTTTTTGATGATGGCCATTCTGACTGGTGTGAGATGATACCTCATTGTAGTTTTGATTTGCATTTCTCTAATGATTAATGATGTTGAGCATTCTTTCATGTGTCTGTTGGCAATCTGTATATCTTCTTTGGAGAAATGTCTATTTAGGTCCTCTGCCCACTTTTGGATTGGGTTGTTTGTTTTTTTGTTATTGAGCTGCATGAGCTGCTTGTAAATCTTGGAGATTAATCCTTTGTCAATTGCTTCATTTGCAAATATTTTCTCCCATTCTGAGGGTTGTCTTTTGGTCTTGTTTATGGTTTCCTTTGCTGTGCAAAAGCTTTTAAGTTTCATTATGTCCCATTTGTTTATTTGTGTTTTTATTTCCATTTCTCTAGGACCTGGGTCAAAAAGGATCTTGCTGTGATTTATGTCATAGAGTGTTCTGCCTATGTTTTCCTCTAAGAGTTTGATAGTGTCTGGCCTTACACTTAGGTCTTTAATCCATTTTGAGTTTATTTTTGTGCATGGTGTCAGGGAGTGTTCTAATTTCATACTTTTACATGTACCTATCCAATTTTCCCAGCACCACTTATTGAAGAGGCTGTCTTTTCTCCACTGTATATGCTTGCCTCCTTTATCAAAGATAAGGTGACCATATAATGCTAGTTGATCTTAAAGCTGATTGTTATTTCTTGATTATCAGACATGTTTCCTTTGTTGACTGTCCTGGCCATGACATTTTGATGGCTACTATGCTGAATGGTGCAGCAGTGATGGATGCAGCTCTTCTGTTAATAGGTAAATAACATCAGAATTGGTTTGACAGATAAGTGTGGAGCCGATCCAGCATGGAATATTTAAAGGGGAAGAAGGGTCTCTAGTGACCATAAATGAGAATAAACTGGTCATCCAAATTAGTATCCATGCCTGCTTGCCAGCAATCATGATATACTAAGCAAGTTAAACTGGGGCTTATATCTGGTGAAATTCTTAGAGTAGTGAGGGAAAAAAATATATTTGTAAGACAACAATGCATTTTCTTACTATCTTAGAATTTTTAATATAGTAATATGAGGGGAGTGGGGAGAAGGGTATTTTTCAAATATCTTTGATCTCTCCACTGCAATATTGACATAATGGTGTTTTTTAGATGCACATTCACGTGAAATGCTGAAATCAAGAGGTGTGTGAAGGTTTTCAAAGCTGGGAAGTTTTCTGTGCTTTCTCTGTGAGCTGTCAAGAGATTTTACTACTGGAGGCTACATGAATTTTAAGGCCAAATGTAGAGTTAGAGAGTACTGTCTCCACACAAGACCGCTTTTGTTTCTGACACCCAATTGCAAATTCAGGGAGTTCTGTAAATCATCCTTAAAATTTGGTAATTTATTAGACTTAAAAAACTCACTGAAAGATGTTTTACTCACAGTTACAGTTTATTATACGGAAAGGTGCAAAATTAAGGTCAGCCAAAGGAAGAGACACAAAGTGCAGAGGCCAGGAGGGTTCCAAACATGAAACTTCCATTGTCCTTGTGCAGAGGCAGAGATTACTCTCTTGGTATCATTATGTGACATTACACGTGAAATATTGCCAACAAGGAAGCTCACCTCAGTTTTGGTATTCAGAGTTTTTATTGAGGTTTCATTACATACGTATGAGTGATTGATTGCCCATGTGGTTGATTTTAATCTTCAAATCAGCAGAGACCTCGTCTCCAATCCCCATGGTTGGTGTTTTTGACATGGCCAGCCTGTTTAAGGCTATCAAGTATATACTCTTAAGATTTGATGTAGTCTGCTCCTGCCCTGAATAAGGACACTTCTATCAGGGATGACATGGCTTATCTTCAAGAAGCCCAAAGGCAAGAACTAGACCTCTTTTGGGGCAAGGCCAAATGCTTTATTATATAAGGCTATGCTTTTCAACAAGCATTCAGAATGGGTTTGGAACAAGGAGATGGGAGATGATCACTGGGGTACTAGACAAAACATAGTACTTTATAATACGTTGTTATTTTTTCAGGTAGTGTTTTTCCCTTTTGTTAAAATGAACAGCTGTGTTTATTATCTATTGCTATGTAACAGTGTACCTAAAAATGTAGTAAGTAGAAAAACAAACATTTAATCACTATTTCTGTGGCTCAGGAGTTTTGCTGTCTCGGCTCAAGGTCTCATGAAATTATAGCCATCTGTCAGCAGAATGCAGACTTGTTACCTCAAGACTTGTCTGGTGCTGGAGAGTCCACTTTTTAAAGTTCAGTCATGCCTTGGTTTCTCCTCACGTGGGCCTCCATAAGCTTCGCATCTGTCCTAGTGACGGGATAGTTGTTGTTTTGAGAGAAACAAAGAACTTCCAGGTTGGAAGCCAGGGTCTTTGTAACCTAATTTGAGGAGTGACGTTCCATCTCTTTTGCAGTGTTGTCTTCATTAGATGTAGGTCATTAGATACATCCCACATTTAAAGGGAAGGATTTCACAAGGGTGTGAATGCCAGACATGGAGATCATTGAGCCATCTTTGTGGTTGTCTACATTTGTGGTTGATTAATTATTGTTCATAGTCTACATTAAGCAATTTTTCTACTCTTAACTATTCTGGAGCCAGAATATCCCAAAGACTACATAGAACCGGAGGGGCATGTGTTATGCCTGAGTAAAAGCCTTGAGTGCAGTCTGAAAGAAGCCAAACTAGCTGATTCCAAGTATTGTGCATAGCGCCTCGAATAGGAGCCAAAAGAGTGGGGAATCCAGGGCAGTCTGTCATGGAATTTAAATGTGCACACAAAGACACTTGGCACTGGTGTCCAGGAATTTGCTTTAAGACATCCAGAAGTCTCTATTAGGTGAGAACTAATTCTTATTACTCATGTTTTTTGTGTTTTAATTCTTCATAATCAACTTAGCTGGTAATGAATCCTGTCCTCAACCTCAGACTTCTGAACACCTGGCTGCCATAGAAATTATGAAACTGAAGCATATTTTGATTCTACAAAATAAAATTGATTTGGTAAAAGAAAGTCAGGCTAAAGAACAGTATGAACAGATCCTTGCATTTGTACAAGGTAAGAAGCTGTAATTAATAAATGTTTGAATCAAGTTTTAAGAATTTAGTTATCAAAAACGAAGTGAATCTGTGGGTACTAAGCCCTTTTTCTCTGTACTACTTAACACTTGTGTTGCTTTTAGCCAGTTTATGGAAGCAGTGAAATTTGTTTCTGAGTTTGATGTGCTTAGAGTACATATTAGATAGAAAAGAAGTTATATTCCATGAATGTTACCAGGTGGGTTTTTTTCAAATGGAAACACATTGCTTTTTTTTTTTTTTTTAACTATATAACAAATTCATTATTATAATAAAAATATGGAATGCTTCACATTTCCACGTCATCCTTGCATTGGGGCCATGTTAATATTGTCTGTATTATTCTAGTTTAGGTATATGTGCTGTCAAAGTGAGCACCAGTCTGATGTTTCTAAAATTCTTTCCCAGTGATAGTAAAATGAATGAAAGTGGCTTTTTTATATATGTTGGTGTGTTTTCTAATTATTTAGACTCTCTTCTCATTGAGAATCTGTTTCCCAAACTGCAACTGACAATGATTTCTTTAATCTTTAGTGTCCCTTTCTGTAAAACATATTGTTTTCATTTGGGGCAAGACATGATGCAAATTATTTTTTACATTTGACTTCTCTTTTATTTGTTAGATAGGTTGGCTTTATTAGCCAGATTATGTGGTAAAGAAAAGGAAAAGCTATGTCTATAAAAACTCATTTGGTCCATTCTGTTGACTTCTTGATTGACATTTAATTAGAGAGAAAAACAAAACACTGTCATCTTTCTAAACAGGATGATAGCATTGCATATTTTGCTGACATCTGTATATCTACGTCTGGATATCCATTTAATAATCTTTAGTAATCTATGGGACAAATTCTGTAAAAATGACAAATTTGGATCTTTCTGAATTTTGTCATATAGGTACAGTAGCAGAAGGAGCTCCTATTATTCCAATTTCTGCTCAGCTGAAATATAATATTGAAGTTGTCTGTGAGTATATCGTTAATAAAATTCCAGTACCTCTAAGAGACTTTACTTCAGAGCCCCGACTTATTGGTAAGGACTTAACCTTTTGGCCTTTAACGGTTGACTCAGTTTATGCATTGTTGATTTGCTTTTAAGGGCACAGAGGCAATAGTAAATTAAAGTCTTTATGTGCTTTTTGAATTTTAAAATAGGGATTGAGTTTATGAAAACCAAGGACAACATTCCATTTTGAACTCAGTGGAGTGAATGAAAGTTTAGTATTAAGATAGATTGATTCTAAGATTGTATTGGCAATGCTAGATTGGTTGAGGAACAGACTCCTGAGTAAAATAGGAACATTAATTTTTTTATTATGTAATTGAGATTAGACTAATACAGTGTTCTTTATGTGATAATGTTTTAGGCAGGAACAGGACATTAGAATTTCTGTACAAATGATTTCACCATACTTCTGATGAAGATTTTCATGTTCCTTTTACCTTAAGCTTACAATACCAAAACTAATTACATTAAGTTTGTGGTTCTTGCACACAGTTTGTAGAAAACTTCAGCCTTTCTGGGCACTCTTCTGGACCTCCTGTGTGTTTTCTGGAGAGTGTTCTTTTGAGTGATTCTGAAGCACACTCTTCGTTAAGTGTCACTGTTCTTTTTGTAAGTTACATAGTCCTAGAATTATTTTGTAGTTTTAAAACTAAGTTTTTATTACATAAGTTGTAATGTAAAAGTATATAAAAGAAGAATTCAGTCCCACATCACTGATAACATGTATATTTCCAAACCTCTTTTTGTTCATAAAATCACATAAACATGTGTGTGTGTGTAGTCTTTTTTTTTTTAATATTTATTTATTTGGCTGCGTCGGGTTTTAGCTGTAGCACGTGGGATCTTCATTGCGGCATGCAGGATCTTTAGCTGTAGCATGTGGACTCTTAGTTGTGGCATGTGGGATCTAGTTCCCTGACCAGGGATCAAACCTGGGCCCCCTGCATTGGGAGCACAGAGTCTTAGCCACTGCGCCACCAGGGAAGTCCCTGTATAGTCTTTTTTAATGAGTGCAAGATTGTACTCTGGAGGTTAATTTCATAGCTAATTCTTTTTGTAATTTTATGTGAGGACCAATGTAATAGTTTGCTAGGGCTACCATAACAAAGTATCACATAATGGGTGCTTAAACAATAGAAATTTATTTCCTCACAGTTATGGAGGCCAGTAGTCAGACATTAAGGTGCTGGCAGATTTGGTTTCTCCAGAGGCCTCTCCTTTTTGGCTTGCAGAGGGCCACATGATGGTTTTTAATCACATGATTTTTCCTCTTTGTGTGTGCATCTCTGGTACCTCTTTGTCCAAATTTCCTATTTTTATAAGGACACCAGTCAGATTGGTTAGGGCCCCTCACTGATCTCACTTTACCTGAATTACCTCTTTAAACTCCCTGTCTGCCAATAGAGTCGGATTCTGAGGTACTGAGTCCAAGGGTTAGGGCTTCAGCATGAATTTTGGGGAAGGAGGCCATAATTCAGCCCAGAACAGTCATCCCTTCACTTAACTGTATACATAAAGAGTATTTATTTGTCTTTTGTTTTGTAACAGTCACATCATACTCCAAAAGATAGATAAAGCTTAAACGTGTCACTTAACTGATCAAGTTATTTTCATTTTTCCAATAGTTAAGACCATGGTAAGCATTGGAATAATGATATTTCCCCACAAACTCAACTCTAAAGTGTAGATCTTAATTGGCTACTTTTGTAAAAAAAAAAAAATTATTAAGTTAACTTGATAAACATCTAATTTAAATAACATGATGATCCTTATGGTTTCTTTCCTTTCTTCCTTATCCCCTTCCCAGTTATTAGGTCCTTTGATGTCAACAAACCTGGCTGTGAAGTTGATGACCTTAAAGGTGGTGTGGCTGGTGGTAGTATTTTAAAAGGAGTATTAAAGGTGAACTTGATTTTGAACTCTTGTTAACCAGGGGAAAAAAAAATGGTAAAAACAAAATCTCAAAATTAACTTTAAAAACACTTATTGTTTTGTTTACTGTTTTTATGTTTTAAGTATGTCTTTAAAGCATACATATTTTCTAGGTAATTGCTAGATAATTGAGTGGTTATCGTGTTTGGCAATCTACCAGTGAGGACTCTTAACCATGTAAATGGTAACTGTGTTGCCCCACATATTTTGATTACTCACTTACAGGTGGGCCAGGAGATAGAAGTCAGACCTGGTATTGTTTCCAAAGATAGTGAAGGAAAACTCATGTGCAAACCAATCTTTTCCAAAATTGTATCACTTTTCGCGGAACACAATGATCTTCAGTATGCTGCTCCAGGGGGTCTTATTGGTAAGGATTTCACTTACATTCTTTTGATAGTGGCTATTCATGTCACTTTGTGTGAAATGGATTATCTGAGAGTCTGTATCTCTGATTAGATATTTTAACTGAATATGAAGGAGTGGATGGGAGGTATACATGTAGTTGAATTGTTGATTATACATTATAAAATGATTTCTTATGTTTGTTAAAAAGAATACTTTTAGGGAATTCCCTGGCGGTCCAGTGGTTAGGACGCCGTGCTTTCACTGCTGTGGGCCTGGGTTCAGTCCCCGGTTGGGGAACTAAGTCCCACAAGTCGTGCAGTGCGAGGGGGTGGGGTGGGGAAAAGGGGGTTACTTTTATATATAAAGAATACATTTTAGTTTCATGACTAAGTTCAGTAACGAGGTTTTATGATTTAATATTGAATATATTATTATACTCTTTTATTTACACTGTCCTTGGTTGCTTTTTATGTAAATTTTTACAAATGGAAGGTTGCCTACAAATTGCCTGTTTTCTGTGTATGATGTGGGTGCAGTTTTTTGTTTGGTTGGTGTTTTTGTTTGTTTTAAGAATAAGGACATTCAGAGAACATTTTCTTGTAACTTTTTATTGCATTAATGTACAAACATATAATTTGAAGTAAACATTACAAACTTTGTACTTCTCAATCTTTATTAAAACAATATCTTATTAAATGAAATTTATTTTGAGGTAAGCAGGTATCTCATTTACCTTTATAATTTTTTTCTTTATAATTTAAATCAAGAAGATTTTTTTTAGTCTTGAATTTCTAGCAACACTTTTTCCCATTGTTCTTGTATTTTTAGATAAAGCAGGGATTTTAATTAGGAATTTATGGGATTTTGGTTATGTAGCTGTTACATGGTATGAGTTAACAGGGTTAGAATATGTAGAGACTTGTTGTACCGGTTTGACTAACTTTACAAACATTTTAAGAAAAAACAAGTTGGAATATGTAATGTTTATATCATGTATTAGGAGTTGGAACAAAAATTGACCCCACTCTGTGCCGGGCTGACAGAATGGTGGGGCAAGTGCTTGGTGCGGTTGGTGCTTTACCTGAGATCTTCACAGAATTGGAAATTTCCTATTTCCTACTTAGACGACTTCTTGGTGTACGCACAGAAGGAGACAAAAAAGCAGCAAAGGTAAATGAGACAAAGTATGATGTTTCAACCAGTTTTGTTTCATTGTCTTGCACAGTGGAATTACAAACAAAGAAAAGGTGAATAATCTGGAAGTTTCTTTGTAGCAACCAGCCATAAACCAAGCCAGAGTTTTGTTTTGTTTTTTAATGGAAAAAAGTGTTTGTGGCACATATTACAAAGACTTAATATTTCTAGTATACACTTGACTTTTTTTTAAAAAGTAAGATTTTGTTGGCAAAGATACACAGAAATAAGCACTTAACCTTTTTGAGAAAGTATAAATTTGTAATGTATTTAAGTGTGCAAACAGTGTCCCAGCAGTTTCATTTCAGAGTTATTTTAAACAGCAGTAGGAAAATGACATTTTAAAAGGAATGAGATCCATAATACATGTTTTGACATTAAAAGATCTGATGATATAATAAGCTTAGGGAGAGAAACAGGTGGCAAAAGAGTGATATAGAATTCTTATATTAACTTTTTAACACTGGGCTTTTTCTAGTAACTAAGTCTTCTTTGTATCTCATTCTCACTATCAGATTCTGTTCTCCAGTTTCTCTTTAAGCCTTAGGATTGGTTGATGTGTTGCTTAAAATTTTTACCTTTGTTTCATGAAAGATTGAATATCAATCCATAAAGTACTCAAAATTCTGTATGTATGATTGTAAAGTCCTTTTTATGTTAGGAAAAAACAATGGTCATGTAAAAGCAATAGGAAAGGAATTGTTCTGGATGTGAATTAAGTGCTTATAAAATTTACATGTCAATTTTTTGGAGTTCCTTTAATATTTGTATTTCTTACCCTCTGACTTAATGAAACTTGAAGCCCTTAAAAACACTGGTGTGAATTTTGACATGAGACTGTAAGTGTAGACAACAGCAGTAGGCAGTGTAACAGTTAATAATTATGGTAGTAAGTGTTACCCAGTTTTATAGAGGCCAGGAAGTTTAAGTACCTAGTTAACATTACATGAATGGAATTAGGCCTTCACATAAACTATGTGTTACATGTTATTCTTGTCTTGCTGCACTTTTCAGGAAATATTGAACTTCTTTTTTCTTTTTTTATTTAAATTAATTAATTAATTTGGTTGCACCAGGTCTTAGTTGTAGCAGCTAGGCTCCTTAGTTGCACCACTTGGGCTCCTTAGTTGTGACATGTGAACTCTTAGTTACGGCATGCATGTGAGATCTAGTTTCCTGACCAGGGATGAAACCTGGGCCTCCTGCATTGGGAGCGGGGAGTCTTATCCACTGTGCCACCAGGGAAGTCCCTGTACATTCTTTTTGCTGTAAGTCTCTTCAAAATTTTAAGAGTTTCATTGATCTATGCTACACTAAGTAGCTTAGAATTAGACCTTGTGTATATTCAGTAATTGCTAAATAACTTTTTGTTTTGTTTGGACACTTGTATGTAGTTCAAATCCCATTATAATGTAATTTGTGCAGAATTTTTTTTCCTTCATAGTTTATTTCTAGCAGTATTTGGTAAATTCTCACTTCATTTTGGAAAGCACTTCCTTTATTTAAGGATTTTTTTTCTTAATTTATTTCCCTAGGTGCAAAAGCTGTCTAAGAATGAAGTGCTTATGGTGAACATAGGATCCCTTTCAACAGGAGGAAGAGTTAGTGCAGTAAAGGCTGATTTGGGTAAAATAGTTCTCACTAATCCTGTGTGCACAGAAGTGGGAGAAAAAATAGCCATTAGCCGAAGAGTTGAGAAACACTGGCGGTAAGTTTGTCAACTTGTCCACCTTTCATTCAAGAGCAACGGCACATTTTCTTGTGGTATATTAGTTCTTAATGATGTATATACATGCACAAACACATTTGTCCTTGAATTCAGTGGTTCTCATGGCTTTAATTCTCAGGTGTGTATTTGGATCACTAAAATCTATATTTCCAGCACTGATCTGTAAAGTTGCAGTTCACTTTTTTACTCCAGGTATTGCAACTGGCTTTCCTTTAATCTCAGACAGAATCTATATAAAATCAAACAATTCCAAATCAATATTTCCATTTTCTTTGACTTTTTATATATGTACACCATTCATATTATTACATGTGCACATACATAAGCATACACCTTAGTTTTTTTGAACCGTTGAGTAGGTTACATAACCTGGAGTTCTTAATATTTCAGTGTGTATCTCCTAAGAATAAGGATATTCTCTTATACAGCTAGTTCAAGATTTTTTTTTTTTAAAGGAATTCCTTTATTTTTATTATTTTTATTATTATTTATTTATTTTTCGCTGTGTTGGGTCTTTGTTTCTGTGCAAGGGCTTTCTCTAGTTGTGGCAAGCGGGGGCCACTCTTCATCGCGGTGCACGGGCCTCTCACTATCGCGGCCTCTCTTGTTGTGGAGCACAGGCTCCAGACGCGCAGGCTCAGTAATTGTGGCTCATGGGCCTAGTTGCTCCGTGGCATGTGGGATCTTCCCGGACCAGGGCTTGAACCCGTGTCCCCTGCATTGGCAGGCAGATTCTCAACCACTGCACCACCAGGGAAGCCCCTCAAGATTTTTAATGTTGACAAAATACAAAAACCTGAACTCCTCATTCCAGTTTTGTCACCTGTCTCACCATTGTACTTTATAGAATTTTTCTTGCTTCACCCCAGGATCACATATTTCATTTCCTTTTCATGTTCCTGTAGTCTCTCTAATTTGGAACTTTTTTAAACGTTTTTGTCTGAACATGAATTGACATTTGAACAATACAAGCCAGTTAATTTATAGAATCTTCCTCAATTTGAATTTGATATTTTGTCTTATTAGATTTAGGTTATTTATTATAAGCCAAAATGCTATATAATTTGTGTTGTGTCCTTATCAGGAATCTCAAGGGCACAGAATATCTGGCTGCACCTAGATGTGAGGTTAATTTTGTTCATACAGTCAAGACGTCTGATTTTTCTGTTGTAAAGTTTCTCTTTTATGCTTGCACTAATGAAGTCTATGGCGAGAACCCTTAAGACTACAAATAGCCTGCTGCTCATCAAATTGCCTACCCCTTTGCCACTTGATTATTCTTGCTTGAATTGTGCTTCGTTCTGGGGATAGCATAACTCTGTGCTGCTTCTCTGCAGTTATCATTTGCCATTCCTCTTTTCCTATTTATTTACTTGTTTACAGTGGGTTATGATCCATTGCTGTTTGTTTTTATTTTGATGCTCATAACCCACATTGGCCAGTCGGATTCTGTTCTGCTTCATTCCTGTGTTCGCTTGTGGGATCTTAGTTCCCCAACCAGAGATTGTATCCAGGCCCAGAGCAGTGAAAGTGCTGAGTCTCAGCCACTGGACCATCAGGGATTCCCTGTTCCTATGTTCTTATGAATTCACCCCATCATTTTTCCTTTGTGTATATTCTATATATTTGTTGTTGTTGTTGTCGGATTACATATAAGAACTTGACATTAAAACATTTTGTTCAAAACTGCTAACAGCTTAACTTCAGTTGAATACAGTAGCTTACTCTTTTAAAATATTTATTCATGCACTTAATGCTATTGATGTGACAAATGAATTATATATTTGCATATTTATTTATCATTACTTCTTACATTTGTGTCATTTAGATTCTGTGCACCAGAATTAAATAATACAGGTTTTTATATTTGTGTATTTCCCTTTACCAACTGACCATTATATTTTCATAGGTCTTTGTGTTGCTGTGTATTATCTTTTCAATTCAACTTGAAGGACTTACTTTAGCATTTCTTTAAAAGCAGGTATAGTGATAATGAATCACTCAGCTTTTATCTGTGGAAATCTTCATTTCTTCATTTTGAAAGCAGTTTTTCAAGATAGTATCCTTGGTTGGTAGTTTTTTTCTTTTAACACTTTGAATATATCATCCCACTGTCCTTCGGCCTGCAAGTTATCTGCTAAGAAGTCCACTGATAATCTTAAGGAAGTTCCCTTATATGTACTGACTGTCTTTTCTCTTGCAGTTTTAAAAGTCTCTTGTTGTCTTTGACTTGGACAGTTAGATCACCCTGTGTCTTAATATACTTCTCTTTGGCTTATCCTAGTTGGAGGGTTTTGAGCTTCTTATATATATTCATGAACTATTACAGTCATTCTTTTTTTTAAAAAAAAATTAATTAATTAATTAATTTGTTTGGGCTGTGTTGGGTCTTAGTTTCTGTGCAAGGGCTTTCTCTAGTTGAGGCAAGTGGGGGCCACCCTTCATCGCGGTGCGCGGGCCTCTCACTATCGCAGCCTCTCCTGTTGTGGAGCACAGGCTCCAGACGCGCAGGCTCAGCAGTTGTGGCTCACGGGCCCAGTTGCTCTGCAGCATGTGGGATCCTCCCAGACCAGGGCCCGAACCTGCGTCCCCCGCATTAGCAGGCAGACTCCCAACCACTGCGCCACCAGGGAAGCCCCATTATTCTTCAAATAAACTCTCTGCCCCTCTCTTCTTTTTTTGGTACTCCCATAATGTGTGTGTTGATTCTCTGGATGTCCCATAAGTACTTCAGTTGGTGTTTACTTTTCTTTGTTTTTTCTTTTGCTTCTCAGACTCAATAATTTCAGATGACCTATCTTCAAAATTTGTTGTCTGTTTGCTGATCCTGTTCCAATCTGCTGTTTTATTAATCTATTGAGTTTTTCAATTGTCCTTGCATTTTTCAGTCTCGGAACTTCTGTTTAGTTTTTTTTCTCTTTATTTTTATAAACTCTCTTTGTTTAAATTCTGTTTTTGTTTGTGTATCATTTTCATTATTTTTTTAGGTGTCTGTTTCTCCTTTAGCTCTTTGGAAGTATTTAAGACAGTTGTTTTAAAGTCCTTCTCAAGTGGGTCCAAGGCCTGTGCATCTTTAGGTTTAGTATCTAGGGATTTATTTTGTTCTCTTGCATGGGCTGTGTTCATGTTTCCCTGTATCTCTGTATACCTTGTGATCTTTTATTTAAAATTGGGCATTTGAAAGGAAGAAAAAGAAGCCCTCTGTCATAGTTTTTGAAGACTGAAGGAAAAAACTTCACTAATCAACCGAGTGTGACTGTTTATTGTCTTCTCAGGCCTTTCTGTGTGTGCATCTTCCCTGGAGCTGTGTTCTTTTGTCCAATTTTTTCATGTACACAACTGCTTTATATGTCTTAGTTTCTCCAAGTCTCACCCTTGCTTCTTCTGTGACCTCACTTTACTGTATTTCTCTGCTCATAATCCTTTGTTCCCCAGGCACCCTTAGTCTGCAGTCCTTCTGAAGCTTTTACTCACCTCGTCTCACACTACTGCTTTCTGGAGTCTTCAACCTGATGATGCAACCATACCACAGTTCTCCCGGTACTCAGAGTCAGACAAGACAGAAACTAGTCCCTTGAGCAACCCCCAGACAAACTAGACCTTTGAAAACAAGTTCTATTCTTTCCATTCTGTCCCATGGGAGGAACTGGGAATTGGTTGGCTTCCTCTTGGCTATGCTGCACTGGGTGAGCAAAATTATGCAAAATTTTTTTCTATCTTGAGTGTGGCTTTTTTTTGTTGTTGGGCATATGCTTGGCTGCTGCAGATCCACAAAACTAGTTTTTCAGAGTGTTAATTACTTGGTGGTTCTATAGGAGAACAGGTATCTGGAACCTTCAAGTTCCCCATTTTTGCTAACTTTCTTCTTCCTTTATATTCTTTGGAATTGTATTTTTTACCCATATTTAGGTGGGTTTTGTTCTAGAAAGTAAAGTTGTGGTATCAGTCCAGTCTGGTTGTTGACTAGAGGGGCCTTTGGTCCCTCTGCTATTGAGAGTAATCTGTTTATAGACTACCTATTCTAGTTCTTCACTTCTTTCTCTTTACTTATTTCCCTTTAAAGCCATTATGATCTATTGAGATGCTGTGAAAGAGGCATTTTTCAAGGAAAAAAGAATTGATAATGAGTTGGGTTTCTTTTGTTGTTGTTTTTAATTTAAGTTGATGTGTTTTGTCTATTGGCATTGTTCCTTAGGGGGACGTGACATGCTCTTGTTTGCTGATTCTGAATGAATAGGTATATTTTTTTAGAGAAACATGAGCATATGTGTGACAGCAACTTCTTGTATGCTTTTCTTGTCATTCCTGATGGTGAAAATCCATGTATAAGGTTCTAGGAATCTAAGAAGGTAACATACAGACTTTTTTTAATAGAACATGTTATGGGAACAAGTTTGAATTTAGGGGAGAGTGTAGTAAAATAGGATATATCAACATTTTATAGTAATGCTAATGAAATGGATTTAAAATTCATGATTTCTTTTATTTTCATTTTTCAGTTTAATTGGTTGGGGTCAGATAAGAAGAGGAGTAACCATCAAGCCAACAGTAGATGATGATTGAAGATTATCAGTTAAATAATACATTTGGATGAAGTTAGAATTTCTCTTAGCAACCTAGTGGTATAATTTCAGAGCAATACTGGGGATACAGTTCATTACATTAGTAGAAACCGTAAGGTTGTTTTCATTTTCTTCTGATGAAAATTAGCTTCTACTACTAAAATAAATAATAGGGTCTATAACAGATGTCAGAATTAGCATGTTGATGGATTTAATCCACATTTTAGCAGTAATTGATCATTAAACAGTGTCACATTTGTGCATCAATTCAGGTTTGAAGTGAAAGTGCTGTTACAACCAGCCTTTGCTATTGCATACATACCACTGACCCTGTTTGAAATAAAGTTTTTCTCTTATTTTTTCATGATTTGTCTATGAGTATTTCTGGGCCTGAAGGGCTGTTGTACCAGTCAACACCTGAAGATACAAAGTCTCCTTCAAAACTAGGTTTTCTTTTTATGCCTATTTTATTTTGCCTTCTCTTTAAAATTTAGAACAAAAATTAACAGCTTCAAATTAAATTGTCCTTTTAGAGCATAGGTGCTCATTTACATGCACAGACCTTTCCCTCCCTTTACTGTGTTCCTAGACTGAAACATAAGAAGCTTAAACCAATTTTATGTTTTATCCTAACTGTTCAGTTTATATAATTATAACATGGATTCTAATACTAGTCTTTTTTTTTCTATCAAGTAGCAAGTATTTTTCTTTCTTAAAATACTCACTACAAGTTACTAATTATCAAAATTGGCATATTGATGATTTTAATCTGCATTTGAAAAAAATAAGAGCTTACAGAAGACAAGGTGCTGATACTGTAAGCAGTTTGCCAAAGGAAGTGTTTAACCTGTTTTTCTTAGCCCACATACATTGAATTGACTTGCTCACTAGCCAGTTATGTTTAAAAAGTAATAATTTGAGATATCATAGCCTGGGAGACTTAAATATTTTCCAATATTGAGTAAATTATTTTTAAAAAAGCATAAACACAGTATTAACATTTACGCTCTTGGGGCAGATATGTCATAAATTTAAGAGCAAAAACAGTTTTATCTCCCAGAAAAATGCATTCAAGTCTAAAGTTTTGCGTGTGATTTCAGTAGTCTCACAGAGCCACTGGAGTCCTTTCATAAATTCGTGTTAAGAATTCCTACAATCTAACCTGTGCCTGCAAAAAACCCCACTACTACACATTTATTGCATGCTTTGCTTGTGCTTTGCACTGTTCCATTTTATATATAGTAATTTGTCACAAAGTTCCATTGAGCTGGGTACAGTTATCCCCATTTTACCGTTGAAGAAATAGGCATAAGGAAGATAAGAAATTTGCCCAAGTCTCACAGCTAATAAGTAAAGGATTGGAAGTCAAACATGAATAATCTGGCTCCAGAGTTTATACCCTTAATCACGAAATTACTCACCTCTTTTGGAAGGTGTATTTTCCAGTTGTTGGGTGCCATGGTTTATATTTGCCAGTGAGATAAACCTTTGTAAATTTGTCATTCAAGAGCTTTTCATTTTTTAAGACTTTTTTTTTCCTCTGCTCCTTTTATTGTTCTCTTACTGTTTTTACCTGCTTATTATAATAATGCTTATTCTATTACTGTTAAGATCTCCCTCTATGAAGAAGGACTCAGTTTCCTTTTGTGGTCATCTGTCTTTGCTTTATACATATTGAGAGTAAGTACAGATAAAGTAGACTTAAGTGCATCTTTCAACTTAAGGAAATAAATGTCTGTAATACTGTTTTTGGCTAGTAAAATTTACTGGCTATTAGTATAGCTACACCAGCATAATTTTGTTTATTATCTACCTAGCGTATCATTTAATATTTGACCTTTGGTTTCAACAGTAATTTTAGCCAGAAGTAAAGCGTTTGGGAATTTTATTTTCATAGAAGATCAGAGAATATTTACATTTGTGTGAGTACGGGATACAATGAACAAAAGCACTTTTAAGTTTGGTTTCTACAGCATAACTAGGACATAACCTATGGTGTTTTATTCATTCATTACCAACAAATCACAAACATGCTACAGATCATAAGTATTTAAAGTAGTACTTAGCTCACAGTGAGATCATTAAGAGAATATGTAGAGCTGTTTTTTTAATAATCTTTCCTCAAAATATAATAATTCTTCTGAAGTTGGTATGAATTATTTTTGTGTGAAAAATTCATGTAGTTGAAGCATGGGAAGCAAAAGGTCCACTGCTCATTCTGTAATTATTTGTGGCCATGGAAGACCAGTCTTGAAAAATGAAATGGGTTGGAAGGAGATAGTGATGTCAAAGGATAATCATGAGGGGAGAAAAAAATAGTAGCTTTCCCTACCATTTCTCCTTTAATGTCTCTGAAAAGTCATGAATGGTGAAAAATGTTACTTTGGATGATGATTTCTTCTGTATTTGTTGTTTGCCTGTTTCTGATACAAGTACAGCAAACTTTTAGGGCTCATACAGGTAACAAGTGAGCAAAAGCCCCCAAAACAAAAAATTAAGTAAAAGAAAATAGTAACAGATGAAGGATATTTTTACTGGTGTTGGTAGCAGTGGTGATAATAATTTGAATTCTAAACATGCAAGATAAAATTTCACCAAGATGGGCTTCTTTATTACTTTGCTCTTAAATGATACAAACGTAAGTCTAAAACACTGTAGATTTTAGTACTAGGAGTGAAAAAAGTAGAGGTAAGAAGTTTATATACTCTTATCCACCTACCTCTCACTCTACACTCGAAGTGGCAGTTTTAAAAATGCTTATTCATATGTGTGCCTACTCTATACTTAATATTTCTGTTCTCTTAGAGAAAATGATCATATTAGCTAAAGAACTTTAGCCATCTGTTTATGCAGATGTATTAATTGAATGTCCTTTCATTGTTCAGAGAGCATAGTCTTCAAAATAATCTTCCTGGAAAAATGTGCTTTGTAGAATGGAAAACTGAATGTACTTCATGTAGAATTTTGAAGTATCGAGAGGAGGGAAGAGTTCAGGAGTAATGTTTGTAAATTAAATAATTATTTAGACGATTCAGGTTAAGTTTGCTCTTTTTTCTAGTTGAGAATTTTCATCTGTTAGGATGAATTTTGTTTTTTTTTTTTCAGTTAATTTTTTTTTTTTCAGTTAATTTTTTAAATTAGGTATACTGACTTAGAATGAACTGAAGAAGTATTCCCTCTTCAACATTTTGGATGAATTTGTGAACTGGTATTTTTGCTAAAGTCAGGAAGTCAGTCAAAGCCATAAAAGCCATGTGAGCTCTTTTTTTTTCTTTTTTTTTTTCGTATTTATGGAAATATTTTTACCTGCAATTTAAAATCCTTTCTTTATTGTAAGCTATTCATGAGTGAGTTATGGTAGTTTCTGTCTCAAAAATTTGTTCATTTCATGTAACTTCTGGATTTTTTGGTAGAAGTTATTCATAAGATTCCATTATCTTCTGGCTACATTTGAGTCTGTAGTGTTATAACTAGTTTCATCCCTGATATTGGTAATTTGGGCCTCTTTTTTTTTCCTACTCAGCTAGGCTATAGGTTTATGAATTTATTCATCTTATCAAAGAACCAGCTTTTGTTTTTTTCTTTATTGTTTTCCTTTTTCATGTTCATCTCTGCACGTAAAAAATATTCCATCCATTTCCTTTTTCTAAATCTGATTTACTCTTCTCTCTTCCTCAGTTGGAAGCTTAGTTTTCTCCCTAGCATACCGTTTAGTATTATACATTTCCCTCTATGTACTACTTAAGTTACATCCCACAAATGTGAAAAGTTCTATTTTCATATTTAATTTATATAAAATTTTTCCTTTGTAACTTTCTCTTTGATCCATGAGTATTTAGAAGTATTTGATTCGTTCTCAAATATTTGGGGTTTTTCCAGATATCTTTCTGTTACCAGTATCTAATTTAATTTCTTTGTAGCTCAAGAAAGTACATTTTGTTGTTTTTATTTTTAAACTTTGTTAAGGTTTGTTTTGTGGCCTAGAATATGGTATATTTTGAATATTTTATATGCACTTGAAAAGTACATGTTTAGTGCTGTTAGACAGGAATGCTTTTGATGGAGGGTGGAGGGAACAAAAAGTGCTCACTGAACTGAGAAGCCATCCTGAGAACTAAAAATGAGACAGACAGCTTCGTATAATTAATGGATCAGTTTATTACAGGGAAACCTAACGGGTGGGACCTGGATCAGACAGTGATCCATAAACATTTGCAGCTGCACTCTACACTATCGAGGGGCCATTAGGACAGTTTTATAGTTAATCTAGGGTATCAGAGTATGTGCTTAGAAACAAGATGTGCATCCCTAAGTCAAGGTTTACAGTTGGGTAACTAGTCTGGTGTGTGCTGGGAATATGTCAACAAAGCTGTTCATCATTGTATCAAAGCCATTGTAAACAATATCAATTAACTAAAGCCCCTGACAACAGAAGTGATTTACTGAACCGTACTGGGTAGGTTGAGCGAAAGACAGGGGTAATGGTACGGGCCTAAAACGGTATCACTTCTACTAACAACCTTAATACTGTCAGTTAGGTCAAAATGACAGTGCTTCATATGTCTATATCCTTACAGATATTTTATCCACTTGTTTATTAGTTTTTGAGAGGAATATTGAAGTCTCCACTTCTACTTGTATATTTCTCTCTCCTTTAATACCTATGAAGCTTTTTAAAGATAACTTTATTGAAATACAATTAACATACCATACAGTTCACCCATTTAAATTATACAAAACAGTGGTGTTTTAGTGTATTCACAACCTATGTGAACAGTCACCACCATCAATTTTAGAACATTTCAGTACCTCAAAAACACTGTATTCTTTAGGTATTACCCACCATTCCTCTCTCTGTATATCATGCACCCTTGACAAACCCTAAACACCATTAATTTACTTTCTGTCTCTCTAGATTTCCCTGCTTTGGACATTTCATGTGAATGGAATCATAATCTGGTCTTTTGTGCATCTTCACATAGCAAGTTTCCATCCTTGTTGCTATTATAGCATGGACCTTCATCTATACTATTTCATTCTTTTTATGGGCAAACATTCCATTGTATGACTGTACCACGTTGTGTTATCCATTTGCCAGTTGATAGACACTTGGTTTTCACTTTTTGACTAATAAATAATGATGCTATAAGCATTCATGTACATGTTTTTGAGTGGATATATGTTTTAATTTCTGTTGGGTATACACCTAGAAGTGGAATTGCTTGATCGTATAATTATGTTTAATCATTTGAGGAACTGTGAGACTTTTTTCCAAAGTACCTGTGCCATTTTACATTTCCACCAGTGATATATGAGAATTCTGATTTCCATATCCTCATCACACTTTTTCATACCTCACTGTTTTATTCTACTGATCCTAGTAAGTGTGAAGTGATAGCTTATTGTGGTCCTGACTTGAATCATACGACTATTACTTGCTCTTTTTTTTAATTGATTAATTCGTCTTGCTGAGTTGTAAGAGTTATTTATATACTCTGGATACAAGTGCTTTATCAGATGTCATTTGCAATATTTTCTCTTATGGGTTGATTTCATTGTCTTGATAGTGTCCTTAGAAGCATAAAAGTTTTTTTTCCTTTTTTTCTTCCAGTTTTATTGAGATATAATTGGTATACAGCACTGTGTAAGTTTAACATGTACAGCTTAATGACTTGACTTACACCATGTAATGTTTACCACAAGAAGTTCAGTGACTATTCATCATCTCTTATAGATACAAAATTAAAGAAATAGAAAAAACATTTTTCCTTGTGATGAAAACTCAACAACTTTCTTGTATAACATACAGCAATTTTAATTATTTTTATCATGTTGTGCATTTCATCCCTAGTACTTATTTATCTTAAAAAGGTTTGTTCCTTTTGACCACCTTCAGTGAGTTCTTGCTCCTCCCACCCCGTCTCTGGTAACCACAAATCTGCTGTCTTTTTCTGTGAATTTTTTTTTTGTTTTTGTTGGTTTATTTTTGAAATATAATTGACCTACAATATTGTGTTAGTTCCTGTTAGACAACATAGTGATTCGATACTTGTATACAAGTCTGTTCTTTGTCCATTGTATAGTCCTGGATTTTTTGTTCAGTAGAAATAAAAGAGTTTTATATATTGATCTTCTGCAATCTTGGTGAACTCATATATGAATTCTAATAGATTTTTTAGTGGATTCCTTAGGATTTTCTAACTATAAGATCATGTCATCTTCTAATAAAGTTTTACTTCTTTCCAATATGGATGCCTGTTTCTTGTCTAATTTCTAGAACTTTCTCTTGCCTAGCCACCTAGAAATTCCAGTTTTTGTTGTCTTTTGGTAGGTGTTCTTTATCAAGTTTAGGAAGTTCCTTTTTATTCTTTGCTGAGTGTTTCTATTGTGAAAGGGTTTGCATTTTATGTTTTTTCTGCATCTGTTCAGTTGATCATGTGATTTTTGCTGTTTATTCTGTTGATATTATATATTTTATTGATTGAATTAAGATTGTATAGTTGACCCTTGAACAACATGGGTTTGGACTGTGCAGATTCACTTACATGAAGATTTTTATCAATAAATATGTAGTCAGCCCTCCATATTCACAGGTTTTGAAACCCATGGATGCAGAAGGCTGATTGTATTACATCATTTCTGTAAGGGACTTAAGCACCCAAGATTTGGGGATATGCAGGGACTCCTGGAACCAGTCCCCCTTTGATACTGAGGTATCACTATTCATTTGCTGCAGCTATCATATAAAGTGCCACAGATGGGGTATCTTAACAGAAATTTATTCCCTCATAGGTATGGAGGCCAGAAGTCTGAAATCATGTGTTGGCAGATTTAGTTTCTTCTAAGGCCTCTGCTTGGCTTGCAGAGGGCCACATGATGCTTTGTCCTCAGATCTTTCCTCTGTGTGTGTGCCTCCCCGATATCTATTTTTGTAAATTTCCTCTTATAAGAACACTAGATTGGTTTAAGGCCCACCCAATGACCTCGTTTTGCTTTAATTACCTCCTTAAAGGCCGTGTCTCCAAATTCAGTACTATTCTGCGTTTGGGGCATGGGGACATAATTTACCCCAGAACAATGTGGTATGTTGTATTGATTAAATGTTATATTTTTATTCATATTTTGAGGGATATTGATTTGTCATTTTCTTGTGATATCTTTGGCTTTGTTGTTACAGTAATGCTGGTATTGTGGTATGAATTGTGAACTGTTTCCTACTCATTTTTTGGGAAAAGTTTAAGGAGGGTTTGTGTAATGTCCCCATTTCCATTTCTGTTGTAGTCGTGAGCTTTCTTTTTTTGTCAGTCTGCCTAAAGTTTTGTCAGTTTTATTGATCTTTCCAAGAACCAACTTTTGATTTCATTGCTTTTCTCTGTTGTTTCTGCTCTACTGTTATTTTCTTTGTGCTACCAGCTTTCGGTTTGGTTTCCTCTGCCTTTTTTAATTCCCTAAGGTGTAAAGTTAGATTACTGATTTGAGACTTTTTTTAAAATTTAGGCTTTTACAGCTGTAAATTTCCCTTGATCCCTAGCAACCAGTGATCTTCTCATTGTCTCCATACTTTTGCCTTTTCCAGTGTGTCTTAGAGTTGGAATCACACAGAATGTATCCTTTTCAGATTGACTTCTTTCACTTAGTGCTTCTGTTTAACTTTCCTCCATGTCTTTTCATGGCTTGGTAGTTCATTTCACTGTAGCACTGAATAATATTCCATTGTCTGGGTGTACCACAGTTTATTTACTAAAGTATGCTTATATAAAGATTATCCCTATTCTGTTGTCTGTTGCCTTCTGAAAGTGTACTTTTATAAATAAAAATTCTTTTTTTTTTTGAATAAAAATTCTTTTATGAAAATAAAAAGAAGAAATAAATTAGACAAGAGTCATTGGTTTTTCAAAAGATGTCATACCTTTTCAAGACCTCTTATGGCAAGAACTGATAACTTTTCATCATACAAGGTAAGTCTGTATTATATGATTTATATATTATATAGACCGATGCTACTGGAACTATGATTTTTGGAGGGATGTAATCTACAAACAGTTTTTCGGACCCATCTATGACAAGATAGTACAAAAATTGAGACTAAGAGCTTAGAAACTTTTATAGCCATTGACGAAGTATTTTTCTTCTCTGAATCTAATTCACCTCACTTTTCTATTAATTTATTTTTATAATATTTTACAAAAGCATCAGCGTACAGTAGGTTGGTAATTTAAAAATTAAAGGTTTTTTTTTTTTTTTCTTTTTTCTTTTTCTTTTGAAGGTAATTCTTTACTGCAGAAAACTTGAGCAGCACTGATAAAGAGTACATTCTCTGGCCTCAAGTGGTATCATTTGATACGAATAATTGGTAAAAACACAGCAATGTCCTGACCCTGGTATCAAAATTTAAGAATACACCAAAATACTTAACTAGTTAGAGAAGAAACAAAAATGAAAATAATAAACTAGTTAGAACCAACAGGTTAAAAAAAAAGTGAGATTTGTCAAAGTTTCTGTTTGAAAGCTGGGATTTATCAAAGTTTCTCTTTTAAAGCTGAAGTGCTTGGATAAAGAAGTAATAATTTAGTATGCAAGTGACGTACCTCTATTAAAAACACTGCCAAATATGTTAATAAATACACAGTTTAGATATGTAGAAATGAAGAACTCTGTTTTTCCCTCATAAATCGATTCGTGATTGGGGAATAGTTAAAGGTTGATAAGCAGCCATGCTAAACTTAATATCAGCTTTTTTATTTACATCTCCAGGACAGCTGTAAAAAAAGCTGTTATCACACATCAGCCATCAGAAAGTGTGAAAGAGCCCAAGGGTCTGTGCATGCAATTATTTTAAAGGCAAGACCCTGAAAAGACACGTAATAGCTCGTCCTGCATTCTATTAGAACTTTGTTTTGTGGTGACGAAACAGTAGCTTAGGGGACTGGGAAATGTGACTTTTAGTTGCAAAGCCATGTGTCCAACTACAATTCTGTTAAAGTTATAGATAAAATTGTGGAGAGAAAAGATGTTGGACAATTAGCAGTCTTCTATAAACGACAAAAGATAAACGCATAGAAAAGAGTGAAAAGAAGATATAAAACAAATTTATAAAAGACAGCCAAGAAAAATAATCAAGGAAACTAAACATTAATGTTTTAAAAGAATGTAAAAAATTGACTAATTGATTGCATCACTGACTGGTAAATATAGAATTCATAAAGAATGATAGTCATAAAAGAGAACATGATATATTTGATAAAGATTGAAAAACTTATGTATATTTTGAATCACTTTATAAATATACATTTTAAAATTCACAAATAGGCCATTTAAAAATAAAATGTATAGGGCTTCCCTGGTGACGCAGTGGTTATGAATCCACCTGCCAATGCAGAGGACATGAGTTCGAGCCCTGGTCTGGGAATATCCCACATGCCACGGAGCAACTAGGCCCATGTGCCACAACTACTGAGCCCACGTGCCACAACTACTGAACCCATGCTTCTGTGCTCCACAACAAGAGAAGCCACCGCAATGAGAAGCCAGCGCACCGCAACAGAGAGTAGCCCCTGCTCCCCGCAACTAAAGAAAGCCCGCGCACAGCAACGAAGACCTAATGCAGCCAAAACTAAATAAATTTATTTAAAAAAAAAATATATGGAGTTCCTAATGGAATCAAGAAATGAAAATGAAATAAAAATTGATGAATCCTCTACCACAAACACATGCACACAAAGTAGGCTTTATAGCAGAACTTTGCCCAGCTTATAAGAAAACAGTATCTTATCCTAAATGTTCAGATAGTAATTTAAAAGGGAATTATAACCAACTCATGTAAGGAGTTAACCTTGGAGATAACCTTGTTGTCAAAATGAGATCTTGTACATGAAAAGAAAATTAACCAACCATTACTTAAAAACACGAACATGAAAATAATAGGTGACTTCATTGGAGCAATCAAAGAGTTATGACTGAGTAGAATTCATCATGGCAAAAGGAATAGCTTAACTTTAGTAAAAACTTATAGCAGATCTATGTGAACAGAGTAAAGGAGGGAAAGTATGATAATTCAGCATTCATTCCTAATAAAAAATTCTTAGCAAGATAGGAATAGAGAGACATTTCTTTGTCGTGATGTTTAGCTGCCAAAAACTTGCGGAATGTTAGCTACCAGATACGTTGTGAAACGTTCACAATGGTGAAACTTTAGGAGTTTGCTCATTCTGTACAATTCTAATTTCATTTCTTTCATATAAAGTAATACTTGTTTTAAAATACAGCTTAAAAACCACCTCATTCCTAACAGTAACATAATAAGATAACTGAGCAGTAAGTGTAAATAAACATCTTGGTGATTTTTATGAAAAGAAATTAGAAAGTATCTTTGAAATATATGTAAGAAAGGCAATTTGGAATGATAGATCAAGTTCACTTGTGGAAAGGCTCAATTAAATCTATAAGTGTATTACTACAGTTTAAATTCCATTAGCATATCTTGTGATGTTTGAAATTTTTAATTTTAGATTTATGTTTCCATTTCTAGGACTAAGGAGAACCATTTTGAGAACAGGTTAAAACTGGGGGGGCGGAGGGATTGGGAAATGATTAACCTAACAAAATAAAGACTTATAATAAAGCTACAGTAATTTTTAAAGTATGGCTTTTATGTAGGGACAAATGAATATATCAGTATACCAGAGGAGAAGCATAGCAACATTTTCAGGCAAGTATAAATACACATTACTGTGATAAGCGTTGGCACCACAAATAGTGAAAGGGTATAGTATTCAACAAATGATGCTGAAACAAGTGGCTTTCCATATAGAAAGAAATGAAAAGTCTTCATATACACAAATGGATTAAAGAATTAAGTGACAATTAAATTTACTAGAAGATAAAGGAGTTACTATTTAGAGTCCTGGGAAAACTTTGGATTTCTTAAGCATGACTTAAAAAGAAACAATGTAAGTTGAAAGTGATTTGATTATATGATGGTTAAAGATTGCACAATCCACCAGAAGCCAGTTGGCTTTCAAAAGTTTGACCTCTGCATATAGTAAGAGAAATTTTATGTAGGCATATCTGGGAGATACCATGGGTTTAATTCCTGGCAACTGCAATAATGTATATATCACAATAAAGCAAATCACACAAATTTTTTTAGTTTCCCAGTGCATATAAATAAGTTATGTTTACGCTATACTGTTGTCTGTTAAGTGTGCAATAACATTATGTCTAAAAAACCCCAATATACATACCTTAATTTAAAAATTATAAGTAAAAAAATGCTAGCCATCGCCTGAGCCTTCAGTGAATTATCTTTTTTTGCAGTAGTAATATCAAAGATCAATGATCACAAAGTTTGAGATATTCAAGAATTACCAACATGTGACACAGAGACATGAAGTAAGCAAATGCTGTTGCAAAAATGGCACCAATATAGACTTCGTCAGTACAGAGATGCCACACACCTTCAATTTGTAAACATCTCAATGTGTGAAGAGAGCAAAATAATGAGATACGTATGCCTGTGTATGTTCTAACCTGTTAGATACCTTCAAAAGTATGAAATCAAACAAGAACTTCGTAAAATCACCTGCTACTTGCAATGTACTTTGATGCATTCTGTTACACTTAAAGAATGCAACACCCTAGATCTGTGGTTCTTTACCTTGCTACTCATTAATACAATCTGATGGAGCTTTTGGAAAATAAACATAGTCTGTAGTTCCACCCAGATGAAATTAGACTATCTGGAAATTGAATGTGGACAGGTGATTCTGATTTCAATTTGAAAAACTCTTGTTAGACCAAGTAGAAGACAAGTGGCTGTGGGATCTTCTGTCATGGTTTGCTTTGGGATTATGGGAATTCACAGGGAACAGAACTTTAGTGTTAAAACTGGAAAGTCCTGAAAAAAATGGAGGGACTTGGTTTCCATAAAAGGAAGAAGATATTTGTAACATACATAGCAACAAGGGTTTAACATTCATAATGTATAAAATATTACTACAAATAATAAAAGAGCAACACAAGAGAAAAAGTATAAAGTTTATACTAAAGTAATGCCTAGAAGAGTGAAACTAAGTAGCTAATGAAAATAAAAAGATTACCAAATTAAAACAACAGTGTTAGTATTTCATGCTTATCAGATTGACATTTAAAAATTTTTTTAAATATGAGCACATCAAGAATTGGCCAATAGTGTTTAGGATTCCAGGCTTTCACAAAAGGATTGGCTGAGGGGGGGGGGAATAAATTAGAAATTTGGGATTAATACATACACACTACTAAATATAAAACAGATAAACAACAAGGACCTACTGTATAGCACAGGGAACTCTACTCAATACTCTCTTAATAACCTATAATGGAAGAGAATCTGAAAAAGAATGTATAATGTGTATGTGTACATATGTATATGTATGTATATAAGCATATACATATGTATGTTTATGTATAACTGAACCACTTTGCTGGACACCTGAAACATTGTAAATAAACTGTACTTCAATTTAAAAAATCAAATTAAAAAAAAGAATTTGGGACTTCCCTGGCGGTTAGGACTACACGCTTCCACTGCAGGGGACATGGGTTTGGTCCCTGGTCAGGGAACTAAGATCCCACAAACCGTGCAGCGCAGCCAAAAAAAAAAAAAAAGAATTGGCTATTGGCCAAAGAGGCCACCAGTGAGACCAAGATAGCCATGACTATAACTCTGCTCAACCCCTTCATCTCCTACACCAGATGTACCATTCTGTCCAACCTGGCCACACCCTACAACTACCCACTGCCCCTCCAAGATGATTAGAACATGCCTAGTGTGCCCAGCTACTCCCAAGACCCCCAGGGCTCAAGCTTAGCATTGTTGAAGAAACTGTGAGCACCTTTATTGACAGAGGAGAGTCCCCCTTCTGCGTCCCCCTGTAAAAATGTGAACCCTCACCCCTACAAAAAAGAACTAAAAGAACTGGTGAAGAAGTAAAAAATTAGGAACCATCGATTCTACAAAAGAGAATGAAAATTAGTGTTGTCATTAGTATGGTATGAATGTGCCAAATCCAGCAATTTTACCTCTTTGTACTCCAAGAGAAGGTCTTATAAATGTGGTCAAAGAGGGTTTTAAAATATGTACTAATATTTTTCAGTGTCTTTGGTGTTTGGGCCATTTGTCTGTATTATCTGTGCTTGTTAAACTTGATTCTTGTCCGTAGAAGATAGGGCTCTGGAATATGCATCTTTACCAGCATGTTTCCCTTGACAGTTTGAGAACTATTGCTGTTCTCTTAAATATAAGTGGTCTGCTTTTGCTTATTTAGTTATGCTAGTTGTTTTGAAAATATATGTTGTGATGTGGGTCCACAGAAGAGTGAAGAAGGCAGCAACCAGTATTGGTAATATTTGCCTCTCTGCAAGAATTCTTTCAAATAAGAAGGTAAGAAAAAAATTGGTAAATAAAGCAGGTCATTTGTCCTGTCAAATTTCCTACCATCTGGATTTCGTGAATTAATCCCTATGAATCATCATACCCCCACGGTTTTGGCTTCTTTGAACCCCTGTATTTACTGGTAAATAGTTAAATCTACAGGGTTGGTCATATTGAGGTTTGATTTTAGGGTGAGGTGATGAAGGACATATTACTTCATAGGTGGTATTGTGTATAGTCATAATGAGGCAAATATCTAATTGTCCCTCTTTTTAGCAGCCATTGATAGTCATTGGTTAGATTAAGGTGATATATCTACTTCTATCCTTCTTAATGTATTAGTTGGAATACCTCTGTAAAGACAGAATTTCCTCTTTCATTGTAGGAACGGTTTATAATCATGCATTTTTCAAATAACATGTTCTCTAGCATTTTCCAAATGCGATCTTTTTTTGTTTTTTAACATCTTTATTGGAGTGTAATTGCTTTACCATAGTGTGTTAGTTTCTGCTTTATAACAAAGTGAATCAGGTATACATATACATATGTCCCCATATCTCTTCCCTCTTGCATCTCCCTCCCTCCCACCCTCCCTTCCCCACCCCTCTAGGTGGTCACAAAGCACTGAGCTGATCTCCCTGTGCTATGCGGTTGCTTCCCACTAGTTATCTATTTTACGTTTGGTAGTGTATATATGGCCATGCCACTCTCTCACTTCATCCCAGCTTACCCTTCCCACTCCCCATATCCTCAAGTCCATTCTCTAGTAGGTCTGAGTCTTTATTCCCATCCTGCCCCTAGGTTCTTCATGACCTTATTTGTTTTTTTTTAGATTCCATATATATGTGTTAGCATACTGTATTCGTTTTTCTCTTTCTGACTTACTTCACTCTGTATGACAGACTCTAGGTCCATCCACCTCACTACAAATAACTCAATTTCGTTTCTTTTTATGGCTGAGTAATATTCCATTGTATATATGTGCCACATCTTCTTTATCCATTCATCTGTCGATGGACACTTAGGTTGCTTCCATGTCCTGGCTGTTGTAAGTAGAGCTGCAGTGAACATTGTGGTACATGACTCTTTTTGAATTATGGTTTTCTCAGGGTATATGCCCAGTAGTGGGATTGCTGGGTCACATGGTATTTCTATTTTTAGTATTTTAAAAAGGAACCTCCATACTGTTCTCCATAGTGGCTGTATCAATTTACATTCCCACCAACAATGCAAGAGGGTTCCCTTTTCTCCACACCCTGTCCAGCATTTATTGTTTGTAGATGTTTGATAATGGCCATTCTGAGTGGTGTGAAATGATATCTCATTGTAGTTTTGATTTGCCTTTCTCTAATGATTAATGATGTTGAGCATTCTTTCATATGTTTGTTGGCAATCTGTATATCTTCTTTGGAGAAATGTCTATTTAGGTCTTCTGCCCATTTTTGGATTGGGTTGTTTGTTTTTTTGATACTGAGCTGCGTGAGCTGCTTGTGAATTTGGGAGATTAATCCTTTATCAGTTGCTTCATCTGCAAATATGTTCTCCCATTCTAAGGGTTGTCTTTTCGTCTTGTTTATGGTTTTCCTTTGCTGTGCAAAAGCTTTAAAGTTTCATTAGGTCCCATTTATTTTTGTTTTTATTTCCATTTCTCTAGGAGGTGGGTCAAAAAGGATCTTGCTGTGATTTATGTCATAGAGTGTTCTGCCTATGTTTTCCTCTAAGAGTTTGATAGTGTCTGGCCTTACATTTAGGTCTTTAATCCATTTTGAGCTTATTTTTGTATATAGTGTTAGGGAGTGTTCTAATTTCATTCTTTTACATGTAGCTGTCCAGTTTTCCCAGCACCACTTATTGAAGAGACTGTCTTTTCTCCATTGTATATTCTTGCCTACTTTATCAAAAGTGATCATTTTTTGAAATGTCACTATAAATTCATAAATGTGGACACCGTTGATATATTTGACTCTTTTGCAATTAATATAATTTTGATACAAATATTCTCATCTTTAGCAAATGGAAGCCTCTCTTTATTGGCTTTTGACATGTTTAGAAACACTACTAATTTTTAATACTTTATTTTCTTAATTTATGGTACAAGATGTCCTAGCCAGGGAATTGTCTTTTCTTTAAGGAAAGCTGTTTGCTTTTTGTGGGAAATGATATGTAAAAGCCCCAAACCATGTACGAGGGGTGCTTATTGCTGCTGATTATTTTTTCTAGGCTTCATATATTGATTTTTACCTATTTAGTAGTGCTAGTTTGTCATCCCTTGTGACTTATAACCATAAAGTATAATTCAGCTGGTGGTGATTTTCAGAAATTAAATAATACCTTATTCAACAAGTGTGAAAAATACTGCTTGAAAATCACCTCATTGACAGTCAAAATTTTAAATTAATTTTATTTGCAGAATATGTATGGATTAAATATGCAGGTCAAAATTTATACTTGATATTATTTCATAGATGCAGCAAATTACAACACAACATGCAACTTGCTCATTGTCCAAGGTAAATGATAAAGTTTTATAAGGCATGCTTAGGGTGATAGTTAATTTTATGGGTCAGGTTGGCTAGGACAGGTTACCCAGATACTTGGTCCAACATTATTTGACGTGTTTCTGTGAAGGTGTTTTTTAAAATGAGGTTAACATTTTTAGGAAAACCGATTATCCTCCATAATGTTGATGGGCTTCTATCAATCAGTTAAAGGCTTGAAGAAGAAAAGGCTGCCTTCAGACCATAACATCAACATTTTCCTTGGTCTTCAGCCTGCTGGCCTACACTGCAGATCTTTCTCGCTGTCTCTGTCTCTCTGTTCCTGTCTCTCTCTCTGTGTCTCTGTCTCTCATTCTTTCACTGTTTATCTTCTATTGCTTCTTTTTTTTAATATTTAAAAAATTTAAGAAGCAGAAGCCTCAATTAAATGGAGTCGGGAGGCCAGCAGGCAACTCGCACACTCCGTGAGGGTAGCAAGCCCAACAGGAAGAAGAAAGACTTGTCTTCTTCCCTGGCAAGGACTCAGCCAATGAAAACCCCTGAACTCTCTGTTTACTACAGCCCTCCTTTACTTCTTTCTCCTCTCTATAAAAGTATTCTCCTTCCTGTGCTACGTGGGACTTACACATGGCTTGCTCACAGTTGCAGACCCCAAACTAATTTTCTGCTAATTTTGAACAAACCCAAACTTACTTTTCTTAAAACTGAATTGGACTACAGTGGCTCTAAAATTTCCAGAACTGAACGGAATGCCTCTTCCAGTTTGTATTTGGAAGCTTCCAGAAGTTATCAGAAGTCTAAAATTTCCTCTCTGCAAAATGAGATTTTTAAGATTAACTGAGGCAAGCAAGTGATAAAGACAGATAAAATGGTTTCCAAAGCCTCACTGTCCTCTTCCTTGGCTTCTTTGTCTCAGGCTCTGCCTCCGTGCCATCTTCCTCCTTTTCTTGTACCTATGCCTCCCCTATACCCTCAAATCCTCTATACTAATTCTCTTACCAAACTTCCTTTCTCCCTGAAACTCTCCTCACCCCCTTTTCTTCTGTACCCATCGGAACTTGTCCCTTTAAAATTAAGCCTTCTAAGGATCCAGAAGCTAAACCCTTAATTTCTTGTTCTCCCTGGACGAAAGCTGAACTGCAAGCCATAGCCAAAGATTTTCCTAACGTAACCAAAGACTCTCATAGATTTGTTAATGAAATTAACATATTCATTCAAACTTATCAATCTGGTTTCTCTGACTTACATCAGCTGATCATATGCTGTGAAGGCCAGGCCCAGCATCAGACAAAAACCGCTAATTGGGAAAGTCCTCAAAGGTCTCTACAATTACAACTGGGAGATGAGCCCACTAACTTATTATATGATCAGGTGCAGGCAGTCACCAGGCAACTTCATGGAGAAATTCCTAGGGATTTTCCAAAGCCTGTTGGTTGGAACAAAATTCAGGCTTGCACACAAAATCTGATGAACCTGTTCATGACTATTAAAATTGACTTCAGATTGTTGTTGAATTCTTGTTCTTCCTTTAAATGTTGATTCCACCTGGGTAGCTTTTAACTCTTGTTTACTAATGGACTGAACAAGGATTGTTTTCCCCTTGTGGTAAAAAGGACCAGGATGGAATGGGAAACTACGTCCACGCAGATTTAGTTAATCTGGTAAACCAGCTCTCTCACCTTCTAGGTAAGTCACCTAAAAGCAACACTGCTGAAATTCTTCATCTTCAACTCCATCAAATGAAGTCTCCTAAATGAAAAAAAAAAATCCCTCTAGTTTCTACTATTTTTGCCAAGAGGTAGGAGATTGAAAAAGAGATTGTTACTTCAGGCATTTCAGACACCTTGACCCTGTAACCAGCCTTTCACATCCTCCCAATTCTCAATGATGGAGCTCTGAGGAACTACAGGGGCTCTTCCCACTCATTCCTGTTAAGCTGCTCGGGGAAGCAGTTCTCCGCACTCAGGATGAACCTGCTTCCAGCCCTGACACTGGAGCCACACTCTTGGTGCTCTACCCTTCTACTACCAAGAGCCCCTGCCTTGGAGTACTGAAATGTTTCAGAGTGGGATCTCTAATGAACCTCAAGAGGTTCCTGTCTCTGAACCCTTGCCCTTTTGTTCAGGCCCTTTGAGAAATACATACCTGTTTCTCACTGGTTCTTCTACCCCTTTTCATGACCTAGGCAGAGACTTCTTACAGGAGCATCATGCTGGAATTTCTCTTCCCCAAAATGGAAACTAATTCTAGAATTGACAGTAGTCATCAAAGTAATCAACCAGGTGAATTAAATGACACTTCGACATCTTTTATTTGTTCCATCTCTGTCAGTATGAGAGCACATTCTGGAAAAGCTGATCATTGGTCCCTATTGAATCAGCTACCACCGTCTTATGGGCAAAATCTCCAGCTGGTATTAGCAAAATTCACAGCACCCCTCCCATCAAGATTCTCATAGATCCCTCAAAACCTCTTCCCAGAATTACTCAATATCCTGTAAGGCCAATTGTTTCTATTACAAATAACCATGTTTTCACAGAGTGATATTTTCACAGTGCACTCGCTGAAGATGAAGACCTTAAGCATCACACCTTGCAACTTAGAGATTTTGTGTCTTGGAAAAGACACCTTCAGGAAGATTATTTTCAACTCAATGGAAAGACGTCTATCAGGTACAGCTAACCAACCCTGTGGCATCAATCTCCAGGGAAAGACTCTTGGAGTCACGTGGCACACCTAAAAAGCCACCATAAAAAGCACAGAACGCTGACTGGACCTGCACATTATCTGGTGACCTTAAACTAAAGATTTCCTGGAATAGAAGTAGAAAACACCTGACATCTGATGAGACAGCTTTCCGACGACATCCAGACCAGGACTGATGAAAATTTGTCACCAAACCTCTGATGATGACATAATGCTTTAGATGGTCTGCGATGTCTATGCTCTATGTAACATATGAGCTTTAGATAAAAGGTCCCTGAGAGTTCTCCTTCCTACCCCTGCCTGTTGCTTGAATATGACCTCAATAGGTTTCCAATCTGTACACATTCCAACTGATGTGAGAAACTACACCCAGGAAAGGTCCTTCCTGACACTGAGGGACAAAACTGCTGAAACTAGAAAAGCTGACTTTTGATCAGTGATGCTTTCAGAGAAAAATCTTGATCAAAAGGGGAAAATGAAAAATTTTAATAAACAGAAACCTCAATATAATGAAGTTGAGAGACTGGAATGGGGAGCTCTCATGCTCTGCAAAAATAGTAGACCCCAACAGGAAGAAGAAAGAGTCCTCTTCTTCGCTGTTAAGAACTCAGCCAATGAAAGCCCATGGGCTCTCTGTTTACTACAGCCCTCCCAACTTCCTTTTCCCCTCTATAGAAGTGTTCTCCTTTGCTTATTGTGCTGGAACTTGTGTGTGGCTCACCCATGGTTGCAGACTGTGAATAGCAATTCTCTGCTGATCTCAAAACCCCTCCCCTTTTTTCCTGAAGAAATAACTGGGAGTTTGTTATAGGTCAACACTGGAGAACACTGACTAATACAGATTCTGGGTACTGAGAAGTGGGGTGCTGCAATAACAAATACCTAAAAATGTGGAAGCTTCTTTTGAACTGGGTACTGATTAGAAGCTGAAAAAGGTTTACAGGTCTGTGTTTGAAAAAGCCTAGATTGCTTTGAAGGCACTGTTGGTAGAAATACGGGTATTAAAGTTGCTCTGGTGAGATGTTAGAGGCTGGTAACTGGAAGAAAGGTGATCCTTGTTATAAAGTGGTAAAGAAATTAGCTAAATTGCATTTTAGTGTTTTGTGGAAGATAGAATTTGTGAGTGGTGAACCTGGATATTTTGCTGAAGAGATTTCTAAGTAATAAATTGAAGTATGGCCTTGTTCTTTAGAAGAAGATTGAAAACTTTGTATTGTCTCTTATTCATGCCATTTTTGATACTTTATTAAAGTTCCAAAACCTTGATATTTATAGCTTGTAACCATCTGATACACACATCTCTGAAAAAAAATATATTTTAGTAGTAATAAAAATTCCTTTTCTTTGAAAGCAGGCGTTTTGTATTTACAGCATACACTTAAAATATTTTGCTTACAGTCTAACTTTTCCTTTTGTGTATTTCTATGTGAAAGTGAAAGCATTTCTGAATGTTTTTATTGTCAGGAGCAGTTGCTTATATGGAGTTCCCCAAGGGCAAGAACCAAGCACATCTTCCTTACTCTCTGTGTCTGGAATTCTGTAGGCCCCTCCCCTAATACTAAAACAATGATAAATAATTTTAATACAAGATAGAGTGTAGGAGATCCTTTAAAACTCATGGTGATGTTAGGTGTACTAAAGGTCTTACTGTAACTACTTTCATATTTTATAAGGTTAAACAATTTCACATCTCTTCATACTTCATTTTATCATAAATATCTTGTATTTTTACATGTATTTCTGGTAAAATGATTTGTCATATACTGGTATTTCTTTACTGCTATCCATAAATGTATTTGAAATACAAATGACTTTGCATTTTAAAAAAGCTAATGTAATATAGTTGACTTCCTATGTATAGTCATCTATGGAATGATCTTTCTTGAATTCTAATAATGGTTTATCAACAAATATAATTAGGCCATCACTTGTATCCTATCAAAGGTTAACAATCTTTTAACGTATGAAATGTAATATCAAAAGGCTATTATAAAAATAACACTGTCTAAACTACTTCTTAACTCTGAAATTAGGAAACATCTTTTTCTTTTTACTGTGGCCACTCTTAAGTGCTTTATACTGATGGTCCTACTAGTATTTTTTATAATCATGGGAGATCTAACAAGAATACTGACATTATCTTTTTGTGTTCTGATTATGGTACTACAGTTGAAAGGATGATGTCAGATCCCATTCTTAGCATACCATAACATTAAACAAGGCCTTCGGAAAATAAACACTGGTTGTCATTATTTTGAAATTATGTTAATTACATTTGAAGTTAAGCTAGTTCTTTTTCACCTGAAAAAATATTTTTCTTCACCTTTCTGTGAAAATATATTCTATCACAGCCTTTTGTAGTTTTCTATAAACAATAATGACATGTTGTCTTTTGTGATTTCTGAAACAAAATTTAGTCACTCAGAAAAAACAAAAACAAAACTAAGCTATGGACTTGAATGGAAAACTATCACCCAGAGACTTTCCCAGAGATTTCTAACTGTACCTCTGTTTTTCCTTTTACAAAGCATTTCATGATTTTAATGTGTATGAGGCAAGGACGAGTTGCATTCTGGGAGTTTTGACAATATGGATGATAGAAAACTTAAATATTTGGCCTCTACATTTAAAGAGATTTCTCCACCTTAATTCTATTGGCTCTGTTATTTTTGTATTCCTTGTTATTTAAAATGTCTTTATCATTTAGGTCCATACTGAGGAAATACAGCATGTCGGATTCCAGATTAATATAGAGAAAGACAACATTGTTTCACTTTTTACTAGCATCTTTCAAAGTTTGGACCCCAAGTTCAGTATGGAAAGATAGCATAGAAATTTAAAGTAATAAAAACAGAAAATACATGGTTTCGGAGCTGATAAATGTCTGTTTAATCAAATACATTTTACTCTTTCAGGCCTTTTTAACGTTTAAAGAGCTGTTTATGTAGTTTGCTTTAAAAAAAAAAATCCATAGTCAATTCTGCCACTATATATTTATTAAAGAATACTGAAATACAAAAAAAGCATTACTTATGAAACAAATACACAAAACTTACATTCCAATAGGCTCACAAATCCTCAAACACAAGGTACAAAGAAAATTCACGATACGTTAAAAATTGTTCATTGAAATGTGCAAAATCGCTTTCAAAGTTTAATCCTCTCCCACATTACATTCAAATCAGTTCGGTTCTCTGATTAACTTTTAAAAATGAAAATATTTGGTAGTTCTAGAATAAGCCGCCTGCTCCTCTTGCCCACAACCAGAGTGGCAAGCCTATTTTTATTTCAATTTTTTTTTTTTTTTTTTCTTTTTAAGCGAAGGAAGGGTACGGCGGGGGTTGCTAAATTTTCTAGCTACAAGGATGAAGAAAACACGTTTTCTGCAGGCATGGGTCCGACAGCTTGCGAACAACTCGAGCAGGTACCTGGGCCACGACCCGCGCCGAGACGCGGTACGCCTCTGGGCAGAACTCGGTCCAGCCAGGTGCGGACCTCCTGTCTTTTCCGCAGGGTCAGCGGACCGCGGCCCTGCGTGGGTTTTACGGCCGAGGCGGTGGCAGTGGCGCGTGTGCGGCGGCGGCGGCGGCGGCGGGCGGGAGCGCGGAGGAGGAGAAAGGAACGTTGTCAGTCAGGCCGCCGGAGACCCCGCCGCAGCACGGCAACTATGCTCTCGGGTCGAAGGGCCTGACTGGCTTCGACACGAGACGCCGAGGGACCAACCGGGCAGAAGAGGGGGCTTATCTACCCTTCCGCATTTTCTTGGGTTTCTGTCCCAGGCGGTGACGTGACGTGCTGACGGCGGGCCCGTGCCGGGGAGCTGGGCCGCTTTTTGTCAGCTCCGAGCTCGGCCCCTCCTCCCTCCCTCCGACCGCCCCACCAGCCGGAGCCCGGCCCAGTGCTCCAGAGAAAGGCCGGCCTGCGGCACCCGCCACCGTCGCCGACCGCCCGCACCTGGGTCTGGTGAGTCTGGGGCGCGGCCGCGGGGCCTAGAGCGAGTGGGGCGGCCTGGTCCCGGCCTGGTCGGCGGCCCGCGTGGCGCTCTTCTGCGCTAGGCGGGGCAGTGTGGCGTGCGGCGCCGAGCAGGCCCCAAGGAGGCCGCTGTTAGGCCCGGGAAGGAGCCCGGCTGCCCCATGCGGCGGTGGAGGCGCGGTCTGTTACGGGGCGGGATGTGGGGGAGGGTCTCCCTGTGGCCCGGGAGGCGGCCGAGGGGCGTCGGGTTGGCGCCGCGGCCCGCCCGGGCACCGCGCGGGAGTGAGGCCTGGCAAGGAGGCGAGGGCTGCAGGCGTGAGGTGAAGGCCGCTGGCCTGCCTGCCAGATTTTCGCTACGTAAATATCGGCGGGGAGGGGGTAGCGAGGGGGGACAAGATGGCGGCGGATTTACGCCTGCTGCAGGGAATGGTTGGGAGGGATTGCTGGGAGGGGGAGCCGCCATCTTGAAGGTGGCTTCTGAAGGGGAAATTCCGCTACAGCCCGTGAGGGGGGGTCGGAGAGCGGGCGGGCGGCGGCTCGGCCGGCGGGTACCGGAGGCCCGGCACGGCAGCGTGTACGCGCGGAGGGGGCGTGCTAGCTCCCTACAGCGGCCGTGGTCCTCGCAGTCGTGATGGCCCCTCGGGCTCCAGGTGCTCGGCTGCAGCGCCACTTTCGTGCCGTGCTTACCGCAGCTCGCTGGCTGGCTGCTGCTTCCGCTGCATTTTAGCCGAGCTGCCGGCAATCACGACCTCGCCCCTTACCCCCGCGCTTGAAGCCACCCTAGGGCCGTTAGGGCCGATGACCGCCTAGGCACCTGGGCTCACGACGGCAAATGAGAATTTAGGAAATTTTATTTTTACTTAAGTCATACATGCCCCCCGACGTGCCTTCCTTGGGGTTTTCCAACAGTTGCCTCCCTGAGTATCTCAGTAATAAAAATTGAATTTGATGGGAAAAAAGTGCTCGCAACTCTTTTTTGTGCCGCAGGATACAAATACTTCGAAAGCGATTAAAAGTCTGAAGTCTTCTTTCCTTAGCTGGAAAAATTTTGTTGGAAACTTCCGTTTAAGCGACTAGTGATAATTTTACACTGTATATAGTAAGAGTTGGAAATGGGGTTTTCTTATTGAAGTATGATAAAGTGATGCATTATTTTCGTGTTTTTGTACCGTGCTGCTGTTTAGATTTTGTCTTATTTGAAAACTCTTGAGGTACAGTCCCATTCCTTACAGTACTTTACATTGTATATTATTCAGGTTTACTGGTGAACTCTTAAGCCTGTGTGAGCTTTGCGCTGTACTAGTAAAGATTGAAAAAGTTCCTAAAATCGGATGATGCCTGCTAGAAGTTCACTGCTAAGGTTTCATAGGAATGCGAGGTCTTCATTTGGAGCATTAGGAAAGCGTCCCTGAAGTAGGAGGAATTTTAGGAAAGTACTGACTGAAAATTTGTGGGACTTAATTAGGTGGAGATAGAAGTAGGGAAAGGGCATATTTTAAGTTTGAAGCTTCTTCAGAAGACAGCGCATATTTACAGTTTAACTAGAGTGGATGGTATAGGTAGGGGCATACTGGAAATTGAGACTAGAAAAGGTAGATTCTAAGGTAGACTGATGGAACACCTAAGCTGTGCTTCATATTCATTTAGCAGTTCTGGTTCCAGCCATTGGGGAGAACTTTTATAGTTGAGAAATAATGAAAACTAGTTAGTAAGTTGATCAGTGTTTTCTTTACTAGAAAAATTATCGAGTATTGCTGGTTCTTGAATGACTCGTGTGTTCTTGACAGCTGCTCCTTTTTTCTTTTCTTTTTTAAAATAAATTTATTTAATACAGACTGCGTTGGATCTTTGTTGGTGCGCCCAGGCTTTCTCTAGTTGCAGTGAGCTCCCCACTCCCTTCTCTTCCTTGCGGTGCACGGGCTTCTCACTGTGGAGGCTTCTCTTGTTGCAGAGCACGGGCTCTAGGCACGCGGGTTTCAGTAGTTGAGGCACGTGGGATTCAGTAGCTGTGTGGCTCCTGGGCTCTAGAGCACAGGCTCAGTAGTTGTGGCGCACAGGCTTAGTTGCTCCATGGCATGTGGGATCTTCCCGGACCGGGGCTCAAACCTGTGTCCTCTGCACTGGCAGGCGGATTCTTAACCACTGCGCCACCAGGGTAGCCCGACAGCTGCTCCTTTTTTCTATCCTGAGTTCTAACATCAAGTAACGTTTTGCTCAAAAGTATTATATTTCCTATAGTGAACAAAATTTTAGTTAACCATGGTTCAAAATTACAGGAATAATTTAGGAAGTAGGTTTGAAAAAACAGAAGAGTAATTCCTAAAAACACAATAAGTAACCTTCACATGGCCTTGTGCAAACCTCCTTCCCCCTGGTGAAGGCAACCGCATCGTGAAAATAATTTTATTACTCTTCTCTAAACCAAGCTTTAAACTTCATTTTTTCATTTATGAATGTCCTAGATGCAGGTTTCAGAAAGTAGGTGTTTCCTAATCTTTCAACAGTGATGCTCCATGAGAAAGATTTTTACATTTATCATGAATGGCCATGTTAGAAAACTTAGAAACTGGACTGAAAGAGACAGATGGGAAGCAAGTTGCTAATGCAGCCTAGTTGTTGAGGTGTGAAGGATGAACATAAACTGTAGAAATAGTTGCTTTATATCTTGACAGCTGGGAAACACAAAGAACTCTGAGAAGATAGAATTGTATGCTGCATAGTACAGCAGCAGCAGATGTTCCAGTACAGCAACAAAGGATGTTCAAGATAATGATTATACCAAACTCAAATGTATAATTAAGAAGACAGGTAAGTGTATGACTTTAAAGCATTTCTATCAGAAACGGTTAAATATATGATGTTTTTTGCTTGAAGGGGTAGATTCTGATGACAGGTATTAGCCAGCTGTTTTAATTTATGTGTATTTTTCAAATAGAGGCAGTTTTTCTTTTTTTAAAAAAAGCATACAGCACTTTTTGTAAATGGTTTCTCTGATCCTATTTGTATTGTCACAAAATAATCTTCTTTGTGTTATTTGTATTTTGAGCACATTGGCAATTACAAACTTTTAAAAAAAATTCTCTTCTTAACTCCAGTCTTTCAAATTTTTGAAGTCTTTTTATTCTTTTACTTAACTGAGAAAGGTAGATGGTCATTTGATGTAAATGATTGTTCTCTTTAACTTCATGCTTTTCCTCTATTTCTACCTAGGCTTTCTCCCATTTCTTTTGCTACAGTGCTCTCCTTCCAAGCCCAGGTGCTCTGCTTAAGCTCTTCCCAGACACTCTGCTGGCTCATTTCTCTCTCCTTAAAATTTTTTTAGGTTCTCTAATCTTCTAAAAATCATCAGTCCTTTTATTTCTTTTTATCCCACTTATTTCTAAATTCATTATTTCCCAAATAACGAGACTATTCCACAGTACAATTGGTATGTCACATAAAAGTGTTTTGTGTTTCAGAAACTCTGTGCCTTCTGTCTGTGCTGTGGTTCTTTTTATAACCTCATGTGGACTCTCCCTTGAGGTCAGTCCTCTATCCTTTTTTCTCCAATCTTATCTGGCTTCACTGTCTTCTCTTGTCTAAGATTCTCATCTAGCATTTCTCGTTGCCTACTGAACAACTCATTTGCCTTCCTGACATTCCATACTCAATATGGCTAAAATAAAATGTATCTGATACATATTAGATACATAATATGAGCTGAAAAAACAGTTTCTTCATAGAATCCCTAAAACAACAACTGCTTGTTGATTTCTTTCTGTTTGTGACTTTATTTTCCCAGGCTTTTTTTTCTTTTGTGTCCCATAGAACAATACAGACATCTTTAACTTACCATTGAATCTATTGTATTCTATTAGTTTATATTTTGTTTTCTTGAGGTCCTAACTGTAGAGACAGTTTCTCATCCTGCCTTGTCCCCTTAGCAAAATGATCTGGCGCATGGACATCATTTTCAGTAAATATTATTTGAATGATTGAATGCAGAGATTTATATGGAGTTGACTAATTTTCCAATTGAAATTAGCTTAAACAGATACTGTGTTGTGGACAAAGGTATAAATATTAAGGCATACTGTGTCCACATTATAAAGGCACAAAGTCCAAATGGGAGCTCAGGAATAACCTTCCCTCCCTGCTTTATTCTCCTCCCCCATATTCTTCACCTGATAGGAATATGGACAGTCCATTATTCTTATAACATTATTTTTCAGTACAACATTTTATAAAATTATGCAGGAGTCCTGAGGTGGAAAAGTTTGAGAAATTCCTAGTCTAATTTAATAATAGACTTGTATTTTAGTAAATAAATAAGCCCTGGCTTATTTATTCATTAATAGCTACAGTTAAGTTTTAAGTTGTTTGAATTTTCAAAACAGTGCTGCTCTCTTTGCACATAACTCTTCTCTCTTGGGTTTATGATACACATGGAATTGGTACACTGAAGTGTATATATATGCATTGTCAGCTTTACTGGGAATTGCCAAGTTCTTTCCACAGTGGTTGTATTTAGTTGATACTAAATTGTGAGTCTCTCTTTCTTCATAGCACTGCCAAAGATTTAACAGTTTAATTTCTTCCAGTCTTCAGGGATTAGATGTTTTCTGATTGTCACTTTAACTTTGCGTCAGTCAGAATACTGGTGAGGTGGAGCCTTTTTTTTTTTTTTTATACCATATGTTTATTGGCTGTTTGTCCTCTTCAGTGAATTGCTCATTCCTATTCTTGACCCATTTTTCTTTTTTTTCTCCAGTTTTACTGAGCACTGTATAAGTTTAAGGCATACAGTGTAATGATTTTCATATGCTATGAAAAGATTATCACAGTAAGTTTAGTGAACATCAGTCATAGATATAAAATCAAATAAGTGTAAAAAATATATTTTTCATTGTGATGAGAACTCTTAGAATTTACTCTCAACAAACTTTTATATGTAACATACAGCTGTGTTAATTACACTTATTATTTTGTACATACATCCTTAGTACTTATTTATAACTGGAAGTTTAATACCTTTTGACTACTTTCACCCACTTACCCCTCTCCCCAAGCCCCGCCTCTGGTAACCACAAATCTGATCTCTTTTTCTGTGAGTTTGTTTGTTGTAATTGACCTACAACACTATGTTAGATTCTGTTACACAGCTTAGTGATTCGACTTACCTATACATTTCAACGGGATCATCCCAGTAAGTCTGGTTACGATATGTGGCCATACAAAGATATTGCACAGTTATTGGCTCTGTTCCCCACCATGTATATTCATACCCATGATTCATTTATTTTGCAACCGGAAGTTTGTATATCTTAATCTCCGTTACCTATTTCTTTCCTCTTATCACCTGTCTCTCCTCTGACAACCACCTGTTTGTTCTCTGTATCTGTCCCTCTGTTTCTGTTTTGTTATGTTCATTTGTTTTTTTAGATTCCACATGTAAGTGAAATCATACAGTATTCGTCTTTCTTTGTCTGACTAATTTTACTTAGTCTAATATCCTCTAGGTTCATGCATGTTGTCACAAATGGCAATATTTCATTCTTTTTTATGGCTAACATTCCACATCTTTATTCATCTGCATGGTGCAGTTAGGTTGCTTTCATACCTTGGCGATTGTAAACAGTCCTGCAGTAATGAACATTGGGGTGCATGTATTTTCTCTAATTAGTGTTCTTATTTTGATAAATACCTAGGAGTGTAATTGCTGGATCATATGGTAGTTCTATTTTTAATTTTTTGAGGAATCTTCATACTGTTTTTCATAGTGGCTGCACCAATTTACATTCCCACCGACAGTGCATAAGGGTTCCCTTTTCTCCACACCCTTGCCAATACTTGTGATTTGCTGTCTTTTGGATACTAGTCATTCTGACGGATGTGATGTGATGTGATCCCTCATTGTGGTTTTGATTTGCATTTCCTTAATAATTAGTGATGTTGAACATCTTTTCATGTGTCTCTTGGCCATCTGTATGTGTTTTTTGGAAAAATGTCTTCAGATTCTCTGCCTGTTTTTAATTGGGTAGTTTGTGGGGTTTTGTTTTCTTTTGTTTGTTTGATGTTGTGTGACTTCTTTTTACATTTGTATATTAACGCTCTATTGGATATATCCTTTGCAAATATCTTCTCCCATTCAATTGGGAGCCTTTTCGTTTTGTTGATATTTTCCTTCCCTGTGCAAAAGCTTTTTAGTTTGAAGTAGTCCCACATCTGTTTATTTTTATTTCCCTTGTGAGAAATAAACTTTCCCTTTTTTACGTGTGTAAAAAAAATACTACTAATACTAATGTCAAAGGGTTTGCTGCCTGTGTTTTCTTCTAGAATTTTTATGGTTTCAGGTCTTACATTTAAGTCTTTAATATGTATTGAGTTTATTTTTGTGCATGGTGCAAGAGAGTAGTCCAGTTTGATTCTTTTGCATGTAGCTATCCACTTTTCTCAACAGCTTTTATTAAAGAGGCTCTCTTTTCCACATTGTATTATTTTTGCATCCCTTGTTACAGATTAATTACATGCAAATATGGGCAGTTCCTTTGTACATAACTTGTTTTTAATATTATGTCTTTGTTTTTAACTTTTACCATTTTTTAAATTAATTTATTTATTTGCTTATGGCTGTGTTGGGTCTTCGTTTCTGTGAGAAGGCTTTCTCTAGTTGTGGCAAGCGGGGGGCCACTCCTCATCGCGGTGCGCGGGCCTCTCACTATCGCGGCCTCTCTTGTTGCGGAGCACAGGCTCCAGACGCGCAGGCTCAGCAATTGTGGCTAACGGGCCCAGTTGCTCCGCGGCATGTGGGATCCTCCCAGACCAGGGCTCGAACTGGTGTCCCCTGCATCGGCAGGCAGACTCCCAACCACTGCGCCACCAGGGAAGCCCTAACTTTTACCATTTTAATTACACCGTATCTTGATGTGTTCTTTGGGTTAATCCTGTATGGGACTCTCTGTGCTTCCTGGACTTGGATGTCTGTGTCCCATTTTAGGGAAGTTTTTGGCTATGATGTCTTCAGATATTATCTCTGCCTCTTTTCTTAATATCTTCTCCTTCTGGGACTCCTGTAATGTGAATATCAGTACACTTGAAGTTGTCCCAGAGGTCTCTTAAACGATCCTCATTTCTGTTCATGCTTTTTCTTTTTTCTGTTCAGCCTCAGCAGTTTCCACTAGTCTGTCTAGTCACTGATATGTTCTTCTGTATCATCTGATCTAGTGTTGATTCTTTTTAGTGTGTTTTTCATTTCAGTTATTGTATTATTCCTCTCTATTTGGTTGTTTTTTGTCTTCTAACTCTGTTAAAAACTTCTAACTTCTCACTCTGTGCATCCATTCTCCTCCCAAATTCTTTGATTATCTTTATGATCATTGCCTTTAACTCTTTATTGAGTAGATTGCCTATCTCTACTTCATTTAGTTCCTCTGAGGTTTTATTTCTGTACATAGGGCAGCTGGCTGTGGAGTATTAGTGGGTCTTGGGGCTAGTGCTGGCCCACTAGTGGGCAGAGCTGAGTGCTGGGGTCTCTAACTGCAGGGCTGAAGGTGTCTTGGAGTTGGTGTTAGCCAGCTGGTGGGCAGGGCCTGGTTCCGATGGCCAGATGTGAAGTCCCATGAGGTTCCCAGGCTGGGTGGTCCCGTGCTAGTGCCAGTGCACTTGTGTGTGTGGTTGATTCCCAGGGCAGCTATGGGCTGAAGGGCCTTAAGGTTAGCTGGCCTCCTGGTGGGTGGGGCTGGGTCCCTTCCTGGCTAGTTGCTTGGCCTGGACTTCCTGGTACTGGTGCTGACAGACTGGTGGCTGGACCAGGTCGCAGTGCTAATAAGCTAGAGGGAGGGTTCCAGAGTGGTGCTTGCCAGCACCAGTGTCCACATGGTAGAACAAGGCTCCCCAGAATGGCTGCCTCCAGTGACTGTGTCCCCAGGGTGAGCTCCATTTGCCCCTTCTTTTCCAGGAGACTCTCCAAGATCAGATATCAGCATATGGATCTAACCTGGGTGTCTTTCAAATTACAGCTTCTGTATGTGCCCTTTAAGAATGGAGTCTATTTCCCGCATTCTTCTGGGTCTCCTCAGAGTAAGCCCCACTGGCTTTCAAAGTCAGACATACGGGGAACTTGTCCTCCCAGTGCAAGACCCCTAGGCTGTGGAGCCTACTGTGGTGCTCCAATTCTTTACTCCTTGGGAAGAATCTCTACAATTATGATTATCCTCCCATTTGTGGGTCACCTACCCAGGGATATGCATAGGCCTTGACTGTACTGTATATCCACCCCTTCTATCTGTCTCTTTGTGGTTCCTTCTTTGTATCTTTAGTTGTGGAAGATATTTTCTACTAGTCTTCTGGTTTTTCTCAACAATACTTGCTCTGTAGATACAATTTTGGTGTGTCTGTGAGAGGAGGTGAGCTCAGGGTCTTCCAACTCCTCCATCTTGGCCACTTTCCATTGACACATTTTTCTTATTCATTTTTAGGTGTTACTTTTGTGTTCTGTGTAAAAGTGATTTGCACTGTAAATACCTTCTCAGTCTGTGACTTGTCTTTTATCTTTGTTTCTGCCATATTTTGTTGAGTGGAACTTCATGTGAGATAATTTTTTTTTAATCTTCAAGAATGGCTTGTGTTTTTTGTATCTTCGACAAATTCTTCCCTTACCACAAACTCTTACAGTTTGCTTTTTTATATATAGATGATTAGTCTGTCTGGAATTTTTTTTTCTGTATTTTTTGATGTAGGATTCTAATTCTGTTTTATACATGTAGATTTATTGACAGGTTTAGCCTTTCTCACTGATTTGTAATTCAGTTTATGAGGTATATTGAATTCCTATACAAGGATATTGAAAGTTTTCCTATTTTGGTTCCATTGGTCTGTTGCATATCTGTATACCCTGTTTTTAAAACTGTGATTATAATAAAATCTTAGTAAGTATTCTCTTATTCTTTGTAGAATTGTTTTAGTTATCTTTTTCTTTTAACTTTTTTTAGACTCTTTATTTCAATTGGAAAAATTATTAAATTTTTGTATTTGCATCAAGTTTATACAGTATATGGACATATATATGCCTTTGATGAACATGGTTTGTCTGTTTATTTATATAGGCTTTTTAAAGTCCTTTTATAACATTTTCTCCATCATCGTTATCATCTTTGCCATTGTCATCAAACACTTATAGTGTGCCAGCACTGTTCTTCAGACAGTACTAATATAATAACTTTTTAAATCTCCCTGCGATAATTACACATTTCATTTATTTATTTTTTTTGGCCGTGCTGCATGACTAGTGGGATCTTAGTTTCCCAACCAGGAATTGAACGCTGACCCTTGGCAGTGAGAGCTCTGAGCCCTAACCACTGGACAACCAGGGAATTCCCAATACGCATTTTCTTGTATCCTAAGTTTGCTATGAAACTTCTAAACCCCAGGGATTGAAACCCATAATCTTAGTGGAGGTAGAATTTTAATTTTACCATCTGGCTCGAGTCTACACCTATACCATACTATATATTGCTTTTCATAGATGCGTTGTTAACTGTATCCTGTTACGTTGTGTAACTTTTGTGGCCATAGTGAATAGCAGTTTTTTAAAAGTAACAATTTCAGGTTATAATTTATAACAGACTCTGTTGACATGCAGAAATCGATTATGCAAACTTGCATTATTAAATGCATGACCATATTGCATAGATTCTGAGGTGTACTTTCCCCCTTATAGGTCAATATCTCTGAAACTGGAATGTATTTATCACAGCTTGCAGTATTCAGGAACTACTCATTTTGTATCCCTCCACATGAGTTACAGTAATTATTGGTTACTACATACATTGCTAATACTTGTCAGACAGTATTCCTGAAAGTAAAATAAATTGCTCTTGGAAGAGTTGAAAGAAATTAAACAGAAGTCAGAGCCTGGGTTGTTTGATTCATAGTTCAGTCGTAGGATACGTGGTCATACATTGAGAGCCTTTTTAACGCAAAATTTCCAACTTTGAACAGAAGCTGCTTAACTTACTTTAGCAAAAATGAAATAATGACTTTAGTCAAAAAATAAAGTGCTGGCATCAAAGTTTGAGAAGTAAGTGTCATTGACTTGAAAGAAGATTCTACAGTTGATAATTAAGGGGTACTTCATCAACACGTTGTTGGGAGAAAACTATAGTTAGACATGGACATTGAACAGCTTTGAGCAGAAAAGTGAGCCACAGTAGCACCCTGAATGTGATGTGAAGAAGTTTTAATATTCTAAATGCATTTCTTTTGGTTATTTTTCACACACATGCCAACTCCAATATGTATTTTACAGTTCTAAATGATGACAAATTATATCATTTTACTGAGCAGTAGTTTTTCTTAGTGGTATGTAAAATAATGGTTCATTTAATAATTAAGAGCATCTTCAGAGTCCATGAAATCCAGTAGTGATACTAGTTAGTGGTCTTTTTGCATTTTCTCTGTGATTGTGTTTTCTGTTAATAATGATGTTAGATTCATTTTTTAATGGTCTAGGTACTTGAAAGAGTGTTTCTAGTGTTTTTTTCTTTAAATACTGATACTGCAGTGTTCTCTTGGGTAAATATTCTTTAAATTCTCTTCCTTTAGAGTTTAAAAGTTTTTATCATAAAGAGGAGTTGAATTTGGGGGATGCTTTGGCCTGCATCTGTTGTTTTTTTTTTTCCTTTAATCCATTAATGTGCTGAATTTTATTAATGGATTTTCTAACTTTAAATTATCTTTGAATTTTCTGTATAGTTGGTATTTACATTTCCATATCATTGTGCTATAATTTGTCCCTGATTTCTCAAGATATTTTTAAACACTAGCTTACAAACTAATTCTTTCTACTTCTGTTCTTCCAGTTATTCAACTTAGATGTTAAATATTGCTTAACTTGATTTCAGGTAATGAACGTTAATCATTATGTTTACCTTCTTTTTAAACTTCCATTCGAAGATAGGGTTTGCTGACTAGAAAAAAAAAAAAAAGGAAGTTTAAAATTCACTGTCCCAGGTAATAAAAAGATTAGCTGAGGGATGGATAAGGGGGGAAAAAAAAAGATGGTTAGGACTTTACTTAAGATAGAGAGAATGAAAGTTAACTTTAAAATATTAGAGGAAAACTAGATAGATTTAAAAGGATAACAGTGAGAGGTTTTTTAAAAATGTAATTTAAAAAATATTAATTAAATTTTTTTTTTGAGAATTTTTATATGGAAGAAGGCTAGACTATGGAAAACTAAAATAAGTTTTTTGTTGTTGTTTTTTGGCCACCCTTTGTGGCATGTGGGATCTTAATTCCCCAACCAGGCATCGAACCTGTGCCCCCTGCAGTGGAAGCATGGAGAGTCTTAACCATTGGACCACCAGGATAAGTCCCCAGAATGAAGAATTTTTAATACATAGTGATGAAACAGATTGATATTTTATCTCTGTGAATGAAATTTAAAAATTGAAATTATATTTGTTTCATCTTTTAAAAACTAGATTTAGTTCTAATTTTAACAGTGCACTAATTCTCCAAATGAAGAGAATAAAGAGGTGGATTGTATTTTGGCATGATTTTCTGACATAATTGTGAGCTAGCATTATATGGTATTTTCACTTCATACTGGAATTGCAATATGAGAATTGTATGTCAGTTTTCTAAGTCCTTTGCTAGGCTTACTCTTGTGGATATTTTTCTTTCTCTAGCTGTTAAATTAAAATGTATAGGAAGACTAAGTCAGTGGCCATGACTGTGACTGATCATTTCTTTTTCATTTTCACCAACTTTTTTACATCTTTTGTGCTTTATGTTTTCACTTTAAAATATAATTACTTTGTGTTTACTTTGTATTATCATTATGTTTAAAGATTTGATCAGTCATACTAATTAACAAAGATAATGTGTTTTAAGTGGAAAGCAGAGTTTACAGTTTATGTGGAAGAAATGTTTTGAGTTCATTAGTTGAGCGAACTCCAAGCAGTTTTCTTGTTCACCCGTATTGTTAAACTATTATATATATTTAAACATGTGCAATATAGTCATTTTAATGAACAGCATTTAAAAAAATTATATATAAACAACAGTTCTGTGGGGTGTGCACATATCACTTCAATGACCAGTGGCACATTAAATACATTCATTCTTAAGACTTTTGCTTTCTCCTACAATCATTAGATCTGCTGAGATTCAGGTAATGAACATTCAAACAACTTAAATAGGCTTCAGAAGATACTGTGAAATAATTGAAACTAGAGAATAAGAGTCTTAAAAGGATTAAAAAAGTAAAATAGTTAACATGTTTATGAGAAATGAATAAAGTCCCTTTGTGTCCTTGAGCACATTTCTTAGCTTTCAAAACTTCAATGTCATTAATTGGAAAATGGGGCTGGTAATATCTGCCACTAGTTCAGGTAAAGATAAAATGAGATAATTTATGCAAAGACCTTAGTACAGATTTTGAGATCTAGCAAATTATCTACAAATGACAGCTTTTTTAAGGATGGAAACAGAATAGATTAAAATAAGCATGAATACAAATTAAAAGGTGTGAACACTGGGCTTTCCTGATTTTGTTAGCTAACAAAGTGGAAATAATGGTGGACTAACATCTAGTACTTTAATAAAACAATCTAAGACCTTTTTCACAAACATATTAAATTTAAGGATTGATAAATTAAATAAGAGTAATAGATTAGAAAAAGTTAATATTTTAAGGATGTCAGTTTTTCCCAAATTGATCAGTATAAATTAACAGAATCCCAGTCAATCCCAGTGGTGTTAAAAAAGAGAAGTTTAAATATGTGGCAGTAAGGACGACTATACCACGCACATAGACTGATAGGTCTTTAAAAAGTCAGTGAGATAAAACTCAGCTGAGAGATGTATAAAACTCATAAGCAACATATTAACAAAAAAACCCAAATGCTCGTTTTTCAGTAAAATTACAAATTTTAAAAATATTAATTTCCAGTGTTCATTAGGTTTTAGGGAAGTAGGTATGTTTACATTACTGGTAAAAGCATATAAATTGTTAGGAGCGTTTTGTGGAGAGCATCTTAACAATATCTATCGGGGTTTTTTTGGTTTTGTTTTTTGTTTTTGCTGCGCCATGTGGCTTGTGGGATCTTAGTTCCCTGACAAGAGATCAAACCTGGCCCTGGCAGTGAAAGCTCCAAATCCTAACCACCGGACCGTGAGGATATTCCCTCAAATTTTTACATGTACAAAACAGTCTGACTCACGTGACCTTCTTTGCAGTTTTCCTATAGAATATCCACCAAAATGTAAACGACAACAGCAAAAAACAAAATGTGCTGTCTGTCGCAGTGTTGCATACTAAAGTACTGAGATAGATGCAAGCAGTATTCATGTCTCATTTTGAACTTGGCTAAATTAAGTAAGAGCATACTCATAACCAACTGAATCTGCTTAAAGGGCAAATTATAGAATTTACCATACTTTTAAAAAATTTAGAAGGAAATGGAGCATCTCTTAATAATTCTTACCTGCTGAGGAAAAGTAGCCCTCTTGAGGAACATTAATCATAATGGTGGTAAGATGTAGAGGTAGTTTATTTAAAATGCATTATTACCTTATCTGATATTGATTGTGTTGGCCTCAACTATTAAACACATTCACTCATGTGACTAACCATTACCCTGATTTTTTAAATGACTTTACGAGTAACACAGAAGCCTCACTCCTGTCCCCTTCCCAGTCAATTATTCCTCCCTTTGCAAGAAAGAACCACTATTCTGACTTCTGTTACCATTGATTTGGTTTGTATTTTTGTGTGTCGGGCTTTCCAGAGCAACATTATGCCTGGAAAAGTTATCCATGAAATTGCATATAGCAGTTATTTCATTCTTATTGTGTATAATAATGAGTTGTATAAATATTCCATCATTATCCATTCTGATATTGATTAACATCTGGATTCTTTATGTTGGCAGTTTCAAAGAGTACTGTTGGAGAATGTACATTTATTGGATTGGCCAAAAAGATCATTTGGGTTTTTCTGTAAAATGTTACAGAAAAATCGGCACAAACTTTTTAGCCTACCCAGTACATGCTTTGGTGCTGGTAGTAAACATTCTGGTTAGATAAGTATGTAAGAGTAATTTGCTAGGATTTTAATTGAATACAGAGGTTAATTTAGGGGAAATTGACATTACAGATGCAATGTTTTCAAGAGCAAGAGAATTCTCCATTTGTCTTTTAAGAAGAATCTCACTAGAGTTTTCAATTAATATAGCCAATCATGTATTTAATTAAGTGGTAAAAAATCTGTTGTCTTTAATAGTACTAATTTTGTACTATTTTGCTTTTCTGAACTGGTTATGTTGATAGTATTTCTGTTGGTTTTTTTGGATTTCTTGGATGTATAAGGTATAAATCAGAAATTTGACTATAATCATTCATTTACTTATCTTACCTAACTGCATTGGTTAGCAATTTCCAGTATTATAATACAGTATGTTAAAAGGCTTCTTAACTTTCTGACCTTTGTGAGAATGTAGTGTTTCATCCCTAAGTTCAAGGTATGCAGTTCTACTTTAAAGTAATGCAAATATTATTCTTCTGTATTATGTGAGCTAATTTTATTTGTGTTATAGAAACCCTTTGGTAGCAGATTAGACTGATTTTCAGATTCTGAAGTGCATAATTATACACTTGTGCACACATTTTTATTGTGTTAAGACATACCTTTTTTTCCACTGGAGTGAATATTTTTAAGTAAAGAATCAATATTGAATATCAACTTTTTGACATCTTTAAGAGTATCATAGTTTTTTACTTGCAGCCCATTGATATGGACTAATTGGCTCCATCCTGATTTCTTACTTTGTCAAGGGATGTGTTTGTGTGTTTCTCTTTCAGACTATGTATCATATTTGCAAATACTTGAACTGGTGTCATAAATAATAAGAGTTTGGGAGTGGTTTGAATTATTTTATCAGGTTTTGGTTTTGGAGATTTGTTGACTTTGCCAAAGGAATTGTAAAATGCTCTAAAATAATTCATAAAGCTTTAGAATTATTTGTTCTTGGAACTTGTGAAAAAATTCACCTATGAAAGCATTTGAGTTTCAAGCTGTTTGAAATGTTAACATTAGACAAGTTATTATGTATTTATTTTTATGATTGCTTGAGTTTTCTATCTCCAGTTAATACTGGTAAATTTTTAAAAATTAATCATTTTTGGCTGTATTGGGTCTTTGTTGCTGCACACGGTCTTTCTCTAGTTGCGGTGAGCTGGGGCTACTCTTGCTTGCGGTGCATGGGCTTCTGTTGTGGTGGCTTCTCTTGTTGTGGAACACGGGCTCTAGGTGGGTGGGCTTCAGTAGTTGTGGTGCACGGGCTCAGTAGTTGTGGCTCGCAGGCTTGTGGGATCCAACTTGCAGGCAAGTTGCTCCATGACATGTGGCATCTTCCCAGACCAGGGCTCAAACCTGTGTCCCCTATATTGGCAGGTGAATTCTTAACCACTGAACCTTAACCACAGGGAAGTCCCGAGAGGCTATTTTCATCTCCTAGGATCAGGAAATACGGGGCTGAGAGTGAATGATGATCATGGGAATAAGAGAAAGGAACAGATAATTGAGTAGTTGGGAGGGAAGGAATGGGCAAGATCAGACATCCCAACTGACAGGGAAGGAAGAAAAGGTCATAGTGATCATGTCTGGAGGAAGCTGGGTTTTATCCAAATGAAATATTCAGTAGATAGTCTGGTGGAAGAATTAGGTCCTAGCCTAGTGTGAGTATGTGGATTTGGGAAATTATCTTTCTGCATATGGTAGATGAAACCATAGGAATAAAGAGAAAGTAGAAGAAGACATGGCTGATTGCACAACCTTGGGCAAGACAGTAAAGGCTGAGGAGTGACACAGTAACCAGAACTTGGGAAAGTGGGAAGAAAACTAGGGTGTCACTTAAAGACTGAGAAACAAGAGAATTTCAAAACTGAGGAAATTCTCTCTCAAACGTTAATGGGGTGAATGAGAAAAAGGGTTATTCTTTAACCTACGGTTAACCCTACCATTCATTGAAATATCATTGACATATAACATTACGTAAGTTTAAGGTGTACAGTGCAATGATTTGATGCCAGTATGCATTGTGAATTGGTTGTAAACATCTCTGCCTCATAACGTATTTACATTTTCTGTGTGTGGTGAGAATATTAAGTTTTGACATCTTAGCTACTTTGAAGTATGTAATACAGTATTGATAACTGAAGTTATTATTTGGTATATTAGATCCCCAGAACTTATACCTGAAGTTTGTACTCTTAGACCAACATGTTCTCATTTCCCCAAACTCTCCTGCCCCTGATCCTACTCTTTATTTCATTGAATTTATAGATGGGCCTACCTGCTCTTACTGTATTTTGCTTATTGCACTTCACAGATACTGAGGTTTTTAGAAAATGAAGGTTTCTGGCAACGATGTGTCAAGTCTGTTGGAATCATTTTTTCAACAGCATTTTGTCACTTCATGTCTCTGTGCCACATTTTGGTAGTTCTCTCAATATTTTAAACTTTTTTGTTATTATTATATTTGTTATGGTGACCTGATCTTTGATGTTACTATTGTAATTGTTTGGGGGCACCAGGAACTGTACCCATAGAAGACAGTGAACTTAATAAATGTTGTGTGTGTTTTGACTGCTTCAGCTCTGGGCCATTCCCCATTCTGTACCTTTTCTCAGGTCTCCCTATTTCCTGGGACACAACAATATGTAATAAAAGTAGGCCTGCATGAAAAGATGCTCAACATTGCTAATTACTAGAGAAAGACAAATTAAAACTACAATGAAGTGTTACCTCACACCGGTCAGAATGACTGTTGCCAAAAAGTCTACAAACAATAAATGCTGAAGACAGTGTGGAGAAAAGGGAACCCTACTACATGGTTGGTGGGAATGTAAATTGGTGCAGCCACTGTGAAGAACAGTATGGAGATTCCTTAAAAAACTACAAATAGAGTTACCATATGATCCAGCAGTCCCACTCCTAGGCGTATATCCAAAGGAAACTCTTAATTCCAAAAGATACATGCACCCCACTGTTCATAGGAACACTGTTTACAGTAGTCAACACATGGAGGCAACCTAAATGTCCATCAACACATGAATGGATAAAGAAGATGCGCTGTATATACACCAATGGAATATTATTCAGCCATAAAAAAGAATGAAATAATGCCATTTGCAGCAACATGGAGAGACCTATATACATCATCATACTAAGTGAATTCAGAGAAAAACAAATATTGTATGATACCACTTACGTGTGGAATCTAAAAAATAATACAAATGAGTTTATTTACAAACCAAAACAGACATAGAAAACAAACATGGTTACCAAATCGGGGGTGGGGAGTGGTAAATTAGGAGAATGGGATTAACACATACATACCACTATATGTAAAATAGATAAAAAGGATTTACTGTATAGCACAGGAAATTATACTCAATATCTTATAATAACATAATGGAAAAGAATATGATAAAGAATATGTATACATATTCAGTTATGTATATCGGAAAGTAACACAGAATTGTAAATCAACTATAATTCAATTTAAAAAAAAAAGGAAAGGAAAAAAATTAGGCCGGTTAAAGTGGCCTTTAAGTATTCCAAGTGAGAAGAAGAGTCATTTGATGAAGTGAACTTTATTGTTTTATTTAAAGAAATTGCCACAGCCCTTTTGCAACCACCACACTGATCAGTCAGCAGCTATCCAAGATCAAAGCGCAAGACCCTCCATGAGCAAAGATTAGTACTAGCTGAAACCTCAGATGATGGTTATTGTTTTTCAACAATGAAGTATTTTTAAATTAAGGTATGTATTTTTTTAAAAGATATAATGCTGTTACATACTTAATAGACTACCGTACAGCGTAAATGTAACTTTTGTACGCAGTGGGAAGCCAAAAAATTCATGTGACTTCCTTTATTGTGGGGCTCAGGACCTGAACCCAAAATATCTCCATGGTATGCCTATAACACATTTTCTTTACCCATTCATCACTAAGCTTGTTTCTGTATCTGGGCTATTGCAAATAATATAGCAGTCTCTGCCTTATCTGAAGTTTCACTTTCTAGGGGTTTTAGTTACCCTGGTCAACTGTGGTTGGAAAATACTAAATGGAAAATTCTGGAAATGAACAACTCTTAAGTTTTAAATTGCATGCCATTCTGAATACCGTGTTGAAAACTCTTGCCATCTGGCTCTTTCTCAGCTGGGACGTGAATTATCCCTTTGATGCGTGTATCCTGCCCCTTAGTCATTTAGTAGCTTCCTTGGTTTTCAGATCTACTGTCATGGTTTCACAGTGCTTGTTCTCAAGTAACATTTGTTTTACCTAACAATGACCCCAAAGCACAAGAGTAGTGATGCTGGCAATTCGGAAGTGCCAAAGACAAGCATAAAGTGCTTACTTTAAGGGAAAAGGTAGCAATTTGGGAATGTGGAAAAGAAGCCATAAAATGCTTCAGAGGAGAAGGTGAAAGTTCTGGACATAATGAGGAAAGAAAAAAATTGCTTAGGTTGCTAAGATTTACATTAAGAATGAATATTCTATCCATGTATAAAATATCCTATCCAGGAAAAAAAAGTTCGTCATGGTTTTACTGTCACACCTCAGACTGCAAAAGTTACAGCCACAATGCATAATAAACGCTTAAAAAGGTATTGAATTTGTACAATAAAATGTTTTGAGAGACCACATTCACGTAACTTTGTTTTAAAATACATTGTAATCATTCTACTTTATTAATACTTAACTGTTGTTAACCTCTCACTGTGTCTGAAAGTTACACTTTATCATAGGTATGTACTTACAGGAAAAAACATAGAATGTATAGCTTTTGTACTGTCTACAGTTTCAGGTATCCAATGGGGGCTTGAAACCTGTCCTGGTGGCTAAGGGTAACTACTGTTTTTTAGTGAACATGGCAATGCAGATTTTTTTTGACATAGTTATTTTATTTCCTTTGGATATATACCCAGAACTGGAATTGCTGGATCTTATGGTAGTTCAATTCTATTAAGTTTTTAAAATTTATATTACATTGCAGTATAGTTGATTTACAGTGCTGTCTTAGTTTCAGGTGTACAGCAAAGTGATTCAGTTATACATATATCTATTCTTTTCAGATTCTTTTCCCATTTAGGTTATTAAAGAATATTGAGTAGAGTTCTCTGTGCTATACAGTAGGTCTTGTTCATTATCTGTTTTATATATAACAGTAGTGTGTGTATGTTAATCCCAAGCTCCTAATTTATCCCTCACCCCACTTTTCCCCTTTTGTAATCATAAGTTTGTTTTCTAAGTCTGTGAGTCTGTTTCTCTTTTGTAAATAAGTTCATTTGTATCATTTTTTTTTTAGCATGTAAATCAGCGGTCCCCAACCTTTTTGCTACCAGGGACCGGTTTCGTGGAAGACAGCTTTTCCACAGATGGTGGAAGGGGGGGGGGTGGTTTCGGGATGATTCAACCACATTACATTTGTTGTGCACTTTATTTCTATTATTATTACATCATAATATATAATGAAATAATTATACCACTCACCATAATGCAGAATCACTGGGAGCCCTGAGCTTGTTTTCACTTGCTACTCACTGATAGGGGTTTGATACGAGTCTGAAAGCAATTGATTTATTATGGTCTCTGTGCAGTCAGACCTCTCTGCTAATGATAAACTGTATTTGCAGCCGCTCCTCTGCCTGCGTCACTGCCTCAGCTCCACCTCAGATGATCAGGCATTAGAGTCTCATAAGGAGCATGCAGCCTAGATCCCTCGCATGTGCAGTTCACAGTAGGGTTCACACTCCTATGATAATCTGATGCTGCCGCTGATCTGACAGGAGGTGGAGTTCAGGCGGTAATCTAAGCAGCGGGGGGTGGCTGCAAATACAGATGGAGCTTTGCTCGCTCGCTTGCCACTCACTCACCTGTATGTGGACCGGTAATGGTCTGTTCCCCGGGGGTTGGGGATCCCTGATATAAGTGGTTTCATACGATATTTGTCTTTCTCTGACTTACTTCACTTAGTATGATGATTTCTAGGTCCATCCATGTTGCTGCAGATGGCATTATTTCATTCTTTTTCATGGCTGGTAATACTCCATTGTACATGTGTACCATATCTTTATCCATTCCTCTGTTGATGGACATTGAGGTTGCTTCCTTGTCTTGGTTATTGTAAATAGTGATGTAGTGAACATTGGGGTGCGTCTACCTTTTCGAATTATGGTTTTCTCCGAATACATGCCCAGAAGTGGAATTGCTGGATCATATGGTAGCTCTGTTTTTAATTTTTTAATTAATCTCCATACAGTGGCTGTACCAATTTACATTCCCACCAACAGTGTAGGGGGGTTCCCTTTTCTCCACACACTCTCTAGTGATTTATTGTTGATAAATTTATTGTTGATCCTTTGTGATGATGACCGTTCTTCTCACTGGTGTGAGGGGAAACCTCATTGTAGTTTTTTTTTTTTTTTTTAAGAAACTTTATTATGTTGTTTGGTCCGTTGAATGGAAATTATTTTCTTTTTTTTTAATTAATTAATTTATTTATGGCTGTGTTGGATCTTCGTTTCTGTGCAAGGGCTTTCGCTAGTTGTGGCAAGCGGGGGCCACTCTTCATCGCGGTGCGCGGGCCTCTCACTATCGCGGCCTCTCTTGTTGCGGAGCACAGGCTCCAGACGCGCAGGCTCAGCAATTGTGGTTCACGGGCCCAGTTGCTCTGCGGCATGTGGGATCTTCCCAGACCAGGGCTTGAACCCATGTCCTCTGCATTGGCAGGCAAATTCTCAACCACTGCGCCACCAGGGAAGCCCCCTCATTGTAGTTTTGATTTGCATTTTTCTAATAACTAGTGATGTTGAGTATCTTTTTATGTGCTTTAAGGTCATCTGTGTGTCTTCTTGGGAGAAATGTCTATTTAGATTTTTCTGCCCATTTTTTGATTGGGTTGTTTGTTTTTTTGATATTGAGCTCCATGAGTTGTTTGTATATTTTGGAGATTAATCCCTTGTAGATCACATCATTTATAAATATTTTCTCCCATTTTGTGGGTTGTCTTTTGATTTTGTTTATGGTTTCCTTTAAGTTTATGGTTTCCTTTATGGTTTCCTTTAAGCTGCGCAAAGCTTTTAAGTTTAATTAGGTCCTAGTTTTTTATTTTTGTTATTATTCTTATTACTCTAGGAGGTGAAGCCAAAAAGATTGCTGTGATTTATGTCAGAGTGTTCTGCCTATATTTTCCTCTAAGCGTTTAATAGTATGTAGTCTTACATTTAGGTCTTTAATCCATTTTGAGTTTATTTTTGTGTACGGTGTTAGGGAATGTTCTAGTTTCATTCTTTTATTTATTTTTTTTCATTTCTTTTTTCATTCAGTTTTCCCAACACCACTTATAGAAGAGACTTTTTTCTCCATTGTATATGCTTGCCTCCTCTGTTGTAGATTAATTCACCATAGGTATATGAGTTTATTTCTGGGCTTTCTAGCCTGATCTGTTGATCTATATTTCTGTTTTTGTGCCAGTACCATATTGTTTTGTTGACTGTAGCTCTGTAGCAGTCTGAAGTCAGGGAACCTGACTGTTGGGGTGTTATGTGTTTCCATACAAATTTAAAGTTTTTTTGTTCTAGTTCTGTGAAAAAATGCCATTGCTAATGTGATAGGAATTGCATTGAATCTTTGATTGCCTTGGGTAGTATAGTCATTTAGACAATATTGATTCTTCCAATCTGAGAACATGGTATATCTTTCCATCTGTTCGTGCCATCATTGATTTCTTTCATCAGTGTCATACAGTTTTTGGAGTACAGGTCTTTTGCCTCCTTAGATAGGTTTGTTCCTAGGTATTTTATTCTTTTTCATGTGATGGTAAATGATATTGTTTCCCTCATTTCTTTCTGAACTTCCGTTGTTAATGTATAGAAAGGCAAGAGATTTTTTGCGTATTAATTGTGTACCCTGCAAATTTACCAAAGTCATTGATGAGCTCTAGTAGCATCTTCAGGATTTTTATGTATAGTATCATGTCATCTGCGAACAGTGACAGTTTTACTACCACTTGTCCAGTTTGGATTTCTTTTATTTCTTTTTTTTTCTCTGATTGCTGTGGCTAGAACTTCCAAAACTATGTTGCATCACAGTGGTGAGAGTCGATATTCTTGTCTTGTTCCTGGTCTTAGAGGAAATGCTTTCTGCTTTTCAGTTGAGTATGATGTTAGCTGTGGCTTTGTCATATGTTGTCTTAAGTATTTTGAGGTATGTTCCTTCTGTGCCCACTTTCTGGAGAGTTTTTCTCATAAACAGATGTTGAATTTTGTCAAAAGGTTTTTTCCCATATATGTTAGGATGATCACGTGGTTTTTATTCTTCAATTTGTTAATGTGGTGTGTCACACTGATTGACTTGCAGATATTGAAAAATCCTTGCATACCTGGGATAAATCCACTTGCTCATGATGTATCATCCTTTTAATGTATTGTTGGATTCAGTTTGCTAGTATTTTGTTGACGATTGTTGTGTCTATGTTCATCAGTGATACTGGCCTGTAGTTTTTTTTTTTTTTCTTGGTGTCTTTGTCTAGTTTTGGTATCAAGGTGATGGTGGCCTCATCGAATGAGCTTGGGAGTGTTCCTTCCTCTGCAATTTATGGGAATTTTTTCAGAAGGATAGGTGTTAAGTCTTCTTTAAATGTTTTATAGAATTCACCTCTGAAACTATCTGGTCCTGGACTTTTCTCTGGACTTCTGTTTGTTGGTGGTTTTTTTTTTTTTTTTTTAACATCTTTATTGGAGTATAATTGATTTACAATAATAGTGTGTTAGTTTCTGCTTTATAACAAAGTGAACCAGTTGTACATATGCATATGTTCCCATGTCTCTTCCATCTTGCATCTCCCTCCCTCCCACCCTCCCTATCCCACCCCTCTAGGTGGCCACAAAGCACTGAACTGATCTCCCTGTGCTATGCGGCTGCTTCCCACTAGCTATCTATTTTACATTTGATAGTGTATATATGTCTATGCCACTCTCTCACCCTGTCACATCTTACCCCTCCCCCTCCCCATATCCTCAGGTCCATTGTTTACTAGGTCTGTGTCTTTATTCCCGTCTTGCCACTAGGTTCTTTATGACCTTTTTTTTTTTTTTTCCTTAGATTCCATATATATTTGTTAGCATACTGTATTGGTTTTTCTCTTTCTGGCTTACTTCACTCTGTATGACAGATTCTAGGTCCATCCACCTCACTACAAATACCTCCATTTCGTTTCTTTTTATGGCTGAGTAATATTCCATTGTATGTATGTGCCACATCTTCTTTATCCATTCATCCGATGATGGACACTTAGGTTGCTTCCATGTCCTGGCTATTGTAAATAGACCTGCAATGAACATTTTGGTACATGACTCTTTTTGAATTGTGGTTTTCTCAGGGTATATGCCCAGTAGTGGGATTGCTGGGTCGTATGGTAGTTCTATTTTTAGTTTTTTAAGGAACCTCCATACTGTTCTCCATAGTGGCTGTATCAATTTACATTCCCACCAACGGTGCAAGAGGGTTCCCTTTTCTCCACACCCTCTCCAGCATTTATTGTTTCCTGATTTTTTGATGATGGCCATTCTGAGTGGTGTGAAATGATATCTCATTGTAGTTTTGATTTGCATTTCTCTAATGATTAATGATGTTGAGCATTCTTTCATGTGTCTGTTGGCAATCTGTATATCTTCTTTGGAGAAATGTCTATTTAGGTATTCTGCCCATTTTTGGATTGGGTTGTTTGTTTTTTTGATATTGAGCTGCATGAGCTGCTTGTAAATCTTGGAGATGAATCCTTTGTCAGTTGCTTCATTTGCAAATATTTTCTCCCATTCTGAGGGTTGTCTTTTGGTCTTGTTTATGGTTTCCTTTGCTGTGCAAAAGCTTTTAAGTTTCATTAGGTCCCATTTGTTTATTTGTGTTTTTATTTCCATTTCTCTAGGAGCTGGGTCAAAAAGAATCTTGCTGTGATTTATGTCATAGAGTGTTCTGCCTATGTTTTCCTCTAAGAGTTTGATAGTGTCTGGCCTTACACTTAGGTCTTTAATCCATTTTGAGTTTATTTTTGTGTATGGTGTTAGGGAGTGTTCTAATTTAATACTTTTACATGCACCTGTCCAGTTTTCCCAGCACCACTTATTGAAGAGGCTGTCTTTTCTCCACTGTATATGCTTGCCTCCTTTGTCAAAGATAAGGTGACCATATGTGTGTGGGTTTATCTCTGGGCTTTCTATCCTGTTCCACTGATCTATATTTCTGTTTTTGTGCCAGTACCAAACTGTCTTGATTACTGTAGCTTTGTAATATAGTCTGAAGTCAGGGAGCCTGATTCCTCCAGCTCCATTTTTCGTTCTCAAGATTGCTTTGGCTATTCGGGGTCTTTTGTGTTTCCATACAAATTGTGAATTTTTTGTTCTAGTTCTGTGAAAAATGCCAGTGGTAGTTTGATAGGGATTGCATTGAATCTGTAGATTGCTTTGAGTAGTAGAGTCATTTTCACAATGTTGATTCTTCCAATCCAAGAACATGGTATATTTCTCCATCTATTTGTATCATCTTTAATTTCTTCCATCAGTGTCTTATAATTTTCTGCATACAGGTCTTTTGTCTCCTTAGGTAGGTTTATTCCTAGATATTTTATTCTTTTTGTTGCAGTGGTAAACGGAAGTGTTTTCTTAATTTCACTTTCAGATTTTTCATCATTAGTGTATAGGAATGCAAGAGATTTCTGTGCGTTAATTTTGTATCCTGCTATTTTACCAAATTCATTGATTAGCTCTAGTAGTTTTCTAGTAGCCTCTTTAGGATTCTCTTTGTATAGTATCATGTCATTTGCAAACAGTGACAGCTTTACTTCTTTTCCGATTTGGATTCCTTTTATTTCTTTTTCTTCTCTGATTGCTGTGGCTAACACTTCCAAAACTATGTTGAATAATAGTGGTGAGAGTGGACAACCTTGTCTTGTTCTTGATCTTAGTGGAAATGGTTTCAGTTTTTCACCATTGAGGACTATGTTGGCTGTGGGTTTGTCATATATGGCCTTTATTATGTTGAGGAAAGTTCCCTCTATGCCTATTTTCTGCAGGGCTTTTATCATAAATGGGTGTTGAATTTTGTCAAAAGCTTTCTCTGCATCTATTGAGATGATCATATGGTTTTTCTCCTTCAATTTGTTAATATGATGTATCACGTTGATTGATTTGCATATATTGAAGAATCCCTGCATTCCTGGAATAAACCCCACTTGATCATGGTGTATGATCCTTTTAATGTGCTGTTGGATTCTGTTTGCTAGTATTTTGTTGAGGATTTTTGCATCTATGTTCATCAGTGATATTGGCCTGTAGTTTTCTTTCTTTGTGACATCTTTGTCTGGTTTTGGTGTCAGGGTGATGGTGGCCTCATAGAATGAGTTTGGGAGTGTTTCTCTCTCTGCAATATTTTGGAAGAGTTTGAGAAGGATAGGTGTTAGCTCTTCTCTAAATGTTTGATAGAATTCGCCTGTGAAGCCATCTGGTCCTGGGCTTTTGTGTGTTGGAAGATTTTTAATCACGGTTTCAATTTCAGTGCTTGTGATTGGTCTGTTCATATTTTCTATTTCTTCCTGGTTCAGTCTCGGCAGGTTGTGCATTTCTAAGAATCTGTCCATTTCTTCCAGGTTGTCCATTTTATTGGCATAGAGTTGCTTGTAGTAATCTCTCATGATCGTTTGTATTTCTGCAGTGTCAGTGGTTACTTCTCCTTTTTCATTTCTAATTCTATTGATTTGAGTCTTCTCCCTTTTTCTCTTGATGAGTCTGGCTAATGGTTTATCAATTTTCTTTATTTTCTCAAAGAACCAGCTTTTAGTTTTATTGATCTTTGCTATTGCCTCCTTCATTTCTTTTTCATGTATTTCTGATCTGATCTTTATGATTTCTTTCCTTCTGCTAGCTTTGGGGTTTTTTTGTTCTTCTTTCTCTAATTGCTTTAGGTGCAAGGTTAGGTTGTTTATTTGAGATGTTTTCTGTTTCTTGATGTAGGCTTGTATTGCTATAAACTTCCCTCTTAGTACTGCTTTTGCTGCATCCCATAGTTTTTGGGTCATCGTGTCTCCATTGTCATTTGTTTCTAGGTATTTTTTGATTTCCCCTTTGATTTTTTCAGTGATCACTTCGTTATCAAGTAGTGTATTGTGTAGCCTCCATGTGTTGTATTTTTTACAGATCTTTTCCTGTAATTGATATGTAGTCTCATAGCGTTGTGGTCGGAAAAGATACTTGATACGATTTCAATTTTCTTAAATTTACCAAGGCTTGATTTGTGGCCCAAGATACGATCTATCCTGGAGAATGTTCCATGAGCACTTGAGAAAAATGTGTAGTCTGTTGTTTTTGGGTGGAATGTCCTATAAATATCAATTAAGTCCATCTTGTTTAATGTATCATTTAAAGCTTGTGTTTCCTTACTTATTTTCATTTTGGAGATCTGTCCGTTGGTGAAAGTGGGGTGTTCAAGTCCCCTACTATGATTGTGTTGCTGTCGATTTCCCCTTTTATGGCTCTTAATATTTGCCTTATGTATTGAGATGCTCCTATGTTGGGTGCATAAATATTTACAATTGTTATACCTTCTTCTTGGATCAATCCCTTGATTATTATATAGTGTCCTTCTTTGTCTCTTGTAAATAGTCTTTATTTTAAAGTCTATTTTGTCTGATATGAGAATTGCTACTCCAGCTTTCTTTTGATATCCATTTGCATGGAATATCTGTTTCCATCCCCTCACTTTCAGTCTGTACGTGTCCCTAGGTCTGAAGTGGGTCTCTTGTAGACAGCATATATATGGGTCTTGTTTTTGTATTCATTCAGCCAGTCTGTGTCTTTTGGTGGGCGCGTTTAATCCATTTACATTTAAGGTAATTATCGATATGTATGTTCCTAGTCTCATTTTCTTAAATGTTTTGGGTTCGTTATTGCAGGTTTTTTCCTTCTCTTGTGTTTCTTGCCTAGAGAAGTTCCTTTAGCATTTGTTTTAAAGCTGGTTTGGTTGTGCTGAACTCTCTCAGCTTTTGCTTGTCTGTAAAGGTTTTAATTTCTCCATCAAATCTGAATGAGACCCTTGCTGGGTAGAGTAATCTTGGTTGTAGGTTTTTCTCCTTCATCACTTTAAGTATATCCTGCCACTCCCTTCTGGCTTGCAGAGTTTCTGCTGAAAGATCAGCTGTTAACCTGATGGGGATTCCCTTGTGTGTTATTTGTTGTTTTTCCCTTGCTGCTTTTAATATGTTTTCTTTATATTTAATTTTTGATAGTTTGATTAATATGTGTCTTGGCGTGTTTCTCCTTGGATTTATCCTGTATGGGACTCTCTGTGCTTCCAGAACTTGATTAACTATTTCCTTTCCCATATTAGGGAAGTTTTCAACTATAATCTCTTCAAATATTTTCTCAGTCCCTTTCTTTTTCTCTTCTTCTTCTGGGACCCCTATAATTCGAATGTTGGTGTGTTTAATGTTGTCCCAGAGGTCTCTGAGACTGTCCTCAGTTCTTTTCATTCTTTTTTCTTTATTCTGCTCTGCAGTAGTTATTTCCACCATTTTATCTTCCAGGTCACTTACCCGTTCTTCTGCCTCAGTTATTCTGCTATTGATCCCTTCTAGAGTGTTTTTAATTTCATTTATTGTGTTTTTCATCATTGCTTGGTTCCTGTTTAGTTCTTCTACGTCCTTGTTAAATGTTTCTTGGATTTTGTCTATTCTATTTGCAAGATTTTGGATCATCTTTACTATCATTATTCTGAATTCTTTTTCAGGTAGACTGCCTATTTCCTCTTCATTTGTTAGGTCTGGTGTGTTTTGACCCTGCTCCTTCATCTGCTGTGTGTTTTTCTGTCTTCTCATTTTGCTTATCTTAATGTGTTTGGCGTCTCCTTTTCGCAGGCTGCAGGTTCATATTTCCTGTTGTTTTTTGGTATCTGTCCCCAGTGGCTAAAGTTGGTTTAGTGGGTTGTGTAGGCTTCCTGGTGGAGGGGATTAGTGCCTGTGTTCTGGTGGATGAGGCTGGATGTTGTCTTTCTGGTGGGCACGTCCACGTCTGGTGGTGTGTTTTGGGGTGTCTGTGGCCTTATTATGGTTTTAGGCAGCCTCTCTGGTAATGGATGGGGCTGTGTTCCTGTCTTGCTAGTTGTTTGGCATAGGGTGTCCAGCACTGTAGCTTGCTGGTCGTTGAGTGAAGCTGGGTCTTGATGTTGACATGGAGATCTCTGAGAGATTTTCGCCGTTTGGTATTACATGGAGCTGGGAGGTCTCTTGTGGACTAGTGTCCTGAAGTTGGCTCTCCCACTTCAGAGGCACAGCCCTGATGCCTGGCTGGAGCACCAAGAGCCTTTCATCCACTCGGCTCAGATTAAAAGGGAGAAAAAATAGAAAGAAAACAAGAGGGTAAGATAAAATAAAGTAAATCTTTTATACTAAAAAATAAGAGAATTATTAAGAAAAAATTTAGTAAGAAAATTTTTTTTAAATTTTTTAAAGTAAGTTTATTAACTTTTTATAATAAAAAATAAGAGAAAAAGATTAAGAAAAAAATTTATTAAGAAAAAAATTTTTTAATTTTTTTGAAAGAAAAAAAAATTTTTTTTAATTTTCTAAAGTAAAAAATAAGGAAAAAATTATTAAGAAAAAATTTATTAAAAAAAGGATTTTTTAAGTAAAAAAAAAAAAAAACAGATGGACCAAACCCTAGGACAAATGGTGGAAGCAAAGCTATACAAATTCTCATCCAGAAACATACACATATACACTCACAAAAAAAGAAAAGGGGAAAAATTAATATATCCTGCTCCCGAAGTCCACCTCCTAAATTTGGGATGATTCGTTGTCTATTCTGGTATTCAACAGATGCAGGTACCTCAAGTTGTTTGTGGAGCTTTAATCAGCTGCTTCTGAGGCTGCTGGGAGAAATTTCCCTTTCTCGTCTTTGTTCGTACAGCTCCCGGGGTTCAGCATTGGATTTGGACCCGCCTCTGCATGTAGGTCACCTGAGGACGTCTGTTCTTCGCTCACACAGGATGGGGTTAAAGGAGCAGCTGCTTTGGGGGCTCTGGCTCACTCAGGCCGGGGGGAGGGAGGGTACGGATGCGGGGCAAGCCTGAGGCGGCAGAGGCTGGCGTGACATTGCAGCAGCCTGAGGCGCGCCGTGCATTCTCCCGGGGAAGTTGTCCCTGGATCACGGGACCCTGGCAGTGACGGGCTGCACAGGCTCCCGGGAGGGGCGGTGTGGATAGTGACCTGTGCTCATACACAGGCTTCTTGGTGGCGGCCGCAGCAGCCTTAGAGTCTCATGCCCCTCTCTGGGGTCCGCGCTGATAGCCGCGGCTCGCGCCCGTCTCTGGAGCTCGTTTAGACAGAGCTCTGAATCCCCTCTGCTTGCGCACCGGGAAACAAAGAAGCAAGAAAAAGGCTCTTGCCTTTTCGGCAGCTGCAGACTTTTTCCCGGACTCCCTCCCGGCTAGCTGTGGTGCGCTAACCCCTTCAGGCTGTGTTCATGCCGCCAATCCCAGTCCTCTCCCTGCGATCCGATCGAAGCCGGAGCCTCAGCTCCCAGCCCCCGCCCGCCCCGGCGGGGGAGCAGACAAGCCTCTCGGGCTGGTGAGTGCTGCTCGGCACCGATCCTCCGTGTGGGAATCTCTCCGCTTTGCCCTCCGCACTCATGTGGCTGTGCCCTCCTCCGTGGCTCCGAAGCTTCCCCCCTCTGCCACTCGCAGTCTGCGCCCACGAAGGGGCTTCCTAGTGTGTGGACACCTTTTCTCCTTCACAGCTCCCTCCCACTGGTTTAGGTCCCATCCCTATTCTTTTGTCTCTGTTATTTTTTTTTTTCTTTTGCCCTACCCAAGTACGTGGGGAGTGTCTTGCCTTTTGGGAGGTCTGACGTCTTCTGCCAGCATTCAGTGGGTGTTCTGTAGGAGCAGTTCCACATGTAGATGTATTTCTAATGTATCTGTGGGAAGGAAGGTGATGTCCGCGTCTTACTCTTTAGCCATCTTGCCCAGCACCCCTGTTGGTAGTTTTTTAATCACAATTTCAATTTCAGTACTTGTGATTGGTTTGCTTATATTTTCTATTTCTTCTTTGTTCAGTCTTGGGAGATTGTACCTTTCTGAGAATTTGTTCATTTCTTCTAGGTTGTCTATTTTATCAGCATAGAGTTGCTTATAGTAGTCACTTGAGTCTTTGTATTTCTGTGGTGTCCGTTGTAACTTCTTTTTCATTTCTAATTTTATTGATTTGTGCTTTCTTCTTTTTTTTCTTGAGAAATCTAGCTAATGGTTTATCAGTTTTATCTTTTCAAAGAACCAGCTTTTAGTTTCATTCATCTTTTCTATTGTTTTCTTCATCATTTTTTCATTTATTTCTGCTCTGATATTTATGATTTCTTTCCTTCTAGTAACTTTGGGTTTTGTTTGCATCTTTTTCTAGTTGCTTTAGGTGTAAGGTTAGGTTGTTTATTGGAGATTTTTCTTGTTTCCTGAGGTAGGATTGTATTGGTGTAAAATTCCCCTTTAGAACTGCTTGTGCTTTGTCCCATAGGTTTCCGATCTTCCTGTTTTTGCTGTCATTTGTCTCTAGGTATCTTTTGATTTCCTTTTGACTTCTTCAGTGATCCTTTGGTTGTTTAGTAGCATATTGTTTAACCTCCACGTATTTGTGTTTTTTACAGCCTTTTTCTTGTAGTTGATTTCTAATCTCATAATGTAGTGGTCAAAAAAGATGCTTGATGTGATTTCAGTTCTCTTAAATTTACCAAGGCTTACTTTGTGTGGCCTAGCATGTGCTCTATGCTGGAGAATGTTCCATGTGTGCTTGGGAAGAATGTGTATTCTCCTTATTCATGGAATGTTCTGTAAACATCCATTAAATCCATCTAGTTTAGTATGCCATTTAAGGCTTGTGTTTCCTTATTGATTTTGTGTTTGGATGATCTGTTCATTGATGTAAGTAAGGTGTTAAATTACTGCACCATTATTGTGTTACTGCTGATTTCTTCTTTTTTGACAGCATTTACCTTATATACTGAGGTACTCTTATTTGGGTGCATATGTATTTTCAGTTGTTATATCATTTTCTTGGGTTGATGGGTTTATCATTAAGTAATATCTTTTTTTTTTGTAACAGTATTTAGTTTTAAAGTCTGTTTTGTCTGATATGAATATTGCTATTCCAGCTTTCTTTTGATTTCTGTTCGTGTGGAATACCTGATTCCATCCCTTCACTCTCAGTATGTGTCCCTAAATCTGAAGTGGGTTTCTCATAGACAGCATTTATAGCAGTCTTGTTTTCACATCCATTCAGCCAGTCTGTGTCTTTTGCTTGGAGCATTTAATCCACTTACATTTAAGGTAATTATCGATATGTATGTTCTTATTGCCGTTTTGTTAATGTTTTGGATTTGTTTATGTAGGTCTTTTTTTTCTGTTCCTCTTTTGTGATTTGATTACTAATTTCAGTGTTGTGTTTGGATTCCTTTTTCTGTTTTGTGCTTTGTATGTATTGTAGATTTTTGGTTTGTGGTTACCATGAGGTTTTGCTGTAGCAGTATATATGTATACAAGATTGTTTTAAATTGCTGTCTCTTAATTTCAGATGTATTTCCTATATCTTGCATTTGTACTGTCCTCACAGTTGCTGGTTTTGGTATCGTATTTGTGTGTGGATGATTTCCTATTTTTACTGTATGGTTTCCTTTACCAGAGAGCTTTCCCGTTTGTAATTTTCTTGTTTTTGATTGTGGCCTTTTCTTTTCCACCTAGAGAAGTTCCTTTAGCATTCGTTGTGAAGCTGGTTTGGTGGTGCTGAAGTCTCATAGCTTTTGTTTGTAAAGGTTTTGATTTCTCTGTCAAATCTAAACTAGAGCCTTGCTGGGTTGAGTATCCTTTGTTGTAGGTTTTTTCCTTTTGTCACTTTAAATATATTGTGCCACTCTCATCTGGTTTGCAGAGTTTCTTCTGAAAAATCAGCTGTTGTTTTTGCCTTATTGCTTTTAATATTTTCTCATTGTCTTTAATTTTTCTTAATTTGATTAATATGTGTCTCAGCATATTCATCCTTGGGTTTAACCTGTATGGGACTCTGCACTTCCTGGACTTGGGTGACTGTTTTCTTTCCCATGTTAGGGAAGTTTTCAGCGATTAGCTCCTTAAATATTTTCTCAGGCTCTTTCTCTCTTCTCCTTCTGGGACCCCTGTAATGCGAATGTTGATGCATTTAACGTTGTTACAGAGGTCTCTTAAACCGCCCTCATTTTTTTTCATTCTTTTTTCTTATTTTGTTTTGCAGCAGTGATTTTGACGGTTTTGTCTTCCAGCTCATTTATCCATTCTTCTCATTTATTCTGCTATTGATTTCTTCTAGTGGACTTTTCGTTTAACTTATTGTATTTTTAAAAAATTTATTTATTTTACTTATTTATTTTTGGCCGTGTTGGGTCTTTGTTGCTGTGCGTGGGCTTTCTCTAGTTGCAGCAAGGGGGGGGCTACTCTTCGTTGTGGTGCACGGGCTTCTCATTGTGGTGGCTTCTCTTGTTGCAGAGCATGGGCTCTAGGCGCGCAGGCTTCAGTAGTAGTGGCGCATGGGCTTAGTTGCTCTGCGGCATGTGGGGTCTTCCCGGACCAGGACTCGAACCTGTGTCCCCTGCATTGGCAGGAGGATTCTGAACCACTGCGCCACCAGGGAAGCGCTTATTGTATTGTTTATCTCTGTTTGTTTGTCTTCTATATATTGTAACTGATTGTACAGCATTTTTTGTATCTTCTTGGTCTCTGTCTCCATTCTTTTTCTGAGATCTTGGATCATCTTTATCTCATTACTCTGAATGCTTTTTCAGGTAGCTTGCCTATCTCCACTTCACCTAGGTATTTTTCTGGAGTTTAAACTTTTTCCTTCACCTGGAACATATTCCTCTGCTGTCTCATTTTATAACTTTATGTGTTTGTGGTTTCTGTTCCTCAGGCTGCAGGATTGTAGTTTCTCTTGCTTCCAGTGTCTGCCCCCTGGTGGGTGAAGTTGGTCTAAGAGGCTTTTGCAGGCCTCCTGTTGGGGGTACTGGTGCCTGCTCTCTGGTGTGTGGCATTGGATCTTGTCCCTCTGGTAGGCAAGGCCATGTCAAGGGGTGTGTTTAGAAGTGGCTGTGGACTCAGGAAGATTTTAGGCAGCTTGTCTGCTGATGGGTGGTGCTGTATTCCCACCCTGTTTGTTGTTTGGCCTGCGGCATCCCAACACTGGAGCCTACAGGCTGTTGGGTGGGGCCAGGTCTTGTGTCAAAATGGCAGCTCACACCAATGAGTACTTTCTGGTACCTCCGCCACCAGTGTCCTTGTCTCCACAGTGAGTCACAGTTGCTCTCACCTCCCCAGGAGACTCTCCAAGATCAGCAGCTTAGTCTGACCCAGGCTCCTATGAAGTCACTGTCTTTTTCCTGGGTCCTGGTGCACATGAGACCTTGTGTACATCCTCCCAGAGTGGAGTTTCTGTTTCCCCCAGTCCTGTGGAGCTCCTGCAATCAAGCTCCACTGGCCTTCAAAGCCAAATACTCTGGGGGGGTCCTCCTTCCAATGTCAGACCCCTGGGCTGGGGAGCCTGACGTGGGGGTCATTACTCTCCTGTAGGAGAACCTCTGTGATATAATTTTGCAGTTTGTGGGTTGCCCACCTAGCGGGTATTGGATTTGATTTTATCGTGAATGCACCCCTCTTCCCACGTCATTATGGCTTCTTTTTTATGTCTTTGGATGTAGATTTTTTTTTTGGTAGGTTCCAGCCTTTTTTATTGATGATTGTTCAGCAGTTAGTTCTGATTTTGGTGTTTTTGTGAGAGGGGGTGAGTTCAAGTCTTTCTACTCTGCCATCTTGTCTCCAGCTTTCTGTTTTCTGAAAATGTGGTTCCTTTTTTATCCATATAATTGACATAATGTGGTGCTCAAGTTCGCACTCCCAGTAGAGTAGAGTAGTACATTGGTCCATTAAGGTTACTCCTTGTTTTTGAGTTGTAGGACACTCAATTTCAAGGTAAAATAGTAACTTTGGCTAAGTGAGGCCTCTTTGGTTTAATGTCAGAGTGTTAAAGGCTTCTCTCCCCTCCCCTTCTCCCAGATGGCTATGCGGAGCTCAGCTGGGGTGCACACCCTCTCTAGCCTGCAGACAGAGTTGCACATGCTATCTCCAGGCCTGGGTCTCTGTCCTTGGGCACCCTCTGGGCACATGCTGAGCTCACTGGGCATTTGGACCCCACTGGGGTCCCCATGGGGCTGTCCTGTTAATTTTTTGAGGAACCTCCATACTGTTTTCCTTAGTGGCCACACCGGTTTACATTCCCACCAACAGTGTAGGAGCGTTCCCTTTTCTTCACGTCCTCACCAACACTTAATCATCTCTTTTTCATACTAGTCATTTAACAGCTACTAAGTGATGACTCTAACAGATAGATTGCTTTTTGTGTCATATTCAAAAAATTGTTGCAAAGACCAGTGTCAAGGAACTTTTCTTCTCTATCTTTTCCTAGGAGTTTTATGGTTTCAGGTCTTAAGTCTTAGTCCATTTGAAGTTAATTTTTGTGAATGGTGTATAAGATAGAAGTCTAGTTTCATAATTTGCGTGTGATTATCCAACTTTCTCAACACTGTTGAAGAGATCATTCTTTCCCTATTGACTGTTTCTAACGTCCTTATAAGTTATTGAGTGTATTTACATAGGTTTATTTCTAGACTCTTGATTCTTTTGTGATTTCACACGAATTTTAGGATTGTTTTTCCTATTGCTGTGAAAAATACCATTGGAATTTTAATGCATTGAGACTATGGATAGCTTTGGGTAGTGTTGACATTTTACAATATTAATTTTTCTTATGTGTGAACACAGCATATCATTCCATTTATTTGTGTCTTCAATTTCATTCATCCAACTCTTGTACTTACAGTGTACTGATCAATTTTTCACTTCCTTGGTTAAATTTATTCCTGAGTATTTTGTAGTGTTTGATGTTTTTGTGGATGGGATTGTGTTCTTTATTTTTCAGATAGTACATTGTTAGTGTATAGAAACTCAACAGATTTTTGTATGTTATTTTGTATTCCTGAAACTTTACTGAATTTGTGTTTTGATGGAGTCTTTAGGATATTCTGTATGTAAAATGTGTCATCTGCAGGTAGAGGCAGCTTTACTTTTGCCTTTCTAGTTCCAGTGCCTTTTCTTTTTCCTGCCTGATTGGTCTAGATAGGACTTGCAGTACTGTGTTGATGGGAGTGGTGATTGTGAGCACTCTTGTGTCTGAACATAGAGGAGATGCTTATATTAGTTGTGGACTTGTTACGTAGGATTTTTATTCTTCATTTTGTTAATGTGGTAATCCTTCTAATGTGCTGTTGAATTCAGTTTACTACAATTTTATTGTGAAGTTTTGCGTTTATATTCGTCAGGGACAGTAGTTTTCCTTTTTTGGACTGTTCTTGTATAGCTTTAATATCATAAAATGAGCTTGGTATTGTTTCCTTTTCTTCAGCTTCTTGAAGTGTTTGAAAGGGATTGGCTTAGTGTTAATCCTTCTTTAAATGTTACCAAACCATTTGGTCCTTGGCTTTTCTGTGTTGGGAGGTTTTATTTACTGATTCAGTCTCCTTCCTTATTATTGATCTGTTAGATTTTCTATTTTTTTTCCTGATTCAGTCTTGTTAGGAAATACGTTTCTAGGACTGTATCCATTTTTTGTAGGTTATCCAGTTTGTTGACTTGTCATTTTTCTTAAAGATTGTATTTTTCTAGTGTCAGTGGTAATGTCTCCTTTCATTTCAGATATTATTTATTTGATTTTTTTTTTTTAGTCTAGCTAAAGGTTTGTCAGTTTTGTTTACCTCATTAAAAAAACAGCTCTTCAGTTTATCATTTCTGTTGTTTTCTGGTCTCTATTTCATTTATTTCTGCTCTGTTCTTTGTTTCTTTTTGCCAACTTTGGGCTTAGTTTGTTCTTTTTATAGTTCCTTGAGGGGTAATGTTAGGTTGTTTATTTGAGATCTTTTTTCTTCATGTCGGTGTTTATCATCATTTTGCCGCATCTAAGTTTTGGTATGTTTGCATTTTGTTTCCATTTTTGCTTCAGAATATTTTTTAAATTTTTGTATGATTTCTTCTTGGACAAATTAATTCAGAGTTTTTTGTTCAGTTAGTTTCCAGCTTTCTTCCTGGTACCGATTTCTCATTTCATACCATTGTTGCAGGGAAAGATACTTGATAATTCATTCTTCTTAAGTTTAAGATTTATGGCCTATATAATAATCTATCTTGAAGGATATTCTGAGTGCGTGCGAGAAGAATGGGTATTCTGTCGCTGTTGGATGAAATGTTCTGTATATGTCTTTTAGGTTCATTTGGTCTAATGTGTAGTTCAATTCTAATGTTTCCTTTTAGATTTTCTGTCTGGATGATCTGTCTGTTGTTAAAAGTTGCTCTGTTGAAGCTTCCTCCTATTGTTGTAATATTATTTCTCCCTTCAGATTCGTCAGCATTAGGTTACTATACTTAAGTGGGCCAATGTAGGGTCCAGTGTTGGTTGCATACATGTTTTTGATTTGATATATCTTTTGATGAATTGATCCTTTATCATTATATAACTTTCTGTACCCTTTTTAATGTACAGTTGATTTTGTGTGATACTTGTAGCTACCGCTGCTCTCTTTTCATTTCCACTTGAAAGGATTATCTTTATCCATGCCTTCACTTTGAGCCTGTGTTTGTCCTTACTGCTGCAGTGAGTGTCCTTTAGGCAACATATAGTTGGTAGTTGAGTCTTGTCTTTTTTTTTCTTTTAAATCCATCTAGCCACACTCTGTCTTTTGATTAGAAAATTCTGTGCATTTATGTTTAGGGTGGTTAATGATACTTAGAGACTTACTAATTCTCTCTTACTGTTTCCTGAATGACTAGTAGTTCCTTTTTTCCTTCCTTCTTCTTTTGCTGCTTTCCTTTGGGAACTGACTAGTTTTCATAGTGGTAAGCTTTGCTTCTCTTCTTTTATCTTTTGTGTATCTACTGTAGGTTTTTGCTTTGGTTTCCATAAATTATCTTATGCACATAAGGATCAGTTTTAAGCTGATAACAACTTAAAATGTTGATTTCATACAAAAACGCTATCTTTTTACTCTTCACACTTTGTTTCTGTTGTCACAATTTACCTTTCTCATATTATATATCTAGCAACAAATGGTAGCTAACATTGTTTCTAATACTTTTTGTCTTTTAATTTATAGAACAATTTATTATTGTCCTATATGTCCTTCAGAAATGAAGGAAAGGGGCTTCCCTGGTGGCACAGTGGTTGAGAATCTGCCTGCCAGTTCAGGGGACACTGGTTTGAGCCCTGATCCAGGAAGATCCCATATGCCGCAGAGCAACTAAGCCTGCGTGCCACAATTACTGAGCCTGTGCTCCAGAGCCTGCGAGCCACAACTATTGAGCCCGCATGCTGCAACTACTGAAGCCCGCGTGCCTAGAGTCCCTGCTCCACAACAAGAGAAGCCACTGCAATGAGAAGCCCACACACTGCAGCAAAGAGTAGCCCCTGCTCGCCTCAACTAGAGAAAGCCGGCGTGCAGCAATGAAGACCCAACACAACCAAAAATAAATTATTAAAAAAAAAACTGTCTAAAATGAAAAAGAAATAGAGAATTTTAAAAGCAGCAAGAGAAAAAAGTTCTTTCATAAGGGAACCACCATCAAGCTATAGGTGGATTTCCTATGGGGGAAAATGCCACCTGTTTGGCATGTGGGATCTTCCCAGACAAGGGATTGCACCTGTGTCTGCTGCATTGGCAGGTGGATTCTTAACCACTTCGCCAGTTAAGAAGTCCCTAGACAGTTTAATTATGTGTCTTAGAGAAGATTCTTTTAGGTTGAAATTCAGGGGATATATCCAAATCCTCTACAGTTTGGGGAAGACATTCTTTCCTTAAAGCCATTGTTTCCCCTTGTCTCTGTCCTCATTTTCTGGGACGTCAGTAATATGTAGGTTGTTTTCTTTAATGGTATCCCACAGTTAAGATATGCTCTCTCTCCTTTTTCATTCTTTTTTCTTTTTTTTTAACCTCTAACTGGTTTGTATCAAAGGACTTGTTATCAGATTTTTTTCTTCTGCTTTATCCAGTTTGTTGTTGATGCTCTCTATTTCATTTTTTTTCATTTCATTTCACTGTATGCTTTCAGAGTTTCTGTTTGGTTCTCTTTTATGATCTCTCTCTTGCTTTTAAACTTATTTTGTTTATGTATTTCTTTCATTGTTTTCTTGAATTGTTTCTCTGGGTTTTCTTTTAGTTTTCTGAGCTTTCATATAATAACTTGAATTCTTTATGGCACATTGCACATCTCCCTGTCTTTGGAGTTGGTTACTGGAAAGTTACTGTGTTCCATTGGTGGTGGTGTGTGTCCTTCATTTTTCAAATTCCTTGAAGTCTTGTGTCATTTTCTTTGCATTAAAAGAAGCAGTCACTTCTCCAGTCTTTACTTAACTGTCCTCAGCAAAGAAATACCTTCTTTCATCCCTATGAGGGATTCTGAGGCTTTCTAATACCTTTTCTATGGACATGCCTGTTCCATCCTTTTTGCTCCCTCTTTTGAGGGAATCCTTAGATTGTATGCCTTATTCCCATTCTGCAAAGCCAGCATGGGTGCTGAGAGCCTCGCGTTTCCTTTACCCAGGGTGGTGCTGAATATCCTAATTTGCGTGGTTTCTCACAATCCCATTGAGTCAGGCCTGCTCTTGGTACTGTTGGCAAGACACACAGAGAGCCAGCCATAGGATGAGAGTGTGTATGGGTAAGGCAGGTGTGTGGGTGGAACAAGCAGGGGGTCCCCAGCAGCTCGTGGGTGGGTTTTCTGATAGAGTTGTGAAGCAGGAGGATCATGTTCCTTTGATGCCCCGCAAGAACCCTGGCTACTGTTCTCATAGCTGCTCTCCAGCCCCTAGTCCTATAGCCACACCTCAGTATTCTGGATGTGGCAAACCAAGTGGATCTCTTTGACAATATTCTGCACCATTGGGGTAGCTGGGTCCTCATTCACAGGCCAAGAAGGACTCTCTTGGCACTGAGCTGTGCTGCCTAGTGGGATGTGAGTAAAGTGAAACCATTCTTCTTACCTGCCTCAGTGCATCCAATTTCAGATTTTTTGCTGAAGGGAGTCCTGGAATTTTTCCACTGACTCTTGAACTTCCACAAAAGCTCACTCATCCATGGATGATTGTCTCAGTCAGTGTTCTTTGGAGTAAGGATAGTAGAAAAGTCTTATTGCACCATAATGAATACAAGTTCAACTTTTATTAGAGATAATGAGATTGATTTCTATAAGGAGACTTTAAGATACCTTAAATAAGACATCATTTTATTTTTTATTATTCTTATAAGATATCTTCTCATTTATCCTTTTATAGTCACATATTGAAAAAGGGAAAAGAAGTACAAGCTAGAAAGTTTTGGGAAGAGGAAGCAGTGACAACTTATTTAGAGGAACTATCTTTTCCATTTTTTTATAGTTGAAAAAATATTACTGTACCTATCATAGCCTTCTTATTTGAAGCATTTTGAATAAATGTCATAAAATACAGTATATTTTGAAAATGAATTGGATGTCTTAGGGCTGGCATGTTGGAAATTAATTTTTTTATAGTATAAATTACAACTGAGTTTTTTACTTGCATAGTTCTTTAGAGACTATGTAAATATCAAACAATAATAAGAGATATATAGGGACTTCCCTGGTGTGGCAGTGGTTAAGAATCCACCTGCCAATGCAGGGGACACGGGTTCAAGCCCTGGTCGGGGAAGATCCCACATGCTGCGGAGCAGCTAAGCCCGTGCACCACAACTACTGAGCCTGCGCTCTAGAGCCCGTGAGCCACAACTACTGAGCCCACGCGCTGCAGCTACTGAAGGCTGTGCACCTAGAGCCTGTGCTCCACAACAGAAGCCTGCGCACTGCAACAAAGGGTACCCCCTGCTCACTGCAACTAGAGAAAGCCTGCATGCAGCAACAAAGACCCAATGCAGCCAAAAATTAAATAAATTAATTAATTAATATTTTTTAAAAAAGAGATATAAATTACCATGACGTATGCTTAAAAAAAAAAAGAAGAAAGGGATAAAGTGGTATGGAAATTCAGCAGCAGAGGAAGTAGTTGTTTTTAGTATTTTCTTCGTGAAGAAGGACATGTAGGGGATAAATTAGTGCAGGGATGACACATAAAGGTCATTCACATAGAAGAAATCTGAAACCAAGGATTTGGCTGATGAGAGAGACGGAAACAGAGATTGGGGTCGTGGTAGAAAGGAAGGGAAGATGAATTGAAGGGAAATTATGAGAATAATGGAAAGGTGGTCAGAACCAGATCTTGGAGGCTTGTAGGCCAAGGAGATCAGATTTTATTTGGAGAATCAGTAGGGAGTCATTAACATGTTTTGAATTGAGGTCTAACATCATTTAAAGTATGCTTTAGAAAAGGGAGAAGTTTATACTCACATGTATAAGAGGAGAGAGGCATGCCGTTCCATGACGGACCACATAGGGTAAGAAAGCAGAGGAGAAGAGGAGTTGCCATAGTCCAGAGTCATTGGGATTCTATAGGGAAGGAATGGGCAAGGAAGAATAGGTATACTAAGTTTAGGATTGGATAATTTGAACAATTTTAGTGGTCTCTGGGCTATAAGAACTGTCCCTAGTTGTTTGGAATGTGGCCCTGGGTTATTTTAGAGTAAGGAGAATCTTGGCTTAGTAAATTTGGTGGTTAGGGGTGTGGGCTCTGATTGGTTGGTTTGTATATCAAAGGTGCACTCACGGGGAGACTATTGCTGTCAGTAGGCAGTCCCTCCAGGATCAAGGCCGCAAAAGAGAGAGAAATATAGTCGGTGTACTACATTACTTGCAGTCTTAATAGTAACAATTTATATGTTGTCAGCAAAAATGATAGAGATTAAAGAAACTGTACGTGATAGCACTGTTGAAGGTGAATTAGAAAGTGAGAAAGTGGCGATAGGAAAACCAATTAGGAAGTTTGTGTGGTACTTGCAACATAAGTAAGTCATGGCCCCGAATAAACCTCCCCTTTCTGCTCCCTCTATCTCCTCACTTGCTTTTTAGGCATGTACTAGGTTCTTTGTATTCTTGTATTTTAACTTTTTTTTTTTTTTTAAACTGGCTATTTTTTCTACTCTAGGCCGTATTTCGTCGATGACCTTCAGCTTTCATGTTTGTATGTTATTGTTTTGGTCACCAGGAGAGACAGACACAAACTCTTGCTTGTGGTTTCAGACATCCTATAGATGGGACTTTGATTTTATTGTGTAAAGATGAATTTATTTTTTAACCTTTCAGCTGGTACCAAGTTATTTGTGGCCTGGAGAATATACGTATACTTTGAGAATTATTTCTGCAACCAGAAGGTCAGTTAAGGGAGGTCACTGTAAGTTATATAGAAATCTCAAGAAGGTTTACCATTGTAATGAATTTTGAATTTTTACCATTTTGTAATTTATTGGTAAGAAATTGTAGACTATATTAAATTTAAAGATGTAATAAAAATCTTTCTGGAATTCCCTCAGTATTCCACAAAATGTGTTAAAGTTGAACCTTAAAGAGTCATGACTGTTTATGGAAAGGAGGCTAGAGGGAGTTTTCTGGGGTACAAAAAATGTTTTATGTCTTATTCTGAGTAATGCTAATACAGATTTACACAAATATAAATTTATTAAGCTAAACACTTAAGATTTATGCACTTTAATAAAAGAAACTAATGAAATATAGCAGAAGAGAAACAGACTCACAGATACAGAGAACAAACTAGTGGTTACCAGAGGGGAGAGGGAAGGAGCAAAATAAGGTAGGGAATCAAGAGGTTAAAAAGTAGTTTGTATAAAATAAATAAGCTACAAGGATATATTGTACACAGGAAACATAGCCAGTGTTTTATAATAACTATAAATAGAATGTAACCTTCAAAAATTGTGAATCACTGGAACTTATATAACAATTGCACATCAACTATTTCTCAGTTTAAAAAAGGAAAAAAATTTGTTCACTTTATGTAGAGTATACTCTAAATAAAACAAAGAGAAAAACCCCAAAACACTGTCAACCTGCTTGATTTAACTTCTCTTTTTTATGATACAGCCACCCAAATATAATTGGAAATCATTATGTTCACTTTATTTTACATTGATAGGTTTTGATAAATCAAGAAATGTGACCATTTCAGAAGTGTAAATATCATGATGACGTTTTAAGTATGTGATATGAAAAAATTAATGTTTGATATACTTTATTTCCTGGTTTAGGAGCTGTGACTAATGAGAATCAAAGGCCATGGATGAAGATGAACTTGAATTACAGCCACAAGAGCCAAACTCATTTTTTGATGGAATAGGTATATCTATTTCTTGGGTTGTTCCACTTTCCATCTGCCAAATTTGGAGTTATCAAGAGGATGTATTGCTAGATCTGTACTGATTTATACTTAGGTATCTTGTTTTCCTCTCAAAAATCTCGTTGCCAACTCAGTCTTGTCAGTAATACCATCAGTATCAAAATCTTGTTATCTTTATTCCAATTTTTCTCAGTTTACTAAGTCCTATTAGTTCTGTCTTTGAAAGTGTTTTTTGTTTATTTCTGCTGTTACTGGTTTTCTTTTGTTGCTGTAAGGCAGTTCCACAAATTGAGTGACCTAAAATACATCAGTTTGCTACCTCACAGATTTGTAGGTCAGAAGTTCAGCTACAGTGTGGCTTAACTTGGTCCTTGTGTTGAGTTTCAGAGTGTTGGCAGGGCTTCATTCTTTTCTGGAGGTAGCAATCCAAACTAGTATTGATTCTGATGGTATAAATTTTTAAAGAATTTTGTGAATCTCCTCTCTGTGTCATGGGCATTTACCTTATTAGAAAAGAGATCCATCTACATATCCTTCTAAGATAATCCCAGTTCTTTTTGACTTCTGCTGAGATGGTTGCAGGACAACGCCCTAAGCTCTTTACACGCATCCTACTTTGATTAAGGTATCTGTGAGGCACACTGTTTACAGCCTTAGAAAGACATTATATGACTGAATTCTCAGACTTTTTGCTTTGTCTGAGATTATAGGGAAGAGTTGTAGAGTCACAAACTGCTTTTCCTCTAAAAGGTTCTTTACTGACAGCGAATCACCCCAATTTTAACTACTTTTTTCCCTTTGTCATCTGTTGAAGCTGAGCATTTCCCCAGTTGTTAAGTTCTGTTACCTTTTTATTTATTGGTTCTTCCACAATTTATCTTTCTTTTCTTGAATTTACCATAAGCAGCAAGAACAAACCAGGTGACATCATTAACACTCTGCTAAAATCTCCTGAGCTAAATATCTGAGTTACCTGTTACAAGTTACATTTTCCATATAACCGCAGGATACAATTTTGCTAAGCTACTTGTCGCAATGTAACAGGTTATTCCTTCCTTCAGTTTTGAATAACATGTTTCTCACTATCTTTTGAGCCTTTACTAGCAGTGTCCTTAAAGTCTAGATTTGAATTAACTGTCTGTACATGGTGACGTAGGTATTCTGTAAATCCATGTAAAATTTTTCTGCTTTGGTTGTTTCTTCCTTCTGAGTTCTCACTAGCATGAGTTGTTAACATCCATATTTCCATTACTGGACTATTCAAGGGAGTATCAAAACCATTTCACACTTGTAGGTATTTGTACAGCAGCACTCCACTCTCTGGTACCAAAAATCTGTATTCATTTCTGTTACTATTGCTCTGCCAAACATTAAACAAACGTAGCTGTATAACATAGTAAAATTCTTCGTCTCATGGTTTCCATACGTCAGAAGTCTATCATGGCATAGCTGTGCTATTTGGTTTGGATTTCATGTGGCTGAAATCAAGGTGTCAGCAGGGTGTTGTTCCTTTCTGGAGCTTCTGGGGTGAAACCAATTCCAAGCTAATTCAGGTGGTTGGCTAAATTCACTTCCTTACAGTTGTAGGGCTGAGGTGCCCGTTTCCTTGCTGGCTGGCCTTTGCTGCTCACAGCTACTTGTGTTCCTTCACTTGCTTTTCATGTGCTCCCCACCCTGCCCCACCCAAAGCAATAAGGCATTGAATCTGTCTCATACTTAACGTTCTGCTTCAACTCTCTAATGCCAGCCTAAGAAATTTCTTTGCTTTAAGGGTTTATGTTTATCTAGTAAAATCACCCTATTTAAGGTTCATAACTTTAATTATATCTGAAAAGTATTTATGGCATTAGCCATAATGTGATGTATTCACAATTCCAGCCATTGTGGCATGGACATTTTGCAAGAAGGGTAGGGTGGAGTAAATGGGCTGAGGAGGCTGTATACCACACTGCTCTTCATGCCAGTTCTCCCACTTAGCCCAAGCACAATTATCTCATTCTTAACTTATAATATTAAATTATTTTCCTCAAAGTTAGTTTCTTTCTTTCACTACCTGTACCAGCAGAGTACTCATTCTAAAATAACACATGGATGATGTCATTTCTCTGTTCTTCGATGCCCAGGAGGTAAAGTATAAACCTGAAGTCCTGTGTTTTGATAGTGTCCTACTTATACAGCCCTGTTTCTCAAAAGGCTTTCTGAAAGGAGCCTTCTGCATCAGGCAGATGGAATCTTGCTTCATTCCTCCAACTGCTCAAGGAAAATTATATTCATGAAGTTTTAACAGTGAGAAAAAAAGTATTGACATTTACAGATGGTTCTAAGTACATAATATTGTAAAGTGATTTACACAGCTATTCTTATAAGTTAAAATTTTAAGAATTTTACTCATTGAATTTTATATGATCATATGGCCATATATTAAAGCAACAGTAATTAATTTTACCAAGAAACGTGAGGATTTTTAATATGCTTTCTAAATCCTGTGTGTGTGTGTGTGTGTGTGTGTGTGTGTGTTTCTTAAACAATTTGGGATAGTCTTGACTCGTGGTAATTTCTCTTTGATAATGGTAAATACATCTTTGGACACTTGAACATATTGAAGTATAATTAATGTTCTTGAAAGAGAGACTGTAAGTTCCTTGGAGAAAAACACATAGGATTTACTAGCTTAAAGCCACAAGCAAGGCTGGGCATGGGTCAAGGGGTAGAATGAAGGGCTTTTGCATTTTAGCCCTATTTATTAACACTATGTTGTTCGTCTATGAACAAGTCACTTAATTTACCAGGTCCTCCATTTTTATATGTCCTAATAATAATGAAACCTCTCATTACAGTTTTTCAGAACACTTCCCTTACATTGCCATTTGATCATCACAACAGTCCTGTGAGGTATGCATGACAGATATTACTGTCCTCATTTTACTGATGAGGCAACCAAAATTCAGAGGTTAAATGACTTGCCCAAGGTTACAAAATGAATGTGTCTAAACTGTGCTCTGTGATTTAGACCTTTTAATCAGTGCTGTTGCCACTAAGTGCTTTCACAGGTATGTTCTTAAGATGCAGCTTAAAGTCATGTATTGCTTGATGTCAATTATTAGAGACATTGAAGACAAATTATTACTAAGCCTTTTGTTGAAGTTCTATAGAAATTAAAGGAGGCATTTTCTCGTTATTGTTTCTATATATAAGGAAAGTGGGTATTAACTGGTTTAAAGACTCCCTGCAGCTTTTATTATTCTTTGGCCCTTGTTGATCATTTTTGTTTGTTGAAGAATCTGTTTGTTTCTCGGAGGGCCTGCTCATTGACACATAGTCATTGGGTTAGGCATCTGCTTAAATTCAGCTTCTCTGAGTCACGACCAGGGACACTAATCAGCCAAGTAGCATTGTAGTTAAGACTTCCATGATTGCTTTTTACTGGACCAAGAGCCAAGATACCAGATTTGTTTTATTTTATTTTATCTTACGTTTTTGTTAAGAATATTTTACTTCTTTTCCCATTCATGGCATTCATTCGGTACATGTGCTGTGCAAGCAACTGTGTGATCTTGGTGAAGTCATTTAATCTCAAGGGGCTGCAGCTGATTCACCCCTCTACCTTAATTGCAGAATGGAGTGAGTAGGGTTTCTTATATTCTGAGGAACTGCCTTGGAGATGGAGTGTACGGGCTCGGGAAGAGGCTAGGTGGAGGCAAAATACCCTGGTGAACTTGGTCAGGCTGCACAGCAACTAACCTCAACCTCCACTGCTCCAGGGCAGCTGCACTATTTTTCATCTTCTCTATCCACAGAGATTCTTAACAAGTTGTCTTTCTTTCTCCTTAACTGTGTAGCATTCTATCTCGCTTTTCACTGATGCCCAAATCCTTTTATACGCCAAATTCAGAGGATAAATTTAGAGGATAATTTCTAAATTTCCAGTCATTAGATAAAGAATAATGGTGGAGTATTATACCAGAATAGGGTGAGACAATGAAATTTTTTAAAGGAAGGGAAGAAAAAAAATACATATGAATGATTAAAAGTAGAAAACTGTGTTGATTGAGTTGGGGGGGAAAAGAAAAGAAATGGAACAGACAGGAGGGAAAATGGTTCATTAGTTTTCTGAACTTGTGTTACTTGCTTAATTTCATAATTATGGCTTAAAATTTTATTTTGGTTGCCTGGGAACATTAATGTTTTGTGTGTTTTTTTAATGAATATTTTTCTTTTGTGACTGCCCTGCATTTTTTGTTTTTCTAGTATTTCTTTACATGTTAATTGGTTAGGGTTGAATAAAACCGTACTTGTGTTAAAATCTTTTGTTTCTTATATGAATAAAATAGATTCCCTCTATATTTCTTAAAGCTATTTTAATGTTTGAGAAAGCCAAAGATATAGTCTGTTCTTCTGGTGGAAATTAAAGAACATTTACATCATTTAAGATAGCCATTCATGCCTACCTGAAATTTGTTGTTTTAATTTTTGTTTTTTTAAGGAACTGATGCTACACACATGGATGGTGATCAAATTGTTGTGGAAGTTCAAGAAACGGTTTTTGTTTCAGATGTTGTGGATTCAGATATAACTGTACATAACTTTGTTCCTGATGACCCAGACTCAGTTGTAATCCAAGATGTTATTGAGGATGTTGTTATTGAGGATGTTCAGTGCTCAGATATCTTAGAAGAAGCAGATGTGTCTGAAAATGTCATCATTCCAGAGCAAGTGCTTATTACCTCAGATGTAACCGAAGAAGTTTCTTTAGCACATTGCACAGTCCCAGATGATGTTTTAGCTTCTGATATTACTTCAGCCTCAATGTCTATGCCAGAACACGTCTTGACAAGTGAATCCATACACGTGTCTGACATTGGACACGTTGAACACATTCATGATAGTGTAGTTGAAGCAGAAATCATCACTGATCCTCTGACAACTGATGTAGTTTCAGAAGAAGTATTGGTAGCAGATTGTGCCTCTGAAGCAGTCATAGATGCCAACGGGATCCCTGTGGACCAGCAAGATGATGACAAAGGCAACTGTGAGGACTACCTAATGATTTCCTGTAAGTCTTGGGGTACAGTGATTGTCCAAGGTGTTTTTGAAGGCTGTCTTTCCTAACTTACATTAGGGTGATGTTTTCTTGACTTAAATTTATATAATGTTAAGATAAATCTCATAAGCCTATTTGCAATATTGTTTTAGTGTGGTTCCTATAAGATAAGCTGTAATTAAGGAAAGTGAAATGATACAAAAGTAAAGATTTATTTCTACATAAGGTTGTAATAGAAAGATAAAGGCTGCAAAGAATAGTACTGAACTATATGAAATCGTGAAGGATGTAATTAGGCTGTTACTTCCCTTATTAGAATTACCACCAAAACTTGAAAGGGTTTCAGTTTGGAAAAAAATCTTCTGTCTTTATAATGCAGTCACTTTTGCACTTACTTTTTCCCACACCAATGTCTCTTTTCCCTTTGGAGTAATAATTGTATTTTTAAAAATAAATTCACTTTTGCGTTTGGAATTATATTAGTGTAACACCTTGAAATAAAGTAGTCATGTACAAGAGCGTAAACAACTGATTTATGTAGATTTTAGATTGATTAGAAATTTAATATCATTGTTTTACATTCTGCTCACTACTCCTTATGGAATGCTGGTTTTCTTCATTGAGCTTACTTTTTTTAATCACCCAGGACATAATTAGACATAGTTTTGCTTATAGCACACGTCATAGTCATAATACTTGTTAGTAGAATGCCTGGATAGGTGTCTGATCTTTCTGACTTCAGCTTTTAGATATATTCCTTACATTAATGAGGTTTCACTTTGTTGGCTAGTTCCATTATCTAGCTGCTGATTTAAATAACTTGGTTATCTTAAATCAGCAGGTCATAGAGATAACCAGGGTCTTTGGAATCAAGTTTTAGTGTAAATGTGGAGTTCAGACTGTTTCCATTAACTCTGAATATAAGTCTTTTTCCCTTGTGTCTTTGAGCATAGCACAGTAAAATTTACTGCACACATTTTGGGGGCAGAGATAGTAGGCATTCATATGTCTCCAGTGTGATCAGGTATATCATCATCATGGCCCAGCTTTATGACAATGATAATTTTCTACATTCTACAGCCTCCACTGCTCCAGTGCAACTGCACTTTTTTTCATCTTCTCTATCCACAGAGATTCTTAACAAGTTGTCTTTCTTTCTCCTTAACTGTGTGGCATTCTGTCTCACTTTTCACGGATGTACTGTTTGAATTTTATACCGCGTACATGGATTACTCTTTTAATAAAAGTAAACTAATTGGCAAAAAAAAAAAAGCCACTGTGAAAGCAACAATAAGAATAAAAATAAATAATATATTCAGGAATCTTTTGATCAGGCTTTAGAAAATTGCAAAAATGAAATGGCTAAAAAAAATAGAATTAAACATGATTATGGAGAAAATTGATAGACACAGGAGACAGAAACTAGGAGATAAAACCCAAATACAGAAAAATTCAGTGAACTTTTTAAATAGTTAAAAGACAGTAAACCTTGAAAGCTAGACAGAATTGGCTCATCACATACAAATGATCTTTCCTCAAAAAGAGTAATGGTGGTTTTCTCATTAGGAAACATGGAGGCTAGAAGGCAATGGGATAATATAGTCAATATGTTGAAGGAACAAAGACGGTCACCCAAGAATTCTATATCTAGCTAAAGTTTTAAAAATGAAGGAGAAATTGACCTTCCCATATAAACAAAAAACCTGCAGTAATCAAGACTGAGCAGTATTGGTAAAAGGATAGACATATAAATCAATGGAAGAGAATTGACAGTGCAGACATAAACCCGTACATTTCTGGTCATTGATTGATACTCTGATTTTTCACATAGGTTTCAAGATAGTTCAATGGGGGGACTTCCCTGGGGGTCCATTGGTTAGGACTCTGCACTCTCACTGCCAAGGGCCGGGGTTTGATCCCTAGTCGGGGAACTTAAGATCCCGCAAGCTGCGTGGCGAGGCCGGAAAAAAAATAAAAGATAGTTCAATGGGGAGAAAAAAATAGTCTCTTCAACAAATGATACTGGGATAACTAGATGTCCACATGTTGTAAATAATGAAGTTGGGCCACTATCTCAAAACATACAAAAATTAACTCAAGACTTAAATGTAAGAGCTAAAATTCTGAGAAGAAAACATAGAGAATGGCCCCAAATTTGAAATGTTTTTGTTTCAAAGACAGTGTCAAGAAAGTGAAAAGATAACTCAGAATTGGAGAAAATATTTGTAAAGCCTGTATGTAAGGGCCTAGGAATCAAGGATATTAACATTTAACAACTCAGTAATAAAAAGACAAATAACCTAATTTTAAAAATGGGCAGAGAACTTGAGTAGACATTTCTCCAAAGGAAAAAACGTAAGCATATAAAGGATGTTCAACATTGTTAGTCATTAGGGGAATACAAATCAAAACCAGGGTGAGATACCACTACAGACATTCAGATTGGTATTTTAAGAAATGGGAGGTAAGAAGTGTTGGCGTGAATGGGGAGATTTTGCATCTCATAAATTGCTGGTGGGAAAGAAAATGGTGTAGCCACTTCAGAAAAATTTGGCAATTCCTCAGAAAGTTAAACATGGAATTACCGTATGACCCAGCTATTCTACTGCTAAGCATATACCCAGGAAATGTTAAAACGTGGCCACACAATAGTTTTTATACAGATGATTATAGCAGCATTTTTAATACTAGTAGCCAAAACATGTAAACAACCCTAATGTTCATTAGTATGTGAATTGACTTTAAAAATGTGGTATCACCATACATTGGAATTTTATTTGGCCATAAAAATAAGAGAAGCATTGATACAGTCCACATCATGGATGAACTTAGAAAGTTCAAGAAATAAGTATATGGAGTGTCTAGAATAGGTATATCTATAAGGACAAAAAGTAAATTAGTGATTGCCTAATCTAATTGTGAGATAGTTGAAGATGGGTTGTTAAAAGAGTACAAAGGGGGGCTTCCCTGGTGGCGCAGTGGTTGAGAATCTGCCTGCCAATGCAGGGGACACGGGTTCGAGCCCTGGTCTGGGAAGATCCCACATGCCACGGAGCAACTAGGCCCATGAACCACAACTACTGAGCCTGCATGTCTGGAGCCTGTGCTCCGCAACAAGAGAGGCTGTGATAGAGGCCCGCGCACCGCAATGAAGAGTGGCCCCCGCTTGCCAAAACTAGAGAAAGCCCTCGTACAGAAATGAAGACCCAACACAGCCATAAATAAATAAATAAATTTATTTAAAAAAAAAAAAAGTACAAAGGTATCTTTTAAGGGTGATAGAAATATTCTGGAATTAGATGGTGAAGATAATTGCACGACTGAATTTACTAAAAACCACTGAATTGTGCACTCACTATAAAAGGGTGACTGTCATGGTATATAAATTTTATCTCAATATTAAAAAAGAATCATTGAAATCATGAGGCAATACATTGTAAAAAGAAAAAAACCATCAAGTCATAATGGTAGTTATGTTAGTGAACTTTTAGAGGATAAACCACAAAATGCTCAATGCCATATGATAATGCAACAGCATCTAAAAATTCTGAGGAAACTATAGTTTAAGAATTTTATACCCAACCAACTTGTTCTTCAAAATAAAATAACAGATAAGTCATTCTCAGGTTCCCAAGATTTCACAGACATTAGGACTCATGAGTGGTGGAGGTTTGCTATTCAGTAATTACTAGAACAATTAAATGAAATACATCAGTAGAAATATCTCAGGAATGGAGGGAAAAAGTGGTGTTAATTTAAAGCTAGAGTTAGGGGTTAGCAGATGCAAACCGTTATATACAGAATGGATAAACAACAAGGTCCTACTGTGTATTTAGAACAAGGAACTATATTCAATATCCTATAATAAACCATAAAAGAAAAAAATATAAAAATTATGTATATAACTGAATCACTTTGCTGAACAGCAGAAATTGACACAACATTGTAAAATCAACTGTACTTCAATAAAGTAAAAAGTAAAACTAGACCAAACAAATGTATATTTTAAGATCATACAACAAAGTAATTATGTACAAAGTATTAACTATAAAGTATTTCGGATGGCATGATGTATAAGTGTGTTAATTTCTCTCATTACAGATGACAGTAGATACTTAAAATATGATAACAATCTAACTATGATACTTTTTTCCAAGAGGGGTGTTTTAAAATCTACATTTATTGGGCTAATAGACATTTACTTGAAGACCATCACTTACACGTTTAGCAAATGGATGTTGAATAGTTACTATGTGCCAGACAATGTTGTAGGCTCTTGGGATCAGTGAATAAAATGAATGGAAGTTCCTTCCCCTCACAGGGAATGCCTTCTAGCAGAAGTGTGCAGGCATAAAATTAATAAGTGAATTATGTGTGTATTAGAAAGTGCTTTGAATAAGTTAAAATAGGCCAATAAAGAAGATACTGAGTTGTTATGCTCAGGATGCCTAGAGAAGATGACATTTTATGAAAGACTTCATTTGAGTTTTCTGGTACACATCAAAAAGGAAATGGATGTGCTAAACTGAGTTCAGGAGATAGTTCTGGGTTGATGATATAGATTGAGAATTCTTAGTGTGTAGATGAAATTTAAACCATAAGAGTGAGATCACCAAAAGAGGGATTGGTTATGTATAAAGGAAAGAAGGCCAAGAAAGAAAAGGTGTGAGGTTTTTAAGAGGCAGGGGGAAAGGAGCAGCTATGGTAGAAGAATCAAGAGTTTAGGTCAAAGAAGTCAAGAAGGAAAGTCAGTCACAGAGGAGAGTGAACATCTGTGTCAAATGCTGGTGCAAGTCAAATGAATGCTGAGAATTGGTCATGAGTGACTTTAGTGAAGAGTTTTGGTGAAGTTTGGCAAAAGCCTAAGTGAAGTGAGTTCAGAGAATGTGGAATGAGAGTTGGAGAAATGAAACTTACAGAAGTGGGATCAAGATAAGGTGGTTTTATCATTGTTGCTGTTTTACAAAGAGAGAGAAAGCTTAGTTGTTTGCTGAAAGGAATGTTCCTGTAGAAAATGATGGATAAATTGATGATGTAAAAGATAATTGTTGAACAGTACAGAGAAAGTACAAATTAGTGCTCAGTCAGAGGGATTGCTTTTAAATAGGAGGAGTACAAATAGTTTATGGTAACATACAGTAAAGGTAGAATTTATGGATTTAGTTTTTGGCAAGTGGGTAGAGCCAAATTCAGTGGATTTTTTTTTAATGTTTCACTTGTTCTTAGGGAAATAGGCAGTAAAATCAATTGGTAGGTAGTGTTGGAGTTTTGAGGAAAAAATGTGAAATATAATCCATTCAAAGTTTATGGTCAGGTATTTTAAAATGAGACCATAAGAATTAGGTGATTTTTAAAAATCTCGATGTAGCTGCATAGATAATAGGTGCAAAGACAAAATTACATTTGGAAGGGGTGTGATTCTGCAAATCAAATGGTCAGATGAAGTGAGAGAGGGCCATAGGAATTGGGAGAATATTCAAGGGATTAGATTGGCGAACCGTGAAATTAAACTGGTTTTATTGTTGAATTTGTTGTTTAAAAATAACGTTATAATTTTCATTTAAAACAGTTGTGTTCATTCTTTCATTCTTTTACATGTATACATGCATAGAGAAATATCTGAATAGTATTCTTGTAACTATTGATAGTTTTGGGTGATGGGGTTAGAGCCTAGAATTTTAACCACTAAGTCCCCAGGGAACTCCCTTTATTGCATATTTTTAAAAACGTAGAAGCAACTAGAAGGATCTTTTACAAGCTACAGGTAAATATGTGACATTTTGCAATTCCAAAATTATTAGATTTTACAGTTCTCAAGAGTTTTATGGTTACCTACAAATTAACATTTATAAGAACATCTAGTGTGAATTTGTAAACACAGGACAGTAGGTTTTTCAGTACCTGTTTGTAATGACTTTTTATAAACTTGCCAAAAGAGGCCAACTTCATCTACAGAGTTCTTAGAGGTTAGTTCTCCAAAGAATTATAAATTTATTTTGGATTCTTCTGCCTGGTTTGCTGAGATCTCCACCCCCATCTCAGTTTGACATTCCAAAGTCACCTTTAAGAACATAATTTTAATTAGGTCAGTCAGCTGGATATGTCATTAAAAAAACCGCTATACACATCAGACCAGAATTAAGGATATAATGCCTATTTTTTCCTCACAAACTGTATTTATTAAATATTGTCAAGATATTTTAGTTAGTTAAATTCAGGGTTTAGGGAAGGGGTGTGTGTGTGTTATCTGTTTATAATTGTCAAGAGTTTAACAAGCTGGGATTTTTGAACCTTGATATCATTAAGTTCATCCTGTACCAGCTCATTCTCCCTCACTTCTCAAGTTCTTAACCCAGTCTACCATTCTCTTACTTTCAAACCAGAGTCCTTTGCCTCCTCTTGTGTATATCTGGTTGAAACCACCAGTCAGGACTTTTTTTCTTGTTTTCTGCATTTCTAGCTCCTGTCCAACCCTCTCCCCCAAAACAAGCTAGCTACATTGCTATTGCTGTTTGCTTCTGGGTCTCAAAATGAATAGTGTTTACTCTTCTGTATAAGGAAACTGCCTTCATCTTTGCTCCTAGTTTCGTCTTTTCCCTTTCCTTCTGAGATCTTGATCCAGCAGAGTCACTATGCCCTCTTAATTCCAGCCTCTCACTTTCTTTATTACCTACAGACTTTGAGCAGGCCTAAGTATTTTTATCAGTTAAACAGTGATCTCCTTGATCCTGCAACCCATTCTGATTACTGCTTCTTTATTCTCCTTTCTTAAACTAAACTTAAAGAAATTTACGTCCTATATAGAATTCTCCACCCACTTTAGTCTGACCCCATATAGCATTCACTAAAACACTTTTCATCGAGAATATCAGTGACCTCTGGGTTACTATAAACCAGTGTAGATGTTCCTCCTTGACTTTGTATGTGTGTTGTGTTATTCTATACGCCATAGTAGGGTTTGCACGTTGGTAAAAATATTTCAGGCTGCTGTTTGAAAGCAGTTTTATGTTAAGTAATTTATTGGGGATGGGGATGGTCTTGATTTGTAATAAGTAAGAAACTAAAGTGTTGTATTTTCACTTGGGAGATACTTAATTTATCTGAATAGTCTACGTAAGAATGTTCTATAATTATATGTAAGAATTTGATTAGACAAATGAAATTTTTAGATCTTTTAAAGAACATGATGGGGAATTTGGAGAAGTTGTTTTAAAGATATCAAAAGCTGAATTCTGTCTTTCTAAGCCAGTGTTAAGAATTTAAGACATACAATTACATAATGGTCAAAACTATCACCATGGCCTTATTTTGAGTTGTGCTTGAGTCATGAACTTACTCATCTGATCGCTACTCATGGAAACCACCTTTTGTTAATTATACCGTTTTTGGATTTTTCCAAAAAATCACCTTAAATCTCATAGAATACATTCTTAAAATACTAAAAGTTGATGAATGTTAGTTGTGAGTCACATGGATTAGGTTTTGTATTCTGGTTTAGGTCATTAGCTGTGTGATCTCAGATAAGTCATTCAACTTTCGTTAACATAGGTTTGCTGTCCTTTAAAATTTTGGCAGTACTTTAAAACCTACCTCCTTAAGTAGTTAGTTACTAGGTAGGTAATCACTTAAATGGTAGTTATATTATTAGTATTATCACATTTTAAAATAATCAAATCATCTGTTCATCATCTGTTTTCCTACTAGAATTCAAACTTATTGAGTCCATGACTTTTTCATATTTTATTTGTATCTCTGATACCTAGCTCAAAGTCTCACTTACAGTTGTGATTCATTGTTGAATTGAATAAAATATAATCGTTCAACGAAAAGGATAATGAAATACGTCTAGCAGAGGAGCACCAGAAGCAAAAAGGAAATGAAAAGGCTTGATGGCAGTATTGAAGACAAGCTAAATCGACCTTCTTCTCTGGGCTTTGGTTCTGCTTCTCTCTGCTTGGTCTTCAGCTCTGCCAAATAGACCACTTGTTGTGTCTAGAGCAGAGAGAACATTCCTTCAGTCTTTCTCTAATGCACACAGCATCAGTGATGAGTTGACTAGTACTAAGTTTTTATCAGTCTTTGCCAGACGTTCTTTTGTGCCAGAGATAGCAGTGCATGAAAGGATACATTATTTGGGAATTATATTTTTGGTATTATTACAGTTCAGAATATGTTTCTTTGAGACATTATTTATTTTACTTTTGTTAATTTTCCAAATCCTAAACATAATACTGTACTAATTTTTTTTCTTCTGTTACGAAGTTTAAAATATGAAATGTTTGTTCTGTATTCCCTGAATCTCTACTGTTGGGAACCATGTGAGCCTCTATTGTTAAATAATAATCTTGGTTTTTTTTTTCCAAAAATGTAAAACACCCTACCTTCATTAAGGTCTATAAGAGTATGTTTAAGTATAGATTTGCTGCATTTGCAAGCAATGACCCAGAATGATTACTTTTATGAACTCAAGTATGTGTGTGTTTGTGTGTGTTATGTGCACGTATATATACCATGTCTGTATGTGGTTTTACATGAAACAGTTTGATGTTTACATTGACCATTGTAATATACTTTTATGAAAATCATACTTGGTTTTTTTAAAAAAAAAATGCAATTCTAATAGAAACATAAGATCAAATAATATTCAGGAGTAGTGAACATGAGATAACACTGATAAAACATTTATATTAAATTTAGTGTTTGCTGATTTTACTACTAGGACATTTTCCACAAGATCTTGGAAAATGTAATACTGCTTTTACCTTATGCATATAACTATATCCAAAGGTAAAGTATATCATTTCATTACTTTTGTTAGTTTTCTAGGTTACTAGCAGTTTACTTTAAATAAAATAATTTTTACCTTTATATCTCATCTGCTTTTAGAAAATTTTCAAAATGTATTCATTGAATCTTCTGCTTTCTAGGTAGAATCATCCAGTTTTCATGAGTCAAGTTAGAGATTATGTTTGTAAAAAAGGACTTTTGAAAATGATAATATTTTATTTAAGTATCTGCTATTGCTATGTAATGCTTTTCCTGCCTTTTTAGTGGATGATGCTGGCAAAATAGAACATGAAGGTTCCTCTGGAATGACCGTGGATGCAGAGTCGGAAGTGGATCCTTGTAAAGTGGATGGCACTTGCCCTGAAGTCATCAAGGTGTACATTTTTAAAGCTGACCCTGGAGAGGATGACTTAGGTAAGAGGAAACCTTCAGCGTATTATACATCCTGATCAAACACTGAAACCTAATTACTTTTGGTGGTTTAGACTGAGAATGTTTGTAATCTTTTCTGAAGATAACTTTTAGGAGGGTTCCAATATAGCAGTAGAAAAGTATGTAAAATGTAGTAAGTGAAACAGGTGGAAATGAAGTCTTCACATAAATTCTTGGAGCTGTCATCTTCTCTGATAGGTGGCACTGTAGACATTGTGGAGAGTGAGCCTGAGAATGATCGTGGAGTTGAACTACTTGATCAGAATAGCAGTATTCGTGTGCCAAGGGAAAAGATGGTTTACATGACTGTCAATGACTCTCAGCAAGATGAAGATTTAAGTAAGTAGGTGGCCTTTTTGTGGGAGAGAATTTTATGTTCCTATAGGCTTTTAATTTTTTAAAGCAGCAGTATTTGAAGAAAATAAGCAGCACTAAGAAGACATTATTGTACTGCCATATTCCAAAGAAGAGTATCAGTGACTCTTGATGTATGCTCAGGGTGTCATTTTGTAAGCAAATTATGGTGAAAGCCAAGAAAGTGATGATTCATTGAGTAAATGTTTATAGTGTATTTACTATGGGAAAGTAATATTCTAGGTATGTAACATTTGAACCTCCTTTCTGTTTAATAACAAAATTGAAATAAAAATATCTTCCCTGTCTGATCTGTAAACTTGGTCACAAAAGTGGTTCTGTTGATTTTCTACTCAGATGTTGCAGAAATTGCAGACGAAGTTTATATGGAAGTGATTGTAGGAGAGGAGGATGCTGCTGTTGCAGCAGCAGCTGCTGCTGCCGTGCATGAACAACAAATGGATAACAATGAAATGAAAACATTCATGCCAATAGCATGGGCAGCAGCTTATGGTATGTCATGTTGCAGCTTGAAGGACTGCATGGTTCTTGAACATGAATTTATTATTGAAAAACATGTTTCTAGGGTCTTAAGTTTCAGCAATATGAAGTACCAGTGTAGTGATTTAAGTAAAAACAGGAAGATGATATAGTCTACCTTTTGCCTTTGCCTCTACATTTAACAGGAATTTTTTTCGTGCCTGTGTTATTTAAGAATTATGTAAACTTTCAAGCTCAAATATTTTAATCTTCAGTATATGTGGCTCATGACCTTTGAGTGAGAACGAGAGAATTCATGGGGGAAAATGATGCTATATTTGGAAGCTAGGCATTTCCTGCAGTCTTGTATATAAGTAGCCAAGTAAAGCCTAGTACCTAGATAGGGAATTTCTGTCATTCATGAGTATCATGGCTTTTCATTGTTGTAGTTTATAAAGAATCCTTAATTCTTTATAATACTGTATAATTTTGTTTTTTAATGCATATTGTTAGGTAATAATTCTGATGGAATTGAAAGCCGGAATGGCACTGCAAGTGCCCTCTTGCACATAGATGAGTCTGCTGGACTTGGCAGACTGGCTAAACAAAAACCAAAGAAAAGGAGAAGACCTGATTCCAGGCAGTACCAAACAGGTGAGGGCACATGAGTTCCACAGTGCAGCGTGCTCTGCAAGCTCTCAGTTGAAACTAGTATGTATCCCCAGAGGTGTTATGATGGCATTTTAGCTGCTAGAATACAGTAGCTTTTGTGTATTGAATTTGAAAATATAATTTTAAGAATTCACTGATATTCATGAATGATTTCCTTGGATAAAAAGAAGTAGATTTTGGATCAGAACCTATTTCAGGAAAAATAAAAATATCAGGTTATTTTAGTGGAAATGAAAAAAAAGATCACAAAAATATTATGTCAGTTAACTTTAAATGAAAAAACTCAAAAAAATCTAGGGACTTCCCTGGCGGTCCAGTGGTTAAGACTGCTCGCTCCCAGTGCAGGGCACACGGGTTTGATCCCTGGTCGGGGAACTAAGATTCCACATGCTGCATGGCTTGGCCAAAAAAAGAGGATCTATTTCTGTCAGCATGAGGCAGGCATCATTCACAGAGGAGCAGGACAAATACTTCAGTTGTTCATTGAATATATTCCTTTTTTTGTATATCTTGTATAATGATTTACATATTAAATTTTTTTATAGGTGTGGTTGAACTTTAAATTAATATCAATTTGGCTTGACATAATAAAAGCTGAAATGTTGAACTTTATGAATGATTTTCTGTAGATATCAATATTTATATGGCTTTAAATTGCTACTTTATATATTTTAAACTGGGAATAAGATTGGTACAGTCATAATGAGGTTTCTGGACCAGATTCTCTTTATTACTAGGTTGCTATATCTTTTGTTGAAAAACAATAAAAGGTATGTTAACTTAATATAGGTACTTATAAACAGTGTTCAGAACACACACTTTAAATGCTTGAAGAGACCAAAACAGAACTTGGATTGATCACTCGTGCTTCTTTCTTTTCCTTTCTTAGCAATAATTATTGGCCCTGATGGACATCCCTTGACTGTCTATCCTTGTATGATTTGTGGGAAAAAGTTTAAGTCGAGAGGGTTTTTGAAAAGGCACATGAAAAACCACCCTGAACACCTCACCAAGAAGAAGTACCGCTGTACTGACTGTGATTACACTACCAACAAGAAGATAAGTTTACACAACCACCTGGAGAGCCACAAGCTGACCAGCAAGGCGGAGAAGGCCATTGAATGCGATGAGTGTGGGAAGCATTTCTCTCATGCTGGGGCTTTGTTTACTCACAAAATGGTGCATAAGGAAAAAGGAGCTAACAAAATGCACAAGTGTAAATTCTGTGAATACGAGACAGCTGAACAAGGGTTATTGAATCGCCACCTTTTGGCGGTCCACAGCAAGAACTTTCCTCATATATGTGTGGAGTGCGGTAAAGGTTTTCGTCACCCGTCAGAGCTCAAAAAGCACATGCGAATCCATACTGGGGAGAAGCCGTACCAATGCCAGTACTGTGAATATAGGTCTGCAGACTCTTCTAATTTGAAAACTCATGTAAAAACTAAGCATAGTAAAGAGATGCCATTCAAGTGTGACATTTGTCTTCTGACTTTCTCAGATACCAAAGAGGTGCAGCAACATGCTCTTATCCACCAAGAAAGCAAAACTCACCAGTGTTTGCATTGCGACCACAAGAGTTCGAACTCAAGTGATTTGAAACGACATGTAATTTCAGTTCACACGAAGGACTACCCCCATAAGTGTGATATGTGTGATAAAGGCTTTCATAGGCCTTCAGAACTCAAGAAACATGTGGCTGCCCACAAGGGTAAAAAAATGCACCAGTGTAGACATTGTGACTTTAAGATTGCAGATCCATTTGTTCTGAGTCGCCATATTCTCTCAGTTCACACAAAAGATCTTCCGTTTAGGTGTAAGAGATGTAGAAAGGGATTTAGACAACAGAATGAGCTTAAAAAGCATATGAAGACACACAGTGGCAGGAAAGTGTATCAGTGTGAGTACTGTGAGTATAGCACTACAGATGCCTCAGGCTTTAAACGACACGTTATCTCCATTCATACGAAAGACTATCCTCACCGTTGTGAGTACTGCAAGAAAGGGTTCCGAAGACCTTCAGAAAAGAATCAGCACATAATGCGACATCATAAAGAAGTTGGCCTGCCGTAACAATACTTCTACAGACTTTTGTAGAGATGTTGGCCTTTAAAAGCCAATTTTAAAGCCAATCAGTCTTGTTCACATACAACACTGTACATTGATTTATGCTGTGTACAGGTAGGATTGTTCCTTCTTGTTACCTTTACGTTTTATTCAGTAGAGTGTTCTGAATCCTATTCAGTTTGTTTAATGAGGAAAGTAGCAACAAACAAGTTGCTTTCAATAAAATAATCCCTGATTCTGTATTGAATTTTTCAGTCTTAGAAGTTTTACTATATAAGTATTTACTTTATTCACCTTGATGATACTCTTCTAAGACCACTTAAAGATAAACATGATTTGGTAACTCTGAAAGTAATCATTTTGACTCATTTTTTCCCCACAAATTCTTTGCATTAAATAGAAACATCTGGAATATCAATGGGAGATTTTACTGTCAGTTCTAATTATAACATGAGTCATTTACTTTTCTAGCTTAACATTTTCAAATCACGTGACCGTGAAACTTTGCATTTGAGCCTCAACATTGAATATAGCATATTGGCTAAGTTTGTGCTTAGTTTTCATTCTGTTTAACAGGCAAAATGTGCTTCTTTTTACTTTGTTTGTAGTGTTTACATTTTTTGCCAGCACAGCACACTTTTAGAAGTCTTATTGAAAGGTTTTGCTTTTTCCTGTTTTTCATTCTTCTGTCTATACTCCTTTGTTTTGGAATAGTTATGTTCTGCAAATGAGACTTATTGTGAACTAAGTTTTGGAATGTTTTAGAGATAAATGTGGGTCATATGATTTTGCAAGGTACCCTAAATTTTATATGTGCCTGTATGTTGCTTATTTTACATACTTAAACACACAATCCCAAAGTCTAAGTCTACAATGAAAAGTATTAAATGTACAATAAACTGAAAGATCCACAGATGTATGAAGGAGCATTTTTGCCAACTTCTTATTCAGAGATTAAAATTTAGCTGAAGAATTAGGAAAAAAATAAGGACACTAGTATTTTTATAGAGTGAAGTATTGTAAAAATCTTTGGTAATTGGAAAAGAGAAGTTAACGGTATTTCTAGATAGAATGCTTTCGTACAGGTTTATCTTCATACCTTAAAAATTTCTGAGAAGCTAATGAGTACCAATAGATTAATCTCTCTGTTCAGACCGAGAAGCCTGTAAAGAAACTGTCTTCTCACAAAATAAGGCGGAGAGTAAGGAAGCGGTGGCTCTATATGCTAGAGAATGGGTGCAAATTAAACTTGACAAGCTCAGCCTGCTTTTTTATTTCTTAGGCAGTTAGCAAACTTGAAAAGGATTTAATACTCAAGTTGACTTTTATTAGAAGACAGAAGTTGTATTTAAAGTACATAATAAAATGTAAGGCTTTATTTGAAATATCAATTCTTTCACAGTTTTGTTTTTTATTTGAGAGTTGAAATATTTTAAGCAGTTAGTGAGTCATAAATATAGATATAAAATGAATTCAGTTAATTAGAATTTGGTTGTGTTAATACAAATTTTGGAGAAAAGGAAACACTTTTTAGGTTGCTCAAATTAACTATTGGCACATATGTACTGGCACATTGTGGGAAATTAGAAATTTTTCTTCCCTTTTGGTGGGTACCTTACAACTTCATTATGGTGCTTGCTTCTACTCCTGTAGAGGTTTTACCTTTTACCTTTCTCTGTGCCATTAATATTCATATTCAGAAGTTATATTAATACGGTTAGAAATCTAAGCATTTGGGGATTTTCACAGCCACTCAAGACTAGATTAATTTAGTCTCATTGTAAATCAAGTGCTTTAGGTACATAGGAGTTTAAACCTAATGCCAGCCACAGCCACAAGATGGATTTTGGAACCTCTGCCTTCTTGGCCCTCATATATGTCCCCAACTGTTTTATTGTCCATCTGTTGTCCTGTTCTGGAAAACTCTTATTTTTGTATGTGAGTATCTTTTAAATCTCCCTCAAATTTGTTATTCCCTGAAGTAACATAAAAGGAAATGTTTAATGAAAGTTTACATTTAAGAATTTTAAAACATTCTGTAAAATTAATATAGATAATTAACTAATTATATTTTAAAAATACACTGAAAGATAAAGAACACAACACTTTACATCATATTTCTCACATATTCTGGAGTCAAACAGTTGTTTTGTTTTTAAGCGCAATATTGAGACCTTTAAAAGGTATTTAAGGATTTGGTCAAGTTAATATGATGAAACATTTGCCTTTATAAAGAAAAAATGAAATTGTACTTACTGTTATGTACTGATATTAGTTGAGGTTGTTTTAATTCTTAAAACAATTTGATTAGCAAAGCTAAAAAAGTGTATGTTTCAGTTTAATGTTTTAAAGAGGTACCAATTTTTAGAAGAACGTAAGTTATTATTTTGTTGAAATAACCTGTCAAATATTGTATGTTCCTTCCTTTGTACACATTGTAAAATACTTAAAGTAAAATACTTAATAAGAAATTCATATAGAAGAATGTGACACTATTGTAAATGTGTACTTGAGAGTAACATGCAAAAATAAAAATCAGACTATTTTCCTGATAATGAGTGTTTAGTCTATTTGATACTAGTACAAAGTTAACACTTTTCTGAGAAAAAAAAGTGCAGTTTTCTTAAATCTAATAAACATAATACAGTGGACCATTTTTTTCCCCCCATTTCTTAATTCATTCTGTATAGAAGTGGAATGAAGGCAAAATGTTTAATTGCTCTTCATTTTTTGACTTGGATGGAAATATTCATCCTGTGAGTTTGCACGTAATATTTTAGAGTAGTTGAGAGCTAATTGGTAAGTCCTTTTGATTAGCATGTCTTTGAAATACATTTTTTTCTTTTTTCTTTACAAAACATTTGTCGTTTTTCATCTGCAACTTCTTCTGAGTTAAACATCCCATGTATAAAGTGGTTGTTTTAGACCACATAAAGTTCATTTCAGTATAAGACCACAGCAATCAGTGATGGTTATTACTGTTTTCATAGCAAAGGACCCTGTCCTTGAGTTACCCTTTTGTGCCCAGTTTGGAGGTCTGTTACAGACACTAACATACTGTAGAACAGGTTATCGTCATAGTAAAAATTAGAAGTTAGGTAAAAGTTATCAGGAGTTGTCTTAACCATTCAGAATACTGTAGCAGAATACGATAGACTGGGTAGCTCATGAACTACAGACATGTATTTCTCACAGTTCCAGAGGCTGGGTAGTCCAAGGTCAAGGCACTAACAGATTCAGTGGGTGGTAAGTGCCACTTTTCTAGTTCATAGACTGCCAGCTTCTGGTTGTGTCTTCACATGGTGGAATGAGTGAGGGGGGGAATAGTGAGGCACTATTCCCACTTCTGAGGGCTCTACCGCCATGACCTAATTACCTCCTAAAGGCTCCACCTCGTAAAACCATGACCTTGGGATTCAGTGGCACATAAAAACATCAGAATTTTAGGGAGTCAAAAACATTCAGTCAATAGGAGTTAAAAAGATTGGGACATTCATATTTGTATTGAGATAAAATTGATGTAACATAAAAGTCATTGTCTAAAAGGGTAAAATTAGTGACCCTTAATACATTGACAGTGTTGTGTTACAATCACCTCTATTTAGTTCCAAAAATCTTAGATTTTTAAAGATAAAGATTCTGCAGTTCTTCAACTGTATAGGAATATGTGTTTGCCTAATAGTTCAAACAGTAAATAATAAAAATATGAGTTAAGTATTAAGAGAATATGCTGAATGTCACTCTGACAAGTCATAAGTCAGACAAGACCACTGCAGCTCAACTGAATAACTCATTTATAATAGACTGCCGTATAAATAACACCTAACCAAGTCTGTGATCCCCACTACTCAGATCATTTATAGCCCTGTTCTCTGGAATCTCCCGTTTCACTGATTTCCTTTATTTCCCACAAATGGTAGGTTTTATATAAGGAAAAGCATGACCAGTCAGTATGTTAAGGATGTGGTATTTCAGGATAGTGGTTTTTGAACTTTGGGCCTAGGATGTCTAGTATCAGCATTACTTGGAAACATGTTTGAAATACAGATTTTTGGGTGTGCTATATATGCACTACATCAAAAACTGCATAGGACCCAGCAACCTATTTTGTTCTTGTGGTAAAAATACACGTAACAAAATTTAACATCTGTAAGTATACACTTCAGTAATGCTTAAGGTTTACTCATATTTTGTTGAGGATTTTTCCATCAATATTCATCAGGAATATTGGTCTGTAGTTTTTCTTATAATGCCTTTTTCTGGCTATGGTATCAGATAATGTCATTTCATAGAATGAGTTGGGAAGTATTCTATTCTGTATTTGGGGAATATTTTGACTATTATTTGTGTTAATTCTTACAGGTGTACAATATAAGCAATTCACAATTTTTAAACGTTATACTCCATTTATAGTTAATAAAATATTGGCTGTATTCCTTGTGTTATACAATATATCCTTCTAGCTTATTTTATACATAATAGTTTATACCTTCTAAACCCCTACCCCTATCATGCCCTTCCCCCCTTCCCTCTCCCCACTGGTAACCACTAGTTTTTTCTCTGTATCTGTGAGAGTGCTTGTTTGTTGTATTTATTTCATTTCTTCTTGATTAAGTTCTGGTAATTTATGCATTTCTAGGAATTTCTCCGTTTCATCTAGGTTGTTTAAATTGCTGGTGTTGAATTTTTGACAATATTAATGTATTTTAACTTCTTTTTTTTCTGTGTAAGGGTCAGTAGTAATGTCCCTACCTTCATTACTGATTTAGGTAACTTAACATTTTTTTCTAGCTTTCTTAGTCTACCTAATGTTTCATCAATTTTTTTCAAAGCATTGGCTTTTGGTTTTGTTAATTCTATTATTTTTCTATTTCATTCATTTCTGCACTAACCTTCGTTGTTGTTTTCCTTCTTGCATTGTGTTTAGTTTTGCTATACTAAAACACAGTACTTTAAGGTTTAAACAGTTTATTTATGAAAGATTCTTATTTTTAATGTAGGTGTTTATAGCTATAGATTTCCCTCTGGGAACTGTTTTCTCTGCATCTGTTAAGTTTTGGTTTATTGTATTCATTTTCATTTGACTTAAGGTTTTTTCCCTAATTTCATTAGTGATTTTTTTTCTTTGACCCATTGCTTGTTTAATACTATGTCATTTAATTTCCATGTTTTTGTAAATTTTCCAGTTTTTCTTGTGTTACTGATTTCTGGCTTCATTCCATTGTGGTTGAAAAAGATACTTTATATGATTTCAACTTTAAAAAAAATTACTTAGGCTTGTTTTATGGCCTAATGTATAGTCTACACTGGAGAATTTTCCATGTGCAGTTGAGGGAAAGGTGTAGTTTGCTCTTGGAATGAGTATTTTGTTTATAGAGTGTTCAGTTCCTCTGTTCCTTGTTTCATCTTTTTTTCTGGTGTTTTTATCCATTTTTGAATGTGAGGCTGAAGTCTTTATTGGAGAGCTGTTTCTCATTCAGTTCTGTCTATATGTCTTTCATATAAATTGGTGTTCTTTTTTTTTTTTTTTTTTGGTGTGTATCTGATTGTCATATCTTCATATCTGATTATTGATTAACCCTTTTGTCAATATATAATGTCCTTTGTATCTTGTAGCAGGTTTTGACTGGTTAAAAACAAGACAATAGGTCCAAAATGCAGTGGCTTATGCTAAGCCCCAAATGGAGGTTTAACTTAATTACAGCTTCAGCTCTCCCAGAAGTGGAGTCTTAAACCAGTCAATTAGGAATCTCCTGATCAGCACTGGTTAGATAATCTGCTACATATATCCCCTGCCAGCTCCTAAAGGAAAGTAACTTTGCAATAACCAACTCATTTTTTTTTGCAGAGTGTAACTTCTTTTTTCCTTCGGCCTATGAAAGCCTTTCATTTTGTACAGCTACTTCGAGCTCATTTCTGTCTGGTGGATGATATGTTACCTGATTCACATATCATTGACTGAATCCAGTAAGATCTTTAAAATTTACTCAGTGGAATTTTATTTTGCCTGATACTAGTATAGCTACCCTAGCACCCTTTAGGTCACTGTTTGCATGAACTATCTTTTTTCACCCTTTCATTCTTGAATTTTTGGATATGTAGTTAATCTGTAGACATCATATAGTTGAACGATTAAAATATTTTAATATATATAAGTATATAATACATGAAGTATATATATTAAATTTAATGGTTCAACTATATGCAGTTAGTGCAGTTCAGAAGTAAGATTGCTATTTCCCAATTGTCAGCCTCAATTCCCTCATCAGTGAAACAGGACAATGAAAGTACCTATCTCATAGAGTTGTTGAGATTAAATAAATATATTGTAGGAGAATGCCTGGCAAAGTAAGAACTCAGTGAATGGCCTCAATTGTGCAAAGATGAACAGTTCATTTGGCTGTGATGGGCAGGAGAAGCAATGCTGGTAGTTAGACCCTCCCTTCTTCCTTCCAGGAATAATAATCTCATATTTCTTACAAGTTTTCAAATTATTCTGTTACACATTCTTTTTCTGTCTATGTAATCCTCATGAAAATCTTGTAAGGTGGTTGGGACTGGTAATTGTCTCCATTTTTCAGATGAGAAACTGTGACCTCAGTGGTTTAAAACAGCTGCTTTTAACATTTATTCATCTGGGACCCATGGTGCTTTCAGGTGGACAAATTCATGTGTAATTCCTTCCATATCTGTACACTTTTCTCTCCTATTGGAAAACATTTAATGCTATGCAGGCATTAAGAAGGTTAAATAGATAGAGCTATGCATAATAGATATGAAAGGATTTCTCTATTGTTGGTGGAAACAAGGTTGTAAAATAACTATTTATAGTAATATTCCATGTATGTTTATTCAGGTATGAAGTTGTTGGAAAAGCCACACAGGAAACTGTTAACAATACTTAACTATGGAATTGAGGGATAGGAATCTTTAAAATGTACCCAGGATTTAATTTTTAGGTATAACTGAATGATGATACAAAAAGTCAATGCCATTGAAAGGAGAGTTCATTACTTACAGTTCCCAAGAGGAGCAGCATGATATTGGTGATTTATAATAAGAAATATATATATTTGATCTTTATCCTGTTTCTGGCACAGAACTCCTAAAACCCTGGAATTTACTAAGTGATAAGGGGGATAAAAATGTCTTGATATTCATAACAAACTCATTTCAACCACACGTGAGTTTCTGTTAATTAGGTGACCTTTGAAAAGGACCAAAAGTTGGGTCTGACTGCCAGGAGGAGAGGGGGTGGGGAGAACGGTGTGCCCAGAGAGCATGGAAGTTGAGCATGGAGAGGCATACTTGCTGTATGCCTCTCTTCTGTCTGGCTATTCCTGAATTCCTTTCATAATAAATGTAATCTAGTAATTAAAATGTTTCTGTGAGCCACTCTAGCAAATTAATTTAACCCAAGAGGAAATCATAGAAACCTCCTATCTTCAGGCCAGCCAGTTGGTGTGAAGAACAGGTCTTGTGATTGGTGTCTGTTGGGGTGGGGAAGGTGATGAGAGAGTCTTACAGGACTGAACGCTTGACCTGTGGGATCTGATGCTATCTCCAGGTAGATAGTGTTATAATTGAGTTAAAACATAGGACACTCAGCTGATGTTGGAGAACTGCTTCGCTTATGACTAAAACCTAAATACATATGGTCCCAAACATGTTGAGAGTAGAGGAGACACACAGAAGTGTTTTCTGCCCTGCTAGGATTCTGTGCCACATAGGGAATTATTAGGATTGGTAAGCAGGCAGACAGAGCAAGGGGGAAAAATGATGTACTTCTTACTGTATTACCTCTATTAATGTAGAGGTGGAAAGCTGTTAGGTGAGGATGTTTTTGATTGATCAGGAAGTAAAATACAGATGTTGGAGTTTGCGTTGGAGGTTTGCAATATGATTTCCATGCATCTGTGATGCATGCATCCACGCTGCAGAGAAGAGGTATCCAATGTTTAGGAATCATATCAAGGAAACTTTGGGGAGTAATAGTGGAAACTTTTAGAGATGAGGACATAAGTTGCCTTAAGCAATGTAAAACACATTTTAAAAATGAGGATAGAAAGGAGGAACACAAATTGAAATACAAGGAGTTTTTGTAGGTTGGTCCATAACTAAGTTTCCCATTTGTATAGTATTAACCCAGATATGGATCTGAAATTTCCAGGGGTTCTCTAACCCAGGAGTTGTAAATAGAGGTTAAGACCTGGGGCAAGATGGAGATGCATTTAGGGGTTCATTTGCTGGACTGCAATTTGTAATGGAGTTGTTACAAAAGATGTATTATGTGTTTTTTAATTAAATTGGCTATCTGCACCTTATCAAGAACATGAAACTCCTTGAATGCCTTTTCCAAGAGCCCAGCATTGTGAATTTGACAAGTGAAATGTATGCCTTGCTTATTATCAGTAATGTTTGTAACTCTGAAAGGAATACAGAATGTCCTGGCAAGGCCTTTTACTGTGGCTTTACTATATGTAAAGACGTGTATGATTTTGATTTTGATGTATTCCAGGTATCTCTGAGGTAAGAAATTCCCTGTTATTTGTCCTCAAGGGGTAACACTTAGGCAATGGCCCAATAGTTTATAATGTAAAGATGGGGAGCACTTGGTGAAGTCACCCAACACTAAGTTGACTGAAGTTTGGCCAAGAATGTTGTTTCCTGGGTTCCATCCTTTCTGGGATATGCTGGCTCAAAGATGGAAAGCAGTAACACTCCACACAGTGCCATTCACTGCTAGTCTACTGACTCCCATTGCTGTTCACTCAGTTAATCCCAAGGGGTTCCCCAGGTAGCCAGCTGGTCAGGGGTAGGGTGACTTCGTTTATCACCAGAACATCTGAAAGGGACTAGGACAGGGAGGACACGCTCTCCTGCAGGTAGAGTATGTCAGAAGACCCAGGTTTAGGTGCATCCAGTAATAATGAGGCCTCAGTAGCTGTGCCAAGCTTGTGGAATACTATTTCCATAACCCAAAGTATATGTGTAGCTAGGTATGGAGGGCCAGACTCAGGTCCCATGAGATCGTCTCTTTCCAGAAGAGCCCAGGATATGGCCAGCAATTGTAGTTGTAATGTTGTATAGCATGGAGCCAAGAGGAACAGCTTCTCATATTAGATAAATTCTTAGGCTACTATGCCATCATAGGAGGCATGAGAGAAGGTTGCCAAAGTCTTTAGTGATGGAGTCCCTGAGGGCACTAATGGGAGTGCCTATTGATTTTAATGGGAATAGATTTTAGACCCTTTTATTGCAAGGGTCCCATTGAGGGTGGGCTGATTTGTAACTAGCAGCATCAATGGGATGAAGTAAAATTTGTTAATACCGAGTATATTGCCCTCAGAACCAAAAAAAGACTAAAAGATGTCAGATTTATGTGTCTGTAATGAGTGTGTAAAGTGAATCTCCTTGGATGAGGATGTCATCAATGTAATGTCATACCTGTGTTCCTAGTGAAATGTGGCTATCATTAAGATGTCTGCAAAGACTGTTTAATGGCAAGGCTGTTGGGGTGCCCTTTGTATTGTGACCATTTGGAGATGATTGCAAACTGAAGCTGAGAGGCAAGACATGGAATAGAACATATTAACCAGTTTATAAGAGAGAAATATTTCCTGTTTGTTGTTTGGATAGTCAATAATTTTAACAACATTTTATATTGGATATGAGGCCCCTAATGAATGGTACCATAGCATTAAGGTTGTGGTAATCCACCATGAGGTGTCATTTATATTTTTCATGTTTAGCAACAGGCAAATTGAGCTGTTAAATGGAGAAGCAATGGGAAGAATCACCCCTTAACTACTTAGGTTTTACAAAATGAGTTATAATCCTTGAAGGTCCTACTTAACATTGGGCAACATTAACTATTTTAATTAGCGTTTCCATGGGATTCCATTTTATCAAGTCAATTTGTAAATGCCGAAGGCTTTCTTTATATATAATATATTATTCATTGTGTTTGAGTGTCTATGCCCAATATTGACTATTTTAGGAGGAGGGGTACTATGACTATGGGAAATTTAGGTATACCCTTTCTTCTCTATTTTACATTTAGTTTTTCTAAACTTTTCCTAATTATGGGGAGTGACAGTGTTTAAACTGGTGGGATCCCCAGGTATAAGTACAATTTGAGCCCCAGGATTGATTAAATCGATGAAGTTTTGTTAATTGGTTATTTTAGTAAATGCTAAAGATAGTTGATAATCTAGGTTGTAGAGGCACAAAGCCAACCAGCACCTGTTTATACTTTTATATATAATTCCTTTATAAATTTTATTTTTAAAAATGTATACATATATGTATTAACATATAATTTGTTACATAAATTTTTAGAGAATAAATTTGAGGGTCAAATTATGGACCTTTTTTTTCATTTCGTTATATATACCTTAATTTTAAAATTATATAAGTGTATATAATGAAAAATTAAAGGTATATGTGCTCTATGTTTATGTGTGTGTATATATACACATATACAATTTATTTAATTATTTTTCTTTTCCCTTCTATTTGTTGTGGTTTCCCCATGGCTCCTGCCTTTTTTTTTTTTTTTTTTTTTTTCCTGTTTTAGGCTTTTAACCAACTGAAGAATAGATTTTTAATTTCTGTCTCTGGAGGAGAGGGAAGAGATTCAGTACCTCTATTCAGCAGATTCTCTCTAGAAAGGTCCCTGTCTGCAGTGAAATCAGTCCCGTTCCCCCAGCATTTCACCTGTACCTCTTAATTTTTCGTTTGTTTATTTCTGTTTTGTGTGTCCTTGACCATTTGGTTTTAAATTTTCCTTTGGGTGTTTACCTAATAAATCCCTTGTTGTTTAGAGTTAGTCTCTTCTTTTTTTATAATTTTTTCAACTTTAATTGTACTTTTTTTTTTTAGAATCAATTTTTATTTATTTATTTTTGGTTACATTGGGTCTTCGTTGCTGAGCGCGGGCTTTCTTTAGTTGCGTCGAGCTGGGACTACTCTTTGTTGCAGTGCACGGGCTTCTCATTGCGGTGGCTTCTATTGTTGCGGAGCACGGGCTCTAGACATGCAGGCTTCAGTAGTTGTGGCTCGTGGGCTCTAGAGCACAGGCTCAGTAGTTGTGCCGCACGGGCTTACTTGCTGCACGGCATATGGGATCTTCCTGGACTTGAACTTGTGTCCCCTGCATTGGCAGGCGGATTCTTAACCACTGCACCACCAAGAAATTCCCTAGAGTTAGCCTCTTCTGTGAGTGACAGCTTCCCTTTCTAGGGTGTACCAATGAAACTCAGGTTAGGGTCCATATCAGAGGAGCAGTGGTAGCAGCATACTGATTTTGTGGTTATTTGGTTTTGAAAATGAGTCTTTTAGCATGCTGATGACAGCACTTAGGAGTACCCAAGCATGTTAACCAAGAGGTATGCAATCTCCTACAAATTGAGAAACCTCCTCAGGTGTCTTAGGGCAGGGGTCCCCAACCCCGAGGTACAGGTCCACGGCCTGTTAGGAACTGAGCCTTAAAGCAGGAGGTGTGCGGTGGGCAAATGAGCAAAACTTCATCTGCTGCTCCCCATCACTTCCCGCTTGCATTACCACCTGAACCATCGCCCCCATCACTCCCTCATCCGCCCCCATTGGTGGAAAAATTGTCTTCCATGAAACTGGTCCTTGGTGCTAAAATGTTGGGGACCACTGTCTTAGGGGGAAGAAAGTAGGATAAACTATTTCTCCCCCTTTTCCTTTTTCATTAGACTTTGGGCCACTGATCTCCATGGGTGGGATCCCTAATATTCCACTGGTTTGGGTGACAGATCATGACAACTTCATGATTTGCTTACCTTGAGGCACCATTTATGTTTGTCTGATGCCATGCCTTTCCATGCCATGACTTTCCATGGGGAGGGCACCCTGTATTTCTCTGACAGCAAAAATGTGTGCCCAAGTAACTTATAAAGTCAAATGGGGACTGCCTTAGGATTGGATATTCCAGACTATGTTCTACAAATTAATTCTTAAAGAGATAGGAAATGCCACTGGAGGTGGGTTATCTTGGAGTACAGGAATTATGTTGATGGTCCTTCCCACCTGGTGCTGCCATTTTGGTGAATCAGACTCACCCCTTGGCATCTCTAAGGAAGCTCTTTTGGGCAGAGGAAGACTTTGCCTTGTAAGTTGACCACCATACATGCCAATGGGGAACTGGGCATGGACACTAGCTAGGTAACACATGTGGTAGGGATACCAACTGGGGTAATCCCACACTACAGCAATCCTAAAATTAGTAGGTGTCTAGAATTTCTCCCCTTGGCTCATGTGACAATTTAGGGTAGAAAGCCAGACTAAGTAATAACAGACACAGTCAAAACACAAGTTGCCAATGGCCAGAAGTGCCTTTCTGGGCAGTGCTTGCTGTTGGGTGAATCCAGTTACTTACCTACAAGTACTCTAAAGGCATGTATTCTCCATCCATCACTGGGTCACTCTGCACACTTCACCAGTTTTGTTCAAATTAATCTGTAAAGTGATTTAATTAAATCACTGGAATTCACTTTACAGGTATGATTGAGTAATGACACAGGTCATATATATATAATTGAAAGAAGAACTTATTACTCATAGTTCCAAGAGCAGGGGAGGCCCCTACACCACACAGAGTGACCTGGAGAAGCAGTAGGAAGAGTCAGAAAGCTGAGTGAGCAAGGGGAAAGCCTTCATTAACTACAATGGCAAGAAGTTGTTAGGTGGAGACGTTTTTGATTGGGCCGGAAATGAAACACAGTTCTTAGGGCTGTTGTTCCAGGGCTTGCTGTATGATTTGTCACACCTATGAAAACCCACAGTGCAGTGAAGAGGTAAATAACCTCCTGCAACACCTGGACATCCATTCATCAGTTACAGAGTATCAACAATGCTTATTACAGGGGGGTGGTAGATTGGGTGCTGGGGGTTTCACTTTCACATTATAAAATTTAAAAAATAAGTGTATTATTTTTATAATAAAAATTTAATTCCATTTTGAAAATAAAAGCATAACCATTTGAAAGATTATAAGCATACCTTGAATTGGTTTTGATTTTAAGGAAATCACTCATGAATATTTATAGACTGTCTGTGGAAGAATATTCAAGAAGCTGAGGATACTGCTTGCCTCTGAAAAGGAAGATGGGGAGACTGGGGGTTTTGGGGGTTTTGTTTTGTTTTGTTTTTCTGGCTGCGTGTGGGCTTTCTCTAGTTGCTGCAAATGGGAGCTACTCTTTGCTGTGGTGCGCGGGCTTCTCATTGCAGTGGCTTCTCGTTGCGGAGTACCGGCTCTAGGCGCATGGCTCAGTAGTTGTGGCATGTGGGCTCAGTAGTTGTGGCTCACGGGCTTTAGAGCGCAGGCTCAGTAGTTGTGGCGCACCGGCTTAGTTGCTCCGCAGGCATGTGGGATCTTCCCGGACCAGGGATCAAACCCATGTCCCCTGCATTGGCAGGCAGATTCTTAACCACTGCACAACCAGGGAAGTCCCAGAGACTGGGTTTTGAAGATAAAGGTGGAAGTTAAATGGATTTTCACTGTAAACCCTTTTATAAGATTTAATTTGTTTTTAACAAATGTACATATTATGAATTTAAATAAAAAATTTATTAAAAACATTAATGACGTATAATTACCAATGAATAGTTTGTAAGTTACTTAGTGACTGATCATAACACGCCAGTTCTTTCCACTGATTAAATTCTAAGCACAGAACTGACATTCAAATCTTCAAGGACTGTAACTCCATTTCACTGCCCAGTGTGGTTGCCTCAGAGCCGCACCCTGCTTCAGGCTCAATAAGCCATGACAATAATTTCATAATTACTATGGCATAAGTGAAATTAACTCCCCAGACAGTCTGGCCAAAGACACTTCTGTTCTTTCACCCACTCTCTTCTTCCCATTGAGGTGTAACTTAACAAATATAAGTATGTATAAGTTGTATATACTACCTTTGTATATATATATATTTTTAAATCAGTCATCAGTTTTATACACATCAGTGTATACATGTCAACCCCAATCGACCAATTCAGCACACCACCATCCCCACCCCACCACGGTTTTCCCCCCTTGGTGTCCATACGTTTGTTCTCTACATCTGTGTCTCATCTTCTGCCCTGCAAACAGGTTCATCTGTACCATTTTTCTAGGTTCCACATATATGCGTTAATATATGATATTTATTTTTCTCTTTCTGACTTACTTCACTCTGTATGACAGTCTCTAGATCCATCCACGTCTCAGCAAATGACTCAATTTCGTTCCTTTTTAGGGCTGACTAATATTCCATTGTATATATGTACCACAACTTCTTTATCCATTCGTCTGTTGATGGGCATTTACGTTGCTTCCATGACCTGGCTATTGTAAATAGTGCTGCAATGAACATTCGGGTGCATGTGTCTTTTTGAATTACGGTTTTCTCAGGGTATATGCCCAGTAGTGGGATTGCTGGGTCGTATGGTAGTTGTATTCTTCGTTTTTTAAGGAACCTCCATACTGTTCTCCATAGTGGCTGTATCAATTTACATTCCCACCAACAGTGCAAGAGTGTTCCCTTTTCTCCACACCCTCTCCAGCATTTGTTGTTTGTAGATTTTCTGATGATGCCCATTCTAACTGGTGTGAGGTGATACCTCATTGTAGTTTTGATTTGCATTTCTCTAATAATTAGTGATGTTGAGCATTCTTTCATGTGCTTCTTGGCCATCGTATGTCTTCTTTGGAGAAATGTCTCTTTAGGTCTTCTGCCCATTTTTGGATTGGGTTGTTTGTTTCTTTAATATTGAACTGAATGAGCTGTTTATATATTTTGGAGATTAATCCTTTGTCTGTTGATTCATTTGCAAATATTTTCTCCCATTCTGAGGGTTGTCTTTTCGTCTTGTGTATGGTTTCCTTTGCTGTGCAAAAACTTTGAAGTTTCATTAGGTCCCATTTGTTTATTTTTGTTTTTATTTCCATTACTCTAGAAGGTGGATCAAAAAAAATCTTGCTGTGATTTACGTCAAAGAGTGTTCTTCCTTTGTTTTACTCTAAGAGTTTTATAGTGTCCGGTCTTACATTTAGGTCTCGAATCCATTTTGAGTTTATTTTTGTGTATGGTGTTAGGGAGTATTCTAATTTCATTCTTTTACATGTAGCTGTCCAGTTTTCCCAGCACCACTTATTGAAGAGACTGTCTTTTCTCAGTTGTCTATCTTTGCCTCCTTTGTCATAGATTAGTTGACCATAGGTGCGTGGGTTTATCTCTGGGCTTTCTATCTTGTTCCATTGATCTATGTTTCTGTTTTTGTGACAGTACCATATTGTCTCGATTAGTGTAGCTTTGTAGTATAGTCTGAAGTCAGGGAGTCTGATTCCTCCAGCTCTGTTTTTTTCCCTCAAGACTGCTTTGGCTATTCGGGGTCTTTTGTGTCTCCATACAAATTTTAAGATGATTTGTTCTAGTTCCATAAAAAATGCCCTTGGTAATTTGATAGGGATTGCATTGAATCTGTAGATTGCTTTGGGTAGTATAGTCATTTCCACAATATTGATTCTTCCAATCCAGGAACATGGTATCTCTCTCCATCTGTTGGTATCATGTTTAATTTCTTTCATCAGTGTCTTATAGTTTTCTGCATACAGGTCTTTTGTCTCCCTAGGTAAGTTTATACCTAGGTATTTTATTCTTTTTGTTGCAATGGTAAATGGGAGTGTTTCCATAATTTCTCTTTCAGATTTTTCATCATTAGTGTATAGGAATGCAAGAGATTTCTGTGCATTAATTTTGTATCCTGCAACTTTACCAAATTCATTGATTAGCTCTAGTAGTTTTCTGGTGGCATTTTTCGGATTCTCTATGTATAGTATCATGTCATCTGCAAACAGTGACAGTTTTACTTCTTTTCCAATTTGTATTCCTTTTATTTCTTTTTCTTCTTCGATTGCCGTGGCTAAGACTTCTAAAACTATGTTGAATAATAGTGGTGAGAATGGACATCCTTGTCTCGTTCCTGATCTTAGAGGAAATACTTTCAGTTTTTCACCGTTGAGAATGTTGTTTGCTATGGGTTTGTCATATATGGCCTTTATTATGTTGAGGTAGGTTCCCTCTATGCCCACTTTCTGGAGAGTTTTTATCATAAATGGGTGTTGAATTTTGTCAAAAGCTTTTTCTGCATCTATTGAGATGATCATATGGTCTTTATTCTTCAATTTGTTAATATGGTGTATCTCGTTGATTGATTTGCATATATTGAAGAATCCCTGCATCCCTGGGATAAATCCCACTTGATCATGGTGTATGATCCTTTTAATGTGTTGTTGGATTCTGTTTACTAGTATTTTGTTGAGGATTTTTGCATCTATATTCATCAGCGATATTGGTCTGTAATTTTCTTTTTTTGTAGTGTCTTTGTGTGGTTTTGGTATCAGGGTGATGGTAGCCTCATAGAATGAGTTTGGGAGTGTTCCTTCCTCTGCAATTTTTGGGAAGAGTTTGAGAAGGATAGGTGTTAGCTCTTCTCTAAATGTTTGATAGAATTCTCCTGTGAAGCCATCTGGTCCTGGACTTTTGTTTGTTGGAAGATGTTTAATCACAGTTTCCATTTTACTTGTGATTGGTCTGTTCATATTTTCTGTTTCTTCCTGGTTCAGTCTTGGAAGGTTATACCTTTCTAAGAATTTGTTCATTTCTTCCAGGTTGTCCATTTTATTGGCATAGAGTTCCTTGTAGTAGTCTCTTAGGATGCTTTGTATTTATGCAGTGTCTGTTGTAACTTCTCCTTTTTTATTTCTAATTTTATTGATTTGAGTCCTCTCCGTCTTTTTCTTGATGAGTCTGGCTAATGGCTTATCAATTTTGTTTATCTTCTCAAAGAACCAGCTTTTAGTTTTATTGATCTTTGCTATTATTTTCTTTGTTTCTATTTCATTTATTTACACTCTGATCTTTATGATTTCTTTCCTTCTGCTAAATGTGGGTTTTGTTTGTTCTTCTTTCTCTAGTTCCTTTAGGTGTAAGGTTAGATTGTTTGAGATTTTTCTTGTTTCTTTAGGTAGGCTTGTATAGCTATAAACTTCCCTCTTAGAACTGCTTTTGCTGAATCCCATAGGTTTTGGATCATCGTGTTTTCATTGTCATTTGTCTCTAGGTATTTTTTGATTTCCTCTTTGATTTCTTCAGTGATCTCTTGGTTATTTAGTAACGTATTGTTTAGCCTCCATGTGTTTGTGCTTTTCACGTTTTTTTCCCTGTAGTTCATTTCTAATCTCATAGTGTTGTGGTCAGAAAAGATGCTTGATATGACTTCAATTTTCTTAAATTTACTGAGGCTTGATTTGTAACCCAAGATGTGATCTATCCTGGAGACTGTTCCGTGCGCACTTGAGAAGAAAGTGTAATCTGCTGTTTTTGGATGGAATGTCCTATAAATATCAATTATATCTATCTGGTCTATTGTGTCATTTAAAGCTTCTGTTTCCTTATTTATTTTCATTTTGGATGATCTGTCCATTGGTGTAAGTGAGGTGTTAAAGTCCCCCACTATTATTGTGTTACTGTCGATTTCCTCTTTTATAGCTGTTAGCAGTTGCCTTATGTATTGAGGTGTTCCTATGTTGGGTGCATATATATTTATAATTGTTATATCTTCTTCTTGGATTGATCCCTTGATCATTATGTAGTGTCCTTCCTTGTCTCTCATAACATTCTTTATTTTAAAGTCTGTTTTATCTGATATGAGTATAGCTACTCCAGCTTTCTTTTGATTTCCATTTGCATGGAATATCTTTTTCCATCCCCTCACTTTCAGTCTGTATGTGTCCTTAGGTCTGAAGTGGGTCTCTTGTAGACAGCATATATATGGGTCTTGTTTTTGTATCCATTCAGCAAGGCTGTTTCTTTTGGTTGGAGCATTTAATCCATCCACATTTAAGGTAATTATCGATATGTATGTTCCTATGACCATTTTCTTAATTGTTTTGAGTTTGTTTTTGTAAGTCCTTTTCTTCTCTTGTGTTTCCCACTTAGAGAAGTTCCTTTAGCATTTGTTGTAAAGCTGGTTTGGTGGTGCTGAATTCTCTTAGCTTTTGCTTGTCTGTAAAGCTTTTGATTTCTCCATCAAATCTAAATGAGATCCTTGCTGGGTAGAGTAATCTTGGTTGTAGGTTCTTCCCTTTCATCACTTTAAGTATATCATGCCACTCCCTTCTGGCTTGTAGAGTTTCTGCTGAGAAATCAGCTGTTAACCTTATGGGAGTTCCCTTGTATGTTATTTGTCGTTTTTCCCTTGCTGCTTTCAATAATTTTTCTTTGTCTTTAATTTTTGCCACTTTGATTACTATGTGTCTCGGCGTGCTTCTCCTTGGGTTTATCCTGTATGGGACTCTCTGCGCTTCCTGGACTTGGGTGGCTATTTCCTTTCCCATGTTAGGGAAGTTTTCGACTATAATCCCTTCAAATATTTTCTCTGGTCCTTTCTCTCTTTCTTCTCCTTCTGGGACCCCTATAATGCGAATGTTGTTGAGTTTAATGTTGTTGCAGAGGTCTCTTAGGCTGTTTTCATTTCTTTTCATTCTTTTTTCTTTAGTCTGTTCCACAGCAGTGAATTCCACCATTCTGTCTTCCAGGTCACTTATCCGTTCTTTTGCCTCAGTTATTCTGCTATTGATTCCTTCTAGTGTAGTTTTCATTTCAGTTATTGTATTGTTCATCTCTGTTTGTTTGTTCTTTAATTCTTCTAGGTCTTTGTTAAACATTTCTTGCATCTTCTAGATCTTTGCGTCCATTCTTATTCCGAGGTCCTGGATCATCTTCACTATCATTATTCTGAATTCTTTTTCTGGAAGGTTGCCTATCTCCACTTCAGTTAGTTGCTTTTCTGGGGTTTTATCTTGTTCCTTCATCTGGTATATAGCCCTCTGCCTTTTCATCTTGCCTATCTTTCTGTGAATGTGGTTTTTGTTCCACAGGCTGCAGGATTCTAGTTTTTCTTGCTTCTGCTGTCTGCCCTCTGGTGGTTGAGGCTATCTAAGAGGCTTGATGGGAGTCTCTGGTGGTGGGTAGAGCTGACTGTTGCTGTGGTGGTCAGAGCTCAGTAAAACTTTAATCCACTTGACTGTTGATGGGTGGGGCTGGGTTCCCTCCCTGTTGGTTGGTTTGCCTGAGGCAACCCAACACTGGAGCCTACCTGGGCTCTTTGGTGGAGCTAATGGCAGACTCTGGGAGGCCTCACGCCAAGGAGTACTTCCCAGAATTTCTGCTGCCAGTGTCCTTGTCCCCATGGTGAAACAGAACCACCCCCTGCCTCTCCAGGAGACCCTCCAACACTAGCAGGTAGATCTGGTTCAGTCTCCTATGGGGTCACTGCTCCTTCCCCTGGGTCCTGATGCACACAATGTTTTGTGTGCGCCCTCCAAGCGTGAGGTCTCTGTTTCCCCCAGTCCTGTCGAAGTCCTGCAATCAGTTCCCACTAGCCTTCAAAGTCTGATTCTCTATGAATTCCTCCTCCCATTGCCGGACTCCCAGGTTGGGAAGCCTGACGTGGGGCTCAGAACCTTCACTCCAGTGGGTGGACTTCTGTGGTATAAGTGTTCGCCAGTCTGTGAGTCACCCAACCAGCAGTTATGGGATTTGATTTTACTCTGATTGCGCCCCTCCTACCATCTCATTGTGGCTTCTCCTTTGTCTTTGGATGTGGGGTATCTTTTTTGGTGAATTCCAGTGTCTTCCTGTCGATGATTGTCCTATCTTTGTATATTTTTATTGTATTTATACATATATAAATTTCAAGTGTTCAGCTTAATGTTTTTACATATATATTCATCTCTATAATCACCATTCAGATCAAAATATAGACCATGCCATTTTTTCGTCTTGCAAAACTAAAACCCTACACATATTAAACAAGATTATTCTTGAGGTTTTTTTTTTTCCTATTTTTCTCTATCCTCAGCCCATGGCAACCACCATTCTGCTTTCTGCTTCTGTATGTTTGAGTACTTTAGACACGTCGTATAAGGAGAAGCATACACTGTTTGTCTTTTAGTGACCGACTTACTTCACTTATCATACTGTCTTCAAAGTTTATCCTTATTGTAGCAATTGACAAGATTTTCTCATTTATTTAGGTTAATAATGTTTCATTGTATGTTTATTCACTTATCCATCAATGGACTTTAGGGTTGCTTCTACCTCTTGTCTGTTGTGAATAATTTTGCAATGAAAATGGGTGTACAAATATTTCTTTGAAATCCTGCTTTCTGTTCTTTTGGATATATACTCAAAAGTTAGATTGTTGGATCATATGGTAACTATATGTTTGGTATTTGAGGAAATTCCATATTTTTTTTTCATAATGCCTGCACCATTTTATCTACCTATCAATAGTGCACACGAAGTTTTCCAATTTCTTAACTTCTTTGCCAACACTTTTTACTTTCTTTTTTTGTTATTGTATGTTTTCATAGTAGCCATCCTAATGGATGCAAAATAACGTCTTTGCATTTTTCATTTGTGTTTCTCTAATGATTAGTCATGTTGAGCAAATTCATCTTTTTGTTTGGTCATTTATATATGCTCTTTGGAGAAAAATCTGTTCAAATCTTTTGCTTATTTTTAAATAAGGTTATTTGGTTTATTGTTCTTGAGTTGTAGGAATCCCTTGTGTATTCTGGATATTAACCCCTTATCAGATATATGATTTGCAAATATTGTCTCCCATTACATCAGTTGCCTTTTCACTCTGTTAATTGTGCCCTTTGATGCAAAGAAGTTTTAAGTTTGAAGTAATCCCACTTGTTTGTTTTTACTTTTGTTGCCGGTGCTTTTGGTGTTATATGTAATAAATCATTGTCAAGTCCAATGTCATGAATTTTTCTCTGTAAGAGCAAATAGTTCAAAATATACAATTTTCTTCAGAGTTTTATAGTTTTAGTTCTTTAATCCACTTGAATTAATTTCTATATTTGTATATGGTATAAGACAAGAGTCTAACCTCATTTTTTTTTTTTTTTTCTGTCCACGCTGTGTGGCATGCGGGATCTTAGTTGCCTGACCAGGGACTGAAACCAGCTCTGGCAGTGAAAGCACCAAGTCCTAACCATTGGACTGCCAGGGAATTCCCTAACCTTATTCTTTCTCATGTATTTATACTGTTTTCCCAGAACCATTTGGTGAAGAAACTGTTGTCCCAGATATGATCTGTGGGACTCAGTGAGTGTTTATTATGCATCCTACATCTAAAAACTGCAGGTGGTACTCCAAATCATCTGAAGTCATAGGGTCTGCAAGACAGAAGCATTCTGATTTTCCATCCTCCATGCAGAAAGTACACATGTGCTTTAATTGTGTTGTCAGAAGAGTATCTGCAAATATAACAGGGAGCTAATATTTATCTGTCAGCAGGAAGGTACAGGCAATGCTTCCGTACCCTTGCAGGGGTATCTAAGAGACTGAGCAGGGAAGGATTTTCCATTCCATCACCACCAGGTTTGCAGGCACTGTTACAATTCCAACTCACAAAAATTATCTGCAGTGCTTAGAAGGGAGATGAACATACAACCCACACCTGACCCCCACCAGAGAATGCAGACAGCGCTCCAATTTCCCTGACATATAGTGTCATATAGATAGGGTCTGAGGGTCAGAGAGGGGAGCTGAATTTCTCCCCTCCCCTGAAGATGAAGGCAGTTCTCTATCCTGCCAGGATAGCGTCTGTTGACTGAGAGGTAAATTGAGCTCCCTTTCCTCCTTTCACAAAAGTTGAAGACCATGCTTCAAATGCCCTCCTAGCATAGTGTCTTCAAGTTAGAGAGGGAAGATGGTAGTGTATCCTCTCCCACATCTACTCCACCCCACCTGGAAACTTCAAGTGTCTCACTAATTCCACTGAATGCATAGTTCTCTGCTGGTCAGAGCAAGGAGATACCTTCTTCACCAACACCTTCAAAAAGTACAGGTGTTTCTCCACTTCTGCTTGCTGGGAAGGTGTATGTATGGATCTGAGTGGAGAACTGATACTTCAGATCCATCCTAGATGCACTAGCACTTTAATTTCTAGTTGGAATTGTGTCTGTGGGCCTGAGCAGAGAGTTGATGTTTCAAACACCCTTCAGCACATAAAGGTAATCCTCAATTTCCCCTGCTACAATAAATAATGTTTATGAGTTTGTGCTAAGAGCTAATCTTCCGTCTTTAACTCACACAATGTACATGGTACTGTAGTACCAATGAAGATACACTGTCCTCTGTTTACAACAGGGAGCTGTTCATGTATCACCACTCTTAAAAGATGCCAGTGGTGTTTCAGTTTCCCTCTCAGGATAGTGTCATGAGGTTATAGTGGGGAGTTGATCTTCATATCCAATCTAGATGATCCATGTTGTGCTCAGTCCAAATGCTGGGACAGTGTTTGCAGTTCTGAGCATGAAACTGATCTTCTATCCAATGTTGTCAGTAAGATGTATGCATTTCTCCAATTCCCTTGCATATGTTGGTGGGGCTAAGCTGGGAGTTAATTTTCTATTCCCCTCCAAAAAAATACTGATCCAATTTGCATGCTGGGATAGTAATTCTTGAACTGTGGATAGTTCATCTTCTATACCTCCAGATGATGCTGGTGGTACTCTAATACTACTGCAGACAGAGTTTCTATGGTGCTGACAGGGAAACTGATTTTACACACACACACACACACACACACACACACACACACACACACACTCAAACCTGACCAGAAGATGCAGGACATGTTCCAATTTTCCATTCCTGGATGCATCTCAGGGTGTTATCAAGGAGGTAATCTTTACCTTTTACTGAAAAGATGCAAGTAGTGCTCCAAATGCCTTGCCATGGCTGATATTATAGCCTTAGTTTTAAATATGCAGGCCATGCTCTTGAGATAGTGTGTGTGGCTTATAGCAAGGAGCTAATCATACTTCTGGTCTTAGTCAACTCAGACCATAACAAAATACCAGGACTGAGTAGCGTAAATAACAGAAGTTTGTTTTTCTTGTAGTTTGGGAACTCAAAGTCTGAGATCAAGGCTGAGTTGTCTTCCTGGTCTGTAGACAACCATCTTTTTGGCATTGCACTAACTCCCCCTTCCACTCCTCCTCCTTCTCCTTCTCCTTTTCCTCCTTCTCCTTCTCCCTCTTCCTCTCTTTCTTCCTCTTCTCCTTTTTCTTCTTCTTACTACTATTATTATTATGACAATAATCGTATGGTGTAGTTAATGTTAATTACCTCTTTATGTGCTCTATCTCTAAACACAGTAACATTATGCATTAGGGCTTCAACATATGGATTTGTGGCGGGTGGGGGGCATTCACAGTTCAGTCTGTAGCACATCTCCATCCCAGAAGATGACAATGTCATTCCACTTCCCCTGGCAACATAGTGTCTTCAGGGCAGAGCAGGGAGCTGATCTTCTAATCCTCTACCACTGACCACAGAAGATATAGACATAGCTGTTTCTACAATTCCACTGGAGGGATGCAGAGTGCAGAGTGTATTGTCATTTTTCCCATCCCGGATTTGCAGGTGGTATCCCAATTCCTCGGCCAGGATTGTGTCTATGAATCTGACTGAGGAACTGATGCTCATCTTCCACCTAGAGATACATGCTGTATTCCACCTCTCTTGCTAGATAATGTGGCTGAGTCTCAGTGGGAATATTATCTTCTATTCCCAGCCCAGAAGATGAAGGTATTGTTTCAAATCACTTGTATATTCAAGGTAGAAGATCTGTTTCTGCTCAAATTTGCTGATAAGCACTGCCAATGCCAACCTGGAAGGTGTGCAAAAACAGTACTAAGAGGGGATTTTAAAGCTGCAAAGCTTACATTAAAAAGAAAGAAAGATCTTCAGTGAACAATCTAACTTTGTACCTTAACAACTTGGAAAAAACCAAAGTAAACCAGAGTTAGCAGAAAGAAGGACATAATACAATTAAAACAGAGGTAAATAAATTAGAAAACACAGTAACAATAAATAAAATCAAAGAAACCAAAAGTGATTTCTCCAAAAACATTAGCAAATTAACAAGCCTTTAATTAGATTGACTAAGAAAAAAAAGACGACAAAAATTACTGAAATAGAAATGAAAATGGAGACATTATGATTTTACAAAAATAAAATTAAAAACAAGTAAGTAAATAAATAATGAGAGTAATATGAACAATTTTGCATGTCAACAAACTAGATAACCTAAATGACATATAAAAATTCTTAGAAACACACACCCTTCCAAGAATGAATCATGAAGAAACAGAAAATTTGAATAGATTTGTAACCCATGAGGAGATTAAATCAATAATTTAAAAAAATTATCCAACAAAGTAAAACACTGAACCAGAGCCTTCACTCATGAATTCTACCAAATGTTTAAAGAAGAACTGACAAAAAAATTTGACAAATTTTTTTCAAAATATTGAAGAGGAGGAAACAATGTGGTACTGGCAAATGGATACACATATAGAGCAATCTGATAGAATTGAGTACAGAAATAAACCTTTATATCCATGTCAATTGATTTTAACAAGGGTGACAAGAAAAAGAATTCAATTTCCATTATCCAATGGCAATACGATATTCTTTAACCAGCACTGCTGGGACAACCAGATACTTATATGAAAAAGAATAAGGTTTGACCCCTACTTCAAGACATATATGAAAATTCACTTAAAAAATAATGACAAATATAACATTTAAAACTATAAAACTCATTGAAAAGGGAAAAATTTATATGACTTAATCACTTGTTGTACACCTAAAACGAATACAATATTAATCAACTATACTTCAATAAACCGAAACAAACAAAAACAAAAAAACTCACAGAAAAAAAATTGGCAAGTTTTCATGTCCTTGAATTTGGCAATAGATTCTTAAGTGTGACACCAAAAGCATGAGGAATAAAGGAAAAAATAGATATACTGTTGATCTTTGAACAACACAGGCTTGAACTGTGTGAGTCCATTTATGCTTGGATCTTTTCCAATAAATATATAGTTGGCCCTCCATATTCACAGGTTTCATATCCATGGAGCCAGAGCACCAATTCTACTACACAATTTTGAAAAAGTGTCTTGGGTATCCTTAAATTTTGCTATACACAGAGCCAATCTTGAACCAATCTTCTGCAGATATAGATGGCTGATTATATTTGATTTTACCAAAATTTAAAGCTTTTGTGCACTAAAGGACATTATCAAGAAACTGAGAATACAGCTATGGAATAAAAAAAAATTGTAAACCATAACTCTGTTAAGAATATAGCATCCAGAATACATAAAGAACTCTTACAACTCAAAAACAGTGGAACAACTTTAATTAACACATCAAAACCACAAACACATCAAAACCACAAACTGAAATTCATACAACTTACAAATATTAGTCAGATTTTGTCAGTTTCACATGCATTTGTTTGTGTGTCTATAGTTCAATGCAGTTTTTTCTCATGTGTAGATCAGGGTCCCACATTTATGACCTCATTTAATCTTAACTACTTCCTGAGAGGCCAGTCTCCAAATACAGCTACACTGGAGGTTAAAGTTTCAAAATATGTACTTGGGAGGGAGGACACAATTGAGTTCAGTCCATAACACATCCTGATAGCAATGCCACCCAGGGAATTGGAAATACAATACCATATTCCTATAGCAGTCTTCCTACATACAGGACATTTGACACTCTTTAATAGACTTGGAATAAAATATTATTAAATTGATGGAGATACATGAAAACAAGATTCTCTGCATTTTATTAATAAAGCAGTTAAAAAACTTCAGAGTACACAGTTTATGTATCTTAAATAGAACAATTAGGATGATAAGTAATTTGTGGAGAAAATAACAATTAAAATTATTTAATATTGTTTGTTTTGCCATGGTTTTTCACTCTTACTTTACTACTTGTCTTCAGAAATCTACACACTTTTCAGCTGGTATACCATTGTTTTACTTACCATCTATGCTCTAGTACCTGCCACCTACCAAATAATATGGTAACCACTGCATCCTAGTACTTTACTAAATGAACTGATACCTCCAGATACAAAGAGAAATTTTAAGGGCAAAAAATATTTTTGATGATTCTCTCTCTGTATTCCATCTTACATCATGGCATAGCCATTATTTTGATCCAGTTAATCTGAGTATTATACTTTCCTGTTTTTAATATGTTAATTTAATAAATGATTTTGGAGTATTTCCTCCTTTTCTGCTTTAATTATTGTTATTTAAACTATCCATATTAATTTCTGTGAACATTTAATAACCTATGTTTTTATGGAAAGCCTCCTATATACAAATTGGTAAATAAGTGTTTCTATAACTGCTATGTCTTAATCACTTGTCCCCACATTATTCCTTGAAGAAGTTTGTGTGCTCTGGCTTTTGTGAACCCTTACTTCTTTCAGGTCTCTGTACAACCATCACTTCCTCAGAGAAGGCTCCCATATCTCCCTACCTAAAACATCCTTCCATTACCACCCAATTACTCCTTCCCCTTACTCTATTTTATATTTCTTAATACTGCCACTAGTACATACTTACTTGTTTATTGTTTGCCTCCTTCCTAGACTATAAGTTCTCTACGGACATAGTCTGTTCTCTCCCTGGCTGCATCCTCAGTGTCTAGAATGCCTGGTACATAGTAGAGCTCAATAAATGTTTTTAAGTGAAGGAATCATTCAGTGAATCAATGAAACCATTCACTAATGACCTAGAGAATTGCTGACATTCAGTTACTTCCTTCTTCAGTTAACAAGAATGTACTGAAAATTGTACATTTTGCTTAATCTTATTTTGATGTGATAACCCAGGACCATGGCTAGTGTTCATAACTGGACACTACACTAATCACCTCCAAAACTAAATTATATGACCAAAGTCCAAACACTGCAGAAGTCTCCCAAGGGCCTCAGCAGCTTAAGACCAAACTCCAGGTGTTCCTACTGACTCAAGAAATAGTTTTCTACTCAAGGTAAAGGGAAGTGTGAAGTGAAGAGTTGTTTGGATGCATGATTTGGGTTCCCCTTGCATGACCTGCCCAATAATCATGGCTTTTTATCATCTCTTCCCTCTGGAAAGAACTCCATTCAGTAACCACATGGTCACCATACTAGGCAAAATGGACAAAAGATTCCTCCTAAATATCCAAAAGGTAGTTTTAAACTTGTGAAAGATAACAAAATGCTTTTGAAAACAAATACAGTCTCTTATCATAACCTTTTTCTCATCGGAGGTCTGTGAGTTAAATGGTACCTGGTTCTTGTAATGCCACAGAAGTTGATTATGGTGAATAAACTTCCTGCTTCCAAAAGCTAAACAATGAGATGCAGGTCTCAAGTTGACACTCTCCATTTAAACCTAAACTTACAATGGATAAATTCCTAGATGTAGACAACCTACCAAGTCTGATTCAAGAAAAATAGAAAGCCAGAACAGATCAATAACAAATAAGGAGAGTGAATCAGTAATAAAAAATCCACCAACAAACAAAAGCCCATATTCAGATGGCTTTGTAAGAGAATTATACCAAATATTCAAAGAAGAGCTAATATTGATCCATCTTAAACTCTTTCAAAAACAAACAAACAGAACAAACAAACAAAAAACCCCACAACAGAGGAAGGAACACTTTCAAAAGTATTTTATGAGATTGCAGTCACCTTGATACCAAAGCATGCACACAAAAAAGAATGATAGGTCAATAGATGTAAAAATCCCCAATAAAATACTTGCAAACTTAACTTAGGCAAATTAAAAGGATGCCATGACCAAGTGGAATTTATCTGTGTGATGCAAACTTATTTTAACATATATAGATCAAGTAATGTGATTCACCACATTAATAAATGAAACAATCCAACATGATTATCTTACTAGGCACAGAAAAAAGAATTTGACAAAATTCAACATTCATTCATGGTAAAAACTGTCAACAAAATATCAGTAAAAGAACTCGCCCCAACACTACAAATGCTATATGTGAAAAGTCCATAGCTAATTTAATCAACAGTGACAAATGAAAGTTTTGCTCTAAGGTCTGTACAAGGCAAGGATGACCATCCTTGTCATTTCTATTTAACATAGTATTAAAATCTCTAGCCACAGCTATTAGGCAAGAAAAAGAAAAAAACATATTCCAATCAGAAAAGAAGAGGTAAAATTAGTTCTGTTTGTACATGACATAATCCTACATGTGGAAAAGTGTAAAGATAAACAACTAAAAAAACTGTTAGAACTCCTAAATGAATTCAGTAAAGTTGCAGGATTCAAAGTCAGCAAACAAAAGAGATAGTCATATTTCTAGACACAGACTACAAACTATCCAGAAAGGGAGTTAAGAAAACAATCCCATTCACAATAACAACAACAAGAATAAAATACTTAGGAATAAACTTAACCTAATAGGGGAAATACTTGTATATAAAAATGATAAATTATTTATGAAGAAAATTAAAGAACACAGAGACAAATTCTGTGTCCATGGATTGGAAGAGTTAATATTGTTAGAATGTCCTACAACTTAAAGAGATCTGAAGATTCAATTCTTATAAAAACCCCAAGGGCATTCTTTACAGAAATACCTAAAACACTAAAATTTATATGGAAACACAAAATACCAAATCACTCTTGAGCAAAAAGAACAAAGCTGGAGCCATCTTGATTTCAAAGCATATTACAAAACTATAGTAATATAAACAGTATGATACTGGCATAAAAACAGGTATTTAGATTAATAGAAATAGAGAACGCAGAAGTAAATCTACCCATTTATGGGTAAGTTATCTTCAACCAGGTTGCCAAGAATACCTAACAGGGAAAGGATAGTCTCTTTAGAAAATGATGTTAGGAAAATTGAATGAACACATATAGAACAATGAAACTGAACCATCACCACACACCATATAAAAAATTAACTCAAAATGGACTAAAAACTTAAACATAAGACCTGAAACTGTAAAACTACTATAAGAAAACTTGGGGTGAAAATTTCTTGACATTGTTCTGGGTAATGATTTTTTTGGATATGACAGCAAAAGCAAAGGCAAAAATAGGTAAGTCGGATTGCATGAAACTAAAAACACTTTTGCATGGCTAAGGAAACAATTAACAGAGTGAAAAAGCAACGGACTGAATGCGAGAAATTATTTGGAAGCCATCTATCAGATAAGGGGTTAATATCCAAAATGTATAAGGAACTCAGTGAACAAATCAATAAGAAGAAAAAAAAATAACTTGATTAAACGTGGACAAAGAAAGTGAATAGATATTTTTACACAGAGGACATACAAATTGCCAATACGTACATGAAAAGAAGCTCAACATCACTAATCATCAGAGAAGTGCAAATGGAAACCACAACAAAGTATCTTATACATGTTACAACAGCTATCATCCAAAAGTCTATTAATAACATATGTTGGTGAGAATCTGGAGAAAAGGGAATCTTAGTACACTGTTGATGGGAATGTAAATTGGTACAGCCATTATGGAAAACAATATAGAGTTTTCTCAAAAAATAAAAATAACACAATCTTATGTTCCAGCATTCACAGTTCTGGGTATATATCCAAAGGAAATGAAATTTCAATCTCAAAGAGATGTCTGCATCACCATGTTCACTGCAGCATTATTCTCAATAGCCAAGATATGGCAACAATCTAAGTGTCCATCAATAGACGAATGGATACAGAGAATAGATGAAGAGATACAGAGGATAATGAAATATTATCCAGCCTTAAAAAAAGGAAACCGTGACATTTATGACAAGATGTATGACCTTGGAGGATATTATACTAAGTGAAATAAGCCAGGCACAGAAAGACAAATACTGTGATTACTCTTATATGAGGCATCTGTCATAGTTAGAGTTATAGAAGTAGACAACGGAATAGTGGTTACCAGAAGATGAAGGGATGAGGATGTGAAGAGTTGTTGGTCAAGGAGTACAAAGTTTCATTTAAGCAAGATGAATAAATTCTGTACCTCTAATATACAGTAATGTGACTATAGTTAATACTGTATTGTATAGTTGAAATTTGTTAAGAGTAAATCTTGTTTTCTCACCACACACAAAAAAGAAAAAAAAATTAGAATAACATTGCTTTTCTCTTAACCTTCCAGAAAATTTTAGAAACATAAATTGAATCATGCCTCAGACACAAAAATAACAGCAATGAACCTTGGTGATTTTAGTAATCTGTCTCTGAAGATCAGTGGTATACAATCTCATTGCCAATTTACTTTATGATTTTGTTCACATCATCTAAGATTTCAAGCAGCAAACAAATCAGACAATATGGACTGGCTGGGAAGTTTTAACAATGTGAGATAATAGTGCAACTATGTAAAAGGCCTTTTAAAGGAAACATTATAAAGGAAATTTCTGGGCAAAGACAAAAGGCACTTCTTACCTTCTGCCAAGTTAACAAGTAGCTGCTGGGAAGCAGTGTTGTTGCTTGGATAAGTGCCATTGCATGATCTTAGTGGAAGGCATTAAGTATGCCATCTGTGTACTCTGACAGGTCTGTCAACTTTGGAAGAAAAAAACTCTGTAATGAAAGCATCAGAATAAGGCATCCCAGTTACCTGATACATCTATTAGTTCAGTGCCAATAAGAACATTTACATGGTATGTATATACTATGTATTTCAAAATAATGTGTGAAATTAATTTTAAAACAAGTTTCTTTTGAGGTTATCAAAGAAGAGTAAAAAATTACACTATTAAGTTTGAACAAGAACACAAAATTTAGACGACAGCAAAGACAACAGATCTCTAAAATTTTCATATTGCAGAACTGAAATGCTATACTCTCCCCTTCCCCCACCCCTGGCAACCACCTTCCTACTTCCTGTTTCCAACGGCTTGAATACTTTAAAAAACCATATAAATGAAATCATGTGCTATTTGTTTTTTTTATTTTGTGGTGGGGGGGGCTGGCTTTTTTCACATAGCATAATGTCCTCAAGTTTCTTCCATGTTATTGCACATGATAGGATTTCCTTTTTTAAAAAATAGTTTTATTTTACTTATATTTATTTTATCTTATTTTATTTTTTGGGGGGAGAGGGCATGCTGTAGCATGTGGGATCTTAGTTCCCCGACTAGGGATCGAACCCATGCCCCCTGTAGTGGAAGCACAGAATCCTAACAACTGGACTGCCAGGGAAGTCCTTATAGGATTTCCTTTAAAAAAGAAAAAAAAAAAGACTAAATAATATTCTGTTTCATGTGTGGACGTCTTCCATATCCATTCATCTATCAATGGACATTTTACTGCTTGCACTTCTTGGCTATTGTGAATAATGTCTCAATGAATATGGGTGTGAAGATATCTATTTGACATTTTGTCTCTGAATTTTTGGACATATGCCAGAAGTAGGATTGCTGTATCACAAGGTCATTCTATTTTTAATATTTAACTACATGTTGTTTTCCAAAATGGCTTTACCACTTTACAGTCTTACCAATAATGAAAAAGAGTTCCAATTTTCCACATCCTATCCTACACTATTTTTTTAAAATAGAGGCTATCCTAATGCATATGAGGTAATAGCTTATTTTTAGTTTGATTTACCTTTTCCTGCTGATTAGTGATTTTGAGCATCTTGTCATATACTTATTGGCCATTTTTATGTCTTCTTTGGAGGAATATCTATTCAAATACTTTGTGTATTGTAATGCCACCTTATTTGTTTTCTTGTTGTTGAGTTTTTAGAGTTTTAAAATATATTCTCAGTATTAACCAGATACATCATTTGCCAATACTTTCTCCGTTCTTAAAGTTGCCTTTTCACTCTGGTGATTATTTCCTTTGCTGTGCAGATTTTAAGTATGATCAAGTACCAACTATCTAGTTTTGTTTTTCTTGCCTGTGCTTTTAATGTTGTATCCAAGAATTCACTGACAAATTCAACATTAGATTATGAAGGTCTTACCTTATGTTTCTTTCAGGAGTTGTATAGTCTCAGGACTTACATTTGATCATTAAACTTTTAGTACATTTTTGTGTAAAATATAAATTAATTGTCTACTTCTTTTGCATGTGAGCATCAAGTTTTCTTTACACTTTCTCTTGTTTAAGAGACCTCTTTTTCCCATTGGGTAGCTGTGGCACCACTATTGAAGATTACTGAACCATATACAGGAGGGTTTATTTCTGGGCTCTTTATTTTATTTCTGTCTTTATGCTGGTACCTGTTCTGTGTTGATTATTATAGATATATAATACACTTTGAAATCAGTTGTGATATTATTTTTCAAAATTTTTTCGATTACTCAGTGTTTTTTTGAGATTTTCGTATGAATTTAAGATTTTTTTTCTATTTCTACAAAAAAGTCATTGAGATTTCGAGAAATATTCAATTGAACCTGTAGATCTCTCTGGGTAAAATGGACATTTAAAAATATTAAGCCTTCCTTTTTTTTTTTTTTTTTTCTTCTTGGGGACACAGAATGGCTTTTGTGCCCAGGAGCCCCACAGGGTCCTGCACAGTTTCAGGATCAGCCCTTAACAAATGACTGAAAACATGAGGGTATAGCCCTCCACTTTTTTGCTCCTTTGTTATTTATTTATTTATTTGGCTGCACCAGGTCTTAGTTGCGGCACTCGGGATCTTAGTTGCCACGTGCAGGATCTTTAGTTGCGGCGTATATGCAGGATCTAGTTCCCTGACCTAGACATGAACATAGGATGTCTTTCTATTTATTTGTAACTTCAGTGTTTTTTGGCAAGGTTTTGTAGTTTTCATTATACAAAATTTGACTCCTCAGTTAAGTTTATTACTAAGAATGTTTTATGTTATTTGGATTTTCTCAAATTCCTCTTCAAATTGTTTATTATTAGTATATAAAAATGCCATGAATTTTTTGAGCGTTCTTTTTGTATCCTCCTACTTTGTCTAATTTGTTTAGTAGTCTAACACATTTTTGTGTGTGATATTGTTGGGGTTTACTACATCTAAGATGACATCATTTGAGATTTTTTTTTTTTCATTTCCAGTTGGGTGCCTAATATTATTTTTCTTGCCTAGAGTAGGTTTCTAAATTGTTCCTTACTTTAGAGGAAAACGTTACAGTTTTTCATCATTGAATATAATCTTATGTTAGTAGTGGGTTTTTCATATGTGTCCTTAATTATGTTGAGGTAGTTTCTTTCTATTCCTAGTTTGTTGACTGTGTTTATCACATAAGGGTGTCAAATTTTGTTAAATGCTTCTGCTTCAATTAAGATGATCATGTGGTTTTTGTCCTATATTCTGTTAATGTGGTATATTATATTGATTGATTTTGTATGTTGAACTATCCTTGAATTCCAGGAACTGATCCCATTTTGTTATGTTGGCTAATCCTTTTAATGTGTTATTAAATTTGGTTTGCTAGTATTTTGTTAAGTATTTTTGTATTAATATTGTAGTGTTTTTTCTGGCCTTTGGTATCACGGTAAATCTGGCTTCTTAGAATAGGTTTGGAAGTATTCCTTCCTTCAATTCTTTGGAATTTATTTTATTAGGAATGGTATAAATCTTCTTTAAATGTTCAGTAGAATTCTAGTATAAAATCATCTAGTCCTGTGCTTTTCTTTGTTGGGAAGTTTTTGATTACTAATTCAATCTCTTTACTAGTTACAGGTCTGTTCAGATTTTTTTATTGCTTCCTGATTCAGTGTTAGTAGGTTTTTCTTTCTAACAATTTCTCCCTTTCTTCTACATTACTCATTTTATTGGCATACAATTGTTTATAGTAGTTTCTTATAATCCCTTTTAGATCTGTGGCATCAGTTTTAATGTCTCCTTATTTCTGATGCTTATTTGAGTCATATCTTTTTAAATTAGTCTAACTAAGGATTTGCCAATTTTGTCTTTCTTTTAAAAAAGTTAATTCATAGTTTCCTTGGTTCTATTTTTTTAATCTACATTTCATTTATTTCTACTGTAGTATTTATTAGCTTCTTCCTTTTTCTAACTTTTGGGTTATTTTGTTCTAATTAATAGAGATGGAGAGTTAGGTTTCTGATTTGAGATCTTTCTTTTTTAATGTGAGAGCTTATTGCTATAAACCTCCTGCTTAGGACTGCATCACACAAGTTTCAGTATATTGTTTTCCCAATATCTGTTAGTTCCTGTCCATGTTATACTTTACCTCTTTTACCCTATTTAAGAAAGTTGTTCTAAAATCTTTGTCTGCTAAATCCATAGCCTGTGTTTCTTTAGGGTCACTTTCTGTAGATTTATATGATTTCTTTGAATGCATCATATTTCTCATTTCATTGTATGCCCTCTGATCTTTTGCAACAATGTGGCCATTTGAAAAACAACCAGCAAATTCCCAGAATTTGCTGACTCTCTCCATTCAGAGGAAGATCTTTGCTAATCAGCCAGGTGTGAAGGCTTAATGTCTCTTGAGGCCTTTTCTGGGCATGTGTCTCCCCTACAACTATGAATGTACTTCTTACTATATACACAGCTGTTTTAAATGTCTTAAATTCCATAATAGTCTCATTCTTGCTTTTTCTCATCTTATATGTTGACTTTTATTGCTCTGCCCCTCTATAGCTCTGCAGTGTTCCTGCAAGTGTCCTGCACTGTGGCATTTCTATTGCTTTCAGTGACTCCAACCTGATTTCCAGGCTATACCATCATTCCTGTCAATGCTCTGAATTGTGTGAAACAGAATCCAGTCCTTTGGATTCAACATTCCAGAACCTTGCAAATAAGTTCAATTTTTTTCCCTCTATCCAAAGGGAAGAACAGGTGATTGGGTGGCTTTCTCCTGACCATGCCGTACTGGGGAAAGCCTTGGGCATGGGTGAGAAAAACTTCACAAAATTTTGTACATTTGAATGTATCTTTTTCTTCACTGGGCATTAGGTTAGTGTCTGCAGATCATTAACTGGTTTCTAAAGCTCATAAAAGCTATTTAGTCAGTCTGTTGTTGTGTTTTGTATTTCTCTGGGGCGGAGGGGTGAGGCTTGGAGCTTCCTAGTCTGCCATCTTGGTGACATCATACATTCACATACACAGTTGTAAAACATACAAAACATGAAATTTTCCACTTTAATAATTTTTAAGTATTCAGCCCTGAAGCATTGAGTGTATTTACATCACAACTATCTATCTCTAGAAATTTTTCATCTTGCAAAACTGAGACTCTGTGTCCTTTAAAAATATAAGTACATTCTTTCTCCTGCCAACCCTTGACAACCAACATTTTACTCTCTATCTTTAAGAATTTTACTATACTAAGTACCTCAGATGAATAAAATATAATTTTGGGTTAATGTGTGTGTGTGTGTGTGTGTGTGTGTGTGTAATTGGCTTATTTCACTTATCATTATCTCTTCAAGGTTCTTCCATGTAGTACTGTAGTATGTAATCTCTGGTAAAGGCAAATACATGGACAATTACAAAAGCTATTTAATGCTCAATTTCATGTGTCAACTTCACCGGACTAAGGGATGCCAACATAGCTGGTAAAACATTATTTCTGGATGTGCCTATAAGGTGTCTCTGGAAAAGATTATCCTTTCCATCAAAAGACTGAGCAAAGATGGTCACTCTCACCAATATGAGTGAGCATTATCCAATCCACTGAGCATTTGAGTAGAACAAAATGTGCAGGAAGAATGAATTTGCTCTTTCTTCCTTAGAAGAGACATCTATCTTTTCTCCTGCCATTGGATATCAGTGTTCCTGGTTCTTGGGCTTTTGAACTGAGACCAAGATTTATACCATTGGTCCCAAATTTTCAGTCCTTTGGGCTTGGTCTGAATTATATCACCAGCTTTTCTTGTTTTGCTTGCAAATCACAGATTGTGGGCTGTCTAGGCCTCCATAACTGCAGAAACCAATTCCTATAATAAATCTCCTTTTACATACGTAAGAGGTCTTAATAAGAGTATCAGCAGATTTTTTCAAATGAAAACTTGGAGTCCAGAGGCAGTGGACAACAAATATCATATATTTGGTTCAGTTTTGCTGGACAATTTTAGTACATCTAGTATTATACTGTAACTTTGTAAATCCCCTTTGTCTTCTACATGATTTATGATTTGAATGCATAAAAGATAAAATTATTAGTCTATGTTTCTTGGACTCACAATGTATAAAATTGTCATTTTACAACATCAATAACTGAAAGAGGGTGCAGACAAAATTGAGTAGGAGGAGAGTTTTGTTTATTATTGAAGTTAAGCTTGTATAAGTTCTTATTAGAGTATCATAATTTTAGGAAGCTAAATGTAATGACCATACTAACCACAAAAATGCCATTAGGATATATGTAAAAGGAAATGAGAAAGGAATTATGAGGTTTAACTACATAAACCCACTAAACACAAAAGAACACATAATGTAGGATATGAAGGGCAAAAATCTATAAGAAATATAAGAAACAAAGAGCAAAATGACAGAGTCACTCACCAGTAATTACGTTAAATGTAAATGAGCACAGATATTAGTACATCTACATTCATAGCAGCATTATTCACAACAGCTAAGAAATGAAGGCAAAATGTTCATAAATAAACAAAACATGGTATATTCATTCAGTGAAATTATTGACCTTTAAAAAGGAAGCTCTCTTTGAGTTTATCCTATTTTTGGTGTCATATCTAAGAATTTACTGCCAAATCTAAGGCCAAATTTACTCTTATGTTTTATTCAAAATTTTATAATTGTAGCTGTTGTATTTAGGTTTTTTAATCCATTTTGTATTAATTTTATATATGTGATATAGAAGTACTACCTCATTCTTCTGCATGTGGATATCCAATTGTCCCAGAACCATTTGTGGAAACATTTCTTTCCCCATTAAGTGGTTTTGAAGCACATCAAAAATTATCTGACCTTATAGACAGAAGGGTTTGAGGGGAGACTGTCAATTCTACTTAATTGGTCTATATGTCTATCCTTATGTCAGTACTACACTGTCTCGATTGTTGTAGACTTGTAGTAATTTTTGAAACCAATAATGCAAGTCTTCCAACTTTTTTCTTTCAAGATTTTTTCGATTATTTGCAATAACTTACAATTTCCTATAAATTTGAGGTTAAGCTTTTCCATTCTGCTTAAAATATTGGTGAAATTTTGATAAAGATTGCATTGAATCTGTCATTTGCTTTGAGGGATATTGCCACCTTAACAATATTAATTGTACCAATCAGTGAACACAAATGTCTGCATTTATTTAAGTTTTCTCTAATTCTCTTCACCAAGGTTTGAGTGTGCACATCTTGCACTACTGTTTAAAGTTTTTGCTAAGTACTTTTTGATAGTACTGTAAATTGAATTATTAATATCATTTTCAGATTGTTTATTTTGTGTAGAAATATAACTGAGTTTTAAAAGTCTACCTTTACTGACTCCCTCTTGCAGGAGCACTGGAATCACAACTAATTGCTGAACAATCATTGACAGGAAGACACTAGAACTCACCAAAATAGATACCCCAAATCCAAGGACAGAGGAGAAGCTGCAATGAGATGGTCCTGGGGCACAATCACGTTAAAATTAAATCCCATAAGTGCTGGGTGGGTGACTCACAAACTGGAGAACGCTTATACCACAGAAGTCTACCCACTGGAGTGAACGTTCTGGCCCCACATCAGCCTTCCCCCCCAGGGGTCCGACAATGGGAAGAGGAATTCCTAGAGAATCAGACTTTGAATGCTGGCGGGATTTGATTGTAGGACTTCAACAGTACTTAAGTAAGTGGAGACTCCACCCTTGGAGGGCACACACGAAGTAGTATGAGCATCAGGACCCAGGAGGAAGGGGCAGTGACCCCATAGGAGACTGAACCAGACCTACTTGCTAATGTTGGAGGATCTCCTGAAGAGGCAGGTGTGGCTCACCACAGGGCCAAGGACACTAGCAGTAGAAGTTCTGAAACTATTCCTTGGCATGAGCCCTCCCAGAGTCTGCCATTAGCCCCAGACTAATCAGGTAGGCTCCAATACTATGTCGCCTCAGGCCAAACAACCAACAGGGAGGGAACCTAGCCCAACCCATCAGCAGACAAGCAGATTAAAGTTTTACTGAGTCACCAGAGCAACACCCAGCTCTACCCACCACCAGTCCCTCCCATCAGGAAGCTTGCACAAGCCTCTTAGATAACCTCATCCACCAGAGGGCAGACAGCAGAAGCAAGAAGAACTACAATTTTGCAGCCTGTGGAATGAAAACCACATTCACAGAAAGATAGACAAGATGAAAAGGCATAGGACTATGTATCAGATGAAGGAACAAGATAAAACCCCAGAAAAACAACTTAATGAAGTGGAGATAGGCAATCTTCCAGAAAAAGAATTCAGAATAATGATAGTAAAGATGATCCAGGACCTCAGAAAAAGAATGGAGACAAAGATCGAGAAGTTGCAAGTAATGTTTAATAAAGACCTAGAAGAATTAAAGAACAAACAAACAGAAATATAATAACTGAAATGAAAAATACACTAGAAGGACTCAATAGCAGAATAACTGAGGCAGAAGAATGGATAAGTGACCTGGAAGACAGAATGGTGGAATTCACTGCCACAGAACACAATAAAGAATAAAGAATGAAAAGAAATGAAGACAGCCTAAGAGACCTCTAGAACAATATTAAATGCAACAACATTTGCATTATAGGGGTCCCAGAAGGAGAAGAGAGAGAAAGAAAGGACCTGAGAAAATATTTGAGGAGATTATAGTTGAAAACTTCCTTAACACGAGAAAGGACATAGCCACTCAAATCCAAGAAGCACAGAGAGTTGCAGACAGGTTAAACCCAAGGAGAAACATGCTTAGACACAGTATAATCAAATTTTAAAAAATTAAAGACAAAGAAAAATTATTAAAAGCAACAAGGGAAAAATGACAAATAACATACAAGGGAACTCCCATAACATTAAGAGCTGATTTCTCAGCAGAAACTCTACAAGCCAGAAGGGACTGGCATGATATATTTAAAGTGATGAAAGGGAAGAACCTACAACCAAGATTACTCTACCTGGCAAGGATCTCATTCAGATTCAATGGAGAAATCAAAAGATTTATAGACAAGCAAAAGCTCAGAGAATTCAGCACCACGAAACCAGCTCTACAACAAATGTTAAAGGAACATCTCTAAGTGGGAAATACGAGAGAAGAAAATGACCTACAAAAACAAACCCATAACAATTAAGAAAATGGTAATAGGAACATACATATCGATAATTACCTTAAATGTGAATGGATTAAATGTTCCAACCCAAAGACACAGGCTCACTGAATGGATACAAAAACAAGACCCATATATATGCTGTCTACAAGAGACCCACTTTAGACCTAGGGACACATGCAGACTGAAAGTGAGGGGATGGAGAAGATATTCCATGCAAATGGAAATCAAAAGAAAGCTGAAGTAGCATACTCATATCAGATAAAATAGAATTTAAAATAAAGAATGTTACAAGAGACAAGGAGGGACACTACATAATGATCAAGGGATCAATCAAGAAGAAGATATAACAATTATAAATATATATGCACCCAACACAGGAGCACCTCAATACATAAGGCAACTGCTAACAGCTATAAAAGAGGAAATCAACAGTAACACAATAATAGTGGAGGACTTTAACACCTCACTTACACAAATGGACAGATCATCCAGACAGAAAATTAATAAGGAAACACAAACTTTAAATGACACAATAGACCGGATAGATTTAATGGATATTTATAGGACATTCCAACCAAAAACAGCAGATTACACTTTCTTCTCAAGTGCACATAGAACATTGGCCAGGATAGATCACATCTTGGGTCACAAATCAAGCCTGTGATTTTCCGACCACAACGCTATGAGATTAGAAATCAATTACAGGGGAAAAAATGTAAAAAATACAAACACATGAGGCTAAACAATACATTACTAAATAACCAAGAGATCACTGAAGAAATCAAAGAGGAAATCAAAAAATATCTAAGGACAAATTACGATGAAAACATGATGATCCAAAACCTATGAGATGCAGCAAAAGCAGTTCTAAGAGGGAAGTTTATAGCAATACAAGCCTACCTAAAGAAACAAGAAAAATCTCAAATAAACAATCTAACTTTACCCCTAAAGGAACTAGAGAAAGAAGAACAAACAAAACCCAAGTTAGTAGGAGGAAAGAAATCATAAAGATCAAAGCAGAAATAAATGAAATAGAAACAAAGAAAACAATAGTAAAGATCAATAAAACTAAAAGCTGGTTCTTTGAGAATATAAACAAAATTGATAGACTTTTAGCCAGACTCATCAAGAAAAAGAGGGAGAGGACTAAATCAATAAAATTACAAATGAATAAGGAGAAGTTACAACATACACCACAGAAATACAAAGCATCATAAGAGACTACTATAAGCAACTCTATGCCAATAAAATGGACAACTTGGAAGAAATGGACAAATTCTTAGAAAGGTATAGCCTTCCAAGACTGAACCAGGAAGAAATAGAAAATATGAACAGACCAATCACAAGTAATGAAATTGAAACTGTGATTAAAAATCTTCCAATAAACAAAAGTCCAGGACTAGATGGCTTCACAGGTGAATTTTATCAAACATTTAGAGAAGAGCTAACACCCATCCTTCTCAAACTCTTCCAAAAAATTGCAGAGGAAGGAACACTCCCAAACTCATTCTATGAGGCCACCATCACCCTGACACCAAAACCAGACAGAGATACTACAAAAAAAGAAAATTATAGACCAATATCACTGATGAATATAGATGAAAAAATTCTCAACAGAATACTAGCAAACAGAATCTAACAACACATTAAAAGCATCATACACCATGGTCAAGTGGGATTTATCCCAGGGATGCAAGTCTTCTTCAGTATATGCAAATCAATCAATGTGATACACCATATTAACAAATTGAAGAATAAAAACCATATGATCATCTCAGTAGATGCAGAAAAAGTCTTTTGACAAAATTCAACATCCATTATGATAAAAACTTTCCAGAAAGTGGGCATAGAGGGAACCTACATCAGCATCATAAAGGCCATATATGACAAACCTACAGCAAACATCATTCTCAATGGTGAAAAACTGAAAGCATTTCCTCTAAGATCAGGAACAAGAAAAGGATGTCCACTCTCACCACTATTATTCAACATAGTTTTGGAAGTCCTAGCCACGGCAATCATAGAATAAAAAGAAATGAAAGGAATACAAATTAGAAAAGAAGAAGTAAAACTGTCACTCTTTGCAGATGACATGATACTATACATAGAGAATCCTAAAGATGCCACCAGAAAACTACCAGAGCTAATTAGTGAATTTGGTAAAGTTGCAGGATACAAAATTAATGCACAGAAATCTCTTGCATTCCTATACACTAATGATGAAAATTCAGAAAGAGGAATTAAGGTAACAATCCCATTCACCACTGCAACAAAAAGAATAAAATGCCTAGAAATAAACCTATCTAAGGAGGTAAAAACCTTTACTCAGAAAACTATAAGACACTGATGAAAGAAATCAAAGATGACACAAACTCATATATACACTACCAAAGGTAAAATAGATAGCAGTCGGAAGCAGCTGCATAGCACAGGATCAGCTTGGTGCTTTGTGACCACCCAGAGGGGTTGGATAGGGATGGTGGGAGGGAGACGCAAGAGGGAGGGAATATGGGGATATATGTGTACGTATAGCTGATTCACTTTGTTATACAGCAGAAACTAACACAACACTGTAAAGCAATTATACTCCAATAAAGATGTTAAAAAAAAAAGATGATACAAACAGATAGAGAGATATACCATATTCTTCAATTGGAAGAATCAATATTGTGAAAATGACTATACTACCCAAAGCAATCTACAGATTCAATGCAATCCCTGTCAAATTACCAATATCATTTTTTACAGAACTAGAACAAAAATCTTAAAATTTGTATGGAGACCCTGAATAGCTTAAGCAATCTTGAGGGAAAAGAACGGAGCTGGAGGAATCAGGTTCTCTGTCTTCAGACTATACTACAAAGCTACAGTAATCAAGACTATATGGTACTGGCACAAAAAAAGAAATATAGATCAATGGAACAGGATAGAAAGCCCAGAGATAAACCCATGCAATTGTGGTCAACTAATCTATGACAAAGGAGGCAAGGATATACAATGAAGAAAAGACAGTCTCTTCAATAAGTGGTGCTGGGAAGATTAGACAGCTACATGCAAAAAATGAAATTAGAACAGTCCCTAACACCATACACAAAAATAAACTCCAAATGGATTAAAGACCTAAATGTAAGACCGGACACTATAAAACTCTTAGAGGAAAACATAGGAAGAACACCTTTGACATAAATCACAGCAAGATCCTTTTTGACCCACCTCCTAGAGAAATGGAAATAAAAAGAAAAATAAACAAATGGGACCTAATGAAACTTAAAAGCTTTTGCACAGCAAAGGAAATCATAAACAAGATGAAAAGGCAACCCTCAGAATGGGAGAAAATATTTGCAAATGAAGCAACTGACAAAGGGTTAATCTCCAAAATATACAAATAGCTCATGTAGCTCAATATCAAAATAACAAAAAACCCAATCCAAAAATGGGCAGAAGGCCTAAATAGACATTTCTCCGAAGAAGACATACAGATGGCCAAGAGGCACATGAAAATATGCTCAACATCACTAATTATTAGAGAAATGCAAATCAAAACTATCATGAGGTATTACCTCACACGAGTTAGAATGGGCATCATCACAAAATCTACAAACAACAAATGCTGGAGAGGGTGTGGAGAAAAGGGAACCCTCTTGCACTATTGGTGGGAATGTAAATTGATGCAGCCACTACTGAGAACAGTATAGAGGTTCCTTAAAAAACTAAAAATAGAACTACCATGTGACTGAGCAATTCCACTACTGGGCTTATACCCTGAGAAAACCATAATTCAAAAAGACACATGCACTCCAATATTCATTGCAGCACTATTTACAATAGCTAGGTCATGGAAGCAAACTAAATGCCCATTGACAGATGAATGGATAAAGAAGTTGTTGTACATATATACAATGGAATATTACTCAGCCATGAAAAGGAACGAAATTGACTCATTTGTAGAGACGTGGATGGACCTAGAGACTGTCATACAGAGTGAAGTAAGTCAGAAAGAGAAAACAAATATCATATATTAATGCATATATATGGAACCTAGAAAAATGGTACAGATGAACCAGTGTACAAGGCAGAAATAGAGACACAGATGTAGAGAAAAAAACGTATGGATACCAAGGGCAGAAAGTGTGGCAGGGGTGGTGGTGGGATGAACTGGGATATTGGGATTGACATATATACACTAATATTTATTTAAAAAAAAATTAAAGTCTACCTTACTGTGTTTGGTTCATTATGTCTGTTTCTTCTCTTTTTCCAATTTTGGTTTTTTTGTGGTTAATAAGAAATATATTTAGAATTCTACATTTGTTTAAGTGTTTTAAAATTTATCTCTCTGTATACTTTTTTGATTGCTCTAGTTATTACAATGTGTATATGTTACTTATTATGGTCTAGTAGTATCAACACCTTACCACTTTGAGTGAGGTACAGAAACCTTATGTCCTTTTACTCTCCCTCTCCTCATTTGTAAACATAAATGCCTTAATATTTCCTTTATGTACCTTGAGTGGTAGATCAGATAATGCTATAATTTTAGAGACAACTGTAAAATTATTTAAAAACTAATGCTGAAAATATGGCTACCAAATTTAATTCTAAAAAAATTTTAAAACTTATAGCATAAAATGTACCATCTTAACCACTTTAAATATGCAGTCCAGTACTGTTTACTATATTTTTGTGCAACAGATCTCCTGAACTTTCTGTATTTTGTAAAAATGAAGTTCTATACCCATTGAATGGAAATTCCCCACTTCCTCCTCCCCTCAGCGAAAATTACAGAGTTTTTGTGTGTAAATCTTGTATCACAAAATTTTGCTAAATTAGTGTTCTTGTAAATTCTTTGATTTTTTTAAATAAAGAGAAATAGAGATTTTTTTTTCCAATTTGGATTCCATTAATTTCTTTTTCTTTCCTAATTTCTCTGCCTAGCAATTTCAGTACAATGTGAGTAGCAGTGGTAAAAGCATGAAACATTATTTTGTTCCTAATTGTATGGGGGAAATATTTCATTCTGTACCATTGAGTATGATGTTAGCTGTGGTTTTTTTCCATAAACATTCTATTATTGGGTAGATTTCCTTTCTGTTTCTGGTTTGTTGAGTAACTATCTTGAAAAGGTACTGTGTGTTGTCAAATAATTTTTCTGCACCAATTGTGTTTCCCCCTCTTCATTCAATTACTGTGGTTTATTACATTGGTTGATTTTTGTATGCTGAACTACCGTTCAATTAATAGGTAAAATGCACCTGGCCATGTTATGTGATTCTTTTAACATGCTGGTAAGTTCAGTTTGCTAGTATTTTGTTGAGGATTTTACATCAATATTTATCAAGGATATTGGTCTGTAGTTTTCTTTTCTAGTGGTATCTTTGTCTGACTTTGGTATCAGAGTAATCCTGGCTGGGGAGGACATGTGAGTTTTTTTGTTTAGTAGAAGGGAGGGTTTTAAAGGGTTGATAGCCCTGGCCATGTGCCATCAACCTCAAATGTTCAAGGGTCATCACATGTCATGGACTTCAGCTTGGTTACAGTAAAATTACATATGAATATATTGCCTATTTGTTACAAAAATTCTGAGTTTGTAAACCATAATATGTTTCCATTAGGCTCTTTGAAGGGAAAGATATTATACATAGGAAAATATAACTTGCAGAATATTTTCAACTGAACATTGTCAAATACATAAAACAAAATTTTAGGCACTGTGTAAAACAAGTAATGTAAACATTACATGAATGTAAAACACAGTTGATAGAACCTGTATTTTTTAAAAATAAATTTATTTATTTTATTTTTGGCTGCGTTGGGTCTTCGCTACAGTGCATGGGTTTTTCACTGTGGTGGCTTCTCTTGTTGTGGCTCACGGGCTCCAGAGCGCAGGCTCAGTAGAACCTGTATTTAATGAAATGTTCATCAGTGACTGATGAGTGGAACAATCAAACAATCTACCAGCCAATTAATACTAGTATTGACAGTAATGGCCAACCACAAGTTTGCTTAGTTATACTAAACTATTTTTAACTTCATTGGGAGATACTCTTAACTGCAATGGGGCAATCCAGTCAAACAGATATTGGTTCAAGTCCTGCTCCTTATTTAATATCCATTTGACTTTTGGAGTTAATTAATATTCTTTATAAAATTAATTTATTAACTTAATATGTCCTTCTAAAATATATTAAATGTATCCTTTTAAAGTACTTTTTAACTGAAGCATAGTTGATTTACAATATTAAATTAGTTGCAGGTGTACTACATAAAGATTCAACAATTTTATACGTTATATTCCATTTAAAGATATTATAAGATTGGCTATATTACCTGTGCTGTACAATATATCTTGTAGCTAAGTAGTTTGTAAGTCTTATACCTTACTTCTACCTTGCCCCGCCCACTTCCCTTTTTCCACAGGTAACCACTGGTTTGTCCTCAATATCTGTGAGTTTGTTTCTGTTTTACTGTATTCATTCTTTTATTTTTATTTTTTAGATTCCACATATAAGGGAAAACACACAGTATTCATCTTTCTCTGTTTGACTTATTTCACTAAGCATAATACTTTCCAGGCTCATCCTTGTTAATGCAAATGGCAAAATTTCATTCATTTTTTGCTCGAGTAGTATTCTATGGTATATACCATATCTTTTTTGCCCATTCATATGTCAGTGGATACTTAGGTTTCTTCTATATTTGGCTGTTGTATTTAAAGTTGCTATGAACATTGGGGTGCATGAAACTTTTCAAGTTAGTGTTTTCATTTCCGGAAGTAGAATTTCTGGGTTATATGGTAGCGCTATTTTTATTTTTTCAAGGCACCTCCATACTCTTTTCCATAGTGGATGAACCAATATACATTCCCGCCAACAGTGCATGTGGGTTCTCTTCTCCAGATCCTTGCCAACTTTTGCTACTTCTGGTCTTTTTGATGATAGCCATTCTGACAGATGTGAGGCGATATCTCCGTGCTTTGATTTGCATTTCTCTGATGATTTCCATTGTTGAGCACCTTTTCATATGCCTGTTGGCCGTCTGTATGTCTTCTTTGGAGGAATGTCTACTTAGGTCTTTTGCCAATTATTTTAATGTAGTTATTGAGTTGTATGAGCTGTTTATATATTTTGGGTATTAACACCTTATCAGTCATATCACTGGCACATATTTTCTCCCATTTCATCAATTGTCTTTTTGTTTTGTCAATGGTTTCTTTTGTTGTGCAAAAGCTTTTAAGTTTAATTAGGTCTCATTTGTTCATTTTTGTTTTTGTTTCCTTTGCTCTAGGAGGCAGATCCAAAAAATATTGTTATGAATTTTGTCAAAGAGTGTTTAGCCTATGTTTTCTTCTAGGAGTTTTATTGTTTCCAGTCCTACATTTAGGTCTTTAATCCATTTTTAATTTATTTTTGTATACCATATGAGAAAATGTTCTAATTTTACTCTTTTACATGTAGCTGTCCAGTTCTTCCAGCACCACTTATTGAAGAGACTCTCTTTTCTCCATTGTATATTCTTGCCACTTTTCTTGTAGATTAATTAACCATAGTGGGTGGGTTTATTTTTGGACTGTCTATTGTGTTTCAACTCTGTTTCTGTTTTTTGTACCAGTAGCATACCGTTTTGATTACTGTAGCTTTGTAGTAGTCTGAAGTCAGGGAGTAAACCTCCAGCTTTGTTCTCTTTTTCTCCAGATTATTTTGGCTACCTGGAAGTTTTATGTGGTTCCACATAAATTTCCTAAAATTATTTTCCTAGTTCTGTGAAAAAGGCCCTGGGTATTTTAATAGAGATTGCATTAAATCTGTAGATTGCTTTGGGTCATATAAACATTTTGACAATATTAATCCTTCCAATCCATGAACATGCAATATCTTTCAATTTCTTTGTATAATTTTCAGTTTTTACTTCATCAATGTTTTATAGTTACAGAGTATAGATTTTTCACTTCCTTGGTTAAGTTTATTCACAGATATTTTACTCTTTTTAATGTGATTGTAAACAGGATTGTTTCTTGCTTTCTCTTTCTGGATGTTTCCTTATTAGTATATAGAAAAGCACCAGATTTCTGTGTAGTAATCTTGTATTCTGCAACTTTACCAAATTTATTTATTTGTTCTAATATGTATATGTATATATACACAACATATTATATATAAATATACATATATATATAAATATATATATTTTTTGTGGAGACTTTAGGTATTCTATATGTTAGTATCATGTCATCTGCAAATAGTGACAGCATTACTCCTTCCCTCCCAATTTAGATTCATTTTGTTATGTTTTTTTCTAGTCTGATTGCTGTGGCTAGGACTTCCAATACTATGTTAAATAGAGGTGACCAGAGTGGGCATCTTTGTCTTGTTCCTGATTTTAAAAACAAAGTTTTCAGCTTTTCACTGTTGAATATGATGTTGGCTGTGGGTCTGTCATACATGGTCTTTATTAAGTTGAGATATATTGCCCCTAAACCCACTTTTGATGAGAGTTTTTAAAAATTAATTAATTAGATAAGTTTTGACTGCCTTGGGTCTTCATTGCTGCACACAGGCTTTCTCTAGTTGTGGCAAGCAGCTGCTACTCTTCATTGTGGTGTGCAGGCTTCTCATTGCAGTGGCTTACCTTGTTGCAGAACACAGGTTCTAGGCGTGTGGGCTTCAGTAGCTGTGGTGCATGGGCATAGTTGCCCGCGGCATGTGAGATCTTCCCGGACCAGGGCTCAAACCCGTGTCCCCTGCCTTTACAGGTGGATACTTAATTATTGTGTGACCAGAGAAGTCCCCAACAAAACATTTTCTTAAACTGAATATAATTTGCCCTGGTAGGATTCATTCTTTCTTGGAACTCATGACTCTTTTCTCCTTTCAAATTTATTTCTTTCAGAATATTTATTGTACACTTGTTCCACTTTTGTATGTTTTTTTGCAGTTTTTTTATTTCTTATTTTTTAAATATCGTTATTGGAGTATAACTGCCCCAAAATGGTGTGCTAGTTTCTGCTTCACAACAAAGCGAATCACCTATACACAAACATATGTTCCCAAATATCTTCCCTCCTGCATCTCCCTCCCTCCCCCCTCCCCATCCCACCCTTCTAGGTGGTCATAAAGCACCGAGCTGATCTCCATGTGCTATGCGGCTGCTTCTCACTAGCTATCTATTTTACGCTTGGTAGTGTATATATGTCCATGCCACTCTCACATTTTGTCACAACTTACCATTCCCCCTCCCCATATCCTCAAGTCCATTCTCTAGTAGGTCTGTGTCTTTATTCCCATCATGCCCCTAGGTTCTTCTTGAACTTTTAAATTTTTTCTAACATTCCATATATATGTTTTAGCATATGGTATTTGTTTTTCTCTTTCTGACTTACTTCACTCTGTATGAGAGATTACAGGGCCATCCATCACACTACAAATAACTCAATTTCGTTTCTTTTTATGGCTGAGTAATATTCCATTGTATATATGTGCCACATCTGCTTTATCCATTCATCTGTCAATGGACACTTAGGTGACTTTCATGTCCTGGCTATTGTAAATAGAGCTGCAATGAACATTTTGGTGCATGACACTTTTTGAATTATGGTTTCCTCAGGGTATATGCCCAGTAGTGGTATTGCTGGGTTGTATGGTAGTTCTATTCTTAGATTTTTAAGGAACTTCCATACTGTTCTCCATAGTGGCTGTATCAATTTACATTCCCACCAACAGTGTAAGAGTGTTCCTTTTTCTCCACACCCTCTCCAGCATTTATTGTTTCTAGATTTTTTGATGATGGCCATTCAGACCGCGTGAGATGATATCTCATTGTAGTTTTGATTTGCATTTCTCTGATGATTAATGATGTTGAACATTCTTTCATGGGTTGGGTGGCAATCTGTGTATCCTCTTTGGAGAAATGTCTATTTAGGTCTTCTGCCCATTTTTGGATAAGGTTGATTATTTTTTGATATTGAACGGCATGAGCTAGATGCTTATAAATTATGCAGATTAATCCTTTGTCAGTTGCTTCATTTGCAAATAGTTTCTCCCATTCTAAGGGTTGTCTTTTCGTCTTGAGTATGGTTTCCTTTGCTGTACAAAACTTTTTAAGTTTCATTAAGTCCCATTTATTTATTTTTCTTTTTATTTCCATTTGTCTAGGAGGTGGGTCAAAAAGGATCTTGCTGTGATTTACATCATACAGTGTTCTGCTTATGTTTTCCTCTAAGAGTTGGATAGTGTCTGGTCTTACATTTAGGTCTATAATCCATTTTGAGTTTATTTTTGTGTATGGTGTTAGGGAGTGTTCTCATTTCATACGTTTACATGTACCTGTCCAGTTATCCCAGCACCATTTATTGAAGAGGCTGTCTTTTCTCCACTCTATATCCCTGCCTCCTTTATCAAAGATAAGGTGACCATATGTGCATGGGTTTATCTCTGGGCTTTCTATCCTGTTCCATTGATCTATATTTCTGTTTTTGTGCCAGTACCATACTGCCTTGATTACTGTAGCTTTGCAGTATAGTCTGAAGTCAGGGCGCCTGATTCCTCCAGCTCCAGTTTTCGTTTTCAAGATTGCTTTGGCTATTCGGGGTCTTTTGTGTTTCCATACAAATTGTGAAATTTTTGGTTCTAGTTAGGTGAAAAATGCCAGTGGTAGTTTGATACGGATTACATTAAATCTGTAGATTGCTTTGGGTACTAGAGGCATTTTCACAATGTTGACTCTTCCTGACCAAGAACATGATATATCTCTCCACCTGTTTGTTTCATTTTTAATTTTTTTCCTCAGTGACTTATAATTTTCTGCATACAGGTCTTTTGTCTCCTTAGGTAGGTTTAGTCCTAGATATTTTATTCTTTTTGTTGAAATGGTAAATAGGAGTGTTTTCTTACTTTCACTTTCAGATTTTTCATCATTAGTGTATAGGAATGCCAGCTACTTCTGTGCATTAATTTTGTACCCTGCTACTTTACCAAATTCATTGATTAGCTCTAGTAGTTTTCTGGTAGCATCTGCAAACAGGGACAGCTTTACTTCTTCTTTCCACAAGTGTATTTTGAAAGCAAACACGTTGTCTAGCTTCAGAGTTTAACAGCTAGAGATGCTACTTAAATAAAAGTTGGGATTTAGAGTTCGTGTTAGAATGAGTTTTAGGATGGGATTGCATGAAGTGAATGCATTTTTCGTGCACAAAAGAACATGAATTTTGGGAGGCTAGAGGAGTGAGTATTATGGACTGCATTTTGTTCCTTCAATACAAACATGTGGCAATTATAATCCACAGTATTTGGAGACAGGGTCTTTAGGACAGTAATCAAGTTAAAATGAGGCCATCATGTTTTGCCCTAATTCTATACGATTGGTGTCCTTGGATTGTAGATGGCTATGTTTTTCCTGTTACTCTCTCTGTATATATCAAGGTCCTAATTTCTGTGACGTCATGTAATCTGTGGTACTTTCTTCTGGCAGCCCTAGCAAATGAATGCACCCTGTATAAGGTGGGATGAGGCTTTATCTTTTGATCAGTCTCTAAGTCCTTAAGAGAAAAGACATCTCTTTCAAGAAAAAAGCGATTCTGCATGATCAGCTGTTTCCGGAGTCACACTTCCCTGAATATTTTGGACTTCCCACCCCTCACAATAGGTTAAGCCAATTCAAAAAAATCTCTCAATCTCAATCTCTCTCTCTTGCTCCCTTCCCTCTCCCCGCCCCCACACCCAGAAAGCTAGTGGGTTCTGTTTCTCTGTAGAACCCAGAAAAAAAAAGTTGTGTGATACCCAGTAACGGAATTATGGTGTCATATGGTAACTACCTGTGTAATTTTGAAGAACAGATAAGATATTTTTTAAAATGTTTGCAATATTTTACATTCCCTCCAGCAAAGTATAAGACGTCCATTTCTTCCATATTCCTTTATTTTTTTATTTTTATTTTTTTAAATGAGTCATCAATTTTATACACCTCAGTGTATACATGTCAATCTCATCGCCCAGGTCATCACACCATCATTCCCACTCCACCGCGGATTTCCCCCCTTGGTGTCCATACGTTTCTTCTCTACATCTCTGTCTCAACTTCTGCCCTGCAAACCAGTTCATCTGTACCATTTTTCTAGATGCCACATACATGCGTTAATATACGATATTTGTTTTTCCCTTTCTGACTTACTTCACTCTGTATGACAGTCTCTAGATCCATCCACGTCTCAACAAATGACTCAATTTCGTTCCTTTTCATGGCTGAGTAATATTCCATTGTATATATGTACCACAACTTCCTTATCCATTGGTCTGTCGATGGGCATTTAGGTTGCTTCCATGACCGGGCTATTGTAAATAGTGCTGCAATGAACATTGGGGTGCATGTGTCTTTTTGAATTACGCTCTTCTCTGGGTATATGCCTAGTAGTGGGATAGCCGGGTCGTATGACAGTTCTATTCTTAGTTTTTTAAGGAACCTCCATACTGGTCTCCATAGTGGCTGTATCAATTTACATTCCCACCAATAGTGCAAGAGTGTTCCCTTTTCTCCACACCCTCTCCAGCATTTACTGTTTCTAGAATTTTTGATGATGGCCGTTCTGACTGGTGTGAGATCATATTTCATTGTAGTTTGGATTTGCATTTCTCTAATGTTTAATGATGTTGAGCAGTCTTTCATGGGTTTGTTGGCAATCTATGTATCTTCTTTGGAGAAATATCTATTTAGGTCTTCTGCCCATTTTGGGATTAGGTTGTTTTTTCTTTTGATATTGAGTTGCATGAGCTGCTTGTAAATTTTGCAGATTAATCCTTTCTTAGTTGCTTCACTTGCAAATATTTTCTCCCATTCTAAGGGTTGTCTTTTCATCTTGTGTATAGTTTCCTTTGCTGTGCAAAAGCTTTTAAGTTTCATTAGGTCCTACTTGTTTACTTCTGTTTTTATTTGCATTTCTATAGGAGGTGGGTAAAAAAAGATCTTGCTGTGATTTATGTCCTAGAGTGTTCTGCTTATGTTTTCCTCTAAGAGTTTGATAGTGTATGGCCTTACATTTAGGTCTTTAATCCATTTGGAGTTTATTTTTGTGTATGGTGTTAGGGAGTGTTCTTATTTCATATTTTACATGAACCTGTCCAGTTTTTCCAGCACCACTTATTGAAGAGGTAGACTTTTCTCCACTCTGTGTTCTTGCCACCTTTATCAAAGATAAGGAGACCATATGTGCATGGGTTTATTTCTGGGATTTCTATCCTATTCCATTGATTTATATTTCTGTGTTTGTGCTAGTACCATATGGTCTTGATTACTGCAGCTTTGCAGTATAGTCTGATGTCAGGGAGACTGATCCTCAAGCTCCATTTTTCGTTTTCACGATTGCTTTGGCTATTCGGGGTCTTTTGTGTTTCTATACAAATTGTGAAATTTTTGGTTCTCGTTCTGTGAAAAATGCCAGTCGTAGTGTCATAGGGATTGCATTAAATCTGTAGGTTGCTTTGAGTAGTAGAGTCATTTTCACAACGTTGATTTTTCTAATTCAAGAACATGATATATCTGTCTATCTGCTTGTATCATTTTTAATTTCTTTCCTCAGTGTCTTAAAATTTTCTTCAAACAGGTCTTTTGTATCCTTAGGTAGGTTTAATCCCAGATATTTTATTCTTTTTGTTGCAATGAGAAATAAGAGTGTTTTCTTAATTTCATTTTCTGATTATTTAATCATTAGTGTATAGGAATGCCGGCGATTTTTGTGCATTAATTTTGTATGATGCTACTTTACCACATTCATTGATTAGCTTTGTAAATTTCTGGTAGTATCTTTAGGATTTTCTATGTATAGTACCACATAATCTGCAAACAGTGAGAGCTTTACTTCTTCTTTCCACCATTGTATTTTGAAAGGAAACAAGTTGTCTGGCTTCAGAGTTTAACAGCTAGAAATGCTATTTAAATAAATGGTGGTATTTAGATTTGGCTCTAGAATGAGTTTTAGGATGGGATTGCATGAAGTGAATGCATTTTACGTGCAAAAAAGAACATGAATTTTGGGAGGCTAGAGGAGTGAGTATTATGGACTGCATTTTGTTCCTTCAATACGAACATGTTGCAATTATAATCCACAGTATTTGGAGATAGGGTCTTTAGGACAGTAATCAAGTTCAAATGAGGTCATCAGGTTTTGCCCTAATTCAGTACGATTGGTGTCCTTGGATTGTAGATGGCTATGTTTTTCTTGTTACTCTCTCTGTATATATCAATGTTCTAATTTCGGTTAAGTCATGTAATCTGTGGTACTTTCTTCTGGCAGCCCTAGCAAATAAATGCACCCTGCATAATGTGGGATGAGGCTTTATCTTTTGATCAGTCCTAAGTCCTTAAGAGAAAAGACAGCTCTTTTAAGAAAAAAAGCGATTCTGCATGATCAGCTGTTTCTTCAGTCTCCAGTCTGTCAGACTTCCGTGAATATTTTGGACTTCCCAGCCCTCACAATAGTTTATGGCAATACAATAATGTCTCTCAATCTCAGTCTCTCTCTCTCTTGCTCCCTTCCCTACCCTCTCCATCCCCACCCCCAGGCAGCTAGTGGGTACTGTTTCTCTGTAGAACCCAGACTAAATCACTTGTGTTATACCCAGTAGTGGAATTATGGGGTCATATGGTAACTACCGGTGTAATTTTAGAAGAACAGATAAGATATTTTTAAAAATGTTTGCAATATTTTACATTCCCTCAAGCAAAGTATAAGACGTCCATTTCTTCCACATTCCTTTTATTTTTTTTATATTTATATTTTTACTTTTTTAAATGAGTCATCAATTTTATACACATCAGTGTCTACATGTCAATTCCATCACCCAATTCATCACACCGGCATCCTCACCCCACCGCTGTTTTCCCCCCTTGGTGTACATACGTTTGTTCTCTACCTCTGTGTCTCAACGTCTGCCCTGCAAACCGGTTCATTTGTACCATTTTTCTAGGTTCCACATACATGTGTTAATACAGGATATTTGGGTTTCTCTTTCTGACTTACTTCACTCTGTATGACAGTCTCTAGATCCATCCACGTCTCAACAAATGACTCAATTTCATTCCTTTTTCTGGCTGAGTAATATTCCATTGTATATATGTACCACAACTTCCTTATCCATTGGCCTGTTGATGGGCAGTTAGGTTGCTTCCATGACCTGGCTATTGTAAATAGTGCTGCAATGAACATTCGGGTGCATGTGTTGTTTTGAATTACGGTTTTCTCTGGGTATATGCCCAGTAGTGGGATTGCTGGGTCATAGGGTAATTCTATTTTTAGTTTTTTAAGGAACCTCCATATTGTTCTCCGTAGTGGCTGTATCAATTTACATTCCCACCAACAGTGCACGAGTGTTCCCTTTTCTCCACACCCTCTCCAGCATTTGTTGTTTGTAGATTTTCTGATGATGCCCATTCTAACTGGTGTGAGGTGATACCTCATTGTAGTTTTGATTTGCATTTCTCTAATAATTAGTGATGTTGAGCATCTTTTCATGTGCTTCGTGGCCGTCTGTATGTCTTCTTTGGAGAAATGTCTATTTAGGTCTTCTGCCCATTTTTGGATTGGGGTGTTTGTTTCTTTAATATTGAGCTGAATGAGCTGTTTATATATTTTGGAGATTAATCCTTTGTTCGTTGATTCGTTTGCGAATATTTCCTCCCATTCTGAGGGTTGTCTTTTCATCTTGTGTATGGTTTCCTTTGCTGTGCAAAAACTTTGAAGTTTCATTAGGTCCCATTTGTTTATTTTTGTTTTTATTTCCATTACTCTAGGAGGTGGATCAAAAAAGATCTTGCTGTGATTTATGTCAAAGAGTGTTCTTCCTATGTTTTCCTCTAAGAGTTTTATAGTGTCCAGTCTTACATTGAGGTCTCTAATCCATTTTGAGTTTATTTTTTGTATGGTGTTAGGGAGTATTCTAATTTCATTCTTTTACATGTAGCTGTCCAGTTTTCCCAGCACCACTTATTGAAGAGACTGTCTTTTCTCCATTGTCTATCTTTGCCTCCTTTGTCATAGATTAGTTGACCATAGGTGCGTGGGTTTATCTCTGGGCTTTCTATCTTGTTCCATTGATCTATGTTTCTGTTTTTGTGACAGTACCATATTGTCTTGATTAGTGTAGCTTTGTAGTATAGTCTGAAGTCAGGGAGTCTGATTCCTCCAGCTCTGTTTTTTTCCCTCAAGACTGCTTTGGCTATTCGGGGTCTTTTGTGTCTCCATACAAATTTTAAGATGATTTGTTCTAGCTCCGTAAAAAATGCCATTGGTAATTTGATAGGGATTGCATTGAATCTGTAGATTGCTTTGGGTAGTATAGTCATTTTCACGATGTTGATTCTTCCAATCCAAGAACATGGTATATCTCTCCATCTGTTGGTACCATCTTTAATTTCTTTCATCAGTGTCTTATAGTTTTCTGCATACAGGTCTTTTGTCTCCCTAGGTAGGTTTATTCCTAGGTATTTTATTCTTTTTGTTGCAATGGTAAATGGGAGTGTTTCCATAATTTCTCTTTCAGATTTTTTCATCATTAGTGTATAGGAATGCAAGAGATTTCTGTGCATTAATTTTGTATCCTGCAACTTTACCATATTCCTTAATTAGCTCTAGCAGTTTTCTGGTGGCAGTTTTAGGATTCTCTATGTATAGTATCATGTCATCTGCAAACAGTGACAGTTTTACTTCTTCTTTTCCAATTTGTATTCCTTTTATTTCTTTTTCTTCTCTGATTGCCGTGGCTAGGACTTCCAGAACTATGTTGAATAATAGTGGTGAGAGTGGACATCCTTGTCTCGTTCCTGATCTTAGAGGAAATGCTTTCAGTTTTTCACCATTGAGAATGATGTTTGCTGTGGGTTTGTCATATATGGCCTTTATTATGTTGAGGTAGGTTCCCTCTATGCCCACTTTCTGGAGAGTTTTTATCATAAATGGGTGTTGAATTTTGTCAAAAGCTTTTTCTGCATCTATTAAGATGATCATATGGTTTTTATTCTTCAATTTGTTAATATGGTGTATCACACTGATTGATTTGCGCATATTGAAGAATCCTTGCATCCCTGGGATAAATCCCACTTGATCATGGTGTATGATCCTTTTAATGTGTTGTAGGATTCTGTTTGCTAGTATATTGTTGAGGATTTTTGCATCTATGTTCATCAGTGATATTGGTCTGTAATTTTCTTTTTTTGTAGTGTCTTTGTCTGGTTTTGGTATCAGGGTGATGGTGGCCTCATAGAATGAGTTTGGGAGTGTTCCTTCCTCTGCAATTTTTGGGAAGAGTTTGAGAAGGATGGGTGTTAGCTCTTCTCTAAATGTTTGATAGAATTCACCTGTGAAGCCATCTGGTCCTGGACTTTTGTTTGTTGGAAGATTTTTAATCACAGTTTCAATTTCATTACTTGTGATTGGTCTGTTCATATTTTCTGCTTCTTCCTGGTTCAGTCTTGGAAGGTTATACCTTTCTAAGAATTTGTCCATTTCTTCCAGGTTGTCCATTTTATTGGCATAAAGTTGCTTGTAGTAGTCTCTTAGGATGCTTTGTATTTCTGCGGTGTCTGTTGTAACTTCTTTTTCATTTCTGATTTTATTGATTTGAGTCCTCTCCCTCTTTTTCTTGATGAGTCTGGCTAATGGCTTATCAATTTTGTTTATCTTCTCAAAGAACCAGCTTTTAGTTTTATTGATCTTTGCTATTGTTTTCTTTGTTTCTATTTCATTTATTTCCACTCGGATCTTTATGATTTCTTTCCTTCTGCTAACTTTGGGTTTTGTTTGTTCTTCTTTCTCTAGTTTCTTTAGGTGTAAGGTTAGATTGTTTACTTGAGATTTTTCTTGTTTCTTTAGGTAGGCTTGTATAGCTATAAACTTCCCTCTTAGAACTGCTTTTGCTGCATCCCATAGGTTTTGGGTTGTCGTGTTTTCATTGTCATTTGTCTCTAGGTATTTTTTGATTTCCTCTTTGATTTCTTCAGTGATCTCTTGGTTATTTAGTAACGTATTGTTTAGCCTCCATGTGTTTGTGTTTTTTTACGTTTATTCCCCTGTAATTCATTTCTAATCTCATAGCGTTGTGGTCAGAAAAGATGCTTGATATGATTTCAATTTTCTTAAATTTACTGAGGCTTGATTTGTGACCCAAGACGTGATCTATCCTGGATAATGTTCCGAGCACACTTGAGAAGAACGTGTAGTCTGATGTTTTTGGATGGAATGTCCTATAAATATCAATTAAATCTATCTGGTCTATTGTGTCATTTAAAGCTTCTGTTTCCTTATTTATTTTCATTTTGGATGATCTGTCCATTGGTGTAAGTGAGGTGTTAAAGTCCCCCACTATTATTGTGTTACTGTCAATTTCCTCTTTTATAGCTGTTAGCAGTTGCCTTATGTAATGAGGTGCTCCTATGTTGGGTGCATATATATTTATAATTGTTATATCTTCTTCTTGGATTGATCCCTTGATCATTATGTAGTGTCCTTCCTTGTCTCTTGTAACAGTCTTTATTTTAAAGTCTATTTTATCTGATATGAGTATAGCTACTCCAGCTTTCTTTTGATTTCCATTTGCATGGAATATCTTTTTCCATCCCCTCACTTTCAGTCTGTGTGTGTCCCTAGGTCTAAAGTGGGTCTCTTGTAGACAGCATATATATGGGTCTTGTTTTTGTATCCATTCAGCAAGCCTGTGTCTTTTGGCTGGAGCATTTAATCCATTCACGTTTAAGGTAATTATCGATATGTATGTTCCTATTACCATTTTCTTAATTGTTTTGGATTTGTTTTTGTAGGTCCTTTTCTTCTCTTGTGTTTCCCACTTAGAGAAGTTCCTTTAACATTTGTTGTAGAGCTGGTTTGGTGGTGCTGAATTCTCTTAGCTTTTGCTTGTCTGTAAAGCTTTTGATTTCTCCATCAAATCTAAATGAGATCCTTGCCGGGTAGAGTAATCTTGGTTGTAGGTTCTTCCTTTTCATCACTTTAAGTATATCATGCCACTCCCTTCTGGCTTGTAGAGTTTCTGCTGAGAAATCAGCTGTTAACCTTATGGGAGTTCCCTTGTATGTTATTTGTCGTTTTTCCCTTGCTGCTTTCAATAATTTTTCTTTGTCTTTAATTTTTGCCACTTTGATTACTATGTGTCTCGGCGTGCTTCTCCTTGGGTTTATCCTGTATGGGACTCTCTGCGCTTCCTGGAGTTGGGTGGCTATTTCCTTTCCCATGTTAGGGAAGTTTTCAACTATAATCTCTTCAAATATTTTCTCTGGTCCTTTCTCTCTCTCTTCTCCTTCTGGGACCCCTATAATGCGAATGTTGTTGCGTTTAATGTTGTTGCAGAGGTCTCTTAGGCTGTCTTCATTTCTTTTCATTCTTTTTTCTTTAGTCTGTTCCACAGCAGTGAATTCCACCATTCTGTCTTCCAGGTCACTTATCCGTTCTTCTGCCTCAGCTATTCTACTATTGATTCCTTCTAGTGTAGTTTTCATTTCAGTTATTGTATTGGTCATCTCTGTTTGTTTGTTCTTTAATTCTTCTAGGTCTTTGTTAATCATTTCTTGCATCTTCTCAATCTTTGCCTGCATTCTAATTCCAAGGTCCTGGATCATCTTCACTATCATTATTCTGAATTCTTTTTCTGGAAGGTTGCCTATCTCCACTTCATTTAGTTGTTTTTCTGGGGTTTTATCTTGTTCCTTCATCTGGTATATAGCCCTGTGCCTTTTCATCTTGTCTATCTTTCTGTAAATGTGGTTTCTGTTCCACAGGCTGCAGGACTGTAGTTTTTCTTGCTTCTGCTGTCTGCCCTCTGGTGGTTGAGGCTATCTAAGAGGTCTGATGGGAGGCTCTGGAGGTGGGTAGAGCTGACTGTTGTTGTGGCGGTCAGAGCTCCATAAAACTTTAATCCACTTGACTGTTGATGGGTGGGGCTGGGTTCCCTCCCTGTTAGTTGTTTTGCCTGAGGCAACCCAATGCTGGAGCCTACCTGGGCTCTTTGGTGGGGCTAATGGCAGACTCTGGGAGGGCTCACGCCAAGGAGTACTTCCCAGAACCTCCGCTGCCAGTGTCCTTGTCCCCACGGTGAAAGAGAGCCAGCCCCCGCCTCTGCAGGAGACCCCCAAAAACCAGCAGTTATGTCTGGTTCAGTCTCCCCCAGGGTCACTGCTCCTTCCCCTGGGTCCCGATGCACACACTATTTTGTGTGCGCCCTCCAAGAGTGGGGTCTCTGTTTCCCCCAGTCCTGTTGAAGTCCTGCAATCAATTCCCACTCGGCTTCAAAGTCTGATTCTCTATGAATTCCTCCTCCCGTTGCCGGACCCCCAGGTTGGGAAGCCTGACGTGGGGCTCCGAACGTTCACTCCAGTGGGTGGACTTCTGTGGTATAAGTGCTTGCCAGTCTGTGAGTCACCCACCCAGCAGTTATGGGATTTGATTTTACTCTGATTGCACCCCTCCTACCATCTCACTGTGGCTTCTCCTCTGTCCTTGGACGTGGGGTATCCTCCTTGGTGAAGTCCAGTGTCTTCCTGTCGATGATTGTCCAGCAGCCAGTTGTGATTCTGGTGCTCTCGCAAGAGGGAGTGAGAGCACGTCCTTCTACTCCGCCATCTTGGTTAATCTTCCCCACCATTGTATTTTGAAAGCTAACAAGTTGTCTGGCTTCAGAGTTTAACAGCTAGAAATGCTATTTAAATAAATGGTGGTATTTAGATTTGGCTCTAGAATGAGTTTTAGGATGGGATTGCATGAAGTGAATGCATTTTACGTGCAAAAAAGAACATGAATTTTGGGAGGCTAGAGGAGTGAGTATTATGGACTGCATTTTGTTCCTTCAATACGAACATGTTGCAATTATAATCCACAGTATTTGGAGATAGGGTCTTTAGGACAGTAATCAAGTTCAAATGAGGTCATCAGGTTTTGCCCTAATTCAGTACGATTGGTGTCCTTGGATTGTAGATGGCTATGTTTTTCTTGTTACTCTCTCTGAATATAATCAATGTCCTAATTTCTGTTAAGTCAGGTAATCTGTGATACTTTCTTCTGGCAGCCCTAGCAAATAAATGCACCCTGCATAATGTGGGATGAGGCTTTATCTTTTGATCAGTCTCTAAGTCTTTACGAGAAAAGACAGCTCTTTCAAGGAAAAGCGTGATCTTCATGATTAGCTGTTTCCTTAGTCTCCAGTCTGTCAGACTTCCCTGAATATTTTGGACTTCCCAGCCTTCACAATAGTTTAAGCCAATACAATAAAATCTCTCAGTCTCAATCTCTCTCTCTCTCTCTCTCTCTCTCTCTCTCTCTCTTGCTCCCTTCCCTTCCCTCCCAACCCCCACCCCCAGGCAGCTAGTGGGTTCTGTTTCTCTGTAGAACCCAGACTAAAACACTTGTGTTATACCCAGTCATGGAATTATGGGGTCATATGGTAACTACCTGTGTAAATTTTGAAGAACAAATAAGATATTTTTCAAAATGTTTGCAATATTTTACATTCCCTCCAGCAAAGTATAAGATGTCCATTTCTTCCAAATTTTGTTTTTTTCATTTTTTTGTTTTTATTTTATTTTTATGTTTTCTTAATCAGTCATCAATTTTATACACATCAGTGTCTACATGTCAATCCCATCGCCCAGTTGAGCACACCACCTTCCCCAACCCACTGCGGTTTTCCCCCCTTGGTGTCTATATGTTCGCTCTCTACATCTGTGTTCCAACTTCTGCCTTGCAAAACGGTTCATCTGTACCATTTTTCTAGGTTCCACATACATGGGTTAATACACGATATTTGTTTTCCTCTTTCTGACTTACTTCACTCTGTATGACAGTCTCTAGATCCATCAACGTCTCAACAAATGACTTAATTTCGTTCCTTTTAATGGCTGAGTAATATTCCATTGTATATATGTACCACAACTTCCTTATCCATTGGTCTGTCGATGGGCATTTAGGTTGCTTCCGTGACCGGGCTATTGTAAATAGTGCTGCAATGAACATTGGGGTGCATGTGTCTTTTTGAATTAAGGTTTCCTCTGGGTATATGCCCAGTATATAGTGGGATTGCTGTGTCATATGGCAGTTCTATTCTTCGTTTTTTCAGGAACCTCCATACTGTTCTCCATAGTGGCTGTATCAATTTACATTCCAACCAACAGTGCAAGAGTGTTCCCTTTTCTCCACACCCTCTCCAGCATTTATTGTTTCTAGATATTTTGATGATGGCCATTCTGACTGGTGCTAGATGATATCTCATTGTAGTTTTGATTTGCATTTCTCTAATGATTAATGATGTTGAGCATTCTTTCATATGTTTGTGGGCTATCTGTATATCTTCTTTGGAGAAATGGCTATGTAGGTCTTTTGCCCATTTTTGAATTGGATTGTCTGTTTTTTTGATATTGAGCTGCATGAGCTGTCTGTAAATTTTGGAGATCAATCCTTTGTCAGTTGCTTCAGTTGTAAATATTTTCTCCCAATTTAAAGGTTGTCTTTTCATCTTGTTTATAGTTTCCTTTGCTCTGCAAAAGCTATTAAGTTTCATTAGGTCTCATTTGTTCATTTTTATTTTTATTGCCATTTCTCTAGGAGGTGGGTCAAAAACGATCTTGCTGTGATTTATGTCCTAGAGTGTTCTGCTTATGTTTTCCTCTAAGAGTTTGATAGTGTGTGGCCTTACATTTAGGTCTTTAATCCATTTTGAGTTTATTTTTGTGCATGGTGTTAGGGAGTGTTCTCATTTCATACTTTTACCTGTACCTGTCCAGTTTTCCCAGCACCAATTATTGAAGTGGCTGTCTTTTCTCAATTCTATATTTTTGCCTCCTTTATCAAAGACAAGTTGACCATATGTGCGTGGGTTTACCTCTGGTCTTTCCATCCTGTTCCATTGACCAATATTTCGGTTTTTGTTCCAGTACCATACTGTCTTGATTACTCTAGCTTTGCAGTATAGACTGAAGACAGGGAGCCTGATTCCTCCAGCTCCCTTTTTCGTTTTCAAGATTGTTTTGGCTATTCGGAGTCTTTTGTGTTTCCATACAAATTGTGAAATTTTTGGTTCTAGTTAGGTGAAAAATGCCAGTGGTAGTTTGATAGGGATTTCATAAAATCTGTCGATTGCTTTGGGTAGTAGAGTCATTTTCACAATGTTCATTCTTCCAATCCAAGAACATGATACATCTCTCCATCTGTTTGTATCATTTTTAATTTGTTTCATCAGTGTCTTATAATTTTCTGCATACAAGTTTTTTGTCTCCTTATGTAGGTTTGTTCCTAGATATTTTATTCTATTTGTTGCAATGGTAAATAAGAGTGTTTTCTTAATTTGACTTTCAGATATTTCATCGGTAGTGTATAGGAATGCCAGCGATTTCTGTGCATTAATTTTGTTTCCTGCTACTTTACCAAATTCATTGATTAGCTCTAGGAGTTTTCTGGTAGCATCTTTAGGATTCTCTATGTATAGTATCATGTCATGTGCAAACAGGGACAGCTTTCTTCTTCTTTCCACGATTGTATTTTAAAAGCAAACACGTTGTCTGGCTTCAGAGTTTAAAAGCTAGAGATGCTATTTAAATAAAAGTTGGGATTTAGAGTTGTTGCTAGAAAGAGTTTTAGCTTGGGATTGCATGAAGTGAATGCATTTTCGTGCAAAAGAGAACATGACTATTGGGAGGGTAGAGGAGTGAGTATTATGGACTGCATTTTGTTTGTTCAATACAAACATGTTGCAATTATAATCCACAGTATTTGGAGCTAGGGTCTTTAGGAGAGAAGTCCACTTAAAATGAGGCCATCAGGTTTTGCCCTAATTCAGTACGATTGGTATCCTTGGATTGTAGATGGCTATGTTTTTCTTGTTACTCTATCTGTATATATCAATGTCCTAAGTTCTGTTAAGTCATATAGTCTGTGGTGCTTTCTTCTGGCAGCCCTAACGAATAAATGCACCCTGCGTAATGTGGGATGAGGCTTTATCTTTTGATCAGTCTCTAAGTCCTTACGAGAAAAGACAGCTCTTTCAAGGAAAAAAGTGATTCTGCATGATCAGCTGTTTCCTCAGTCTCCAGTCAGTCAGACTTCCCTGAATAATTTGGACTTCCCAGTCTTCACAACAGTTTTAGCCAATTCAATAAAATCTCTCAATCTCAATCTCTCTCTCTAGCTGTCTTGCTCCCTTCCCTCCCATCCCAACCCCCACCCCCAGGCAGCTAGTGGGTTCTGTTTCTCTGTAGAACCCAGACTAAAACACTTTTGTTCTACACAGTAGTGGAATTATGGGGTCGTGAGGTAACTACCTCTGTAAATGTTTAAGAAAAGATAAGATATTTTTCAAAATGTTTGCAATATTTCACATTCCCTGCAGCACACTATAAGATGTCCATTTCTTCCTTATTCTTTTTATATTTTTATTTTATTTTATTTTTTTAATCAGTCATCAATATTATAAACATCAGTGTCTACATGTCAATCCCATCACCCAATTCAGCACACCGCCATCCCCACCCCACCACAGTTTTTCCCTCTTGGTGTCCATAAGTTATTTCTCTACCTCTGTGTCTCAACTTCTGCCCTGAAAACCAGTTCATCTTTACCATTTTCCTAGGTTCTATGTACATGTGTTCATACACGATATTTGTTTTTCTCTTTCTGACTTACTTCACTGTGTATGACAGTCTCTAGACCCATCCACGTCTCAACAAATGACTCAATTTCGTTCCTTTTTCTGGCTGAGTAATATTCCATTGTATATATGTACCACAACTTCCTTATCCATTGGTCTGTCGATGGGCATTTAGGTTGCTTCCATGACCGGGCTATTGTAAATAGTGCTGCAATGAACATTGGGGTGCATGTGTCTTTTTGAATTACGCTTTTCTCTGGGTATATGCCCAGTAGTGGGATTGCTGGGTCGTATGGTAGTTGTATTCTTCGTTTTTTAAGGAACCTCCATACTCTTCTCCATAGTGACTGTATGAATTTACCTTCCCACCAACAGTGCAAGAGTGTTCCCTTTTCTCCACACCCTCTCCAGCAGTTATCGTTTCTCGATTTTTTGATGATGGCCATTCTGACCGGTGTGAGATGAGATCTCATTGTAGTTTGGATTTGCATGTCTCTAATGATTAATGATGTTGAGCATTCTTTCATGTGTCTGTTGGCAATCTGTATATCTTCTTTGAAGAAATGTCTATGTAGGTCTTCTGCCCATTTTTGAATTCGGTTGTTTGTTTGATATTGAGCTGCATGAGCTGCTTGTAAATCTTGGAGATTAATCCTTTGTCAGTTGCTTTACTTGTAAATCTTTTCTCCCATTCTAAAGGTTGTCTTTTCATCTTGTTTATGGTTTCCTCGGCTGTGCAAAAGCTTTTAAGTTTCATTAGGTCCCATTTGTTTATTTTTGTTTTAATTTCCATTTCTCTAGGAGGTGGGTCAAAAAGGATCTTGCTGTGATTTCTGTCATAGAGTGTTCTGCTCATGTTTTCCTCTAAGAGTTTGCTAGTGTCTGGCCTTATATTTAGGTCTTTAATCCATTTTGAGTTTATTTTTGTGTATGGTGTTAGGGAGTGTTCTCATTACGTACTTTTACATGTACCTGTCCAGTTTACCCAGCACCATTATTGAAGAGGCTGTCTTTTCTCCATTCTATATTCTTGCCCCCTTCATGAAAGATAAGGTGACCACATGTCCGTGGGTTTATCTCTGGGATTTCTATCCTGTTCCACTGATCTATATTTCTGTTTTTGTGCCTGTACCATACTCTCTGGATTGCTGTAGCTTTGCTGTATCGTCTGAAGTCAGGGAGCCTGATTCCTCCAGCTCCATATTTCGTTTTCAAGATTGCTTTGTCTATTCGGGGTCTTTTGTGTTTCCATACAAATTGTGAAATTTTGGTTCTAGTTCTGTGAAAAATGCCAGTGGTAGTTTGATAGGGATTGCGTTAAATCTGTAGATTGCTTTGGGTAGTAGAGTCATTTTCACAATGTTGATTCATCCTATCCAAGAACATGAAACATCTCTGCATCTGTTTGTATAATCTTTGATTCCTTTTATCAGTGTCTTATAATTTTCTGCATACAGGTCTTTTGTCTCCTTAGGTAGGTTTGGTCCTAGATATTTTATGCTTTTTGTTGCAATGGTAAATAGGAGTGTTTTCTTAATTTCACTTTCGGATTTTCATCATTAGTGTATAGGAATGCAGAGATTTCTGTGCATTAATTTTGTATCCTGCTACTTTACCAGATTCGTTGATTAGCTCTAGTAGTTTTCTAGTAGCCTCTTTAGGATTCTCTATGTATAGTATCGTGTCATCTGCAAACAGTGACAGCTTTACTTCTTCTTTCCACCATTGTATTTTGAAAGCAAACAACTTGTCTGCCTTCAGGGTTTAACAGCTAAACATGCTACTTAAATAAGAGTTGGGAATTAGAGTTGGTGCTAGAATGAGTTTTAGGATGGGATTGCATGTAGCGAATGCATTTTTCGTGCAAAAAAGAACATGAATTTTAGGAGGCTAGAGGAATGAGTATTTTGGACTAAATTTTTTCCTTCAGTACAAACATGTTGCAAATATAATCCACAGTATGTGGAGATAGAATCTTTAGAACAGTAATCAAGTTAAAATGAGGCCATAAGGTTTTGCCCTAATTCAGTACGATTAGTGTCCTTGTATTGTAGATGGCTATGTTTTTCTTGTTACTCTCTCTGTATATACCTATGTCCTAATTTCTGTTAAGTCTTTTAATCTGTGGTACGTTCTTCTGGAAGCCCTAGCAAATAAATGCACCCTGCATAATGTGGCACGAGGCTTTATCTATTGATCAATCTATAAGTCCTTAAAAGAAAAGACAGCTCTTTCAAGGAAAAAAGCGATTCTGCATGATCAGCTGTTTCCTCAGTTTCCAGTCTGTCAGACTTCCCTGAATATTTTGGACTTCCCAGCCCTCACCATACTTTAAGACAATTCAATAAAATCTATCAATCTCAATCTCTCTCTCTATCTCTTGTGCTCCCTTCCCTCCACCTCCCCCCAACCCCAGGCAGCTAGTGTGTTCTGTTTCTCTGTAGAACCCAGACTAAAACACTTGTGTTATATCCAGTAATGGAATTATGGGGTCATAAGGTAACTGCCTGTGTAATTTTTGAAGAAAAGATAAGATAATTTTCAAAATGTTTGCAATATTTTACATTCCCTCAGGCAAAGTATAAAATGCCCACTTCTTCCATATCCTTTTAATTGTTTGTATTTTTTTAATTTTAATTTTATTTTAATTTTTATTTTTTTTCAATCAGTCATCAATTTTATACACATCATAGTATACATGTCAATCCCATCGTCCAATTCAGCACACCACCATACCCGCCCCACTGTGGTTTTCCACCCATGGTGTCCACACGTTTGTTCTCTACATTTGTGTCACAACTTCTGTCCTGCAAACTGGTTCATCTGTACCATTTCTCTAGGTTCCACATACATGCCTTAATATACGATATTTGTTTTTCTCTTTCTGACTTACTTCACTCTATATGACAGTCTCTAGATCCATCCACGTCTCTACAAATGACTCAATTTCATTGCTTTTTATGACGGAGTAATATTCCATTGTATATACGTACCACAACTTGTTTTTCCATTCGTATGTCGATGGGCATTTAGGTTCTTTCATGACCTGGCTATTGTAAATAGTGCTGCAATGAACATTGGGGTGCATGTGTCTTTTTGAATTACGGTTTTCTCTGGGTATATGCCCAGTAGTGGTATTACTGGGTCTTATGGTAGTTCTATTGTTAGTTTTTTAAGGAACATCCATACTGTTCACCATAGTGGCTGTATCAATTTACTTTCCCACCAAGAGTGAAAGAGTGTTCCCTTTTCTCCGCATCCTCTCCAGCATTTATTTTTTCTAGGTTTTTTGATGATGGCCATTCTGACCGGTGTGAGAAAATATCTCATTGTAGTTTTGATTTGCCTTTCTGTAACGATTAATGATGGGGAGCATTCTTTCATGTGTTGGTGGGCAATCTGTATATCTTCTTTGAAGAAATGTCTCTTTAGGTCTTCTGCACATTTTTGGATTTGGTGGTTTGTTTTTTTGATATTGAGCTGCAAGAGCTGCTAGTAACTTTTGGAGATGAATCCTTTGGCAGTTGCTTCATTTGCAGATATGTTCTCCCATTCTAAGGGTTGCTTTTCATCTTGTTTATGGTTTCCTTGTCTGTACAAAAGATTTAAGTTTCATTAGATCCCATTTGTGTATTTTTGTTTTTATTTCCATTTCTCTAGGCAGTGGGTCAAAAAGGATCTTGCTGTGATTTCTGTCATAGAGTGTTCAACTTAAGTTTTCCTTTAAGAGTTTGATAGTGTTGGCTTACATGTAAGTCTTTAATCCATTTTGAGTTTTTTTTGTGTATGGTGTTACGGAGTTTTCTCAGAACTACTTATTGAAGAGGATGTCTTTTCTCCACTCTATATTCTTGCCTTCTTTATCAAAGATCAGGTGACCATATGTGCGTGTGTTTATCTGTGGGCTTTCAATCCTGTTCCATGGATCTATATTTCTGTTTTTGTGCCAGTACCATAATGTCTTGATTACTGTAGCTTTGCAGTATCGTCGGGAGTCAGGGAGCCTGATTCCTCCAGCTCCATTTTTCGCTTTCCAGACTGCTTTGGCTATTCGGGGTCTTTTGTGTTCCCATACAAATTGTGAAATTTTAGGTTCTAGTTCAGTGCAAAATGCCAGTGGTAGTTTGATAGGGATTGCATTAAATCCGTAGCTTGCTTTGGGTAGTGGGGTCATTTTCACCGTGTTGATTCTTCCAATCCAAGAACATGATATATCTCTCCATCTGTTTGTATCATCTTTAGTTTCTTTCATCAGTGTCTTATAATTTTCTGCATGCAGGTCTTTTGTCTCCTTCGGTAGGTTTAGTCCTAGATATTTTATGCTTTTTGTTGCAATGGTAAATAGGAGCGTTGTTTGAATTTCACTTTCGGATTTTTCATCATTACTGTATAGGAATGCCAGGGATTTCTGTGCATTAATTTTGTATGCTGCTACTTTACCAAATTCATTGATTAGCTCTAGCAGTTTTCTGGTAGCCTCTTTCGGAACTTCTAATGTATACTATCACGTCATCTGCAAACAGTGACAGCTTTACTTCTTCTTGCCAGCATTGTATTTTGAAAGCAAACAAGTTGTCTGCCTTCAGGATTTCACAGCTAGAGATGCTATTTAAAGAAATTTGGGATTTAGAGTTGGGGCTAGAAGGAGTTTTAGGATGGGATTGCATGACGTGAATGCATGTTTCGTGCAAAAAAGGACATGAATTTTGGGAGGCCAGAGGAGTGAGAATTGTGGACTGAATTTTGTTCCTTCAATACAAACAGGTTGCAAATATAATCCCCAGTATTTGGAGGTAGGGTCCTTAGGACAGTAATCAAGTTAAAATGAGGCCATCAGGGTTTGCCCTAATTCAGTACGATTGGTGTCCTTGCCTTGTAGATGGCTATGTTTGTCTTGTTACTCTCTCTGTATATATCAATGTGCTAATTTCTGTTAGGTCCTGTAATCCGTGGTACTTTCTTCTGGCAGCCCTAGCAAATAAATGCACCCTTCATAATGAGGGATGAGGCCTTATCTTTTGAGCAGTCTAAAAGTCCTTAAAAGAAAAGACAGCTCTTTCAAGGAAAAAAGGGATCACCCTAATCAGCTGTTGCCTCAGTCTCCAGTCTGTCAGACTTCCCTGAATATTTTAGACTTCCCAGGTCTCACCATACTTTAAGACAATTCAGTGAAATCTCTCAATCTCAATCTCTCAATCTCTCATGCTCTCTTCCCTCCCCCTCCGACCCACCCAGGCAGCTAGTGGGTTCTGTTTCTCTGTAGAACCCAGACTGAAACACTTGTGTTACACCCAGTAGTGGAATTATGGGGTCATAAGGTAACTGCCTGTGTAATTTTTGAAGAAAAGATAAGATATTTTGCAAAATGTTTGCTACATTTTACATTCCCACCAGCAAAGTATAAGATGTCCATTTCTTCTGTATTCTTTTTATGTTTTTTATTTTTCTTATTTTCATTTTATTATCATTTTTATTTTTTTAAATCAGTCATCAATTTTATACACATCAGTGTATACCTGTCAATCCCTTTGCCCAATTCAGCACACCACCATCCCCGCCCCACTGCGGTTTTCCCCCCTTGGTGTCCATACGTTTGCTCTCTACATCGGTGTCTCAACGTCTGCCCTGCATACCGGTTCGTATGTACCAGTTCTCTAGGTTGCACATGCATGTGTTAATATACGATATTTGTTTTTCACTTTCTGACTTCCTTCACTCTGTATGACAGTCTCTAGATCCATCCACGTCTCAACAAATGACTCAATTTCGTTCCTTTTTCTGGCTGAGTAATATTCCATTGTATATATGTACCACAACTTCCTTATCCATTGGTCTGTCGATGGGCATTTAGGTTGCTTCCGTGACCGGGCTATTGTAAATAGTGCTGCAATGAACATTGAGGTGCATGTGTCTTTTTGAATTACGCTTTTCTCCGGGTATGTGCCCAGTAGTGGGATTGCTGGGTCGTGTGGTAGTTGTATTCTTCCTTTTTTAAGGAACCTCCATACTCTTCTCCATAGTGGCTGTATCAATTTACATTAACACTTACAGTGCAAGAGTGTTCCCTCTTCTCCACACCCTCTCCAGCATTTATTGTTTCCTGATTTTTTGATGATGGCCATTGTGACCGGTGTGAGATGATATCTCACTGTAGTTTTGATTTGCCTTTCTGTAACGATTAATGATGGGGAGCATTCTTGCATGTGTTTGTGGGCAATCTGTATATGTTCTTTGGAGAAATGTCTCTTTAGGTCTTCTGCCCATTTTTGGATTGCGTTTTTTGTTTTTTTGATATTGAGCTGCATGAGCTGCTTGTAAATTTTGGAGATGAGTCCTTTGTCAGTTGCTTCACTTGCAAATATGTTCTCCCATTCTAAGGGTGGTCTTTTCGTCTTGTTCATGGTTTCCTTGGCTGTGCAAAAGCTTTTAAGTTTCATTAGGTCCCATTTTTTTCTTTTTGTCTTTATTTCCATTTCTCTAGGTGGTGGGTCAAGAAGGATCTTGCTGTGATTTCTATCATAGAGTGTTCTGCTTATATTTTCCTCTAAGAGTTTGAGAGTGTGTGGCCTTACGTTTAGGTCTTTAATCCATTTTGAGTTTATTTTTGTGTATGGTGTTTGGGAGTGTTCTCATTTCATACATTTACCTGTACCTGTCCAGTTTTCCCAGCACCACTTATTGAAGAGGCTGTCTTTTCTCCACTGTATATTCTTGCCTTCTTTATCAAAGATCAGGTGACCATATGTGCGTGTGTTTATCTGTGGGCTTTCGATCCTGTTCCATGGATCTATATTTCTGTTTTTGTGCCAGTACCATAATGTCTTGATTACTGTAGCTTTGCAGTATTGTCGGGAGTCAGGGAGCCTGATTCCTCCAGCTCCATTTTTCGCTTTCCAGACTGCTTTGGCTATTCGGGGTCTTTTGTGTTCCCATACAAGTTGTGAAATTTTAGGTTCTAGTTCAGTGGAAAATGCCAGTGGTAGTTTGATAGGGATTGCATTAAATCCGTAGCTTGCTTTGGGTAGTGGGGTCATTTTCACCGTGTTGATTCTTCCAATCCAAGAACATGATATATCTCTCCATCTGTTTGTATCATCTTTAGTTTCTTTCATCAGTGTCTTATAATTTTCTGCATGCAGGTCTTTTGTCTCCTTCAGTAGGTTTAGTCCTAGATATTTTATGCTTTTTGTTGCAATGGTAAATAGGAGCGTTGTTTGAATTTCACTTTCGGATTTTTCATCATTACTGTATAGGAATGCCGGGGATTTCTGTGCATTAATTTTGTATCCTGCTACTTTACCAAATTCATTGATTAGCTCTAGCAGTTTTCTGCTGGCCTCTTTCGGATTCTCTAATGTATAGTATCACGTCATCTGCAAACAGTGACAGCTTTACTTCTTCTTGGCAGCATTGTATTTTGAAAGCAAACAAGTTGTCTGCCTTCAGGGTTTCACAGCTAGAGATGCTATTTAAAGAAATTTGGGATTTAGAGTTGGCACTAGAAGGAGTTTTAGGATGGGATTGCATGACGTGAATGCATGTTTCGTGCAAAAAAGGACATGAATTTTGGGAGGCCAGAGGAGTGAGTATTTTGGACTGAATTTTGTTCCTTCAATACAAACAGGTTGCAAATATAATCCCCAGTATTTGGAGGTAGGGTCCTTAGAACAGTAATCAAGTTAAAATGAGGCCATCAGGGTTTGCCCTAATTCAGTACGATTGGTGTCCTTGCCTTGTAGATGGCTATGTTTGTCTTGTTACTCTCTCTGTATATATCAATGTGCTAATTTCTGTTAGGTCCTGTAATCCGTGGTACTTTCTTCTGGCAGCCCTAGCAAATAAATGCACCCTTCATAATGAGGGATGAGGCCTTATCTTTTGAGCAGTCTAAAAGTCCTTAAAAGAAAAGACAGCTCTTTCAAGGAAAAAAGGGATCTCCCTAATCAGCTGTTGCCTCAGTCTCCAGTCTGTCAGACTTCCCTGAATATTTTGGACTTCCCAGGTCTCACCATACTTTAAGACAATTCAGTGAAATCTCTCAATCTCAATCTCTCAATCTCTCATGCTCTCTTCCCTCCCCCTCCGACCCACCCAGGCAGCTAGTGGGTTCTGTTTCTCTGTAGAACCCAGACTGAAACACTTGTGTTACACCCAGTAGTGGAATTATGGGCTCATAAGGTAACTGCCTGTGTACTTTTTGAAGAAAAGATAAGATATTTTGCAAAATGTTTGCTACATTTTACATTCCCACCAGCAAAGTATAAGATGTCCATTTCTTCTGTATTCTTTTTATGTTTTTTATTTTTCTTATTTTCATTTTATTATCATTTTTATTTTTTTAAATCAGTCATCAATTTTATACACATCAGTGTATACCTGTCAATCCCTTTGCCCAATTCAGCACACCACCATCCCCGCCCCACTGCGGTTTTCCCCCCTTGGTGTCCATACGTTTGCTCTCTACATCGGTGTCTCAACGTCTGCCCTGCATACCGGTTCGTATGTACCAGTTCTCTAGGTTGCACATGCATGTGTTAATATACGATATTTGTTTTTCACTTTCTGACTTCCTTCACTCTGTATGACAGTCTCTAGATCCATCCACGTCTCAACAAATGACTCAATTTCGTTCCTTTTTCTGGCTGAGTAATATTCCATTGTATATATGTACCACAACTTCCTTATCCATTGGTCTGTCGATGGGCATTTAGGTTGCTTCCGTGACCGGGCTATTGTAAATAGTGCTGCAATGAACATTGAGGTGCATGTGTCTTTTTGAATTACGCTTTTCTCCGGGTATGTGCCCAGTAGTGGGATTGCTGGGTCGTGTGGTAGTTGTATTCTTCCTTTTTTAAGGAACCTCCATACTCTTCTCCATAGTGGCTGTATCAATTTACATTAACACTTACAGTGCAAGAGTGTTCCCTCTTCTCCACACCCTCTCCAGCATTTATTGTTTCCTGATTTTTTGATGATGGCCATTGTGACCGGTGTGAGATGATATCTCACTGTAGTTTTGATTTGCCTTTCTGTAACGATTAATGATGGGGAGCATTCTTGCATGTGTTTGTGGGCAATCTGTATATGTTCTTTGGAGAAATGTCTCTTTAGGTCTTCTGCCCATTTTTGGATTGCGTTTTTTGTTTTTTTGATATTGAGCTGCATGAGCTGCTTGTAAATTTTGGAGATGAGTCCTTTGTCAGTTGCTTCACTTGCAAATATGTTCTCCCATTCTAAGGGTGGTCTTTTCGTCTTGTTCATGGTTTCCTTGGCTGTGCAAAAGCTTTTAAGTTTCATTAGGTCCCATTTTTTTCTTTTTGTCTTTATTTCCATTTCTCTAGGTGGTGGGTCAAGAAGGATCTTGCTGTGATTTCTATCATAGAGTGTTCTGCTTATATTTTCCTCTAAGAGTTTGAGAGTGTGTGGCCTTACGTTTAGGTCTTTAATCCATTTTGAGTTTATTTTTGTGTATGGTGTTTGGGAGTGTTCTCATTTCATACATTTACCTGTACCTGTCCAGTTTTCCCAGCACCACTTATTGAAGAGGCGGTCTTTTCTCCACTGTATATTCTTGCCTTCTTTATCAAAGATCAGGTGACCATATGTGCGTGTGTTTATCTGTGGGCTTTCGATCCTGTTCCATGGATCTATATTTCTGTTTTTGTGCCAGTACCATAATGTCTTGATTACTGTAGCTTTGCAGTATTGTCGGGAGTCAGGGAGCCTGATTCCTCCAGCTCCATTTTTCGCTTTCCAGACTGCTTTGGCTATTCGGGGTCTTTTGTGTTCCCATACAAGTTGTGAAATTTTAGGTTCTAGTTCAGTGGAAAATGCCAGTGGTAGTTTGATAGGGATTGCATTAAATCCGTAGCTTGCTTTGGGTAGTGGGGTCATTTTCACCGTGTTGATTCTTCCAATCCAAGAACATGATATATCTCTCCATCTGTTTGTATCATCTTTAGTTTCTTTCATCAGTGTCTTATAATTTTCTGCATGCAGGTCTTTTGTCTCCTTCAGTAGGTTTAGTCCTAGATATTTTATGCTTTTTGTTGCAATGGTAAATAGGAGCGTTGTTTGAATTTCACTTTCGGATTTTTCATCATTACTGTATAGGAATGCCGGGGATTTCTGTGCATTAATTTTGTATCCTGCTACTTTACCAAATTCATTGATTAGCTCTAGCAGTTTTCTGCTGGCCTCTTTCGGATTCTCTAATGTATAGTATCACGTCATCTGCAAACAGTGACAGCTTTACTTCTTCTTGGCAGCATTGTATTTTGAAAGCAAACAAGTTGTCTGCCTTCAGGGTTTCACAGCTAGAGATGCTATTTAAAGAAATTTGGGATTTAGAGTTGGCACTAGAAGGAGTTTTAGGATGGGATTGCATGACGTGAATGCATGTTTCGTGCAAAAAAGGACATGAATTTTGGGAGGCCAGAGGAGTGAGTATTTTGGACTGAATTTTGTTCCTTCAATACAAACAGGTTGCAAATATAATCCCCAGTATTTGGAGGTAGGGTCCTTAGAACAGTAATCAAGTTAAAATGAGGCCATCAGGGTTTGCCCTAATTCAGTACGATTGGTGTCCTTGCCTTGTAGATGGCTATGTTTGTCTTGTTACTCTCTCTGTATATATCAATGTGCTAATTTCTGTTAGGTCCTGTAATCCGTGGTACTTTCTTCTGGCAGCCCTAGCAAATAAATGCACCCTTCATAATGAGGGATGAGGCCTTATCTTTTGAGCAGTCTAAAAGTCCTTAAAAGAAAAGACAGCTCTTTCAAGGAAAAAAGGGATCTCCCTAATCAGCTGTTGCCTCAGTCTCCAGTCTGTCAGACTTCCCTGAATATTTTGGACTTCCCAGGTCTCACCATACTTTAAGACAATTCAGTGAAATCTCTCAATCTCAATCTCTCAATCTCTCATGCTCTCTTCCCTCCCCCTCCGACCCACCCAGGCAGCTAGTGGGTTCTGTTTCTCTGTAGAACCCAGACTGAAACACTTGTGTTACACCCAGTAGTGGAATTATGGGCTCATAAGGTAACTGCCTGTGTACTTTTTGAAGAAAAGATAAGATATTTTGCAAAATGTTTGCTACATTTTACATTCCCACCAGCAAAGTATAAGATGTCCATTTCTTCTGTATTCTTTTTATGTTTTTTATTTTTCTTATTTTCATTTTATTATCATTTTTATTTTTTTAAATCAGTCATCAATTTTATACACATCAGTGTATACCTGTCAATACCTTTGCCCAATTCAGCACACCACCATCCCCGCCCCACTGCGGTTTTCCCCCCTTGGTGTCCATACGTTTGCTCTCTACATCGGTGTCTCACCGTCTGCCCTGCATACCGGTTCGTATGTACCAGTTCTCTAGGTTGAACATGCATGTGTTAATATACGATATTTGTTTTTCACTTTCTGACTTCCTTCACTCTGTATGACAGTCTCTAGATCCATCCACGTCTCAACAAATGACTCAATTTCGTTCCTTTTTCTGGCTGAGTAATATTCCATTGTATATATGTACCACAACTTCCTTATCCATTGGTCTGTCGATGGGCATTTAGGTTGCTTCCGTGACCGGGCTATTGTAAATAGTGCTGCAATGAACATTGGGGTGCATGTGTCTTTTTGAATTACGCTTTTCTCCGGGTATGTGCCCAGTAGTGGGATTGCTGGGTCGTATGGTAGTTGTATTCTTCCTTTTTTAAGGAACCTCCATACTGTTCTCCATAGATGCTGTATCAATTTACATTCCCACCAACAGTGCAAGAGTGTTCCCTCTTCTCCACACCCTCTCCAGCATTTATTGTTTCCTGATTTTTTGATGATGGCCATTGTGACCGGTGTGAGATGATATCTCACTGTAGTTTTGATTTGCCTTTCTGTAACGATTAATGATGGAGAGCATTCTTGCATGTGTTTGTGGGCAATCTGTATATGTTCTTTGGAGAAATGTCTCTTTAGGTCTTCTGCCCATTTTTGGATTGCGTTTTTTGTTTTTTTGATATTGAGCTGCATGAGCTGCTTGTAAATTTTGGAGATGAGTCCTTTGTCAGTTGCTTCACTTGCAAATATGTTCTCCCATTCTAAGGGTGGTCTTCTTGTCTTGTTTATGGTTTCCTTGGCTGTGCAACGGCTTTTAAGTTTCATTAGGTCCCATTTTTTTCTTTTTGTCTTTATTTCCATTTCTCTAGGCGGTTGGTCAAGAAGGATCTTGCTGTGATTCCTGTCATCGAGTGTTATGCTTATATTTTCCTCTAAGACTTTGAGAGTGTGTGGCCTTACGTTTAGGTCTTTAATCCATTTTGAATTTATTTTTGAGTATGGTGCTTGGGAGTGTTCTCATTGAATACGTTTACCTGTACCTGTCCAGTTTTCCCAGCACCACTTATTGAAGAGGCTGTCTTTTGTCCACTCTATATTCTTGCCTTCTTTATCAAAGATCAGGTGACCATATGTGCGTGTGTTTATCTCTGGGCATTGGATCCTGTTCCATGGATCTATATTTCCGTTTTTGTGCCAGTACCATAATGTCTTGATTACTGTAGCTTTGCAGTATCGTCGGGAGTCAGGGAGCCTGATTCCTCCAGCTCCATTTTTCGCTTTCCAGACTGCTTTGGCTATTCGGGTTTTTTTGTGTTCCCATACAAATTGTGAAATTTTAGGTTCTAGTTCAGTGGAAAATGCCAGTGGTAGTTTGATAGGGATTGCATTAAATCCGTAGCTTGCTTTGGGTAGTGGGGTCATTTTCACCGTGTTGATTTTTCCAATCCAAGAACATGATATATCTCTCCATCTGTTTGTATCATCTTTAGTTTCTTTCATCAGTGTCTTATAATTTTCTGCATACAGGGCTTTTGTCTCCTTCGGTAGGTTTAGTCCTAGATATTTTATGCTTTTTGTTGCAATGGTAAATAGGAGCGTTGTTTGAATTTCACTTTCGGATTTTTCATCATTACTGTATAGGAATGCCAGGGATTTCTGTGCATTAATTTTGTATGCTGCTACTTTACCAAATTCATTGATTAGCTCTAGCAGTTTTCTGGTAGCCTCTTTCGGAATCTCTAATGTATAGTATCACGTCATCTGCAAACAGTGACAGCTTTACTTCTTCTTGCCAGCATTGTATTTTGAAAGCAAACAAGTTGTCTGCCTTCAGGGTTTCACAGCTAGAGATGCTATTTAAAGAAATTTGGGATTTAGAGTTGGCGCTAGAAGGAGTTTTAGGATGGGATTGCATGACGTGAATGCATGTTTCGTGCAAAAAAGGACATGAATTTTGGGAGGCCAGAGGAGTGAGAATTGTGGACTGAATTTTGTTCCTTCAATACAAACAGGTTGCAAATATAATCCCCAGTATTTGGAGGTAGGGTCATTAGGACAGTAATCAAGTTAAAATGAGGCCATCAGGGTTTGCCCTAATTCAGTACGATTGGTGTCCTTGCCTTGTAGATGGCTATGTTTGTCTTGTTACTCTCTCTGTATATATCAATGTGCTAATTTCTGTTAGGTCCTGTAATCCGTGGTACTTTCTTCTGGCAGCCCTAGCAAATAAATGCACCCTTCATAATGAGGGATGAGGCCTTATCTTTTGAGCAGTCTAAAAGTCCTTAAAAGAAAAGACAGCTCTTTCAAGGAAAAAAGGGATCTGCCTGATCAGCTGTTGCCTCAGTCTCCAGTCTGTCAGACTTCCCTGAATATTTTAGACTTCCCAGGCCTCACCATACTTTAAGACAATTCAGTGAAATCTCTCAATCTCAATCTCTTAAACTCTCGTGCTCTCTTCCCTCCCCCTCCGACCCACCCAGGCAGCTAGTGGGTTCTGTTTCTCTGTAGAACCCAGACAGAAACACGTGTGTTACACCCAGTAGTGGAATTATGGGCTCATAAGGTAACTGCCTGTGTACTTTTTGAAGAAAAGATAAGATATTTTGCAAAATGTTTGCTACATTTTACATTCCCACCAGCAAAGTATAAGATGTCCATTTCTTCCGTATTCTTTTTATGTTTTTTATTTTTCTTATTTTCATTTTTACTTTTTTAAATCAGTCATCAATTTTATACACATCAGTGTATACCTGTCAATCCCTTTGCCCAATTCAGCACACCACCATCCCCGCCCCACTGCGGTTTTCCCCCCTCGGTGTCCATACGTTTGTTCTCTACATCGGTGTCTCAACGTCTGCCCTGAATACCGGTTTGTATGTACCAGTTCTCTAGGTTGCACATGCATGTGTTAATATACGATATTTGTTTTTCACTTTCTGACTTCCTTCACTCTGTATGACAGTCTCTAGATCCATCCACGTCTCAACAAATGACTCAATTTCGTTCCTTTTTCTGGCTGAGTATTATTCCATTGTATATATGTACCACAACTTCCTTATCCATTGGTCTGTCGATGGGCATTTAGGTTGCTTCCGTGACCGGGCTATTGTAAATAGTGCTGCAATGAACATTGGGGTGCATGTGTCTTTTTGAATTACGCTTTTCTCCGGGTATGTGCCCAGTAGTGGGATTGCTGGGTCGTATGGTAGTTGTAGTCTTCCTCTTTTAAGGAACCTCCATACTGTTCTCCATAGTGGCTGTATCAATTTACCTTCCCACCAACAGTGCAAGAGTGTTCCCTCTTCTCCACACCCTCTCCAGCATTTATTGTTTCCTGATTTTTTGATGATGGCCATTCTGACCGGTGTGAGATGATATCTCACTGTAGTTTTGATTTGCCTTTCTGTAACGATTAATGATGGGGAGCATTCTTGCATGTGTTTGTGGGCAATCTGTATATCTTCTTTGGAGAAATGTCTCTTTAGGTCTTCTGCCCATTTTTGGATTGCGTTTTTTGTTTTTTTGATATTGAGCTGCATGAGCTGCTTGTAAATTTTGGAGATGAGTCCTTTGTCAGTTGCTTCACTTGCAAATATGTTCTCCCATTCTAAGGGTGGTCTTTTCGTCTTGTTTATGGTTTCCTTGGCTGTGCAAAGGCTTTTAAGTTTCATTAGGTCCCATTTTTTTCTTTTTGTCTTTATTTCCATTTCTCTAGGCGGTGGTTCAAGAAGGATCTTGCTGTGATTTCTGTCATAGAGTGTTCTCCTTATATTTTCCTCTAAGAGTTTGAGAGTGTGTGGCCTTACGTTTAGGTCTTTAATCCATTTTGAGTTTATTTTTGTGTATGGTGTTTGGGAGTGTTCTCATTTCATACATTTACCTGTACCTGTCCAGTTTTCCCAGCACCACTTATTGAAGAGGCGTCTTTTCTCCACTGTATATTCTTGCCTTCTTTATCAAAGATCAGGTGACCATATGTGCGTGTGTTTATCTGTGGGCTTTCGATCCTGTTCCATGGATCTATATTTCTGTTTTTGTGCCAGTACCATAATGTCTTGATTACTGTAGCTTTGCAGTATTGTCGGGAGTCAGGGAGCCTGATTCCTCCAGCTCCATTTTTCGCTTTCCAGACTGCTTTGGCTATTCGGGGTCTTTTGTGTTCCCATACAAATTGTGAAATGGTAGGTTCTAGTTCAGTGGAAAATGCCAGTGGTAGTTTGATAGGGATTGCATTAAATCCGTAGCTTGCTTTGGGTAGTGGGGTCATTTTCACCGTGTTGATTCTTCCAATCCAAGAACATGATATATCTCTCCATCTGTTTGTATCATCTTTAGTTTCTTTCATCAGTGTCTTATAATTTTCTGCATACAGCGCTTTTGTCTCCTTCGGTAGGTTTAGTCCTAGATATTTTATGCTTTTTGTTGCAATGGTAAATAGGAGCGTTGTTTGAATTTCACTTTCGGATTTTTCATCATTACTGTATAGGAATGCCAGGGATTTCTGTGCATTAATTTTGTATGCTGCTACTTTACCAAATTCATTGATTAGCTCTAGCAGTTTTCTGGTAGCCTCTTTCGGAATCTCGAATGTATACTATCACGTCATCTGCAAACAGTGACAGCTTTACTTCTTCTTGCCAGCATTGTATTTTGAAAGCAAACAAGTTGTCTGCCTTCAGGGTTTCACAGCTAGAGATGCTATTTAAAGAAATTTGGGATTTAGAGTTGGCGCTAGAAGGAGTTTTAGGATGGGATTGCATGACGTGAATGCATGTTTCGTGCAAAAAAGGACATGAATTTTGGGAGGCCAGAGGAGTGAGAATTTTGGACTGAATTTTGTTCCTTCAATACAAACAGGTTGCAAATATAATCCCCAGTATTTGGAGGTAGGGTCCTTAGGACAGTAATCAAGTTAAAATGAGGCCATCAGGGTTTGCCCTAATTCAGTACGATTGGTGTCCTTGCATTGTAGATGGCTATGTTTGTCTTGTTACTCTCTCTGTATATATCAATGGGCTAATTTCTGTTAGGTCGTGTAATCCATGGTACTTTCTTCTGGCAGCCCTAGCAAATAAATGCACCCTTCATAATGAGGGATGAGGCCTTATCTTTTGAGCAGTCTAAAAGTCCTTCAAAGAAAAGACAGCTCTTTCAAGGAAAAAAGGGATCTGCCTGATCAGCTGTTGCCTCAGTCTCCAGTCTGTCAGACTTCCCTGAATATTTTAGACTTCCCAGGCCTCACCATACTTTAAGACAATTCAGTGAAATCTCTCAATCTCAATCTCTTAAACTCTCGTGCTCTCTTCCCTCCCCCTCCGACCCACCCAGGCAGCTAGTGGGTTCTGTTTCTCTGTAGAACCCAGACAGAAACACTTGTGTTACACCCAGTAGTGGAATTATGGGCTCATAAGGTAACTGCCTGTGTACTTTTTGAAGAAAAGATAAGATATTTTGCAAAATGTTTGCTACATTTTACATTCCCACCAGCAAAGTATAAGATGTCCATTTCTTCCGTATTCTTTTTATGTTTTTTATTTTTCTTAGTTTCATTTTTATTTTTTTAAATCAGTCATCAATTTTATACACATCAGTGTATACCTGTCAATCCCTTTGCCCAATTCAGCACACCACCATCCCCGCCCCACTGCGGTTTTCCCCCCTTGGTGTCCATACGTTTTCTCTTTACATTGGTGTCTCAACGTCTGCCCTGAATACCGGTTCGTATGTACCAGTTCTCTAGGTTGCACATGCATGTGTTAATATACGATATTTGTTTTTCACTTTCTGACTTCCTTCACTCTGTATAACAGTCTCTAGATCCATCCACGTCTCAACAAATGACTCAATTTCGTTCCTTTTTCTGGCTGAGTAATATTCCATTGTATATATGTACCACAACTTCCTTATCCATTGGTCTGTCGATGGGCATTTAGGTTGCTTCCGTGACCGGGCTATTGTAAATAGTGCTGCAATGAACATTGGGGTGCATGTGTCTTTTTGAATTACGCTGTTCTCCGGGTATGTGCCCAGTAGTGGGATTGCTGGGTCGTATGGTAGTTGTATTCTTCCTTTTCAAAGGAACCTCCATACTGTTCTCCATAGTGGTTGTATCAATTTACCTTCCCACCAACAGTGCAAGAGTGTTCCCTCTTCTCCACACCCTCTCCAGCATTTATTGTTTCCTGATTTTTTGATGATGGCCATTGTGACCGGTGTGAGATGATATCTCACTGTAGTTTTGATTTGCCTTTCTGTAACGATTAATGATGGGGAGCATTCTTGCATGTGTTTGTGGGCAATCTGTATATGTTCTTTGGAGAAATGTCTCTTTAGGTCTTCTGCCCATTTTTGGATTGCGTTTTTTGTTTTTTTGATATTGAGCTGCATGAGCGGCTTGTAAATTTTGGAGATGAGTCCTTTGTCAGTTGCTTCACTTGCAAATATGTTCTCCCATTCTAAGCGTGGTCTTTTCGTCTTGTTTATGGTTTCCTTGGCTGTGCAAAAGCTTTTAAGTTTCATTAGGTCCCATTTTTTTCTTTTTGTCTTTATTTCCATTTCTCTAGGCGGTGGGTCAAGAAGGATCTTGCTGTGATTTCTGTCATAGAGTGTTCTCCTTATATTTTCCTCTAAGAGTTTGAGAGTGTGTGGCCTTACGTTTAGGTCTTTAATCCATTTTGAGTTTATTTTTGTGTATGGTGTTTGGGAGTGTTCTCATTTCATACATTTACCTGTACCTGTCCAGTTTTCCCAGCACCACTTATTGAAGAGGCTGTCTTTTCTCCACTGTATATTCTTGCCTTCTTTATCAAAGATCAGGTGACCGTATGTGCGTGTGTTTATCTGTGGGCTTTCGATCCTGTTCCATGGATCTATATTTCTGTTTTTGTGCCAGTACCATAATGTCTTGATTACTGTAGCTTTGCAGTATAGTCGGGAGTCAGGGAGCCTGATTCCTCCAGCTCCATTTTTCGCTTTCCAGACTGCTTTGGCTATTCGGGGTCTTTTGTGTTCCCATACAAATTGTGAAATTGTAGGTTCTAGTTCTGTGGAAAATGCCAGTGGTAGTTTGATAGGGATTGCATTAAATCCGTAGCTTGCTTTGGGTAGTGGGGTCATTTTCACCGTGTTGATTCTTCCAATCCAAGAACATGATATATCTCTCCATCTGTTTGTATCATCTTTAGTTTCTTTCATCAGTGTCTTATAATTTTCTGCATGCAGGTCTTTTGTCTCCTTCGGTAGGTTTAGTCCTAGATATTTTATGCTTTTTGTTGCAATGGTAAATAGGAGCGTTGTTTGAATTTCACTTTCGGATTTTTCATCATTACTGTATAGGAATGCCAGGGATTTCTGTGCATTACTTTTCTATCCTGCTACTTTACCAAATTCATTGATTAGCTCTAGCCATTTTCTGCTGGCCTCTTTCGGATTCTCTAATGTATAGTATCACGTCATCTGCAAACAGTGACAGCTTTACTTCTTCTTGCCAGCATTGTATTTTGAAAGCAAACAAGTTGTCTGCCTTCAGGGTTTCACAGCTAGAGATGCTATTTAAAGAAATTTGGGATTTAGAGTTGGCGCTAGAAGGAGTTTTAGGATGGGATTGCATGACGTGAATGCATGTTTCGTGCAAAAGAGGACATGAATTTTGGGAGGCCAGAGGAGTGAGTATTTTGGACGGAATTCTGTTCCTTCAATACAAACAGGTTGCAAATATAATCCCCAGTATTTGGAGGTAGGGTCCTTAGGACAGTAATCAAGTTAAAATGAGGCCATCAGGGTTTGCCCTAATTCAGTACAATTGGTGTCCTTGCCTTGTAGATGGCTATGTTTGTCTTGTTACTCTCTCTGTATATATCAATGTGCTAATTTCTGTTAGGTCCTGTAATCCGTGGTACTTTCTTCTGGCAGCCCTAGCAAATAAATGCACCCTTCATAATGAGGGATGAGGCCTTATCTTTTGAGCAGTCTAAAAGTCCTTAAAAGAAAAGACAGCTCTTTCAAGGAAAAAAGGGATCTGCCTGATCAGCTGTTGCCTCAGTCTCCAGTCTGTCAGACTTCCCTGAATATTTTAGACTTCCCAGGCCTCACCATACTTTAAGACAATTCAGTGAAATCTCTCAATCTCAATCTCTTAAACTCTCGTGCTCTCTTCCCTCCCCCTCCGACCCACCCAGGCAGCTAGTGGGTTCTGTTTCTCTGTAGAACCCAGACAGAAACACGTGTGTTACACCCAGTAGTGGAATTATGGGCTCATAAGGTAACTGCCTGTGTACTTTTTGAAGAAAAGATAAGATATTTTGCAAAATGTTTGCTACATTTTACATTCCCACCAGCAAAGTATAAGATGTCCATTTCTTCCGTATTCTTTTTATGTTTTTTATTTTTCTTATTTTCATTTTTACTTTTTTAAATCAGTCATCAATTTTATACACATCAGTGTATACCTGTCAATCCCTTTGCCCAATTCAGCACACCACCATCCCCGCCCCACTGCGGTTTTCCCCCCTCGGTGTCCATACGTTTGTTCTCTACATCGGTGTCTCAACGTCTGCCCTGAATACCGGTTTGTATGTACCAGTTCTCTAGGTTGCACATGCATGTGTTAATATACGATATTTGTTTTTCACTTTCTGACTTCCTTCACTCTGTATGACAGTCTGTAGATCCATCCACGTCTCAACAAATGACTCAATTTCGTTCCTTTTTCTGGCTGAGTATTATTCCATTGTATATATGTACCACAACTTCCTTATCCATTGGTCTGTCGATGGGCATTTAGGTTGCTTCCGTGACCGGGCTATTGTAAATAGTGCTGCAATGAACATTGGGGTGCATGTGTCTTTTTGAATTACGCTTTTCTCCGGGTATGTGCCCAGTAGTGGGATTGCTGGGTCGTATGGTAGTTGTAGTCTTCCTTTTTTAAGGAACCTCCATACTGTTCTCCATAGTGGCTGTATCAATTTACCTTCCCACCAACAGTGCAAGAGTGTTCCCTCTTCTCCACACCCTCTCCAGCATTTATTGTTTCCTGATTTTTTGATGATGGCCATTCTGACCGGTGTGAGATGATATCTCACTGTAGTTTTGATTTGCCTTTCTGTAACGATTAATGATGGGGAGCATTCTTGCATGTGTTTGTGGGCAATCTGTATATCTTCTTTGGAGAAATGTCTCTTTAGGTCTTCTGCCCATTTTTGGATTGCGTTTTTTGTTTTTTTGATATTGAGCTGCTTGTAAATTTTGGAGATGAGTCCTTTGTCAGTTGCTTCACTTGCAAATATGTTCTCCCATTCTAAGCGTGGTCTTTTCGTCTTGTTTATGGTTTCCTTGGCTGTGCAAAAGCTTTTAAGTTTCATTAGGTCCCATCTTTTTCTTTTTGTCTTTATTTCCATTTCTCTAGGCGGTGGGTCAAGAAGGATCTTGCTGTGATTTCTGTCATAGAGTGTTCTCCTTATATTTTCCTCTAAGAGTTTGAGAGTGTGTGGCCTTACGTTTAGGTCTTTAATCCATTTTGAGTTTATTTTTGTGTATGGTGTTTGGGAGTGTTCTCATTTCATACATTTACCTGTACCTGTCCAGTTTTCCCAGCACCACTTATTGAAGAGGCTGTCTTTTGTCCACTGTATATTCTTGCCTTCTTTATCAAAGATCAGGTGACCATATGTGCGTGTGTTTATCTGTGGGCTTTCGATCCTGTTCCATGGATCTATATTTCTGTTTTTGTGCCAGTACCATAATGTCTTGATTACTGTAGCTTTGCAGTATAGTCGGGAGTCAGGGAGCCTGATTCCTCCAGCTCCATTTTTCGCTTTCCAGACTGCTTTGGCTATTCGGGGTCTTTTGTGTTCCCATACAAATTGTGAAATGGTAGGTTCTAGTTCTGTGGAAAATGCCAGTGGTAGTTTGATAGGGATTGCATTAAATCCGTAGCTTGCTTTGGGTAGTGGGGTCATTTTCACCGTGTTGATTCTTCCAATCCAAGAACATGATATATCTCTCCATCTGTTTGTATCATCTTTAGTTTCTTTCATCAGTGTCTTATAATTTTCTGCATGCAGGTCTTTTGTCTCCTTCGGTAGGTTTAGTCCTAGATATTTTATGCTTTTTGTTGCAATGGTAAATAGGAGCGTTGTTTGAATTTCACTTTCGGATTTTTCATCATTACTGTATAGGAATGCCAGGGATTTCTGTGCATTAATTTTCTATCCTGCTACTTTACCAAATTCATTGATTAGCTCTAGCCATTTTCTGCTGGCCTCTTTCGGATTCTCTAATGTATAGTATCACGTCATCTGCAAACAGTGACAGCTTTACTTCTTCTTGCCAGCATTGTATTTTGAAAGCAAACAAGTTGTCTGCCTTCAGGGTTTCACAGCTAGAGATGCTATTTAAAGAAATTTGGGATTTAGAGTTGGCGCTAGAAGGAGTTTTAGGATGGGATTGCATGACGTGAATGCATGTTTCGTGCAAAAGAGGACATGAATTTTGGGAGGCCAGAGGAGTGAGTATTTTGGACGGAATTCTGTTCCTTCAATACAAACAGGTTGCAAATATAATCCCCAGTATTTGGAGGTAGGGTCCTTAGGACAGTAATCAAGTTAAAATGAGGCCATCAGGGTTTGCCCTAATTCAGTACAATTGGTGTCCTTGCCTTGTAGATGGCTATGTTTGTCTTGTTACTCTCTCTGTATATATCAATGTGCTAATTTCTGTTAGGTCCTGTAATCCGTGGTACTTTCTTCTGGCAGCCCTAGCAAATAAATGCACCCTTCATAATGAGGGATGAGGCCTTATCTTTTGAGCAGTCTAAAAGTCCTTAAAAGAAAAGACAGCTCTTTCAAGGAAAAAAGGGATCTGCCTGATCAGCTGTTGCCTCAGTCTCCAGTCTGTCAGACTTCCCTGAATATTTTAGACTTCCCAGGCCTCACCATACTTTAAGACAATTCAGTGAAATCTCTCAATCTCAATCTCTTAAACTCTCGTGCTCTCTTCCCTCCCCCTCCGACCCACCCAGGCAGCTAGTGGGTTCTGTTTCTCTGTAGAACCCAGACAGAAACACGTGTGTTACACCCAGTAGTGGAATTATGGGCTCATAAGGTAACTGCCTGTGTACTTTTTGAAGAAAAGATAAGATATTTTGCAAAATGTTTGCTACATTTTACATTCCCACCAGCAAAGTATAAGATGTCCATTTCTTCCGTATTCTTTTTATGTTTTTTATTTTTCTTATTTTCATTTTTACTTTTTTAAATCAGTCATCAATTTTATACACATCAGTGTATACCTGTCAATCCCTTTGCCCAATTCAGCACACCACCATCCCCGCCCCACTGCGGTTTTCCCCCCTCGGTGTCCATACGTTTGTTCTCTACATCGGTGTCTCAACGTCTGCCCTGAATACCGGTTTGTATGTACCAGTTCTCTAGGTTGCACATGCATGTGTTAATATACGATATTTGTTTTTCACTTTCTGACTTCCTTCACTCTGTATGACAGTCTCTAGATCCATCCACGTCTCAACAAATGACTCAATTTCGTTCCTTTTTCTGGCTGAGTATTATTCCATTGTATATATGTACCACAACTTCCTTATCCATTGGTCTGTCGATGGGCATTTAGGTTGCTTCCGTGACCGGGCTATTGTAAATAGTGCTGCAATGAACATTGGGGTGCATGTGTCTTTTTGAATTACGCTTTTCTCCGGGTATGTGCCCAGTAGTGGGATTGCTGGGTCGTATGGTAGTTGTAGTCTTCCTTTTTTAAGGAACCTCCATACTGTTCTCCATAGTGGCTGTATCAATTTACCTTCCCACCAACAGTGCAAGAGTGTTCCCTCTTCTCCACACCCTCTCCAGCATTTATTGTTTCCTGATTTTTTGATGATGGCCATTGTGACCGGTGTGAGATGATATCTCACTGTAGTTTTGATTTGCCTTTCTGTAACGATTAATGATGGGGAGCATTCTTGCATGTGTTTGTGGGCAATCTGTATATCTTCTTTGGAGAAATGTCTCTTTAGGTCTTCTGCCCATTTTTGGATTGCGTTTTTTGTTTTTTTGATATTGAGCTGCTTGTAAATTTTGGAGATGAGTCCTTTGTCAGTTGCTTCACTTGCAAATATGTTCTCCCATTCTAAGGGTGGTCTTTTCGTCTTGTTTATGGTTTCCTTGGCTGTGCAAAAGCTTTTAAGTTTCATTAGGTCCCATCTTTTTCTTTTTGTCTTTATTTCCATTTCTCTAGGCGGTGGGTCAAGAAGGATCTTGCTGTGATTTCTGTCATAGAGTGTTCTCCTTATATTTTCCTCTAAGAGTTTGAGAGTGTGTGGCCTTACGTTTAGGTCTTTAATCCATTTTGAGTTTATTTTTGTGTATGGTGTTTGGGAGTGTTCTCATTTCATACATTTACCTGTACCTGTCCAGTTTTCCCAGCACCACTTATTGAAGAGGCTGTCTTTTCTCCACTGTATATTCTTGCCTTCTTTATCAAAGATCAGGTGACCATATGTGCGTGTGTTTATCTGTGGGCTTTCGATCCTGTTCCATGGATCTATATTTCTGTTTTTGTGCCAGTACCATAATGTCTTGATTACTGTAGCTTTGCAGTATAGTCGGGAGTCAGGGAGCCTGATTCCTCCAGCTCCATTTTTCGCTTTCCAGACTGCTTTGGCTATTCGGGGTCTTTTGTGTTCCCATACAAATTGTGAAATTGTAGGTTCTAGTTCTGTGGAAAATGCCAGTGGTAGTTTGATAGGGATTGCATTAAATCCGTAGCTTGCTTTGGGTAGTGGGGTCATTTTCACCGTGTTGATTCTTCCAATCCAAGAACATGATATATCTCTCCATCTGTTTGTATCATCTTTAGTTTCTTTCATCAGTGTCTTATAATTTTCTGCATGCAGGTCTTTTGTCTCCTTCGGTAGGTTTAGTCCTAGATATTTTATGCTTTTTGTTGCAATGGTAAATAGGAGCGTTGTTTGAATTTCACTTTCGGATTTTTCATCATTACTGTATAGGAATGCCAGGGATTTCTGTGCATTAATTTTCTATCCTGCTACTTTACCAAATTCATTGATTAGCTCTAGCCATTTTCTGCTGGCCTCTTTCGGATTCTCTAATGTATAGTATCACGTCATCTGCAAACAGTGACAGCTTTACTTCTTCTTGCCAGCATTGTATTTTGAAAGCAAACAAGTTGTCTGCCTTTAGGGTTTCACAGCTAGAGATGCTATTTAAAGAAATTTGGGATTTAGAGTTGGCGCTAGAAGGAGTTTTAGGATGGGATTGCATGACGTGAATGCATGTTTCGTGCAAAAGAGGACATGAATTTTGGGAGGCCAGAGGAGTGAGTATTTTGGACGGAATTCTGTTCCTTCAATACAAACAGGTTGCAAATATAATCCCCAGTATTTGGAGGTAGGGTCCTTAGGACAGTAATCAAGTTAAAATGAGGCCATCAGGGTTTGCCCTAATTCAGTACAATTGGTGTCCTTGCCTTGTAGATGGCTATGTTTGTCTTGTTACTCTCTCTGTATATATCAATGTGCTAATTTCTGTTAGGTCCTGTAATCCGTGGTACTTTCTTCTGGCAGCCCTAGCAAATAAATGCACCCTTCATAATGAGGGATGAGGCCTTATCTTTTGAGCAGTCTAAAAGTCCTTAAAAGAAAAGACAGCTCTTTCAAGGAAAAAAGGGATCTGCCTGATCAGCTGTTGCCTCAGTCTCCAGTCTGTCAGACTTCCCTGAATATTTTAGACTTCCCAGGCCTCACCATACTTTAAGACAATTCAGTGAAATCTCTCAATCTCAATCTCTTAAACTCTCGTGCTCTCTTCCCTCCCCCTCCGACCCACCCAGGCAGCTAGTGGGTTCTGTTTCTCTGTAGAACCCAGACAGAAACACGTGTGTTACACCCAGTAGTGGAATTATGGGCTCATAAGGTAACTGCCTGTGTACTTTTTGAAGAAAAGATAAGATATTTTGCAAAATGTTTGCTACATTTTACATTGCCACCAGCAAAGTATAAGATGTCCATTTCTTCCGTATTCTTTTTATGTTTTTTATTTTTCTTATTTTCATGTTTACTTTTTTAAATCAGTCATCAATTTTATACACATCAGTGTATACCTGTCAATCCCTTTGCCCAATTCAGCACACCACCATCCCCGCCCCACTGCGGTTTTCCCCCCTCGGTGTCCATACGTTTGTTCTCTACATCGGTGTCTCAACGTCTGCCCTGAATACCGGTTTGTACGTACCAGTTCTCTAGGTTGCACATGCATGTGTTAATATACGATATTTGTTTTTCACTTTCTGACTTCCTTCACTCTGTATGACAGTCTCTAGATCCATCCACGTCTCAACAAATGACTCAATTTCGTTCCTTTTTCTGGCTGAGTATTATTCCATTGTATATATGTACCACAACTTCCTTATCCATTGGTCTGTCGATGGGCATTTAGGTTGCTTCCGTGACCGGGCTATTGTAAATAGTGCTGCAATGAACATTGGGGTGCATGTGTCTTTTTGAATTTCGCTTTTCTCCGGGTATGTGCCCAGTAGTGGGATTGCTGGGTCGTATGGTAGTTGTAGTCTTCCTTTTTTAAGGAACCTCCATACTGTTCTCCATAGTGGCTGTATCAATTTACCTTCCCACCAACAGTGCAAGAGTGTTCCCTCTTCTCCACACCCTCTCCAGCATTTATTGTTTCCTGATTTTTTGATGATGGCCATTCTGACAGGTGTGAGATGATATCTCACTGTAGTTTTGATTTGCCTTTCTGTAACGATTAATGATGGGGAGCATTCTTGCATGTGTTTGTGGGCAATCTGTATATCTTCTTTGGAGAAATGTCTCTTTAGGTCTTCTGCCCGTTTTTGGATTGCGTTTTTTGTTTTTTTGATATTGAGCTGCTTGTAAATTTTGGAGATGAGTCCTTTGTCAGTTGCTTCACTTGCAAATATGTTCTCCCATTCTAAGCGTGGTCTTTTCGTCTTGTTTATGGTTTCCTTGGCTGTGCAAAAGCTTTTAAGTTTCATTAGGTCCCATTTTTTTCTTTTTGTCTTTATTTCCATTTCTCTAGGCGGTGGGTCAAGAAGGATCTTGCTGTGATTTCTGTCATAGAGTGTTCTCCTTATATTTTCCTCTAAGAGTTTGAGAGTGTGTGGCCTTACGTTTAGGTCTTTAATCCATTTTGAGTTTATTTTTGTGTATGGTGTTTGGGAGTGTTCTCATTTCATACATTTACCTGTACCTGTCCAGTTTTCCCAGCACCACTTATTGAAGAGGCTGTCTTTTCTCCACTGTATATTCTTGCCTTCTTTATCAAAGATCAGGTGACCGTATGTGCGTGTGTTTATCTGTGGGCTTTCGATCCTGTTCCATGGATCTATATTTCTGTTTTTGTGCCAGTACCATAATGTCTTGATTACTGTAGCTTTGCAGTATAGTCGGGAGTCAGGGAGCCTGATTCCTCCAGCTCCATTTTTCGCTTTCCAGACTGCTTTGGCTATTCGGGGTCTTTTGTGTTCCCATACAAATTGTGAAATTGTAGGTTCTAGTTCTGTGGAAAATGCCAGTGGTAGTTTGATAGGGATTGCATTAAATCCGTAGCTTGCTTTGGGTAGTGGGGTCATTTTCACCGTGTTGATTCTTCCAATCCAAGAACATGATATATCTCTCCATCTGTTTGTATCATCTTTAGTTTCTTTCATCAGTGTCTTATAATTTTCTGCATGCAGGTCTTTTGTCTCCTTCGGTAGGTTTAGTCCTAGATATTTTATGCTTTTTGTTGCAATGGTAAATAGGAGCGTTGTTTGAATTTCACTTTCGGATTTTTCATCATTACTGTATAGGAATGCCAGGGATTTCTGTGCATTACTTTTCTATCCTGCTACTTTACCAAATTCATTGATTAGCTCTAGCCATTTTCTGCTGGCCTCTTTCGGATTCTCTAATGTATAGTATCACGTCATCTGCAAACAGTGACAGCTTTACTTCTTCTTGCCAGCATTGTATTTTGAAAGCAAACAAGTTGTCTGCCTTCAGGGTTTCACAGCTAGAGATGCTATTTAAAGAAATTTGGGATTTAGAGTTGGCGCTAGAAGGAGTTTTAGGATGGGATTGCATGACGTGAATGCATGTTTCGTGCAAAAGAGGACATGAATTTTGGGAGGCCAGAGGAGTGAGTATTTTGGACGGAATTCTGTTCCTTCAATACAAACAGGTTGCAAATATAATCCCCAGTATTTGGAGGTAGGGTCCTTAGGACAGTAATCAAGTTAAAATGAGGCCATCAGGGTTTGCCCTAATTCAGTACAATTGGTGTCCTTGCCTTGTAGATGGCTATGTTTGTCTTGTTACTCTCTCTGTATATATCAATGTGCTAATTTCTGTTAGGTCCTGTAATCCGTGGTACTTTCTTCTGGCAGCCCTAGCAAATAAATGCACCCTTCATAATGAGGGATGAGGCCTTATCTTTTGAGCAGTCTAAAAGTCCTTAAAAGAAAAGACAGCTCTTTCAAGGAAAAAAGGGATCTGCCTGATCAGCTGTTGCCTCAGTCTCCAGTCTGTCAGACTTCCCTGAATATTTTAGACTTCCCAGGCCTCACCATACTTTAAGACAATTCAGTGAAATCTCTCAATCTCAATCTCTTAAACTCTCGTGCTCTCTTCCCTCCCCCTCCGACCCACCCAGGCAGCTAGTGGGTTCTGTTTCTCTGTAGAACCCAGACAGAAACACGTGTGTTACACCCAGTAGTGGAATTATGGGCTCATAAGGTAACTGCCTGTGTACTTTTTGAAGAAAAGATAAGATATTTTGCAAAATGTTTGCTACATTTTACATTCCCACCAGCAAAGTATAAGATGTCCATTTCTTCCGTATTCTTTTTATGTTTTTTATTTTTCTTATTTTCATTTTTACTTTTTTAAATCAGTCATCAATTTTATACACATCAGTGTATACCTGTCAATCCCTTTGCCCAATTCAGCACACCACCATCCCCGCCCCACTGCGGTTTTCCCCCCTCGGTGTCCATACGTTTGTTCTCTACATCGGTGTCTCAACGTCTGCCCTGAATACCGGTTTGTATGTACCAGTTCTCTAGGTTGCACATGCATGTGTTAATATACGATATTTGTTTTTCACTTTCTGACTTCCTTCACTCTGTATGACAGTCTGTAGATCCATCCACGTCTCAACAAATGACTCAATTTCGTTCCTTTTTCTGGCTGAGTATTATTCCATTGTATATATGTACCACAACTTCCTTATCCATTGGTCTGTCGATGGGCATTTAGGTTGCTTCCGTGACCGGGCTATTGTAAATAGTGCTGCAATGAACATTGGGGTGCATGTGTCTTTTTGAATTACGCTTTTCTCCGGGTATGTGCCCAGTAGTGGGATTGCTGGGTCGTATGGTAGTTGTAGTCTTCCTTTTTTAAGGAACCTCCATACTGTTCTCCATAGTGGCTGTATCAATTTACCTTCCCACCAACAGTGCAAGAGTGTTCCCTCTTCTCCACACCCTCTCCAGCATTTATTGTTTCCTGATTTTTTGATGATGGCCATTCTGACCGGTGTGAGATGATATCTCACTGTAGTTTTGATTTGCCTTTCTGTAACGATTAATGATGGGGAGCATTCTTGCATGTGTTTGTGGGCAATCTGTATATCTTCTTTGGAGAAATGTCTCTTTAGGTCTTCTGCCCGTTTTTGGATTGCGTTTTTTGTTTTTTTGATATTGAGCTGCTTGTAAATTTTGGAGATGAGTCCTTTGTCAGTTGCTTCACTTGCAAATATGTTCTCCCATTCTAAGGGTGGTCTTTTCGTCTTGTTTATGGTTTCCTTGGCTGTGCAAAAGCTTTTAAGTTTCATTAGGTCCCATTTTTTTCTTTTTGTCTTTATTTCCATTTCTCTAGGCGGTGGGTCAAGAAGGATCTTGCTGTGATTTCTGTCATAGAGTGTTCTCCTTATATTTTCCTCTAAGAGTTTGAGAGTGTGTGGCCTTACGTTTAGGTCTTTAATCCATTTTGAGTTTATTTTTGTGTATGGTGTTTGGGAGTGTTCTCATTTCATACATTTACCTGTACCTGTCCAGTTTTCCCAGCACCACTTATTGAAGAGGCTGTCTTTTGTCCACTGTATATTCTTGCCTTCTTTATCAAAGATCAGGTGACCATATGTGCGTGTGTTTATCTGTGGGCTTTCGATCCTGTTCCATGGATCTATATTTCTGTTTTTGTGCCAGTACCATAATGTCTTGATTACTGTAGCTTTGCAGTATAGTCGGGAGTCAGGGAGCCTGATTCCTCCAGCTCCATTTTTCGCTTTCCAGACTGCTTTGGCTATTCGGGGTCTTTTGTGTTCCCATACAAATTGTGAAATGGTAGGTTCTAGTTCTGTGGAAAATGCCAGTGGTAGTTTGATAGGGATTGCATTAAATCCGTAGCTTGCTTTGGGTAGTGGGGTCATTTTCACCGTGTTGATTCTTCCAATCCAAGAACATGATATATCTCTCCATCTGTTTGTATCATCTTTAGTTTCTTTCATCAGTGTCTTATAATTTTCTGCATGCAGGTCTTTTGTCTCCTTCGGTAGGTTTAGTCCTAGATATTTTATGCTTTTTGTTGCAATGGTAAATAGGAGCGTTGTTTGAATTTCACTTTCGGATTTTTCATCATTACTGTATAGGAATGCCAGGGATTTCTGTGCATTAATTTTCTATCCTGCTACTTTACCAAATTCATTGATTAGCTCTAGCCATTTTCTGCTGGCCTCTTTCGGATTCTCTAATGTATAGTATCACGTCATCTGCAAACAGTGACAGCTTTACTTCTTCTTGCCAGCATTGTATTTTGAAAGCAAACAAGTTGTCTGCCTTCAGGGTTTCACAGCTAGAGATGCTATTTAAAGAAATTTGGGATTTAGAGTTGGCGCTAGAAGGAGTTTTAGGATGGGATTGCATGACGTGAATGCATGTTTCGTGCAAAAGAGGACATGAATTTTGGGAGGCCAGAGGAGTGAGTATTTTGGACGGAATTCTGTTCCTTCAATACAAACAGGTTGCAAATATAATCCCCAGTATTTGGAGGTAGGGTCCTTAGGACAGTAATCAAGTTAAAATGAGGCCATCAGGGTTTGCCCTAATTCAGTACAATTGGTGTCCTTGCCTTGTAGATGGCTATGTTTGTCTTGTTACTCTCTCTGTATATATCAATGTGCTAATTTCTGTTAGGTCCTGTAATCCGTGGTACTTTCTTCTGGCAGCCCTAGCAAATAAATGCACCCTTCATAATGAGGGATGAGGCCTTATCTTTTGAGCAGTCTAAAAGTCCTTAAAAGAAAAGACAGCTCTTTCAAGGAAAAAAGGGATCTGCCTGATCAGCTGTTGCCTCAGTCTCCAGTCTGTCAGACTTCCCTGAATATTTTAGACTTCCCAGGCCTCACCATACTTTAAGACAATTCAGTGAAATCTCTCAATCTCAATCTCTTAAACTCTCGTGCTCTCTTCCCTCCCCCTCCGACCCACCCAGGCAGCTAGTGGGTTCTGTTTCTCTGTAGAACCCAGACAGAAACACTTGTGTTACACCCAGTAGTGGAATTATGGGCTCATAAGGTAACTGCCTGTGTACTTTTTGAAGAAAAGATAAGATATTTTGCAAAATGTTTGCTACATTTTACATTCCCACCAGCAAAGTATAAGATGTCCATTTCTTCCGTATTCTTTTTATGTTTTTTATTTTTCTTATTTTCATTTTTACTTTTTTAAATCAGTCATCAATTTTATACACATCAGTGTATACCTGTCAATCCCTTTGCCCAATTCAGCACACCACCATCCCCGTCCCACTGCGGTTTTCCCCCCTCGGTGTCCATACGTTTGTTCTCTACATCGGTGTCTCAACGTCTGCCCTGAATACCGGTTTGTATGTACCAGTTCTCTAGGTTGCACATGCATGTGTTAATATACGATATTTGTTTTTCACTTTCTGACTTCCTTCACTCTGTATGACAGTCTCTAGATCCATCCACGTCTCAACAAATGACTCAATTTCGTTCCTTTTTCTGGCTGAGTATTATTCTATTGTATATATGTACCACAACTTCCTTATCCATTGGTCTGTCGATGGGCATTTAGGTTGCTTCCGTGACCGGGCTATTGTAAATAGTGCTGCAATGAACATTGGGGTGCATGTGTCTTTTTGAATTACGTTTTTCTCCGGGTATGTGCCCAGTAGTGGGATTGCTGGGTCGTATGGTAGTTGTAGTCTTCCTTTTTTAAGGAACCTCCATACTGTTCTCCATAGTGGCTGTATCAATTTACCTTCCCACCAACAGTGCAAGAGTGTTCCCTCTTCTCCACACCCTCTCCAGCATTTATTGTTTCCTGATTTTTTGATGATGGCCATTGTGACCGGTGTGAGATGATATCTCACTGTAGTTTTGATTTGCCTTTCTGTAACGATTAATGATGGGGAGCATTCTTGCATGTGTTTGTGGGCAATCTGTATATCTTCTTTGGAGAAATGTCTCTTTAGGTCTTCTGCCCGTTTTTGGATTGCGTTTTTTGTTTTTTTGATATTGAGCTGCTTGTAAATTTTGGAGATGAGTCCTTTGTCAGTTGCTTCACTTGCAAATATGTTCTCCCATTCTAAGCGTGGTCTTTTCGTCTTGTTTATGGTTTCCTTGGCTGTGCAAAAGCTTTTAAGTTTCATTAGGTCCCATTTTTTTCTTTTTGTCTTTATTTCCATTTCTCTAGGCGGTGGGTCAAGAAGGATCTTGCTGTGATTTCTGTCATAGAGTGTTCTCCTTATATTTTCCTCTAAGAGTTTGAGAGTGTGTGGCCTTACGTTTAGGTCTTTAATCCATTTTGAGTTTATTTTTGTGTATGGTGTTTGGGAGTGTTCTCATTTCATACATTTACCTGTACCTGTCCAGTTTTCCCAGCACCACTTATTGAAGAGGCTGTCTTTTGTCCACTGTATATTCTTGCCTTCTTTATCAAAGATCAGGTGACCATATGTGCGTGTGTTTATCTGTGGGCTTTCGATCCTGTTCCATGGATCTATATTTCTGTTTTTGTGCCAGTACCATAATGTCTTGATTACTGTAGCTTTGCAGTATAGTCGGGAGTCAGGGAGCCTGATTCCTCCAGCTCCATTTTTCGCTTTCCAGACTGCTTTGGCTATTCGGGGTCTTTTGTGTTCCCATACAAATTGTGAAATGGTAGGTTCTAGTTCTGTGGAAAATGCCAGTGGTAGTTTGATAGGGATTGCATTAAATCCGTAGCTTGCTTTGGGTAGTGGGGTCATTTTCACCGTGTTGATTCTTCCAATCCAAGAACATGATATATCTCTCCATCTGTTTGTATCATCTTTAGTTTCTTTCATCAGTGTCTTATAATTTTCTGCATGCAGGTCTTTTGTCTCCTTCGGTAGGTTTAGTCCTAGATATTTTATGCTTTTTGTTGCAATGGTAAATAGGAGCGTTGTTTGAATTTCACTTTCGGATTTTTCATCATTACTGTATAGGAATGCCAGGGATTTCTGTGCATTAATTTTCTATCCTGCTACTTTACCAAATTCATTGATTAGCTCTAGCCATTTTCTGCTGGCCTCTTTCGGATTCTCTAATGTATAGTATCACGTCATCTGCAAACAGTGACAGCTTTACTTCTTCTTGCCAGCATTGTATTTTGAAAGCAAACAAGTTGTCTGCCTTCAGGGTTTCACAGCTAGAGATGCTATTTAAAGAAATTTGGGATTTAGAGTTGGCGCTAGAAGGAGTTTTAGGATGGGATTGCATGACGTGAATGCATGTTTCGTGCAAAAGAGGACATGAATTTTGGGAGGCCAGAGGAGTGAGTATTTTGGACTGAATTCTGTTCCTTCAATACAAACAGGTTGCAAATATAATCCCCAGTATTTGGAGGTAGGGTCCTTAGGACAGTAATCAAGTTAAAATGAGGCCATCAGGGTTTGCCCTAATTCAGTACAAGTGGTGTCCTTGCCTTGTAGATGGCTATGTTTGTCTTGTTACTCTCTCTGTATATATCAATGTGCTAATTTCTGTTAGGTCCTGTAATCCGTGGTACTTTCTTCTGGCAGCCCTAGCAAATAAATGCACCCTTCATAATGAGGGATGAGGCCTTATCTTTTGAGCAGTCTAAAAGTCCTTAAAAGAAAAGACAGCTCTTTCAAGGAAAAAAGGGATCTGCCTGATCAGCTGTTGCCTCAGTCTCCAGTCTGTCAGACTTCCCTGAATATTTTAGACTTCCCAGGCCTCACCATACTTTAAGACAATTCAGTGAAATCTCTCAATCTCAATCTCTTAAACTCTCGTGCTCTCTTCCCTCCCCCTCCGACCCACCCAGGCAGCTAGTGGGTTCTGTTTCTCTGTAGAACCCAGACAGAAACACTTGTGTTACACCCAGTAGTGGAATTATGGGCTCATAAGGTAACTGCCTGTGTACTTTTTGAAGAAAAGATAAGATATTTTGCAAAATGTTTGCTACATTTTACATTCCCACCAGCAAAGTATAAGATGTCCATTTCTTCCGTATTCTTTTTATGTTTTTTATTTTTCTTATTTTCATTTTTACTTTTTTAAATCAGTCATCAATTTTATACACATCAGTGTATACCTGTCAATCCCTTTGCCCAATTCAGCACACCACCATCCCCGCCCCACTGCGGTTTTCCCCCCTCGGTGTCCATACGTTTGTTCTCTACATCGGTGTCTCAACGTCTGCCCTGAATACCGGTTCGTATGTACCAGTTCTCTAGGTTGCACATGCATGTGTTAATATACGATATTTGTTTTTCACTTTCTGACTTCCTTCACTCTGTATGACAGTCTCTAGATCCATCCACGTCTCAACAAATGACTCAATTTCGTTCCTTTTTCTGGCTGAGTATTATTCTATTGTATATATGTACCACAACTTCCTTATCCATTGGTCTGTCGATGGGCATTTAGGTTGCTTCCGTGACCGGGCTATTGTAAATAGTGCTGCAATGAACATTGGGGTGCATGTGTCTTTTTGAATTACGCTTTTCTCCGGGTATGTGCCCAGTAGTGGGATTGCTGGGTCGTATGGTAGTTGTAGTCTTCCTTTTTTAAGGAACCTCCATACTGTTCTCCATAGTGGCTGTATCAATTTACCTTCCCACCAACAGTGCAAGAGTGTTCCCTCTTCTCCACACCCTCTCCAGCATTTATTGTTTCCTGATTTTTTGATGATGGCCATTCTGACCGGTGTGAGATGATATCTCACTGTAGTTTTGATTTGCCTTTCTGTAACGATTAATGATGGGGAGCATTCTTGCATGTGTTTGTGGGCAATCTGTATATCTTCTTTGGAGAAATGTCTCTTTAGGTCTTCTGCCCGTTTTTGGATTGCGTTTTTTGTTTTTTTGATATTGAGCTGCTTGTAAATTTTGGAGATGAGTCCTTTGTCAGTTGCTTCACTTGCAAATATGTTCTCCCATTCTAAGCGTGGTCTTTTCGTCTTGTTTATGGTTTCCTTGGCTGTGCAAAAGCTTTTAAGTTTCATTAGGTCCCATTTTTTTCTTTTTGTCTTTATTTCCATTTCTCTAGGCGGTGGGTCAAGAAGGATCTTGCTGTGATTTCTGTCATAGAGTGTTCTCCTTATATTTTCCTCTAAGAGTTTGAGAGTGTGTGGCCTTACGTTTAGGTCTTTAATCCATTTTGAGTTTATTTTTGTGTATGGTGTTTGGGAGTGTTCTCATTTCATACATTTACCTGTACCTGTCCAGTTTTCCCAGCACCACTTATTGAAGAGGCTGTCTTTTGTCCACTGTATATTCTTGCCTTCTTTATCAAAGATCAGGTGACCATATGTGCGTGTGTTTATCTGTGGGCTTTCGATCCTGTTCCATGGATCTATATTTCTGTTTTTGTGCCAGTACCATAATGTCTTGATTACTGTAGCTTTGCAGTATAGTCGGGAGTCAGGGAGCCTGATTCCTCCAGCTCCATTTTTCGCTTTCCAGACTGCTTTGGCTATTCGGGGTCTTTTGTGTTCCCATACAAATTGTGAAATGGTAGGTTCTAGTTCTGTGGAAAATGCCAGTGGTAGTTTGATAGGGATTGCATTAAATCCGTAGCTTGCTTTGGGTAGTGGGGTCATTTTCACCGTGTTGATTCTTCCAATCCAAGAACATGATATATCTCTCCATCTGTTTGTATCATCTTTAGTTTCTTTCATCAGTGTCTTATAATTTTCTGCATGCAGGTCTTTTGTCTCCTTCGGTAGGTTTAGTCCTAGATATTTTATGCTTTTTGTTGCAATGGTAAATAGGAGCGTTGTTTGAATTTCACTTTCGGATTTTTCATCATTACTGTATAGGAATGCCAGGGATTTCTGTGCATTAATTTTCTATCCTGCTACTTTACCAAATTCATTGATTAGCTCTAGCCATTTTCTGCTGGCCTCTTTCGGATTCTCTAATGTATAGTATCACGTCATCTGCAAACAGTGACAGCTTTACTTCTTCTTGCCAGCATTGTATTTTGAAAGCAAACAAGTTGTCTGCCTTCAGGGTTTCACAGCTAGAGATGCTATTTAAAGAAATTTGGGATTTAGAGTTGGCGCTAGAAGGAGTTTTAGGATGGGATTGCATGACGTGAATGCATGTTTCGTGCAAAAGAGGACATGAATTTTGGGAGGCCAGAGGAGTGAGTATTTTGGACGGAATTTTGTTCCTTCAATACAAACAGGTTGCAAATATAATCCCCAGTATTTGGAGGTAGGGTCCTTAGGACAGTAATCAAGTTAAAATGAGGCCATCAGGGTTTGCCCTAATTCAGTACAAGTGGTGTCCTTGCCTTGTAGATGGCTATGTTTGTCTTGTTACTCTCTCTGTATATATCAATGTGCTAATTTCTGTTAGGTCCTGTAATCCGTGGTACTTTCTTCTGGCAGCCCTAGCAAATAAATGCACCCTTCATAATGAGGGATGAGGCCTTATCTTTTGAGCAGTCTAAAAGTCCTTAAAAGAAAAGACAGCTCTTTCAAGGAAAAAAGGGATCTGCCTGATCAGCTGTTGCCTCAGTCTCCAGTCTGTCAGACTTCCCTGAATATTTTAGACTTCCCAGGCCTCACCATACTTTAAGACAATTCAGTGAAATCTCTCAATCTCAATCTCTTAAACTCTCGTGCTCTCTTCCCTCCCCCTCCGACCCACCCAGGCAGCTAGTGGGTTCTGTTTCTCTGTAGAACCCAGACAGAAACACGTGTGTTACACCCAGTAGTGGAATTATGGGCTCATAAGGTAACTGCCTGTGTACTTTTTGAAGAAAAGATAAGATATTTTGCAAAATGTTTGCTACATTTTACATTCCCACCAGCAAAGTATAAGATGTCCATTTCTTCCGTATTCTTTTTATGTTTTTTATTTTTCTTATTTTCATTTTTACTTTTTTAAATCAGTCATCAATTTTATACACATCAGTGTATACCTGTCAATCCCTTTGCCCAATTCAGCACACCACCATCCCCGCCCCACTGCGGTTTTCCCCCCTCGGTGTCCATACGTTTGTTCTCTACATCGGTGTCTCAACGTCTGCCCTGCATACCGGTTCGTATGTACCAGTTCTCTAGGTTGCACATGCATGTGTTAATATACGATATTTGTTTTTCACTTTCTGACTTCCTTCACTCTGTATGACAGTCTCTAGATCCATCCACGTCTCAACAAATGACTCAATTTCGTTCCTTTTTCTGGCTGAGTATTATTCCATTGTATATATGTACCACAACTTCCTTATCCATTGGTCTGTCGATGGGCATTTAGGTTGCTTCCGTGACCGGGCTATTGTAAATAGTGCTGCAATGAACATTGGGGTGCATGTGTCTTTTTGAATTACGCTTTTCTCCGGGTATGTGCCCAGTAGTGGGATTGCTGGGTCGTATGGTAGTTGTATTCTTCCTTTTTTAAGGAACCTCCATACTGTTCTCCATAGTGGCTGTATCAATTTACCTTCCCACCAACAGTGCAAGAGTGTTCCCTCTTCTCCACACCCTCTCCAGCATTTATTGTTTCCTGATTTTTTGATGATGGCCATTCTGACCGGTGTGAGATGATATCTCACTGTAGTTTTGATTTGCCTTTCTGTAACGATTAATGATGGGGAGCATTCTTGCATGTGTTTGTGGGCAATCTGTATATCTTCTTTGGAGAAATGTCTCTTTAGGTCTTCTGCCCGTTTTTGGATTGCGTTTTTTGTTTTTTTGATATTGAGCTGCTTGTAAATTTTGGAGATGAGTCCTTTGTCAGTTGCTTCACTTGCAAATATGTTCTCCCATTCTAAGGGTGGTCTTTTCGTCTTGTTTATGGTTTCCTTGGCTGTGCAAAAGCTTTTAAGTTTCATTAGGTCCCATTTTTTTCTTTTTGTCTTTATTTCCATTTCTCTAGGCGGTGGGTCAAGAAGGATCTTGCTGTGATTTCTGTCATAGAGTGTTCTCCTTATATTTTCCTCTAAGAGTTTGAGAGTGTGTGGCCTGACGTTTAGGTCTTTAATCCATTTTGAGTTTATTTTTGTGTATGGTGTTTGGGAGTGTTCTCATTTCATACATTTACCTGTACCTGTCCAGTTTTCCCAGCACCACTTATTGAAGAGGCTGTCTTTTGTCCACTGTATATTCTTGCCTTCTTTATCAAAGATCAGGTGACCATATGTGCGTGTGTTTATCTGTGGGCTTTCGATCCTGTTCCATGGATCTATATTTCTGTTTTTGTGCCAGTACCATAATGTCTTGATTACTGTAGCTTTGCAGTATAGTCGGGAGTCAGGGAGCCTGATTCCTCCAGCTCCATTTTTCGCTTTCCAGACTGCTTTGGCTATTCGGGGTCTTTTGTGTTCCCATACAAATTGTGAAATTGTAGGTTCTAGTTCTGTGGAAAATGCCAGTGGTAGTTTGATAGGGATTGCATTAAATCCGTAGCTTGCTTTGGGTAGTGGGGTCATTTTCACCGTGTTGATTCTTCCAATCCAAGAACATGATATATCTCTCCATCTGTTTGTATCATCTTTAGTTTCTTTCATCAGTGTCTTATAATTTTCTGCATGCAGGTCTTTTGTCTCCTTCGGTAGGTTTAGTCCTAGATATTTTATGCTTTTTGTTGCAATGGTAAATAGGAGCGTTGTTTGAATTTCACTTTCGGATTTTTCATCATTACTGTATAGGAATGCCAGGGATTTCTGTGCATTAATTTTCTATCCTGCTACTTTACCAAATTCATTGATTAGCTCTAGCCATTTTCTGCTGGCCTCTTTCGGATTCTCTAATGTATAGTATCACGTCATCTGCAAACAGTGACAGCTTTACTTCTTCTTGCCAGCATTGTATTTTGAAAGCAAACAAGTTGTCTGCCTTCAGGGTTTCACAGCTAGAGATGCTATTTAAAGAAATTTGGGATTTAGAGTTGGCGCTAGAAGGAGTTTTAGGATGGGATTGCATGACGTGAATGCATGTTTCGTGCAAAAGAGGACATGAATTTTGGGAGGCCAGAGGAGTGAGTATTTTGGACTGAATTTTGTTCCTTCAATACAAACAGGTTGCAAATATAATCCCCAGTATTTGGAGGTAGGGTCCTTAGGACAGTAATCAAGTTAAAATGAGGCCATCAGGGTTTGCCCTAATTCAGTACAATTGGTGTCCTTGCCTTGTAGATGGCTATGTTTGTCTTGTTACTCTCTCTGTATATATCAATGTGCTAATTTCTGTTAGGTCCTGTAATCCGTGGTACTTTCTTCTGGCAGCCCTAGCAAATAAATGCACCCTTCATAATGAGGGATGAGGCCTTATCTTTTGAGCAGTCTAAAAGTCCTTAAAAGAAAAGACAGCTCTTTCAAGGAAAAAAGGGATCTGCCTGATCAGCTGTTGCCTCAGTCTCCAGTCTGTCAGACTTCCCTGAATATTTTAGACTTCCCAGGCCTCACCATACTTTAAGACAATTCAGTGAAATCTCTCAATCTCAATCTCTTAAACTCTCGTGCTCTCTTCCCTCCCCCTCCGACCCACCCAGGCAGCTAGTGGGTTCTGTTTCTCTGTAGAACCCAGACAGAAACACGTGTGTTACACCCAGTAGTGGAATTATGGGCTCATAAGGTAACTGCCTGTGTACTTTTTGAAGAAAAGATAAGATATTTTGCAAAATGTTTGCTACATTTTACATTCCCACCAGCAAAGTATAAGATGTCCATTTCTTCCGTATTCTTTTTATGTTTTTTATTTTTCTTATTTTCATTTTTACTTTTTTAAATCAGTCATCAATTTTATACACATCAGTGTATACCTGTCAATCCCTTTGCCCAATTCAGCACACCACCATCCCCGCCCCACTGCGGTTTTCCCCCCTCGGTGTCCATACGTTTGTTCTCTACATCGGTGTCTCAACGTCTGCCCTGAATACCGGTTTGTATGTACCAGTTCTCTAGGTTGCACATGCATGTGTTAATATACGATATTTGTTTTTCACTTTCTGACTTCCTTCACTCTGTATGACAGTCTCTAGATCCATCCACGTCTCAACAAATGACTCAATTTCGTTCCTTTTTCTGGCTGAGTATTATTCCATTGTATATATGTACCACAACTTCCTTATCCATTGGTCTGTCGATGGGCATTTAGGTTGCTTCCGTGACCGGGCTATTGTAAATAGTGCTGCAATGAACATTGGGGTGCATGTGTCTTTTTGAATTACGCTTTTCTCCGGGTATGTGCCCAGTAGTGGGATTGCTGGGTCGTATGGTAGTTGTAGTCTTCCTCTTTTAAGGAACCTCCATACTGTTCTCCATAGTGGCTGTATCAATTTACCTTCCCACCAACAGTGCAAGAGTGTTCCCTCTTCTCCACACCCTCTCCAGCATTTATTGTTTCCTGATTTTTTGATGATGGCCATTGTGACCGGTGTGAGATGATATCTCACTGTAGTTTTGATTTGCCTTTCTGTAACGATTAATGATGGGGAGCATTCTTGCATGTGTTTGTGGGCAATCTGTATATCTTCTTTGGAGAAATGTCTCTTTAGGTCTTCTGCCCATTTTTGGATTGCGTTTTTTGTTTTTTTGATATTGAGCTGCTTGTAAATTTTGGAGATGAGTCCTTTGTCAGTTGCTTCACTTGCAAATATGTTCTCCCATTCTAAGGGTGGTCTTTTCGTCTTGTTTATGGTTTCCTTGGCTGTGCAAAAGCTTTTAAGTTTCATTAGGTCCCATCTTTTTCTTTTTGTCTTTATTTCCATTTCTCTAGGCGGTGGGTCAAGAAGGATCTTGCTGTGATTTCTGTCATAGAGTGTTCTCCTTATATTTTCCTCTAAGAGTTTGAGAGTGTGTGGCCTTACGTTTAGGTCTTTAATCCATTTTGAGTTTATTTTTGTGTATGGTGTTTGGGAGTGTTCTCATTTCATACATTTACCTGTACCTGTCCAGTTTTCCCAGCACCACTTATTGAAGAGGCTGTCTTTTGTCCACTGTATATTCTTGCCTTCTTTATCAAAGATCAGGTGACCATATGTGCGTGTGTTTATCTGTGGGCTTTCGATCCTGTTCCATGGATCTATATTTCTGTTTTTGTGCCAGTACCATAATGTCTTGATTACTGTAGCTTTGCAGTATAGTCGGGAGTCAGGGAGCCTGATTCCTCCAGCTCCATTTTTCGCTTTCCAGACTGCTTTGGCTATTCGGGGTCTTTTGTGTTCCCATACAAATTGTGAAATTGTAGGTTCTAGTTCTGTGGAAAATGCCAGTGGTAGTTTGATAGGGATTGCATTAAATCCGTAGCTTGCTTTGGGTAGTGGGGTCATTTTCACCGTGTTGATTCTTCCAATCCAAGAACATGATATATCTCTCCATCTGTTTGTATCATCTTTAGTTTCTTTCATCAGTGTCTTATAATTTTCTGCATGCAGGTCTTTTGTCTCCTTCGGTAGGTTTAGTCCTAGATATTTTATGCTTTTTGTTGCAATGGTAAATAGGAGCGTTGTTTGAATTTCACTTTCGGATTTTTCATCATTACTGTATAGGAATGCCAGGGATTTCTGTGCATTAATTTTCTATCCTGCTACTTTACCAAATTCATTGATTAGCTCTAGCCATTTTCTGCTGGCCTCTTTCGGATTCTCTAATGTATAGTATCACGTCATCTGCAAACAGTGACAGCTTTACTTCTTCTTGCCAGCATTGTATTTTGAAAGCAAACAAGTTGTCTGCCTTCAGGGTTTCACAGCTAGAGATGCTATTTAAAGAAATTTGGGATTTAGAGTTGGCGCTAGAAGGAGTTTTAGGATGGGATTGCATGACGTGAATGCATGTTTCGTGCAAAAGAGGACATGAATTTTGGGAGGCCAGAGGAGTGAGTATTTTGGACTGAATTTTGTTCCTTCAATACAAACAGGTTGCAAATATAATCCCCAGTATTTGGAGGTAGGGTCCTTAGGACAGTAATCAAGTTAAAATGAGGCCATCAGGGTTTGCCCTAATTCAGTACAAGTGGTGTCCTTGCCTTGTAGATGGCTATGTTTGTCTTGTTACTCTCTCTGTATATATCAATGTGCTAATTTCTGTTAGGTCCTGTAATCCGTGGTACTTTCTTCTGGCAGCCCTAGCAAATAAATGCACCCTTCATAATGAGGGATGAGGCCTTATCTTTTGAGCAGTCTAAAAGTCCTTAAAAGAAAAGACAGCTCTTTCAAGGAAAAAAGGGATCTGCCTGATCAGCTGTTGCCTCAGTCTCCAGTCTGTCAGACTTCCCTGAATATTTTAGACTTCCCAGGCCTCACCATACTTTAAGACAATTCAGTGAAATCTCTCAATCTCAATCTCTTAAACTCTCGTGCTCTCTTCCCTCCCCCTCCGACCCACCCAGGCAGCTAGTGGGTTCTGTTTCTCTGTAGAACCCAGACAGAAACACGTGTGTTACACCCAGTAGTGGAATTATGGGCTCATAAGGTAACTGCCTGTGTACTTTTTGAAGAAAAGATAAGATATTTTGCAAAATGTTTGCTACATTTTACATTCCCACCAGCAAAGTATAAGATGTCCATTTCTTCCGTATTCTTTTTATGTTTTTTATTTTTCTTATTTTCATTTTTACTTTTTTAAATCAGTCATCAATTTTATACACATCAGTGTATACCTGTCAATCCCTTTGCCCAATTCAGCACACCACCATCCCCGCCCCACTGCGGTTTTCCCCCCTCGGTGTCCATACGTTTGTTCTCTACATCGGTGTCTCAACGTCTGCCCTGAATACCGGTTTGTATGTACCAGTTCTCTAGGTTGCACATGCATGTGTTAATATACGATATTTGTTTTTCACTTTCTGACTTCCTTCACTCTGTATGACAGTCTCTAGATCCATCCACGTCTCAACAAATGACTCAATTTCGTTCCTTTTTCTGGCTGAGTATTATTCCATTGTATATATGTACCACAACTTCCTTATCCATTGGTCTGTCGATGGGCATTTAGGTTGCTTCCGTGACCGGGCTATTGTAAATAGTGCTGCAATGAACATTGGGGTGCATGTGTCTTTTTGAATTACGCTTTTCTCCGGGTATGTGCCCAGTAGTGGGATTGCTGGGTCGTATGGTAGTTGTAGTCTTCCTTTTTTAAGGAACCTCCATACTGTTCTCCATAGTGGCTGTATCAATTTACCTTCCCACCAACAGTGCAAGAGTGTTCCCTCTTCTCCACACCCTCTCCAGCATTTATTGTTTCCTGATTTTTTGATGATGGCCATTCTGACCGGTGTGAGATGATATCTCACTGTAGTTTTGATTTGCCTTTCTGTAACGATTAATGATGGGGAGCATTCTTGCATGTGTTTGTGGGCAATCTGTATATCTTCTTTGGAGAAATGTCTCTTTAGGTCTTCTGCCCATTTTTGGATTGCGTTTTTTGTTTTTTTGATATTGAGCTGCTTGTAAATTTTGGAGAAGAGTCCTTTGTCAGTTGCTTCACTTGCAAATATGTTCTCCCATTCTAAGGGTGGTCTTTTCGTCTTGTTTATGGTTTCCTTGGCTGTGCAAAAGCTTTTAAGTTTCATTAGGTCCCATCTTTTTCTTTTTGTCTTTATTTCCATTTCTCTAGGCGGTGGGTCAAGAAGGATCTTGCTGTGATTTCTGTCATAGAGTGTTCTCCTTATATTTTCCTCTAAGAGTTTGAGAGTGTGTGGCCTTACGTTTAGGTCTTTAATCCATTTTGAGTTTATTTTTGTGTATGGTGTTTGGGAGTGTTCTCATTTCATACATTTACCTGTACCTGTCCAGTTTTCCCAGCACCACTTATTGAAGAGGCTGTCTTTTCTCCACTGTATATTCTTGCCTTCTTTATCAAAGATCAGGTGACCATATGTGCGTGAGTTTATCTGTGGGCTTTCGATCCTGTTCCATGGATCTATATTTCTGTTTTTGTGCCAGTACCATAATGTCTTGATTACTGTAGCTTTGCAGTATAGTCGGGAGTCAGGGAGCCTGATTCCTCCAGCTCCATTTTTCGCTTTCCAGACTGCTTTGGCTATTCGGGGTCTTTTGTGTTCCCATACAAATTGTGAAATTGTAGGTTCTAGTTCTGTGGAAAATGCCAGTGGTAGTTTGATAGGGATTGCATTAAATCCGTAGCTTGCTTTGGGTAGTGGGGTCATTTTCACCGTGTTGATTCTTCCAATCCAAGAACATGATATATCTCTCCATCTGTTTGTATCATCTTTAGTTTCTTTCATCAGTGTCTTATAATTTTCTGCATGCAGGTCTTTTGTCTCCTTCGGTAGGTTTAGTCCTAGATATTTTATGCTTTTTGTTGCAATGGTAAATAGGAGCGTTGTTTGAATTTCACTTTCGGATTTTTCATCATTACTGTATAGGAATGCCAGGGATTTCTGTGCATTAATTTTCTATCCTGCTACTTTACCAAATTCATTGATTAGCTCTAGCCATTTTCTGCTGGCCTCTTTCGGATTCTCTAATGTATAGTATCACGTCATCTGCAAACAGTGACAGCTTTACTTCTTCTTGCCAGCATTGTATTTTGAAAGCAAACAAGTTGTCTGCCTTCAGGGTTTCACAGCTAGAGATGCTATTTAAAGAAATTTGGGATTTAGAGTTGGCGCTAGAAGGAGTTTTAGGATGGGATTGCATGACGTGAATGCATGTTTCGTGCAAAAGAGGACATGAATTTTGGGAGGCCAGAGGAGTGAGTATTTTGGACTGAATTTTGTTCCTTCAATACAAACAGGTTGCAAATATAATCCCCAGTATTTGGAGGTAGGGTCCTTAGGACAGTAATCAAGTTAAAATGAGGCCATCAGGGTTTGCCCTAATTCAGTACAAGTGGTGTCCTTGCCTTGTAGATGGCTATGTTTGTCTTGTTACTCTCTCTGTATATATCAATGTGCTAATTTCTGTTAGGTCCTGTAATCCGTGGTACTTTCTTCTGGCAGCCCTAGCAAATAAATGCACCCTTCATAATGAGGGATGAGGCCTTATCTTTTGAGCAGTCTAAAAGTCCTTAAAAGAAAAGACAGCTCTTTCAAGGAAAAAAGGGATCTGCCTGATCAGCTGTTGCCTCAGTCTCCAGTCTGTCAGACTTCCCTGAATATTTTAGACTTCCCAGGCCTCACCATACTTTAAGACAATTCAGTGAAATCTCTCAATCTCAATCTCTTAAACTCTCGTGCTCTCTTCCCTCCCCCTCCGACCCACCCAGGCAGCTAGTGGGTTCTGTTTCTCTGTAGAACCCAGACAGAAACACGTGTGTTACACCCAGTAGTGGAATTATGGGCTCATAAGGTAACTGCCTGTGTACTTTTTGAAGAAAAGATAAGATATTTTGCAAAATGTTTGCTACATTTTACATTCCCACCAGCAAAGTATAAGATGTCCATTTCTTCCGTATTCTTTTTATGTTTTTTATTTTTCTTATTTTCATTTTTACTTTTTTAAATCAGTCATCAATTTTATACACATCAGTGTATACCTGTCAATCCCTTTGCCCAATTCAGCACACCACCATCCCCGCCCCACTGCGGTTTTCCCCCCTCGGTGTCCATACGTTTGTTCTGTACATCGGTGTCTCAACGTCTGCCCTGAATACCGGTTTGTATGTACCAGTTCTCTAGGTTGCACATGCATGTGTTAATATACGATATTTGTTTTTCACTTTCTGACTTCCTTCACTCTGTATGACAGTCTCTAGATCCATCCACGTCTCAACAAATGACTCAATTTCGTTCCTTTTTCTGGCTGAGTATTATTCCATTGTATATATGTACCACAACTTCCTTATCCATTGGTCTGTCGATGGGCATTTAGGTTGCTTCCGTGACCGGGCTATTGTAAATAGTGCTGCAATGAACATTGGGGTGCATGTGTCTTTTTGAATTACGCTTTTCTCCGGGTATGTGCCCAGTAGTGGGATTGCTGGGTCGTATGGTAGTTGTAGTCTTCCTCTTTTAAGGAACCTCCATACTGTTCTCCATAGTGGCTGTATCAATTTACCTTCCCACCAACAGTGCAAGAGTGTTCCCTCTTCTCCACACCCTCTCCAGCATTTATTGTTTCCTGATTTTTTGATGATGGCCATTCTGACCGGTGTGAGATGATATCTCACTGTAGTTTTGATTTGCCTTTCTGTAACGATTAATGATGGGGAGCATTCTTGCATGTGTTTGTGGGCAATCTGTATATCTTCTTTGGAGAAATGTCTCTTTAGGTCTTCTGCCCGTTTTTGGATTGCGTTTTTTGTTTTTTTGATATTGAGCTGCTTGTAAATTTTGGAGATGAGTCCTTTGTCAGTTGCTTCACTTGCAAATATGTTCTCCCATTCTAAGGGTGGTCTTTTCGTCTTGTTTATGGTTTCCTTGGCTGTGCAAAAGCTTTTAAGTTTCATTAGGTCCCATTTTTTTCTTTTTGTCTTTATTTCCATTTCTCTAGGCGGTGGGTCAAGAAGGATCTTGCTGTGATTTCTGTCATAGAGTGTTCTCCTTATATTTTCCTCTAAGAGTTTGAGAGTGTGTGGCCTTACGTTTAGGTCTTTAATCCATTTTGAGTTTATTTTTGTGTATGGTGTTTGGGAGTGTTCTCATTTCATACATTTACCTGTACCTGTCCAGTTTTCCCAGCACCACTTATTGAAGAGGCTGTCTTTTGTCCACTGTATATTCTTGCCTTCTTTATCAAAGATCAGGTGACCATATGTGCGTGTGTTTATCTGTGGGCTTTCGATCCTGTTCCATGGATCTATATTTCTGTTTTTGTGCCAGTACCATAATGTCTTGATTACTGTAGCTTTGCAGTATAGTCGGGAGTCAGGGAGCCTGATTCCTCCAGCTCCATTTTTCGCTTTCCAGACTGCTTTGGCTATTCGGGGTCTTTTGTGTTCCCATACAAATTGTGAAATTGTAGGTTCTAGTTCTGTGGAAAATGCCAGTGGTAGTTTGATAGGGATTGCATTAAATCCGTAGCTTGCTTTGGGTAGTGGGGTCATTTTCACCGTGTTGATTCTTCCAATCCAAGAACATGATATATCTCTCCATCTGTTTGTATCATCTTTAGTTTCTTTCATCAGTGTCTTATAATTTTCTGCATGCAGGTCTTTTGTCTCCTTCGGTAGGTTTAGTCCTAGATATTTTATGCTTTTTGTTGCAATGGTAAATAGGAGCGTTGTTTGAATTTCACTTTCGGATTTTTCATCATTACTGTATAGGAATGCCAGGGATTTCTGTGCATTAATTTTCTATCCTGCTACTTTACCAAATTCATTGATTAGCTCTAGCCATTTTCTGCTGGCCTCTTTCGGATTCTCTAATGTATAGTATCACGTCATCTGCAAACAGTGACAGCTTTACTTCTTCTTGCCAGCATTGTATTTTGAAAGCAAACAAGTTGTCTGCCTTCAGGGTTTCACAGCTAGAGATGCTATTTAAAGAAATTTGGGATTTAGAGTTGGCGCTAGAAGGAGTTTTAGGATGGGATTGCATGACGTGAATGCATGTTTCGTGCAAAAGAGGACATGAATTTTGGGAGGCCAGAGGAGTGAGTATTTTGGACTGAATTTTGTTCCTTCAATACAAACAGGTTGCAAATATAATCCCCAGTATTTGGAGGTAGGGTCCTTAGGACAGTAATCAAGTTAAAATGAGGCCATCAGGGTTTGCCCTAATTCAGTACAAGTGGTGTCCTTGCCTTGTAGATGGCTATGTTTGTCTTGTTACTCTCTCTGTATATATCAATGTGCTAATTTCTGTTAGGTCCTGTAATCCGTGGTACTTTCTTCTGGCAGCCCTAGCAAATAAATGCACCCTTCATAATGAGGGATGAGGCCTTATCTTTTGAGCAGTCTAAAAGTCCTTAAAAGAAAAGACAGCTCTTTCAAGGAAAAAAGGGATCTGCCTGATCAGCTGTTGCCTCAGTCTCCAGTCTGTCAGACTTCCCTGAATATTTTAGACTTCCCAGGCCTCACCATACTTTAAGACAATTCAGTGAAATCTCTCAATCTCAATCTCTTAAACTCTCGTGCTCTCTTCCCTCCCCCTCCGACCCACCCAGGCAGCTAGTGGGTTCTGTTTCTCTGTAGAACCCAGACAGAAACACGTGTGTTACACCCAGTAGTGGAATTATGGGCTCATAAGGTAACTGCCTGTGTACTTTTTGAAGAAAAGATAAGATATTTTGCAAAATGTTTGCTACATTTTACATTCCCACCAGCAAAGTATAAGATGTCCATTTCTTCCGTATTCTTTTTATGTTTTTTATTTTTCTTATTTTCATTTTTACTTTTTTAAATCAGTCATCAATTTTATACACATCAGTGTATACCTGTCAATCCCTTTGCCCAATTCAGCACACCACCATCCCCGCCCCACTGCGGTTTTCCCCCCTCGGTGTCCATACGTTTGTTCTCTACATCGGTGTCTCAACGTCTGCCCTGAATACCGGTTTGTATGTACCAGTTCTCTAGGTTGCACATGCATGTGTTAATATACGATATTTGTTTTTCACTTTCTGACTTCCTTCACTCTGTATGACAGTCTCTAGATCCATCCACGTCTCAACAAATGACTCAATTTCGTTCCTTTTTCTGGCTGAGTATTATTCCATTGTATATATGTACCACAACTTCCTTATCCATTGGTCTGTCGATGGGCATTTAGGTTGCTTCCGTGACCGGGCTATTGTAAATAGTGCTGCAATGAACATTGGGGTGCATGTGTCTTTTTGAATTACGCTTTTCTCCGGGTATGTGCCCAGTAGTGGGATTGCTGGGTCGTATGGTAGTTGTAGTCTTCCTTTTTTAAGGAACCTCCATACTGTTCTCCATAGTGGCTGTATCAATTTACCTTCCCACCAACAGTGCAAGAGTGTTCCCTCTTCTCCACACCCTCTCCAGCATTTATTGTTTCCTGATTTTTTGATGATGGCCATTCTGACCGGTGTGAGATGATATCTCACTGTAGTTTTGATTTGCCTTTCTGTAACGATTAATGATGGGGAGCATTCTTGCATGTGTTTGTGGGCAATCTGTATATCTTCTTTGGAGAAATGTCTCTTTAGGTCTTCTGCCCATTTTTGGATTGCGTTTTTTGTTTTTTTGATATTGAGCTGCTTGTAAATTTTGGAGAAGAGTCCTTTGTCAGTTGCTTCACTTGCAAATATGTTCTCCCATTCTAAGGGTGGTCTTTTCGTCTTGTTTATGGTTTCCTTGGCTGTGCAAAAGCTTTTAAGTTTCATTAGGTCCCATCTTTTTCTTTTTGTCTTTATTTCCATTTCTCTAGGCGGTGGGTCAAGAAGGATCTTGCTGTGATTTCTGTCATAGAGTGTTCTCCTTATATTTTCCTCTAAGAGTTTGAGAGTGTGTGGCCTTACGTTTAGGTCTTTAATCCATTTTGAGTTTATTTTTGTGTATGGTGTTTGGGAGTGTTCTCATTTCATACATTTACCTGTACCTGTCCAGTTTTCCCAGCACCACTTATTGAAGAGGCTGTCTTTTCTCCACTGTATATTCTTGCCTTCTTTATCAAAGATCAGGTGACCATATGTGCGTGAGTTTATCTGTGGGCTTTCGATCCTGTTCCATGGATCTATATTTCTGTTTTTGTGCCAGTACCATAATGTCTTGATTACTGTAGCTTTGCAGTATAGTCGGGAGTCAGGGAGCCTGATTCCTCCAGCTCCATTTTTCGCTTTCCAGACTGCTTTGGCTATTCGGGGTCTTTTGTGTTCCCATACAAATTGTGAAATTGTAGGTTCTAGTTCTGTGGAAAATGCCAGTGGTAGTTTGATAGGGATTGCATTAAATCCGTAGCTTGCTTTGGGTAGTGGGGTCATTTTCACCGTGTTGATTCTTCCAATCCAAGAACATGATATATCTCTCCATCTGTTTGTATCATCTTTAGTTTCTTTCATCAGTGTCTTATAATTTTCTGCATGCAGGTCTTTTGTCTCCTTCGGTAGGTTTAGTCCTAGATATTTTATGCTTTTTGTTGCAATGGTAAATAGGAGCGTTGTTTGAATTTCACTTTCGGATTTTTCATCATTACTGTATAGGAATGCCAGGGATTTCTGTGCATTAATTTTCTATCCTGCTACTTTACCAAATTCATTGATTAGCTCTAGCCATTTTCTGCTGGCCTCTTTCGGATTCTCTAATGTATAGTATCACGTCATCTGCAAACAGTGACAGCTTTACTTCTTCTTGCCAGCATTGTATTTTGAAAGCAAACAAGTTGTCTGCCTTCAGGGTTTCACAGCTAGAGATGCTATTTAAAGAAATTTGGGATTTAGAGTTGGCGCTAGAAGGAGTTTTAGGATGGGATTGCATGACGTGAATGCATGTTTCGTGCAAAAGAGGACATGAATTTTGGGAGGCCAGAGGAGTGAGTATTTTGGACTGAATTTTGTTCCTTCAATACAAACAGGTTGCAAATATAATCCCCAGTATTTGGAGGTAGGGTCCTTAGGACAGTAATCAAGTTAAAATGAGGCCATCAGGGTTTGCCCTAATTCAGTACAAGTGGTGTCCTTGCCTTGTAGATGGCTATGTTTGTCTTGTTACTCTCTCTGTATATATCAATGTGCTAATTTCTGTTAGGTCCTGTAATCCGTGGTACTTTCTTCTGGCAGCCCTAGCAAATAAATGCACCCTTCATAATGAGGGATGAGGCCTTATCTTTTGAGCAGTCTAAAAGTCCTTAAAAGAAAAGACAGCTCTTTCAAGGAAAAAAGGGATCTGCCTGATCAGCTGTTGCCTCAGTCTCCAGTCTGTCAGACTTCCCTGAATATTTTAGACTTCCCAGGCCTCACCATACTTTAAGACAATTCAGTGAAATCTCTCAATCTCAATCTCTTAAACTCTCGTGCTCTCTTCCCTCCCCCTCCGACCCACCCAGGCAGCTAGTGGGTTCTGTTTCTCTGTAGAACCCAGACAGAAACACGTGTGTTACACCCAGTAGTGGAATTATGGGCTCATAAGGTAACTGCCTGTGTACTTTTTGAAGAAAAGATAAGATATTTTGCAAAATGTTTGCTACATTTTACATTCCCACCAGCAAAGTATAAGATGTCCATTTCTTCCGTATTCTTTTTATGTTTTTTATTTTTCTTATTTTCATTTTTACTTTTTTAAATCAGTCATCAATTTTATACACATCAGTGTATACCTGTCAATCCCTTTGCCCAATTCAGCACACCACCATCCCCGCCCCACTGCGGTTTTCCCCCCTCGGTGTCCATACGTTTGTTCTGTACATCGGTGTCTCAACGTCTGCCCTGAATACCGGTTTGTATGTACCAGTTCTCTAGGTTGCACATGCATGTGTTAATATACGATATTTGTTTTTCACTTTCTGACTTCCTTCACTCTGTATGACAGTCTCTAGATCCATCCACGTCTCAACAAATGACTCAATTTCGTTCCTTTTTCTGGCTGAGTATTATTCCATTGTATATATGTACCACAACTTCCTTATCCATTGGTCTGTCGATGGGCATTTAGGTTGCTTCCGTGACCGGGCTATTGTAAATAGTGCTGCAATGAACATTGGGGTGCATGTGTCTTTTTGAATTACGCTTTTCTCCGGGTATGTGCCCAGTAGTGGGATTGCTGGGTCGTATGGTAGTTGTAGTCTTCCTCTTTTAAGGAACCTCCATACTGTTCTCCATAGTGGCTGTATCAATTTACCTTCCCACCAACAGTGCAAGAGTGTTCCCTCTTCTCCACACCCTCTCCAGCATTTATTGTTTCCTGATTTTTTGATGATGGCCATTGTGACCGGTGTGAGATGATATCTCACTGTAGTTTTGATTTGCCTTTCTGTAACGATTAATGATGGGGAGCATTCTTGCATGTGTTTGTGGGCAATCTGTATATCTTCTTTGGAGAAATGTCTCTTTAGGTCTTCTGCCCGTTTTTGGATTGCGTTTTTTGTTTTTTTGATATTGAGCTGCTTGTAAATTTTGGAGATGAGTCCTTTGTCAGTTGCTTCACTTGCAAATATGTTCTCCCATTCTAAGGGTGGTCTTTTCGTCTTGTTTATGGTTTCCTTGGCTGTGCAAAAGCTTTTAAGTTTCATTAGGTCCCATCTTTTTCTTTTTGTCTTTATTTCCATTTCTCTAGGCGGTGGGTCAAGAAGGATCTTGCTGTGATTTCTGTCATAGAGTGTTCTCCTTATATTTTCCTCTAAGAGTTTGAGAGTGTGTGGCCTTACGTTTAGGTCTTTAATCCATTTTGAGTTTATTTTTGTGTATGGTGTTTGGGAGTGTTCTCATTTCATACATTTACCTGTACCTGTCCAGTTTTCCCAGCACCACTTATTGAAGAGGCTGTCTTTTCTCCACTGTATATTCTTGCCTTCTTTATCAAAGATCAGGTGACCATATGTGCGTGAGTTTATCTGTGGGCTTTCGATCCTGTTCCATGGATCTATATTTCTGTTTTTGTGCCAGTACCATAATGTCTTGATTACTGTAGCTTTGCAGTATAGTCGGGAGTCAGGGAGCCTGATTCCTCCAGCTCCATTTTTCGCTTTCCAGACTGCTTTGGCTATTCGGGGTCTTTTGTGTTCCCATACAAATTGTGAAATTGTAGGTTCTAGTTCTGTGGAAAATGCCAGTGGTAGTTTGATAGGGATTGCATTAAATCCGTAGCTTGCTTTGGGTAGTGGGGTCATTTTCACCGTGTTGATTCTTCCAATCCAAGAACATGATATATCTCTCCATCTGTTTGTATCATCTTTAGTTTCTTTCATCAGTGTCTTATAATTTTCTGCATGCAGGTCTTTTGTCTCCTTCGGTAGGTTTAGTCCTAGATATTTTATGCTTTTTGTTGCAATGGTAAATAGGAGCGTTGTTTGAATTTCACTTTCGGATTTTTCATCATTACTGTATAGGAATGCCAGGGATTTCTGTGCATTAATTTTCTATCCTGCTACTTTACCAAATTCATTGATTAGCTCTAGCCATTTTCTGCTGGCCTCTTTCGGATTCTCTAATGTATAGTATCACGTCATCTGCAAACAGTGACAGCTTTACTTCTTCTTGCCAGCATTGTATTTTGAAAGCAAACAAGTTGTCTGCCTTCAGGGTTTCACAGCTAGAGATGCTATTTAAAGAAATTTGGGATTTAGAGTTGGCGCTAGAAGGAGTTTTAGGATGGGATTGCATGACGTGAATGCATGTTTCGTGCAAAAGAGGACATGAATTTTGGGAGGCCAGAGGAGTGAGTATTTTGGACTGAATTTTGTTCCTTCAATACAAACAGGTTGCAAATATAATCCCCAGTATTTGGAGGTAGGGTCCTTAGGACAGTAATCAAGTTAAAATGAGGCCATCAGGGTTTGCCCTAATTCAGTACAAGTGGTGTCCTTGCCTTGTAGATGGCTATGTTTGTCTTGTTACTCTCTCTGTATATATCAATGTGCTAATTTCTGTTAGGTCCTGTAATCCGTGGTACTTTCTTCTGGCAGCCCTAGCAAATAAATGCACCCTTCATAATGAGGGATGAGGCCTTATCTTTTGAGCAGTCTAAAAGTCCTTAAAAGAAAAGACAGCTCTTTCAAGGAAAAAAGGGATCTGCCTGATCAGCTGTTGCCTCAGTCTCCAGTCTGTCAGACTTCCCTGAATATTTTAGACTTCCCAGGCCTCACCATACTTTAAGACAATTCAGTGAAATCTCTCAATCTCAATCTCTTAAACTCTCGTGCTCTCTTCCCTCCCCCTCCGACCCACCCAGGCAGCTAGTGGGTTCTGTTTCTCTGTAGAACCCAGACAGAAACACGTGTGTTACACCCAGTAGTGGAATTATGGGCTCATAAGGTAACTGCCTGTGTACTTTTTGAAGAAAAGATAAGATATTTTGCAAAATGTTTGCTACATTTTACATTCCCACCAGCAAAGTATAAGATGTCCATTTCTTCCGTATTCTTTTTATGTTTTTTATTTTTCTTATTTTCATTTTTACTTTTTTAAATCAGTCATCAATTTTATACACATCAGTGTATACCTGTCAATCCCTTTGCCCAATTCAGCACACCACCATCCCCGCCCCACTGCGGTTTTCCCCCCTCGGTGTCCATACGTTTGTTCTCTACATCGGTGTCTCAACGTCTGCCCTGAATACCGGTTTGTATGTACCAGTTCTCTAGGTTGCACATGCATGTGTTAATATACGATATTTGTTTTTCACTTTCTGACTTCCTTCACTCTGTATGACAGTCTCTAGATCCATCCACGTCTCAACAAATGACTCAATTTCGTTCCTTTTTCTGGCTGAGTATTATTCCATTGTATATATGTACCACAACTTCCTTATCCATTGGTCTGTCGATGGGCATTTAGGTTGCTTCCGTGACCGGGCTATTGTAAATAGTGCTGCAATGAACATTGGGGTGCATGTGTCTTTTTGAATTACGCTTTTCTCCGGGTATGTGCCCAGTAGTGGGATTGCTGGGTCGTATGGTAGTTGTAGTCTTCCTCTTTTAAGGAACCTCCATACTGTTCTCCATAGTGGCTGTATCAATTTACCTTCCCACCAACAGTGCAAGAGTGTTCCCTCTTCTCCACACCCTCTCCAGCATTTATTGTTTCCTGATTTTTTGATGATGGCCATTCTGACCGGTGTGAGATGATATCTCACTGTAGTTTTGATTTGCCTTTCTGTAACGATTAATGATGGGGAGCATTCTTGCATGTGTTTGTGGGCAATCTGTATATCTTCTTTGGAGAAATGTCTCTTTAGGTCTTCTGCCCGTTTTTGGATTGCGTTTTTTGTTTTTTTGATATTGAGCTGCTTGTAAATTTTGGAGATGAGTCCTTTGTCAGTTGCTTCACTTGCAAATATGTTCTCCCATTCTAAGGGTGGTCTTTTCGTCTTGTTTATGGTTTCCTTGGCTGTGCAAAAGCTTTTAAGTTTCATTAGGTCCCATTTTTTTCTTTTTGTCTTTATTTCCATTTCTCTAGGCGGTGGGTCAAGAAGGATCTTGCTGTGATTTCTGTCATAGAGTGTTCTCCTTATATTTTCCTCTAAGAGTTTGAGAGTGTGTGGCCTTACGTTTAGGTCTTTAATCCATTTTGAGTTTATTTTTGTGTATGGTGTTTGGGAGTGTTCTCATTTCATACATTTACCTGTACCTGTCCAGTTTTCCCAGCACCACTTATTGAAGAGGCTGTCTTTTGTCCACTGTATATTCTTGCCTTCTTTATCAAAGATCAGGTGACCATATGTGCGTGTGTTTATCTGTGGGCTTTCGATCCTGTTCCATGGATCTATATTTCTGTTTTTGTGCCAGTACCATAATGTCTTGATTACTGTAGCTTTGCAGTATAGTCGGGAGTCAGGGAACCTGATTCCTCCAGCTCCATTTTTCGCTTTCCAGACTGCTTTGGCTATTCGGGGTCTTTTGTGTTCCCATACAAATTGTGAAATTGTAGGTTCTAGTTCTGTGGAAAATGCCAGTGGTAGTTTGATAGGGATTGCATTAAATCCGTAGCTTGCTTTGGGTAGTGGGGTCATTTTCACCGTGTTGATTCTTCCAATCCAAGAACATGATATATCTCTCCATCTGTTTGTATCATCTTTAGTTTCTTTCATCAGTGTCTTATAATTTTCTGCATGCAGGTCTTTTGTCTCCTTCGGTAGGTTTAGTCCTAGATATTTTATGCTTTTTGTTGCAATGGTAAATAGGAGCGTTGTTTGAATTTCACTTTCGGATTTTTCATCATTACTGTATAGGAATGCCAGGGATTTCTGTGCATTAATTTTCTATCCTGCTACTTTACCAAATTCATTGATTAGCTCTAGCCATTTTCTGCTGGCCTCTTTCGGATTCTCTAATGTATAGTATCACGTCATCTGCAAACAGTGACAGCTTTACTTCTTCTTGCCAGCATTGTATTTTGAAAGCAAACAAGTTGTCTGCCTTCAGGGTTTCACAGCTAGAGATGCTATTTAAAGAAATTTGGGATTTAGAGTTGGCGCTAGAAGGAGTTTTAGGATGGGATTGCATGACGTGAATGCATGTTTCGTGCAAAAGAGGACATGAATTTTGGGAGGCCAGAGGAGTGAGTATTTTGGACTGAATTTTGTTCCTTCAATACAAACAGGTTGCAAATATAATCCCCAGTATTTGGAGGTAGGGTCCTTAGGACAGTAATCAAGTTAAAATGAGGCCATCAGGGTTTGCCCTAATTCAGTACAATTGGTGTCCTTGCCTTGTAGATGGCTATGTTTGTCTTGTTACTCTCTCTGTATATATCAATGTGCTAATTTCTGTTAGGTCCTGTAATCCGTGGTACTTTCTTCTGGCAGCCCTAGCAAATAAATGCACCCTTCATAATGAGGGATGAGGCCTTATCTTTTGAGCAGTCTAAAAGTCCTTAAAAGAAAAGACAGCTCTTTCAAGGAAAAAAGGGATCTGCCTGATCAGCTGTTGCCTCAGTCTCCAGTCTGTCAGACTTCCCTGAATATTTTAGACTTCCCAGGCCTCACCATACTTTAAGACAATTCAGTGAAATCTCTCAATCTCAATCTCTTAAACTCTCGTGCTCTCTTCCCTCCCCCTCCGACCCACCCAGGCAGCTAGTGGGTTCTGTTTCTCTGTAGAACCCAGACAGAAACACTTGTGTTACACCCAGTAGTGGAATTATGGGCTCATAAGGTAACTGCCTGTGTACTTTTTGAAGAAAAGATAAGATATTTTGCAAAATGTTTGCTACATTTTACATTCCCACCAGCAAAGTATAAGATGTCCATTTCTTCCGTATTCTTTTTATGTTTTTTATTTTTCTTATTTTCATTTTTACTTTTTTAAATCAGTCATCAATTTTATACACATCAGTGTATACCTGTCAATCCCTTTGCCCAATTCAGCACACCACCATCCCCGCCCCACTGCGGTTTTCCCCCCTCGGTGTCCATACGTTTGTTCTCTACATCGGTGTCTCAACGTCTGCCCTGAATACCGGTTTGTATGTACCAGTTCTCTAGGTTGCACATGCATGTGTTAATATACGATATTTGTTTTTCACTTTCTGACTTCCTTCACTCTGTATGACAGTCTCTAGATCCATCCACGTCTCAACAAATGACTCAATTTCGTTCCTTTTTCTGGCTGAGTATTATTCCATTGTATATATGTACCACAACTTCCTTATCCATTGGTCTGTCGATGGGCATTTAGGTTGCTTCCGTGACCGGGCTATTGTAAATAGTGCTGCAATGAACATTGGGGTGCATGTGTCTTTTTGAATTACGCTTTTCTCCGGGTATGTGCCCAGTAGTGGGATTGCTGGGTCGTATGGTAGTTGTAGTCTTCCTTTTTTAAGGAACCTCCATACTGTTCTCCATAGTGGCTGTATCAATTTACCTTCCCACCAACAGTGCAAGAGTGTTCCCTCTTCTCCACACCCTCTCCAGCATTTATTGTTTCCTGATTTTTTGATGATGGCCATTCTGACCGGTGTGAGATGATATCTCACTGTAGTTTTGATTTGCCTTTCTGTAACGATTAATGATGGGGAGCATTCTTGCATGTGTTTGTGGGCAATCTGTATATCTTCTTTGGAGAAATGTCTCTTTAGGTCTTCTGCCCATTTTTGGATTGCGTTTTTTGTTTTTTTGATATTGAGCTGCTTGTAAATTTTGGAGAAGAGTCCTTTGTCAGTTGCTTCACTTGCAAATATGTTCTCCCATTCTAAGGGTGGTCTTTTCGTCTTGTTTATGGTTTCCTTGGCTGTGCAAAAGCTTTTAAGTTTCATTAGGTCCCATCTTTTTCTTTTTGTCTTTATTTCCATTTCTCTAGGCGGTGGGTCAAGAAGGATCTTGCTGTGATTTCTGTCATAGAGTGTTCTCCTTATATTTTCCTCTAAGAGTTTGAGAGTGTGTGGCCTTACGTTTAGGTCTTTAATCCATTTTGAGTTTATTTTTGTGTATGGTGTTTGGGAGTGTTCTCATTTCATACATTTACCTGTACCTGTCCAGTTTTCCCAGCACCACTTATTGAAGAGGCTGTCTTTTCTCCACTGTATATTCTTGCCTTCTTTATCAAAGATCAGGTGACCATATGTGCGTGAGTTTATCTGTGGGCTTTCGATCCTGTTCCATGGATCTATATTTCTGTTTTTGTGCCAGTACCATAATGTCTTGATTACTGTAGCTTTGCAGTATAGTCGGGAGTCAGGGAGCCTGATTCCTCCAGCTCCATTTTTCGCTTTCCAGACTGCTTTGGCTATTCGGGGTCTTTTGTGTTCCCATACAAATTGTGAAATTGTAGGTTCTAGTTCTGTGGAAAATGCCAGTGGTAGTTTGATAGGGATTGCATTAAATCCGTAGCTTGCTTTGGGTAGTGGGGTCATTTTCACCGTGTTGATTCTTCCAATCCAAGAACATGATATATCTCTCCATCTGTTTGTATCATCTTTAGTTTCTTTCATCAGTGTCTTATAATTTTCTGCATGCAGGTCTTTTGTCTCCTTCGGTAGGTTTAGTCCTAGATATTTTATGCTTTTTGTTGCAATGGTAAATAGGAGCGTTGTTTGAATTTCACTTTCGGATTTTTCATCATTACTGTATAGGAATGCCAGGGATTTCTGTGCATTAATTTTCTATCCTGCTACTTTACCAAATTCATTGATTAGCTCTAGCCATTTTCTGCTGGCCTCTTTCGGATTCTCTAATGTATAGTATCACGTCATCTGCAAACAGTGACAGCTTTACTTCTTCTTGCCAGCATTGTATTTTGAAAGCAAACAAGTTGTCTGCCTTCAGGGTTTCACAGCTAGAGATGCTATTTAAAGAAATTTGGGATTTAGAGTTGGCGCTAGAAGGAGTTTTAGGATGGGATTGCATGACGTGAATGCATGTTTCGTGCAAAAGAGGACATGAATTTTGGGAGGCCAGAGGAGTGAGTATTTTGGACTGAATTTTGTTCCTTCAATACAAACAGGTTGCAAATATAATCCCCAGTATTTGGAGGTAGGGTCCTTAGGACAGTAATCAAGTTAAAATGAGGCCATCAGGGTTTGCCCTAATTCAGTACAATTGGTGTCCTTGCCTTGTAGATGGCTATGTTTGTCTTGTTACTCTCTCTGTATATATCAATGTGCTAATTTCTGTTAGGTCCTGTAATCCGTGGTACTTTCTTCTGGCAGCCCTAGCAAATAAATGCACCCTTCATAATGAGGGATGAGGCCTTATCTTTTGAGCAGTCTAAAAGTCCTTAAAAGAAAAGACAGCTCTTTCAAGGAAAAAAGGGATCTGCCTGATCAGCTGTTGCCTCAGTCTCCAGTCTGTCAGACTTCCCTGAATATTTTAGACTTCCCAGGCCTCACCATACTTTAAGACAATTCAGTGAAATCTCTCAATCTCAATCTCTTAAACTCTCGTGCTCTCTTCCCTCCCCCTCCGACCCACCCAGGCAGCTAGTGGGTTCTGTTTCTCTGTAGAACCCAGACAGAAACACTTGTGTTACACCCAGTAGTGGAATTATGGGCTCATAAGGTAACTGCCTGTGTACTTTTTGAAGAAAAGATAAGATATTTTGCAAAATGTTTGCTACATTTTACATTCCCACCAGCAAAGTATAAGATGTCCATTTCTTCCGTATTCTTTTTATGTTTTTTATTTTTCTTATTTTCATTTTTACTTTTTTAAATCAGTCATCAATTTTATACACATCAGTGTATACCTGTCAATCCCTTTGCCCAATTCAGCACACCACCATCCCCGCCCCACTGCGGTTTTCCCCCCTCGGTGTCCATACGTTTGTTCTCTACATCGGTGTCTCAACGTCTGCCCTGAATACCGGTTTGTATGTACCAGTTCTCTAGGTTGCACATGCATGTGTTAATATACGATATTTGTTTTTCACTTTCTGACTTCCTTCACTCTGTATGACAGTCTCTAGATCCATCCACGTCTCAACAAATGACTCAATTTCGTTCCTTTTTCTGGCTGAGTATTATTCCATTGTATATATGTACCACAACTTCCTTATCCATTGGTCTGTCGATGGGCATTTAGGTTGCTTCCGTGACCGGGCTATTGTAAATAGTGCTGCAATGAACATTGGGGTGCATGTGTCTTTTTGAATTACGCTTTTCTCCGGGTATGTGCCCAGTAGTGGGATTGCTGGGTCGTATGGTAGTTGTAGTCTTCCTTTTTTAAGGAACCTCCATACTGTTCTCCATAGTGGCTGTATCAATTTACCTTCCCACCAACAGTGCAAGAGTGTTCCCTCTTCTCCACACCCACTCCAGCATTTATTGTTTCCTGATTTTTTGATGATGGCCATTCTGACCGGTGTGAGATGATATCTCACTGTAGTTTTGATTTGCCTTTCTGTAACGATTAATGATGGGGAGCATTCTTGCATGTGTTTGTGGGCAATCTGTATATCTTCTTTGGAGAAATGTCTCTTTAGGTCTTCTGCCCATTTTTGGATTGCGTTTTTTGTTTTTTTGATATTGAGCTGCTTGTAAATTTTGGAGAAGAGTCCTTTGTCAGTTGCTTCACTTGCAAATATGTTCTCCCATTCTAAGGGTGGTCTTTTCGTCTTGTTTATGGTTTCCTTGGCTGTGCAAAAGCTTTTAAGTTTCATTAGGTCCCATCTTTTTCTTTTTGTCTTTATTTCCATTTCTCTAGGCGGTGGGTCAAGAAGGATCTTGCTGTGATTTCTGTCATAGAGTGTTCTCCTTATATTTTCCTCTAAGAGTTTGAGAGTGTGTGGCCTTACGTTTAGGTCTTTAATCCATTTTGAGTTTATTTTTGTGTATGGTGTTTGGGAGTGTTCTCATTTCATACATTTACCTGTACCTGTCCAGTTTTCCCAGCACCACTTATTGAAGAGGCTGTCTTTTCTCCACTGTATATTCTTGCCTTCTTTATCAAAGATCAGGTGACCATATGTGCGTGAGTTTATCTGTGGGCTTTCGATCCTGTTCCATGGATCTATATTTCTGTTTTTGTGCCAGTACCATAATGTCTTGATTACTGTAGCTTTGCAGTATAGTCGGGAGTCAGGGAGCCTGATTCCTCCAGCTCCATTTTTCGCTTTCCAGACTGCTTTGGCTATTCGGGGTCTTTTGTGTTCCCATACAAATTGTGAAATTGTAGGTTCTAGTTCTGTGGAAAATGCCAGTGGTAGTTTGATAGGGATTGCATTAAATCCGTAGCTTGCTTTGGGTAGTGGGGTCATTTTCACCGTGTTGATTCTTCCAATCCAAGAACATGATATATCTCTCCATCTGTTTGTATCATCTTTAGTTTCTTTCATCAGTGTCTTATAATTTTCTGCATGCAGGTCTTTTGTCTCCTTCGGTAGGTTTAGTCCTAGATATTTTATGCTTTTTGTTGCAATGGTAAATAGGAGCGTTGTTTGAATTTCACTTTCGGATTTTTCATCATTACTGTATAGGAATGCCAGGGATTTCTGTGCATTAATTTTCTATCCTGCTACTTTACCAAATTCATTGATTAGCTCTAGCCATTTTCTGCTGGCCTCTTTCGGATTCTCTAATGTATAGTATCACGTCATCTGCAAACAGTGACAGCTTTACTTCTTCTTGCCAGCATTGTATTTTGAAAGCAAACAAGTTGTCTGCCTTCAGGGTTTCACAGCTAGAGATGCTATTTAAAGAAATTTGGGATTTAGAGTTGGCGCTAGAAGGAGTTTTAGGATGGGATTGCATGACGTGAATGCATGTTTCGTGCAAAAGAGGACATGAATTTTGGGAGGCCAGAGGAGTGAGTATTTTGGACTGAATTTTGTTCCTTCAATACAAACAGGTTGCAAATATAATCCCCAGTATTTGGAGGTAGGGTCCTTAGGACAGTAATCAAGTTAAAATGAGGCCATCAGGGTTTGCCCTAATTCAGTACAAGTGGTGTCCTTGCCTTGTAGATGGCTATGTTTGTCTTGTTACTCTCTCTGTATATATCAATGTGCTAATTTCTGTTAGGTCCTGTAATCCGTGGTACTTTCTTCTGGCAGCCCTAGCAAATAAATGCACCCTTCATAATGAGGGATGAGGCCTTATCTTTTGAGCAGTCTAAAAGTCCTTAAAAGAAAAGACAGCTCTTTCAAGGAAAAAAGGGATCTGCCTGATCAGCTGTTGCCTCAGTCTCCAGTCTGTCAGACTTCCCTGAATATTTTAGACTTCCCAGGCCTCACCATACTTTAAGACAATTCAGTGAAATCTCTCAATCTCAATCTCTTAAACTCTCGTGCTCTCTTCCCTCCCCCTCCGACCCACCCAGGCAGCTAGTGGGTTCTGTTTCTCTGTAGAACCCAGACAGAAACACTTGTGTTACACCCAGTAGTGGAATTATGGGCTCATAAGGTAACTGCCTGTGTACTTTTTGAAGAAAAGATAAGATATTTTGCAAAATGTTTGCTACATTTTACATTCCCACCAGCAAAGTATAAGATGTCCATTTCTTCCGTATTCTTTTTATGTTTTTTATTTTTCTTATTTTCATTTTTACTTTTTTAAATCAGTCATCAATTTTATACACATCAGTGTATACCTGTCAATCCCTTTGCCCAATTCAGCACACCACCATCCCCGCCCCACTGCGGTTTTCCCCCCTCGGTGTCCATACGTTTGTTCTCTACATCGGTGTCTCAACGTCTGCCCTGAATACCGGTTTGTATGTACCAGTTCTCTAGGTTGCACATGCATGTGTTAATATACGATATTTGTTTTTCACTTTCTGACTTCCTTCACTCTGTATGACAGTCTCTAGATCCATCCACGTCTCAACAAATGACTCAATTTCGTTCCTTTTTCTGGCTGAGTATTATTCCATTGTATATATGTACCACAACTTCCTTATCCATTGGTCTGTCGATGGGCATTTAGGTTGCTTCCGTGACCGGGCTATTGTAAATAGTGCTGCAATGAACATTGGGGTGCATGTGTCTTTTTGAATTACGCTTTTCTCCGGGTATGTGCCCAGTAGTGGGATTGCTGGGTCGTATGGTAGTTGTAGTCTTCCTTTTTTAAGGAACCTCCATACTGTTCTCCATAGTGGCTGTATCAATTTACCTTCCCACCAACAGTGCAAGAGTGTTCCCTCTTCTCCACACCCTCTCCAGCATTTATTGTTTCCTGATTTTTTGATGATGGCCATTCTGACCGGTGTGAGATGATATCTCACTGTAGTTTTGATTTGCCTTTCTGTAACGATTAATGATGGGGAGCATTCTTGCATGTGTTTGTGGGCAATCTGTATATCTTCTTTGGAGAAATGTCTCTTTAGGTCTTCTGCCCATTTTTGGATTGCGTTTTTTGTTTTTTTGATATTGAGCTGCTTGTAAATTTTGGAGAAGAGTCCTTTGTCAGTTGCTTCACTTGCAAATATGTTCTCCCATTCTAAGGGTGGTCTTTTCGTCTTGTTTATGGTTTCCTTGGCTGTGCAAAAGCTTTTAAGTTTCATTAGGTCCCATTTTTTTCTTTTTGTCTTTATTTCCATTTCTCTAGGCGGTGGGTCAAGAAGGATCTTGCTGTGATTTCTGTCATAGAGTGTTCTCCTTATATTTTCCTCTAAGAGTTTGAGAGTGTGTGGCCTTACGTTTAGGTCTTTAATCCATTTTGAGTTTATTTTTGTGTATGGTGTTTGGGAGTGTTCTCATTTCATACATTTACCTGTACCTGTCCAGTTTTCCCAGCACCACTTATTGAAGAGGCTGTCTTTTCTCCACTGTATATTCTTGCCTTCTTTATCAAAGATCAGGTGACCACATGTGCGTGAGTTTATCTGTGGGCTTTCGATCCTGTTCCATGGATCTATATTTCTGTTTTTGTGCCAGTACCATAATGTCTTGATTACTGTAGCTTTGCAGTATAGTCGGGAGTCAGGGAGCCTGATTCCTCCAGCTCCATTTTTCGCTTTCCAGACTGCTTTGGCTATTCGGGGTCTTTTGTGTTCCCATACAAATTGTGAAATTGTAGGTTCTAGTTCTGTGGAAAATGCCAGTGGTAGTTTGATAGGGATTGCATTAAATCCGTAGCTTGCTTTGGGTAGTGGGGTCATTTTCACCGTGTTGATTCTTCCAATCCAAGAACATGATATATCTCTCCATCTGTTTGTATCATCTTTAGTTTCTTTCATCAGTGTCTTATAATTTTCTGCATGCAGGTCTTTTGTCTCCTTCGGTAGGTTTAGTCCTAGATATTTTATGCTTTTTGTTGCAATGGTAAATAGGAGCGTTGTTTGAATTTCACTTTCGGATTTTTCATCATTACTGTATAGGAATGCCAGGGATTTCTGTGCATTAATTTTCTATCCTGCTACTTTACCAAATTCATTGATTAGCTCTAGCCATTTTCTGCTGGCCTCTTTCGGATTCTCTAATGTATAGTATCACGTCATCTGCAAACAGTGACAGCTTTACTTCTTCTTGCCAGCATTGTATTTTGAAAGCAAACAAGTTGTCTGCCTTCAGGGTTTCACAGCTAGAGATGCTATTTAAAGAAATTTGGGATTTAGAGTTGGCGCTAGAAGGAGTTTTAGGATGGGATTGCATGACGTGAATGCATGTTTCGTGCAAAAGAGGACATGAATTTTGGGAGGCCAGAGGAGTGAGTATTTTGGACTGAATTTTGTTCCTTCAATACAAACAGGTTGCAAATATAATCCCCAGTATTTGGAGGTAGGGTCCTTAGGACAGTAATCAAGTTAAAATGAGGCCATCAGGGTTTGCCCTAATTCAGTACAAGTGGTGTCCTTGCCTTGTAGATGGCTATGTTTGTCTTGTTACTCTCTCTGTATATATCAATGTGCTAATTTCTGTTAGGTCCTGTAATCCGTGGTACTTTCTTCTGGCAGCCCTAGCAAATAAATGCACCCTTCATAATGAGGGATGAGGCCTTATCTTTTGAGCAGTCTAAAAGTCCTTAAAAGAAAAGACAGCTCTTTCAAGGAAAAAAGGGATCTGCCTGATCAGCTGTTGCCTCAGTCTCCAGTCTGTCAGACTTCCCTGAATATTTTAGACTTCCCAGGCCTCACCATACTTTAAGACAATTCAGTGAAATCTCTCAATCTCAATCTCTTAAACTCTCGTGCTCTCTTCCCTCCCCCTCCGACCCACCCAGGCAGCTAGTGGGTTCTGTTTCTCTGTAGAACCCAGACAGAAACACTTGTGTTACACCCAGTAGTGGAATTATGGGCTCATAAGGTAACTGCCTGTGTACTTTTTGAAGAAAAGATAAGATATTTTGCAAAATGTTTGCTACATTTTACATTCCCACCAGCAAAGTATAAGATGTCCATTTCTTCCGTATTCTTTTTATGTTTTTTATTTTTCTTATTTTCATTTTTACTTTTTTAAATCAGTCATCAATTTTATACACATCAGTGTATACCTGTCAATCCCTTTGCCCAATTCAGCACACCACCATCCCCGCCCCACTGCGGTTTTCCCCCCTCGGTGTCCATACGTTTGTTCTCTACATCGGTGTCTCAACGTCTGCCCTGAATACCGGTTTGTATGTACCAGTTCTCTAGGTTGCACATGCATGTGTTAATATACGATATTTGTTTTTCACTTTCTGACTTCCTTCACTCTGTATGACAGTCTCTAGATCCATCCACGTCTCAACAAATGACTCAATTTCGTTCCTTTTTCTGGCTGAGTATTATTCCATTGTATATATGTACCACAACTTCCTTATCCATTGGTCTGTCGATGGGCATTTAGGTTGCTTCCGTGACCGGGCTATTGTAAATAGTGCTGCAATGAACATTGGGGTGCATGTGTCTTTTTGAATTACGCTTTTCTCCGGGTATGTGCCCAGTAGTGGGATTGCTGGGTCGTATGGTAGTTGTAGTCTTCCTTTTTTAAGGAACCTCCATACTGTTCTCCATAGTGGCTGTATCAATTTACCTTCCCACCAACAGTGCAAGAGTGTTCCCTCTTCTCCACACCCTCTCCAGCATTTATTGTTTCCTGATTTTTTGATGATGGCCATTCTGACCGGTGTGAGATGATATCTCACTGTAGTTTTGATTTGCCTTTCTGTAACGATTAATGATGGGGAGCATTCTTGCATGTGTTTGTGGGCAATCTGTATATCTTCTTTGGAGAAATGTCTCTTTAGGTCTTCTGCCCATTTTTGGATTGCGTTTTTTGTTTTTTTGATATTGAGCTGCTTGTAAATTTTGGAGAAGAGTCCTTTGTCAGTTGCTTCACTTGCAAATATGTTCTCCCATTCTAAGGGTGGTCTTTTCGTCTTGTTTATGGTTTCCTTGGCTGTGCAAAAGCTTTTAAGTTTCATTAGGTCCCATTTTTTTCTTTTTGTCTTTATTTCCATTTCTCTAGGCGGTGGGTCAAGAAGGATCTTGCTGTGATTTCTGTCATAGAGTGTTCTCCTTATATTTTCCTCTAAGAGTTTGAGAGTGTGTGGCCTTACGTTTAGGTCTTTAATCCATTTTGAGTTTATTTTTGTGTATGGTGTTTGGGAGTGTTCTCATTTCATACATTTACCTGTACCTGTCCAGTTTTCCCAGCACCACTTATTGAAGAGGCTGTCTTTTCTCCACTGTATATTCTTGCCTTCTTTATCAAAGATCAGGTGACCACATGTGCGTGAGTTTATCTGTGGGCTTTCGATCCTGTTCCATGGATCTATATTTCTGTTTTTGTGCCAGTACCATAATGTCTTGATTACTGTAGCTTTGCAGTATAGTCGGGAGTCAGGGAGCCTGATTCCTCCAGCTCCATTTTTCGCTTTCCAGACTGCTTTGGCTATTCGGGGTCTTTTGTGTTCCCATACAAATTGTGAAATTGTAGGTTCTAGTTCTGTGGAAAATGCCAGTGGTAGTTTGATAGGGATTGCATTAAATCCGTAGCTTGCTTTGGGTAGTGGGGTCATTTTCACCGTGTTGATTCTTCCAATCCAAGAACATGATATATCTCTCCATCTGTTTGTATCATCTTTAGTTTCTTTCATCAGTGTCTTATAATTTTCTGCATGCAGGTCTTTTGTCTCCTTCGGTAGGTTTAGTCCTAGATATTTTATGCTTTTTGTTGCAATGGTAAATAGGAGCGTTGTTTGAATTTCACTTTCGGATTTTTCATCATTACTGTATAGGAATGCCAGGGATTTCTGTGCATTAATTTTCTATCCTGCTACTTTACCAAATTCATTGATTAGCTCTAGCCATTTTCTGCTGGCCTCTTTCGGATTCTCTAATGTATAGTATCACGTCATCTGCAAACAGTGACAGCTTTACTTCTTCTTGCCAGCATTGTATTTTGAAAGCAAACAAGTTGTCTGCCTTCAGGGTTTCACAGCTAGAGATGCTATTTAAAGAAATTTGGGATTTAGAGTTGGCGCTAGAAGGAGTTTTAGGATGGGATTGCATGACGTGAATGCATGTTTCGTGCAAAAGAGGACATGAATTTTGGGAGGCCAGAGGAGTGAGTATTTTGGACTGAATTTTGTTCCTTCAATACAAACAGGTTGCAAATATAATCCCCAGTATTTGGAGGTAGGGTCCTTAGGACAGTAATCAAGTTAAAATGAGGCCATCAGGGTTTGCCCTAATTCAGTACAATTGGTGTCCTTGCCTTGTAGATGGCTATGTTTGTCTTGTTACTCTCTCTGTATATATCAATGTGCTAATTTCTGTTAGGTCCTGTAATCCGTGGTACTTTCTTCTGGCAGCCCTAGCAAATAAATGCACCCTTCATAATGAGGGATGAGGCCTTATCTTTTGAGCAGTCTAAAAGTCCTTAAAAGAAAAGACAGCTCTTTCAAGGAAAAAAGGGATCTGCCTGATCAGCTGTTGCCTCAGTCTCCAGTCTGTCAGACTTCCCTGAATATTTTAGACTTCCCAGGCCTCACCATACTTTAAGACAATTCAGTGAAATCTCTCAATCTCAATCTCTTAAACTCTCGTGCTCTCTTCCCTCCCCCTCCGACCCACCCAGGCAGCTAGTGGGTTCTGTTTCTCTGTAGAACCCAGACAGAAACACTTGTGTTACACCCAGTAGTGGAATTATGGGCTCATAAGGTAACTGCCTGTGTACTTTTTGAAGAAAAGATAAGATATTTTGCAAAATGTTTGCTACATTTTACATTCCCACCAGCAAAGTATAAGATGTCCATTTCTTCCGTATTCTTTTTATGTTTTTTATTTTTCTTATTTTCATTTTTACTTTTTTAAATCAGTCATCAATTTTATACACATCAGTGTATACCTGTCAATCCCTTTGCCCAATTCAGCACACCACCATCCCCGCCCCACTGCGGTTTTCCCCCCTCGGTGTCCATACGTTTGTTCTCTACATCGGTGTCTCAACGTCTGCCCTGAATACCGGTTTGTATGTACCAGTTCTCTAGGTTGCACATGCATGTGTTAATATACGATATTTGTTTTTCACTTTCTGACTTCCTTCACTCTGTATGACAGTCTCTAGATCCATCCACGTCTCAACAAATGACTCAATTTCGTTCCTTTTTCTGGCTGAGTATTATTCCATTGTATATATGTACCACAACTTCCTTATCCATTGGTCTGTCGATGGGCATTTAGGTTGCTTCCGTGACCGGGCTATTGTAAATAGTGCTGCAATGAACATTGGGGTGCATGTGTCTTTTTGAATTACGCTTTTCTCCGGGTATGTGCCCAGTAGTGGGATTGCTGGGTCGTATGGTAGTTGTAGTCTTCCTTTTTTAAGGAACCTCCATACTGTTCTCCATAGTGGCTGTATCAATTTACCTTCCCACCAACAGTGCAAGAGTGTTCCCTCTTCTCCACACCCTCTCCAGCATTTATTGTTTCCTGATTTTTTGATGATGGCCATTCTGACCGGTGTGAGATGATATCTCACTGTAGTTTTGATTTGCCTTTCTGTAACGATTAATGATGGGGAGCATTCTTGCATGTGTTTGTGGGCAATCTGTATATCTTCTTTGGAGAAATGTCTCTTTAGGTCTTCTGCCCATTTTTGGATTGCGTTTTTTGTTTTTTTGATATTGAGCTGCTTGTAAATTTTGGAGAAGAGTCCTTTGTCAGTTGCTTCACTTGCAAATATGTTCTCCCATTCTAAGGGTGGTCTTTTCGTCTTGTTTATGGTTTCCTTGGCTGTGCAAAAGCTTTTAAGTTTCATTAGGTCCCATCTTTTTCTTTTTGTCTTTATTTCCATTTCTCTAGGCGGTGGGTCAAGAAGGATCTTGCTGTGATTTCTGTCATAGAGTGTTCTCCTTATATTTTCCTCTAAGAGTTTGAGAGTGTGTGGCCTTACGTTTAGGTCTTTAATCCATTTTGAGTTTATTTTTGTGTATGGTGTTTGGGAGTGTTCTCATTTCATACATTTACCTGTACCTGTCCAGTTTTCCCAGCACCACTTATTGAAGAGGCTGTCTTTTCTCCACTGTATATTCTTGCCTTCTTTATCAAAGATCAGGTGACCATATGTGCGTGAGTTTATCTGTGGGCTTTCGATCCTGTTCCATGGATCTATATTTCTGTTTTTGTGCCAGTACCATAATGTCTTGATTACTGTAGCTTTGCAGTATAGTCGGGAGTCAGGGAGCCTGATTCCTCCAGCTCCATTTTTCGCTTTCCAGACTGCTTTGGCTATTCGGGGTCTTTTGTGTTCCCATACAAATTGTGAAATTGTAGGTTCTAGTTCTGTGGAAAATGCCAGTGGTAGTTTGATAGGGATTGCATTAAATCCGTAGCTTGCTTTGGGTAGTGGGGTCATTTTCACCGTGTTGATTCTTCCAATCCAAGAACATGATATATCTCTCCATCTGTTTGTATCATCTTTAGTTTCTTTCATCAGTGTCTTATAATTTTCTGCATGCAGGTCTTTTGTCTCCTTCGGTAGGTTTAGTCCTAGATATTTTATGCTTTTTGTTGCAATGGTAAATAGGAGCGTTGTTTGAATTTCACTTTCGGATTTTTCATCATTACTGTATAGGAATGCCAGGGATTTCTGTGCATTAATTTTCTATCCTGCTACTTTACCAAATTCATTGATTAGCTCTAGCCATTTTCTGCTGGCCTCTTTCGGATTTTCTAATGTATAGTATCACGTCATCTGCAAACAGTGACAGCTTTACTTCTTCTTGCCAGCATTGTATTTTGAAAGCAAACAAGTTGTCTGCCTTCAGGGTTTCACAGCTAGAGATGCTATTTAAAGAAATTTGGGATTTAGAGTTGGCGCTAGAAGGAGTTTTAGGATGGGATTGCATGACGTGAATGCATGTTTCGTGCAAAAGAGGACATGAATTTTGGGAGGCCAGAGGAGTGAGTATTTTGGACTGAATTTTGTTCCTTCAATACAAACAGGTTGCAAATATAATCCCCAGTATTTGGAGGTAGGGTCCTTAGGACAGTAATCAAGTTAAAATGAGGCCATCAGGGTTTGCCCTAATTCAGTACAATTGGTGTCCTTGCCTTGTAGATGGCTATGTTTGTCTTGTTACTCTCTCTGTATATATCAATGTGCTAATTTCTGTTAGGTCCTGTAATCCGTGGTACTTTCTTCTGGCAGCCCTAGCAAATAAATGCACCCTTCATAATGAGGGATGAGGCCTTATCTTTTGAGCAGTCTAAAAGTCCTTAAAAGAAAAGACAGCTCTTTCAAGGAAAAAAGGGATCTGCCTGATCAGCTGTTGCCTCAGTCTCCAGTCTGTCAGACTTCCCTGAATATTTTAGACTTCCCAGGCCTCACCATACTTTAAGACAATTCAGTGAAATCTCTCAATCTCAATCTCTTAAACTCTCGTGCTCTCTTCCCTCCCCCTCCGACCCACCCAGGCAGCTAGTGGGTTCTGTTTCTCTGTAGAACCCAGACAGAAACACGTGTGTTACACCCAGTAGTGGAATTATGGGCTCATAAGGTAACTGCCTGTGTACTTTTTGAAGAAAAGATAAGATATTTTGCAAAATGTTTGCTACATTTTACATTCCCACCAGCAAAGTATAAGATGTCCATTTCTTCCGTATTCTTTTTATGTTTTTTATTTTTCTTATTTTCATTTTTACTTTTTTAAATCAGTCATCAATTTTATACACATCAGTGTATACCTGTCAATCCCTTTGCCCAATTCAGCACACCACCATCCCCGCCCCACTGCGGTTTTCCCCCCTCGGTGTCCATACGTTTGTTCTCTACATCGGTGTCTCAACGTCTGCCCTGAATACCGGTTTGTATGTACCAGTTCTCTAGGTTGCACATGCATGTGTTAATATACGATATTTGTTTTTCACTTTCTGACTTCCTTCACTCTGTATGACAGTCTCTAGATCCATCCACGTCTCAACAAATGACTCAATTTCGTTCCTTTTTCTGGCTGAGTATTATTCCATTGTATATATGTACCACAACTTCCTTATCCATTGGTCTGTCGATGGGCATTTAGGTTGCTTCCGTGACCGGGCTATTGTAAATAGTGCTGCAATGAACATTGGGGTGCATGTGTCTTTTTGAATTACGCTTTTCTCCGGGTATGTGCCCAGTAGTGGGATTGCTGGGTCGTATGGTAGTTGTAGTCTTCCTTTTTTAAGGAACCTCCATACTGTTCTCCATAGTGGCTGTATCAATTTACCTTCCCACCAACAGTGCAAGGGTGTTCCCTCTTCTCCACACCCTCTCCAGCATTTATTGTTTCCTGATTTTTTGATGATGGCCATTGTGACCGGTGTGAGATGATATCTCACTGTAGTTTTGATTTGCCTTTCTGTAACGATTAATGATGGGGAGCATTCTTGCATGTGTTTGTGGGCAATCTGTATATCTTCTTTGGAGAAATGTCTCTTTAGGTCTTCTGCCCATTTTTGGATTGCGTTTTTTGTTTTTTTGATATTGAGCTGCTTGTAAATTTTGGAGATGAGTCCTTTGTCAGTTGCTTCACTTGCAAATATGTTCTCCCATTCTAAGGGTGGTCTTTTCGTCTTGTTTATGGTTTCCTTGGCTGTGCAAAAGCTTTTAAGTTTCATTAGGTCCCATCTTTTTCTTTTTGTCTTTATTTCCATTTCTCTAGGCGGTGGGTCAAGAAGGATCTTGCTGTGATTTCTGTCATAGAGTGTTCTCCTTATATTTTCCTCTAAGAGTTTGAGAGTGTGTGGCCTTACGTTTAGGTCTTTAATCCATTTTGAGTTTATTTTTGTGTATGGTGTTTGGGAGTGTTCTCATTTCATACATTTACCTGTACCTGTCCAGTTTTCCCAGCACCACTTATTGAAGAGGCTGTCTTTTCTCCACTGTATATTCTTGCCTTCTTTATCAAAGATCAGGTGACCATATGTGCGTGAGTTTATCTGTGGGCTTTCGATCCTGTTCCATGGATCTATATTTCTGTTTTTGTGCCAGTACCATAATGTCTTGATTACTGTAGCTTTGCAGTATAGTCGGGAGTCAGGGAGCCTGATTCCTCCAGCTCCATTTTTCGCTTTCCAGACTGCTTTGGCTATTCGGGGTCTTTTGTGTTCCCATACAAATTGTGAAATTGTAGGTTCTAGTTCTGTGGAAAATGCCAGTGGTAGTTTGATAGGGATTGCATTAAATCCGTAGCTTGCTTTGGGTAGTGGGGTCATTTTCACCGTGTTGATTCTTCCAATCCAAGAACATGATATATCTCTCCATCTGTTTGTATCATCTTTAGTTTCTTTCATCAGTGTCTTATAATTTTCTGCATGCAGGTCTTTTGTCTCCTTCGGTAGGTTTAGTCCTAGATATTTTATGCTTTTTGTTGCAATGGTAAATAGGAGCGTTGTTTGAATTTCACTTTCGGATTTTTCATCATTACTGTATAGGAATGCCAGGGATTTCTGTGCATTAATTTTCTATCCTGCTACTTTACCAAATTCATTGATTAGCTCTAGCCATTTTCTGCTGGCCTCTTTCGGATTCTCTAATGTATAGTATCACGTCATCTGCAAACAGTGACAGCTTTACTTCTTCTTGCCAGCATTGTATTTTGAAAGCAAACAAGTTGTCTGCCTTCAGGGTTTCACAGCTAGAGATGCTATTTAAAGAAATTTGGGATTTAGAGTTGGCGCTAGAAGGAGTTTTAGGATGGGATTGCATGACGTGAATGCATGTTTCGTGCAAAAGAGGACATGAATTTTGGGAGGCCAGAGGAGTGAGTATTTTGGACTGAATTTTGTTCCTTCAATACAAACAGGTTGCAAATATAATCCCCAGTATTTGGAGGTAGGGTCCTTAGGACAGTAATCAAGTTAAAATGAGGCCATCAGGGTTTGCCCTAATTCAGTACAATTGGTGTCCTTGCCTTGTAGATGGCTATGTTTGTCTTGTTACTCTCTCTGTATATATCAATGTGCTAATTTCTGTTAGGTCCTGTAATCCGTGGTACTTTCTTCTGGCAGCCCTAGCAAATAAATGCACCCTTCATAATGAGGGATGAGGCCTTATCTTTTGAGCAGTCTAAAAGTCCTTAAAAGAAAAGACAGCTCTTTCAAGGAAAAAAGGGATCTGCCTGATCAGCTGTTGCCTCAGTCTCCAGTCTGTCAGACTTCCCTGAATATTTTAGACTTCCCAGGCCTCACCATACTTTAAGACAATTCAGTGAAATCTCTCAATCTCAATCTCTTAAACTCTCGTGCTCTCTTCCCTCCCCCTCCGACCCACCCAGGCAGCTAGTGGGTTCTGTTTCTCTGTAGAACCCAGACAGAAACACGTGTGTTACACCCAGTAGTGGAATTATGGGCTCATAAGGTAACTGCCTGTGTACTTTTTGAAGAAAAGATAAGATATTTTGCAAAATGTTTGCTACATTTTACATTCCCACCAGCAAAGTATAAGATGTCCATTTCTTCCGTATTCTTTTTATGTTTTTTATTTTTCTTATTTTCATTTTTACTTTTTTAAATCAGTCATCAATTTTATACACATCAGTGTATACCTGTCAATCCCTTTGCCCAATTCAGCACACCACCATCCCCGCCCCACTGCGGTTTTCCCCCCTCGGTGTCCATACGTTTGTTCTCTACATCGGTGTCTCAACGTCTGCCCTGAATACCGGTTTGTATGTACCAGTTCTCTAGGTTGCACATGCATGTGTTAATATACGATATTTGTTTTTCACTTTCTGACTTCCTTCACTCTGTATGACAGTCTCTAGATCCATCCACGTCTCAACAAATGACTCAATTTCGTTCCTTTTTCTGGCTGAGTATTATTCCATTGTATATATGTACCACAACTTCCTTATCCATTGGTCTGTCGATGGGCATTTAGGTTGCTTCCGTGACCGGGCTATTGTAAATAGTGCTGCAATGAACATTGGGGTGCATGTGTCTTTTTGAATTACGCTTTTCTCCGGGTATGTGCCCAGTAGTGGGATTGCTGGGTCGTATGGTAGTTGTAGTCTTCCTTTTTTAAGGAACCTCCATACTGTTCTCCATAGTGGCTGTATCAATTTACCTTCCCACCAACAGTGCAAGGGTGTTCCCTCTTCTCCACACCCTCTCCAGCATTTATTGTTTCCTGATTTTTTGATGATGGCCATTGTGACCGGTGTGAGATGATATCTCACTGTAGTTTTGATTTGCCTTTCTGTAACGATTAATGATGGGGAGCATTCTTGCATGTGTTTGTGGGCAATCTGTATATCTTCTTTGGAGAAATGTCTCTTTAGGTCTTCTGCCCATTTTTGGATTGCGTTTTTTGTTTTTTTGATATTGAGCTGCTTGTAAATTTTGGAGATGAGTCCTTTGTCAGTTGCTTCACTTGCAAATATGTTCTCCCATTCTAAGGGTGGTCTTTTCGTCTTGTTTATGGTTTCCTTGGCTGTGCAAAAGCTTTTAAGTTTCATTAGGTCCCATCTTTTTCTTTTTGTCTTTATTTCCATTTCTCTAGGCGGTGGGTCAAGAAGGATCTTGCTGTGATTTCTGTCATAGAGTGTTCTCCTTATATTTTCCTCTAAGAGTTTGAGAGTGTGTGGCCTTACGTTTAGGTCTTTAATCCATTTTGAGTTTATTTTTGTGTATGGTGTTTGGGAGTGTTCTCATTTCATACATTTACCTGTACCTGTCCAGTTTTCCCAGCACCACTTATTGAAGAGGCTGTCTTTTCTCCACTGTATATTCTTGCCTTCTTTATCAAAGATCAGGTGACCATATGTGCGTGAGTTTATCTGTGGGCTTTCGATCCTGTTCCATGGATCTATATTTCTGTTTTTGTGCCAGTACCATAATGTCTTGATTACTGTAGCTTTGCAGTATAGTCGGGAGTCAGGGAGCCTGATTCCTCCAGCTCCATTTTTCGCTTTCCAGACTGCTTTGGCTATTCGGGGTCTTTTGTGTTCCCATACAAATTGTGAAATTGTAGGTTCTAGTTCTGTGGAAAATGCCAGTGGTAGTTTGATAGGGATTGCATTAAATCCGTAGCTTGCTTTGGGTAGTGGGGTCATTTTCACCGTGTTGATTCTTCCAATCCAAGAACATGATATATCTCTCCATCTGTTTGTATCATCTTTAGTTTCTTTCATCAGTGTCTTATAATTTTCTGCATGCAGGTCTTTTGTCTCCTTCGGTAGGTTTAGTCCTAGATATTTTATGCTTTTTGTTGCAATGGTAAATAGGAGCGTTGTTTGAATTTCACTTTCGGATTTTTCATCATTACTGTATAGGAATGCCAGGGATTTCTGTGCATTAATTTTCTATCCTGCTACTTTACCAAATTCATTGATTAGCTCTAGCCATTTTCTGCTGGCCTCTTTCGGATTCTCTAATGTATAGTATCACGTCATCTGCAAACAGTGACAGCTTTACTTCTTCTTGCCAGCATTGTATTTTGAAAGCAAACAAGTTGTCTGCCTTCAGGGTTTCACAGCTAGAGATGCTATTTAAAGAAATTTGGGATTTAGAGTTGGCGCTAGAAGGAGTTTTAGGATGGGATTGCATGACGTGAATGCATGTTTCGTGCAAAAGAGGACATGAATTTTGGGAGGCCAGAGGAGTGAGTATTTTGGACTGAATTTTGTTCCTTCAATACAAACAGGTTGCAAATATAATCCCCAGTATTTGGAGGTAGGGTCCTTAGGACAGTAATCAAGTTAAAATGAGGCCATCAGGGTTTGCCCTAATTCAGTACAATTGGTGTCCTTGCCTTGTAGATGGCTATGTTTGTCTTGTTACTCTCTCTGTATATATCAATGTGCTAATTTCTGTTAGGTCCTGTAATCCGTGGTACTTTCTTCTGGCAGCCCTAGCAAATAAATGCACCCTTCATAATGAGGGATGAGGCCTTATCTTTTGAGCAGTCTAAAAGTCCTTAAAAGAAAAGACAGCTCTTTCAAGGAAAAAAGGGATCTGCCTGATCAGCTGTTGCCTCAGTCTCCAGTCTGTCAGACTTCCCTGAATATTTTAGACTTCCCAGGCCTCACCATACTTTAAGACAATTCAGTGAAATCTCTCAATCTCAATCTCTTAAACTCTCGTGCTCTCTTCCCTCCCCCTCCGACCCACCCAGGCAGCTAGTGGGTTCTGTTTCTCTGTAGAACCCAGACAGAAACACGTGTGTTACACCCAGTAGTGGAATTATGGGCTCATAAGGTAACTGCCTGTGTACTTTTTGAAGAAAAGATAAGATATTTTGCAAAATGTTTGCTACATTTTACATTCCCACCAGCAAAGTATAAGATGTCCATTTCTTCCGTATTCTTTTTATGTTTTTTATTTTTCTTATTTTCATTTTTACTTTTTTAAATCAGTCATCAATTTTATACACATCAGTGTATACCTGTCAATCCCTTTGCCCAATTCAGCACACCACCATCCCCGCCCCACTGCGGTTTTCCCCCCTCGGTGTCCATACGTTTGTTCTCTACATCGGTGTCTCAACGTCTGCCCTGAATACCGGTTTGTATGTACCAGTTCTCTAGGTTGCACATGCATGTGTTAATATACGATATTTGTTTTTCACTTTCTGACTTCCTTCACTCTGTATGACAGTCTCTAGATCCATCCACGTCTCAACAAATGACTCAATTTCGTTCCTTTTTCTGGCTGAGTATTATTCCATTGTATATATGTACCACAACTTCCTTATCCATTGGTCTGTCGATGGGCATTTAGGTTGCTTCCGTGACCGGGCTATTGTAAATAGTGCTGCAATGAACATTGGGGTGCATGTGTCTTTTTGAATTACGCTTTTCTCCGGGTATGTGCCCAGTAGTGGGATTGCTGGGTCGTATGGTAGTTGTAGTCTTCCTTTTTTAAGGAACCTCCATACTGTTCTCCATAGTGGCTGTATCAATTTACCTTCCCACCAACAGTGCAAGGGTGTTCCCTCTTCTCCACACCCTCTCCAGCATTTATTGTTTCCTGATTTTTTGATGATGGCCATTGTGACCGGTGTGAGATGATATCTCACTGTAGTTTTGATTTGCCTTTCTGTAACGATTAATGATGGGGAGCATTCTTGCATGTGTTTGTGGGCAATCTGTATATCTTCTTTGGAGAAATGTCTCTTTAGGTCTTCTGCCCATTTTTGGATTGCGTTTTTTGTTTTTTTGATATTGAGCTGCTTGTAAATTTTGGAGATGAGTCCTTTGTCAGTTGCTTCACTTGCAAATATGTTCTCCCATTCTAAGGGTGGTCTTTTCGTCTTGTTTATGGTTTCCTTGGCTGTGCAAAAGCTTTTAAGTTTCATTAGGTCCCATTTTTTTCTTTTTGTCTTTATTTCCATTTCTCTAGGCGGTGGGTCAAGAAGGATCTTGCTGTGATTTCTGTCATAGAGTGTTCTCCTTATATTTTCCTCTAAGAGTTTGAGAGTGTGTGGCCTTACGTTTAGGTCTTTAATCCATTTTGAGTTTATTTTTGTGTATGGTGTTTGGGAGTGTTCTCATTTCATACATTTACCTGTACCTGTCCAGTTTTCCCAGCACCACTTATTGAAGAGGCTGTCTTTTCTCCACTGTATATTCTTGCCTTCTTTATCAAAGATCAGGTGACCATATGTGCGTGAGTTTATCTGTGGGCTTTCGATCCTGTTCCATGGATCTATATTTCTGTTTTTGTGCCAGTACCATAATGTCTTGATTACTGTAGCTTTGCAGTATAGTCGGGAGTCAGGGAGCCTGATTCCTCCAGCTCCATTTTTCGCTTTCCAGACTGCTTTGGCTATTCGGGGTCTTTTGTGTTCCCATACAAATTGTGAAATTGTAGGTTCTAGTTCTGTGGAAAATGCCAGTGGTAGTTTGATAGGGATTGCATTAAATCCGTAGCTTGCTTTGGGTAGTGGGGTCATTTTCACCGTGTTGATTCTTCCAATCCAAGAACATGATATATCTCTCCATCTGTTTGTATCATCTTTAGTTTCTTTCATCAGTGTCTTATAATTTTCTGCATGCAGGTCTTTTGTCTCCTTCGGTAGGTTTAGTCCTAGATATTTTATGCTTTTTGTTGCAATGGTAAATAGGAGCGTTGTTTGAATTTCACTTTCGGATTTTTCATCATTACTGTATAGGAATGCCAGGGATTTCTGTGCATTAATTTTCTATCCTGCTACTTTACCAAATTCATTGATTAGCTCTAGCCATTTTCTGCTGGCCTCTTTCGGATTCTCTAATGTATAGTATCACGTCATCTGCAAACAGTGACAGCTTTACTTCTTCTTGCCAGCATTGTATTTTGAAAGCAAACAAGTTGTCTGCCTTCAGGGTTTCACAGCTAGAGATGCTATTTAAAGAAATTTGGGATTTAGAGTTGGCGCTAGAAGGAGTTTTAGGATGGGATTGCATGACGTGAATGCATGTTTCGTGCAAAAGAGGACATGAATTTTGGGAGGCCAGAGGAGTGAGTATTTTGGACGGAATTCTGTTCCTTCAATACAAACAGGTTGCAAATATAATCCCCAGTATTTGGAGGTAGGGTCCTTAGGACAGTAATCAAGTTAAAATGAGGCCATCAGGGTTTGCCCTAATTCAGTACAATTGGTGTCCTTGCCTTGTAGATGGCTATGTTTGTCTTGTTACTCTCTCTGTATATATCAATGTGCTAATTTCTGTTAGGTCCTGTAATCCGTGGTACTTTCTTCTGGCAGCCCTAGCAAATAAATGCACCCTTCATAATGAGGGATGAGGCCTTATCTTTTGAGCAGTCTAAAAGTCCTTAAAAGAAAAGACAGCTCTTTCAAGGAAAAAAGGGATCTGCCTGATCAGCTGTTGCCTCAGTCTCCAGTCTGTCAGACTTCCCTGAATATTTTAGACTTCCCAGGCCTCACCATACTTTAAGACAATTCAGTGAAATCTCTCAATCTCAATCTCTTAAACTCTCGTGCTCTCTTCCCTCCCCCTCCGACCCACCCAGGCAGCTAGTGGGTTCTGTTTCTCTGTAGAACCCAGACAGAAACACGTGTGTTACACCCAGTAGTGGAATTATGGGCTCATAAGGTAACTGCCTGTGTACTTTTTGAAGAAAAGATAAGATATTTTGCAAAATGTTTGCTACATTTTACATTCCCACCAGCAAAGTATAAGATGTCCATTTCTTCCGTATTCTTTTTATGTTTTTTATTTTTCTTATTTTCATTTTTACTTTTTTAAATCAGTCATCAATTTTATACACATCAGTGTATACCTGTCAATCCCTTTGCCCAATTCAGCACACCACCATCCCCGCCCCACTGCGGTTTTCCCCCCTCGGTGTCCATACGTTTGTTCTCTACATCGGTGTCTCAACGTCTGCCCTGAATACCGGTTTGTATGTACCAGTTCTCTAGGTTGCACATGCATGTGTTAATATACGATATTTGTTTTTCACTTTCTGACTTCCTTCACTCTGTATGACAGTCTCTAGATCCATCCACGTCTCAACAAATGACTCAATTTCGTTCCTTTTTCTGGCTGAGTATTATTCCATTGTATATATGTACCACAACTTCCTTATCCATTGGTCTGTCGATGGGCATTTAGGTTGCTTCCGTGACCGGGCTATTGTAAATAGTGCTGCAATGAACATTGGGGTGCATGTGTCTTTTTGAATTACGCTTTTCTCCGGGTATGTGCCCAGTAGTGGGATTGCTGGGTCGTATGGTAGTTGTAGTCTTCCTTTTTTAAGGAACCTCCATACTGTTCTCCATAGTGGCTGTATCAATTTACCTTCCCACCAACAGTGCAAGGGTGTTCCCTCTTCTCCACACCCTCTCCAGCATTTATTGTTTCCTGATTTTTTGATGATGGCCATTGTGACCGGTGTGAGATGATATCTCACTGTAGTTTTGATTTGCCTTTCTGTAACGATTAATGATGGGGAGCATTCTTGCATGTGTTTGTGGGCAATCTGTATATCTTCTTTGGAGAAATGTCTCTTTAGGTCTTCTGCCCATTTTTGGATTGCGTTTTTTGTTTTTTTGATATTGAGCTGCTTGTAAATTTTGGAGATGAGTCCTTTGTCAGTTGCTTCACTTGCAAATATGTTCTCCCATTCTAAGGGTGGTCTTTTCGTCTTGTTTATGGTTTCCTTGGCTGTGCAAAAGCTTTTAAGTTTCATTAGGTCCCATTTTTTTCTTTTTGTCTTTATTTCCATTTCTCTAGGCGGTGGGTCAAGAAGGATCTTGCTGTGATTTCTGTCATAGAGTGTTCTCCTTATATTTTCCTCTAAGAGTTTGAGAGTGTGTGGCCTTACGTTTAGGTCTTTAATCCATTTTGAGTTTATTTTTGTGTATGGTGTTTGGGAGTGTTCTCATTTCATACATTTACCTGTACCTGTCCAGTTTTCCCAGCACCACTTATTGAAGAGGCTGTCTTTTGTCCACTGTATATTCTTGCCTTCTTTATCAAAGATCAGGTGACCATATGTGCGTGAGTTTATCTGTGGGCTTTCGATCCTGTTCCATGGATCTATATTTCTGTTTTTGTGCCAGTACCATAATGTCTTGATTACTGTAGCTTTGCAGTATAGTCGGGAGTCAGGGAGCCTGATTCCTCCAGCTCCATTTTTCGCTTTCCAGACTGCTTTGGCTATTCGGGGTCTTTTGTGTTCCCATACAAATTGTGAAATTGTAGGTTCTAGTTCTGTGGAAAATGCCAGTGGTAGTTTGATAGGGATTGCATTAAATCCGTAGCTTGCTTTGGGTAGTGGGGTCATTTTCACCGTGTTGATTCTTCCAATCCAAGAACATGATATATCTCTCCATCTGTTTGTATCATCTTTAGTTTCTTTCATCAGTGTCTTATAATTTTCTGCATACAGGTCTTTTGTCTCCTTCGGTAGGTTTAGTCCTAGATATTTTATGCTTTTTGTTGCAATGGTAAATAGGAGCATTGTTTGAATTTCACTTTCGGATTTTTCATCATTACTGTATAGGAATGCCAGGGATTTCTGTGCATTAATTTTCTATCCTGCTACTTTACCAAATTCATTGATTAGCTCTAGCCATTTTCTGCTGGCTTCTTTCGGATTCTCTAATGTATAGTATCACGTCATCTGCAAACAGTGACAGCTTTACTTCTTCTTGCCAGCATTGTATTTTGAAAGCAAACAAGTTGTCTGCCTTCAGGGTTTCACAGCTAGAGATGCTATTTAAAGAAATTTGGGATTTAGAGTTGGCGCTAGAAGGAGTTTTAGGATGGGATTGCATGACGTGAATGCATGTTTCGTGCAAAAGAGGACATGAATTTTGGGAGGCCAGAGGAGTGAGTATTTTGGACGGAATTCTGTTCCTTCAATACAAACAGGTTGCAAATATAATCCCCAGTATTTGGAGGTAGGGTCCTTAGGACAGTAATCAAGTTAAAATGAGGCCATCAGGGTTTGCCCTAATTCAGTACAATTGGTGTCCTTGCCTTGTAGATGGCTATGTTTGTCTTGTTACTCTCTCTGTATATATCAATGTGCTAATTTCTGTTAGGTCCTGTAATCCGTGGTACTTTCTTCTGGCAGCCCTAGCAAATAAATGCACCCTTCATAATGAGGGATGAGGCCTTATCTTTTGAGCAGTCTAAAAGTCCTTAAAAGAAAAGACAGCTCTTTCAAGGAAAAAAGGGATCTGCCTGATCAGCTGTTGCCTCAGTCTCCAGTCTGTCAGACTTCCCTGAATATTTTAGACTTCCCAGGCCTCACCATACTTTAAGACAATTCAGTGAAATCTCTCAATCTCAATCTCTTAAACTCTCGTGCTCTCTTCCCTCCCCCTCCGACCCACCCAGGCAGCTAGTGGGTTCTGTTTCTCTGTAGAACCCAGACAGAAACACGTGTGTTACACCCAGTAGTGGAATTATGGGCTCATAAGGTAACTGCCTGTGTACTTTTTGAAGAAAAGATAAGATATTTTGCAAAATGTTTGCTACATTTTACATTCCCACCAGCAAAGTATAAGATGTCCATTTCTTCCGTATTCTTTTTATGTTTTTTATTTTTCTTATTTTCATTTTTACTTTTTTAAATCAGTCATCAATTTTATACACATCAGTGTATACCTGTCAATCCCTTTGCCCAATTCAGCACACCACCATCCCCGCCCCACTGCGGTTTTCCCCCCTCGGTGTCCATACGTTTGTTCTCTACATCGGTGTCTCAACGTCTGCCCTGAATACCGGTTTGTATGTACCAGTTCTCTAGGTTGCACATGCATGTGTTAATATACGATATTTGTTTTTCACTTTCTGACTTCCTTCACTCTGTATGACAGTCTCTAGATCCATCCACGTCTCAACAAATGACTCAATTTCGTTCCTTTTTCTGGCTGAGTATTATTCCATTGTATATATGTACCACAACTTCCTTATCCATTGGTCTGTCGATGGGCATTTAGGTTGCTTCCGTGACCGGGCTATTGTAAATAGTGCTGCAATGAACATTGGGGTGCATGTGTCTTTTTGAATTACGCTTTTCTCCGGGTATGTGCCCAGTAGTGGGATTGCTGGGTCGTATGGTAGTTGTAGTCTTCCTTTTTTAAGGAACCTCCATACTGTTCTCCATAGTGGCTGTATCAATTTACCTTCCCACCAACAGTGCAAGAGTGTTCCCTCTTCTCCACACCCTCTCCAGCATTTATTGTTTCCTGATTTTTTGATGATGGCCATTGTGACCGGTGTGAGATGATATCTCACTGTAGTTTTGATTTGCCTTTCTGTAACGATTAATGATGGGGAGCATTCTTGCATGTGTTTGTGGGCAATCTGTATATCTTCTTTGGAGAAATGTCTCTTTAGGTCTTCTGCCCATTTTTGGATTGCGTTTTTTGTTTTTTTGATATTGAGCTGCTTGTAAATTTTGGAGATGAGTCCTTTGTCAGTTGCTTCACTTGCAAATATGTTCTCCCATTCTAAGGGTGGTCTTTTCGTCTTGTTTATGGTTTCCTTGGCTGTGCAAAAGCTTTTAAGTTTCATTAGGTCCCATTTTTTTCTTTTTGTCTTTATTTCCATTTCTCTAGGCGGTGGGTCAAGAAGGATCTTGCTGTGATTTCTGTCATAGAGTGTTCTCCTTATATTTTCCTCTAAGAGTTTGAGAGTGTGTGGCCTTACGTTTAGGTCTTTAATCCATTTTGAGTTTATTTTTGTGTATGGTGTTTGGGAGTGTTCTCATTTCATACATTTACCTGTACCTGTCCAGTTTTCCCAGCACCACTTATTGAAGAGGCTGTCTTTTCTCCACTGTATATTCTTGCCTTCTTTATCAAAGATCAGGTGACCATATGTGCGTGTGTTTATCTGTGGGCTTTCGATCCTGTTCCATGGATCTATATTTCTGTTTTTGTGCCAGTACCATAATGTCTTGATTACTGTAGCTTTGCAGTATAGTCGGGAGTCAGGGAGCCTGATTCCTCCAGCTCCATTTTTCGCTTTCCAGACTGCTTTGGCTATTCGGGGTCTTTTGTGTTCCCATACAAATTGTGAAATTGTAGGTTCTAGTTCTGTGGAAAATGCCAGTGGTAGTTTGATAGGGATTGCATTAAATCCGTAGCTTGCTTTGGGTAGTGGGGTCATTTTCACCGTGTTGATTCTTCCAATCCAAGAACATGATATATCTCTCCATCTGTTTGTATCATCTTTAGTTTCTTTCATCAGTGTCTTATAATTTTCTGCATGCAGGTCTTTTGTCTCCTTCGGTAGGTTTAGTCCTAGATATTTTATGCTTTTTGTTGCAATGGTAAATAGGAGCGTTGTTTGAATTTCACTTTCGGATTTTTCATCATTACTGTATAGGAATGCCAGGGATTTCTGTGCATTAATTTTCTATCCTGCTACTTTACCAAATTCATTGATTAGCTCTAGCCATTTTCTGCTGGCCTCTTTCGGATTCTCTAATGTATAGTATCACGTCATCTGCAAACAGTGACAGCTTTACTTCTTCTTGCCAGCATTGTATTTTGAAAGCAAACAAGTTGTCTGCCTTTAGGGTTTCACAGCTAGAGATGCTATTTAAAGAAATTTGGGATTTAGAGTTGGCGCTAGAAGGAGTTTTAGGATGGGATTGCATGACGTGAATGCATGTTTCGTGCAAAAGAGGACATGAATTTTGGGAGGCCAGAGGAGTGAGTATTTTGGACGGAATTCTGTTCCTTCAATACAAACAGGTTGCAAATATAATCCCCAGTATTTGGAGGTAGGGTCCTTAGGACAGTAATCAAGTTAAAATGAGGCCATCAGGGTTTGCCCTAATTCAGTACAATTGGTGTCCTTGCCTTGTAGATGGCTATGTTTGTCTTGTTACTCTCTCTGTATATATCAATGTGCTAATTTCTGTTAGGTCCTGTAATCCGTGGTACTTTCTTCTGGCAGCCCTAGCAAATAAATGCACCCTTCATAATGAGGGATGAGGCCTTATCTTTTGAGCAGTCTAAAAGTCCTTAAAAGAAAAGACAGCTCTTTCAAGGAAAAAAGGGATCTGCCTGATCAGCTGTTGCCTCAGTCTCCAGTCTGTCAGACTTCCCTGAATATTTTAGACTTCCCAGGCCTCACCATACTTTAAGACAATTCAGTGAAATCTCTCAATCTCAATCTCTTAAACTCTCGTGCTCTCTTCCCTCCCCCTCCGACCCACCCAGGCAGCTAGTGGGTTCTGTTTCTCTGTAGAACCCAGACAGAAACACGTGTGTTACACCCAGTAGTGGAATTATGGGCTCATAAGGTAACTGCCTGTGTACTTTTTGAAGAAAAGATAAGATATTTTGCAAAATGTTTGCTACATTTTACATTCCCACCAGCAAAGTATAAGATGTCCATTTCTTCCGTATTCTTTTTATGTTTTTTATTTTTCTTATTTTCATTTTTACTTTTTTAAATCAGTCATCAATTTTATACACATCAGTGTATACCTGTCAATCCCTTTGCCCAATTCAGCACACCACCATCCCCGCCCCACTGCGGTTTTCCCCCCTCGGTGTCCATACGTTTGTTCTCTACATCGGTGTCTCAACGTCTGCCCTGAATACCGGTTTGTATGTACCAGTTCTCTAGGTTGCACATGCATGTGTTAATATACGATATTTGTTTTTCACTTTCTGACTTCCTTCACTCTGTATGACAGTCTCTAGATCCATCCACGTCTCAACAAATGACTCAATTTCGTTCCTTTTTCTGGCTGAGTATTATTCCATTGTATATATGTACCACAACTTCCTTATCCATTGGTCTGTCGATGGGCATTTAGGTTGCTTCCGTGACCGGGCTATTGTAAATAGTGCTGCAATGAACATTGGGGTGCATGTGTCTTTTTGAATTACGCTTTTCTCCGGGTATGTGCCCAGTAGTGGGATTGCTGGGTCGTATGGTAGTTGTAGTCTTCCTCTTTTAAGGAACCTCCATACTGTTCTCCATAGTGGCTGTATCAATTTACCTTCCCACCAACAGTGCAAGAGTGTTCCCTCTTCTCCACACCCTCTCCAGCATTTATTGTTTCCTGATTTTTTGATGATGGCCATTGTGACCGGTGTGAGATGATATCTCACTGTAGTTTTGATTTGCCTTTCTGTAACGATTAATGATGGGGAGCATTCTTGCATGTGTTTGTGGGCAATCTGTATATCTTCTTTGGAGAAATGTCTCTTTAGGTCTTCTGCCCATTTTTGGATTGCGTTTTTTGTTTTTTTGATATTGAGCTGCTTGTAAATTTTGGAGATGAGTCCTTTGTCAGTTGCTTCACTTGCAAATATGTTCTCCCATTCTAAGGGTGGTCTTTTCGTCTTGTTTATGGTTTCCTTGGCTGTGCAAAAGCTTTTAAGTTTCATTAGGTCCCATTTTTTTCTTTTTGTCTTTATTTCCATTTCTCTAGGCGGTGGGTCAAGAAGGATCTTGCTGTGATTTCTGTCATAGAGTGTTCTCCTTATATTTTCCTCTAAGAGTTTGAGAGTGTGTGGCCTTACGTTTAGGTCTTTAATCCATTTTGAGTTTATTTTTGTGTATGGTGTTTGGGAGTGTTCTCATTTCATACATTTACCTGTACCTGTCCAGTTTTCCCAGCACCACTTATTGAAGAGGCTGTCTTTTCTCCACTGTATATTCTTGCCTTCTTTATCAAAGATCAGGTGACCATATGTGCGTGAGTTTATCTGTGGGCTTTCGATCCTGTTCCATGGATCTATATTTCTGTTTTTGTGCCAGTACCATAATGTCTTGATTACTGTAGCTTTGCAGTATAGTCGGGAGTCAGGGAGCCTGATTCCTCCAGCTCCATTTTTCGCTTTCCAGACTGCTTTGGCTATTCGGGGTCTTTTGTGTTCCCATACAAATTGTGAAATTGTAGGTTCTAGTTCTGTGGAAAATGCCAGTGGTAGTTTGATAGGGATTGCATTAAATCCGTAGCTTGCTTTGGGTAGTGGGGTCATTTTCACCGTGTTGATTCTTCCAATCCAAGAACATGATATATCTCTCCATCTGTTTGTATCATCTTTAGTTTCTTTCATCAGTGTCTTATAATTTTCTGCATGCAGGTCTTTTGTCTCCTTCGGTAGGTTTAGTCCTAGATATTTTATGCTTTTTGTTGCAATGGTAAATAGGAGCGTTGTTTGAATTTCACTTTCGGATTTTTCATCATTACTGTATAGGAATGCCAGGGATTTCTGTGCATTAATTTTCTATCCTGCTACTTTACCAAATTCATTGATTAGCTCTAGCCATTTTCTGCTGGCCTCTTTCGGATTCTCTAATGTATAGTATCACGTCATCTGCAAACAGTGACAGCTTTACTTCTTCTTGCCAGCATTGTATTTTGAAAGCAAACAAGTTGTCTGCCTTCAGGGTTTCACAGCTAGAGATGCTATTTAAAGAAATTTGGGATTTAGAGTTGGCGCTAGAAGGAGTTTTAGGATGGGATTGCATGACGTGAATGCATGTTTCGTGCAAAAGAGGACATGAATTTTGGGAGGCCAGAGGAGTGAGTATTTTGGACGGAATTCTGTTCCTTCAATACAAACAGGTTGCAAATATAATCCCCAGTATTTGGAGGTAGGGTCCTTAGGACAGTAATCAAGTTAAAATGAGGCCATCAGGGTTTGCCCTAATTCAGTACAATTGGTGTCCTTGCCTTGTAGATGGCTATGTTTGTCTTGTTACTCTCTCTGTATATATCAATGTGCTAATTTCTGTTAGGTCCTGTAATCCGTGGTACTTTCTTCTGGCAGCCCTAGCAAATAAATGCACCCTTCATAATGAGGGATGAGGCCTTATCTTTTGAGCAGTCTAAAAGTCCTTAAAAGAAAAGACAGCTCTTTCAAGGAAAAAAGGGATCTGCCTGATCAGCTGTTGCCTCAGTCTCCAGTCTGTCAGACTTCCCTGAATATTTTAGACTTCCCAGGCCTCACCATACTTTAAGACAATTCAGTGAAATCTCTCAATCTCAATCTCTTAAACTCTCGTGCTCTCTTCCCTCCCCCTCCGACCCACCCAGGCAGCTAGTGGGTTCTGTTTCTCTGTAGAACCCAGACAGAAACACGTGTGTTACACCCAGTAGTGGAATTATGGGCTCATAAGGTAACTGCCTGTGTACTTTTTGAAGAAAAGATAAGATATTTTGCAAAATGTTTGCTACATTTTACATTCCCACCAGCAAAGTATAAGATGTCCATTTCTTCCGTATTCTTTTTATGTTTTTTATTTTTCTTATTTTCATTTTTACTTTTTTAAATCAGTCATCAATTTTATACACATCAGTGTATACCTGTCAATCCCTTTGCCCAATTCAGCACACCACCATCCCCGCCCCACTGCGGTTTTCCCCCCTCGGTGTCCATACGTTTGTTCTCTACATCGGTGTCTCAACGTCTGCCCTGAATACCGGTTTGTATGTACCAGTTCTCTAGGTTGCACATGCATGTGTTAATATACGATATTTGTTTTTCACTTTCTGACTTCCTTCACTCTGTATGACAGTCTCTAGATCCATCCACGTCTCAACAAATGACTCAATTTCGTTCCTTTTTCTGGCTGAGTATTATTCCATTGTATATATGTACCACAACTTCCTTATCCATTGGTCTGTCGATGGGCATTTAGGTTGCTTCCGTGACCGGGCTATTGTAAATAGTGCTGCAATGAACATTGGGGTGCATGTGTCTTTTTGAATTACGCTTTTCTCCGGGTATGTGCCCAGTAGTGGGATTGCTGGGTCGTATGGTAGTTGTAGTCTTCCTTTTTTAAGGAACCTCCATACTGTTCTCCATAGTGGCTGTATCAATTTACCTTCCCACCAACAGTGCAAGAGTGTTCCCTCTTCTCCACACCCTCTCCAGCATTTATTGTTTCCTGATTTTTTGATGATGGCCATTGTGACCGGTGTGAGATGATATCTCACTGTAGTTTTGATTTGCCTTTCTGTAACGATTAATGATGGGGAGCATTCTTGCATGTGTTTGTGGGCAATCTGTATATCTTCTTTGGAGAAATGTCTCTTTAGGTCTTCTGCCCATTTTTGGATTGCGTTTTTTGTTTTTTTGATATTGAGCTGCTTGTAAATTTTGGAGATGAGTCCTTTGTCAGTTGCTTCACTTGCAAATATGTTCTCCCATTCTAAGGGTGGTCTTTTCGTCTTGTTTATGGTTTCCTTGGCTGTGCAAAAGCTTTTAAGTTTCATTAGGTCCCATTTTTTTCTTTTTGTCTTTATTTCCATTTCTCTAGGCGGTGGGTCAAGAAGGATCTTGCTGTGATTTCTGTCATAGAGTGTTCTCCTTATATTTTCCTCTAAGAGTTTGAGAGTGTGTGGCCTTACGTTTAGGTCTTTAATCCATTTTGAGTTTATTTTTGTGTATGGTGTTTGGGAGTGTTCTCATTTCATACATTTACCTGTACCTGTCCAGTTTTCCCAGCACCACTTATTGAAGAGGCTGTCTTTTGTCCACTGTATATTCTTGCCTTCTTTATCAAAGATCAGGTGACCATATGTGCGTGTGTTTATCTGTGGGCTTTCGATCCTGTTCCATGGATCTATATTTCTGTTTTTGTGCCAGTACCATAATGTCTTGATTACTGTAGCTTTGCAGTATAGTCGGGAGTCAGGGAGCCTGATTCCTCCAGCTCCATTTTTCGCTTTCCAGACTGCTTTGGCTATTCGGGGTCTTTTGTGTTCCCATACAAATTGTGAAATTGTAGGTTCTAGTTCTGTGGAAAATGCCAGTGGTAGTTTGATAGGGATTGCATTAAATCCGTAGCTTGCTTTGGGTAGTGGGGTCATTTTCACCGTGTTGATTCTTCCAATCCAAGAACATGATATATCTCTCCATCTGTTTGTATCATCTTTAGTTTCTTTCATCAGTGTCTTATAATTTTCTGCATGCAGGTCTTTTGTCTCCTTCGGTAGGTTTAGTCCTAGATATTTTATGCTTTTTGTTGCAATGGTAAATAGGAGCGTTGTTTGAATTTCACTTTCGGATTTTTCATCATTACTGTATAGGAATGCCAGGGATTTCTGTGCATTAATTTTCTATCCTGCTACTTTACCAAATTCATTGATTAGCTCTAGCCATTTTCTGCTGGCCTCTTTCGGATTCTCTAATGTATAGTATCACGTCATCTGCAAACAGTGACAGCTTTACTTCTTCTTGCCAGCATTGTATTTTGAAAGCAAACAAGTTGTCTGCCTTCAGGGTTTCACAGCTAGAGATGCTATTTAAAGAAATTTGGGATTTAGAGTTGGCGCTAGAAGGAGTTTTAGGATGGGATTGCATGACGTGAATGCATGTTTCGTGCAAAAGAGGACATGAATTTTGGGAGGCCAGAGGAGTGAGTATTTTGGACGGAATTCTGTTCCTTCAATACAAACAGGTTGCAAATATAATCCCCAGTATTTGGAGGTAGGGTCCTTAGGACAGTAATCAAGTTAAAATGAGGCCATCAGGGTTTGCCCTAATTCAGTACAATTGGTGTCCTTGCCTTGTAGATGGCTATGTTTGTCTTGTTACTCTCTCTGTATATATCAATGTGCTAATTTCTGTTAGGTCCTGTAATCCGTGGTACTTTCTTCTGGCAGCCCTAGCAAATAAATGCACCCTTCATAATGAGGGATGAGGCCTTATCTTTTGAGCAGTCTAAAAGTCCTTAAAAGAAAAGACAGCTCTTTCAAGGAAAAAAGGGATCTGCCTGATCAGCTGTTGCCTCAGTCTCCAGTCTGTCAGACTTCCCTGAATATTTTAGACTTCCCAGGCCTCACCATACTTTAAGACAATTCAGTGAAATCTCTCAATCTCAATCTCTTAAACTCTCGTGCTCTCTTCCCTCCCCCTCCGACCCACCCAGGCAGCTAGTGGGTTCTGTTTCTCTGTAGAACCCAGACAGAAACACGTGTGTTACACCCAGTAGTGGAATTATGGGCTCATAAGGTAACTGCCTGTGTACTTTTTGAAGAAAAGATAAGATATTTTGCAAAATGTTTGCTACATTTTACATTCCCACCAGCAAAGTATAAGATGTCCATTTCTTCCGTATTCTTTTTATGTTTTTTATTTTTCTTATTTTCATTTTTACTTTTTTAAATCAGTCATCAATTTTATACACATCAGTGTATACCTGTCAATCCCTTTGCCCAATTCAGCACACCACCATCCCCGCCCCACTGCGGTTTTCCCCCCTCGGTGTCCATACGTTTGTTCTCTACATCGGTGTCTCAACGTCTGCCCTGAATACCGGTTTGTATGTACCAGTTCTCTAGGTTGCACATGCATGTGTTAATATACGATATTTGTTTTTCACTTTCTGACTTCCTTCACTCTGTATGACAGTCTCTAGATCCATCCACGTCTCAACAAATGACTCAATTTCGTTCCTTTTTCTGGCTGAGTATTATTCCATTGTATATATGTACCACAACTTCCTTATCCATTGGTCTGTCGATGGGCATTTAGGTTGCTTCCGTGACCGGGCTATTGTAAATAGTGCTGCAATGAACATTGGGGTGCATGTGTCTTTTTGAATTACGCTTTTCTCCGGGTATGTGCCCAGTAGTGGGATTGCTGGGTCGTATGGTAGTTGTAGTCTTCCTTTTTTAAGGAACCTCCATACTGTTCTCCATAGTGGCTGTATCAATTTACCTTCCCACCAACAGTGCAAGGGTGTTCCCTCTTCTCCACACCCTCTCCAGCATTTATTGTTTCCTGATTTTTTGATGATGGCCATTGTGACCGGTGTGAGATGATATCTCACTGTAGTTTTGATTTGCCTTTCTGTAACGATTAATGATGGGGAGCATTCTTGCATGTGTTTGTGGGCAATCTGTATATCTTCTTTGGAGAAATGTCTCTTTAGGTCTTCTGCCCATTTTTGGATTGCGTTTTTTGTTTTTTTGATATTGAGCTGCTTGTAAATTTTGGAGATGAGTCCTTTGTCAGTTGCTTCACTTGCAAATATGTTCTCCCATTCTAAGGGTGGTCTTTTCGTCTTGTTTATGGTTTCCTTGGCTGTGCAAAAGCTTTTAAGTTTCATTAGGTCCCATCTTTTTCTTTTTGTCTTTATTTCCATTTCTCTAGGCGGTGGGTCAAGAAGGATCTTGCTGTGATTTCTGTCATAGAGTGTTCTCCTTATATTTTCCTCTAAGAGTTTGAGAGTGTGTGGCCTTACGTTTAGGTCTTTAATCCATTTTGAGTTTATTTTTGTGTATGGTGTTTGGGAGTGTTCTCATTTCATACATTTACCTGTACCTGTCCAGTTTTCCCAGCACCACTTATTGAAGAGGCTGTCTTTTCTCCACTGTATATTCTTGCCTTCTTTATCAAAGATCAGGTGACCATATGTGCGTGAGTTTATCTGTGGGCTTTCGATCCTGTTCCATGGATCTATATTTCTGTTTTTGTGCCAGTACCATAATGTCTTGATTACTGTAGCTTTGCAGTATAGTCGGGAGTCAGGGAGCCTGATTCCTCCAGCTCCATTTTTCGCTTTCCAGACTGCTTTGGCTATTCGGGGTCTTTTGTGTTCCCATACAAATTGTGAAATTGTAGGTTCTAGTTCTGTGGAAAATGCCAGTGGTAGTTTGATAGGGATTGCATTAAATCCGTAGCTTGCTTTGGGTAGTGGGGTCATTTTCACCGTGTTGATTCTTCCAATCCAAGAACATGATATATCTCTCCATCTGTTTGTATCATCTTTAGTTTCTTTCATCAGTGTCTTATAATTTTCTGCATGCAGGTCTTTTGTCTCCTTCGGTAGGTTTAGTCCTAGATATTTTATGCTTTTTGTTGCAATGGTAAATAGGAGCGTTGTTTGAATTTCACTTTCGGATTTTTCATCATTACTGTATAGGAATGCCAGGGATTTCTGTGCATTAATTTTCTATCCTGCTACTTTACCAAATTCATTGATTAGCTCTAGCCATTTTCTGCTGGCCTCTTTCGGATTCTCTAATGTATAGTATCACGTCATCTGCAAACAGTGACAGCTTTACTTCTTCTTGCCAGCATTGTATTTTGAAAGCAAACAAGTTGTCTGCCTTCAGGGTTTCACAGCTAGAGATGCTATTTAAAGAAATTTGGGATTTAGAGTTGGCGCTAGAAGGAGTTTTAGGATGGGATTGCATGACGTGAATGCATGTTTCGTGCAAAAGAGGACATGAATTTTGGGAGGCCAGAGGAGTGAGTATTTTGGACGGAATTTTGTTCCTTCAATACAAACAGGTTGCAAATATAATCCCCAGTATTTGGAGGTAGGGTCCTTAGGACAGTAATCAAGTTAAAATGAGGCCATCAGGGTTTGCCCTAATTCAGTACAATTGGTGTCCTTGCCTTGTAGATGGCTATGTTTGTCTTGTTACTCTCTCTGTATATATCAATGTGCTAATTTCTGTTAGGTCCTGTAATCCGTGGTACTTTCTTCTGGCAGCCCTAGCAAATAAATGCACCCTTCATAATGAGGGATGAGGCCTTATCTTTTGAGCAGTCTAAAAGTCCTTAAAAGAAAAGACAGCTCTTTCAAGGAAAAAAGGGATCTGCCTGATCAGCTGTTGCCTCAGTCTCCAGTCTGTCAGACTTCCCTGAATATTTTAGACTTCCCAGGCCTCACCATACTTTAAGACAATTCAGTGAAATCTCTCAATCTCAATCTCTTAAACTCTCGTGCTCTCTTCCCTCCCCCTCCGACCCACCCAGGCAGCTAGTGGGTTCTGTTTCTCTGTAGAACCCAGACAGAAACACGTGTGTTACACCCAGTAGTGGAATTATGGGCTCATAAGGTAACTGCCTGTGTACTTTTTGAAGAAAAGATAAGATATTTTGCAAAATGTTTGCTACATTTTACATTCCCACCAGCAAAGTATAAGATGTCCATTTCTTCCGTATTCTTTTTATGTTTTTTATTTTTCTTATTTTCATTTTTACTTTTTTAAATCAGTCATCAATTTTATACACATCAGTGTATACCTGTCAATCCCTTTGCCCAATTCAGCACACCACCATCCCCGCCCCACTGCGGTTTTCCCCCCTCGGTGTCCATACGTTTGTTCTCTACATCGGTGTCTCAACGTCTGCCCTGAATACCGGTTTGTATGTACCAGTTCTCTAGGTTGCACATGCATGTGTTAATATACGATATTTGTTTTTCACTTTCTGACTTCCTTCACTCTGTATGACAGTCTCTAGATCCATCCACGTCTCAACAAATGACTCAATTTCGTTCCTTTTTCTGGCTGAGTATTATTCCATTGTATATATGTACCACAACTTCCTTATCCATTGGTCTGTCGATGGGCATTTAGGTTGCTTCCGTGACCGGGCTATTGTAAATAGTGCTGCAATGAACATTGGGGTGCATGTGTCTTTTTGAATTACGCTTTTCTCCGGGTATGTGCCCAGTAGTGGGATTGCTGGGTCGTATGGTAGTTGTAGTCTTCCTTTTTTAAGGAACCTCCATACTGTTCTCCATAGTGGCTGTATCAATTTACCTTCCCACCAACAGTGCAAGGGTGTTCCCTCTTCTCCACACCCTCTCCAGCATTTATTGTTTCCTGATTTTTTGATGATGGCCATTGTGACCGGTGTGAGATGATATCTCACTGTAGTTTTGATTTGCCTTTCTGTAACGATTAATGATGGGGAGCATTCTTGCATGTGTTTGTGGGCAATCTGTATATCTTCTTTGGAGAAATGTCTCTTTAGGTCTTCTGCCCATTTTTGGATTGCGTTTTTTGTTTTTTTGATATTGAGCTGCTTGTAAATTTTGGAGATGAGTCCTTTGTCAGTTGCTTCACTTGCAAATATGTTCTCCCATTCTAAGGGTGGTCTTTTCGTCTTGTTTATGGTTTCCTTGGCTGTGCAAAAGCTTTTAAGTTTCATTAGGTCCCATCTTTTTCTTTTTGTCTTTATTTCCATTTCTCTAGGCGGTGGGTCAAGAAGGATCTTGCTGTGATTTCTGTCATAGAGTGTTCTCCTTATATTTTCCTCTAAGAGTTTGAGAGTGTGTGGCCTTACGTTTAGGTCTTTAATCCATTTTGAGTTTATTTTTGTGTATGGTGTTTGGGAGTGTTCTCATTTCATACATTTACCTGTACCTGTCCAGTTTTCCCAGCACCACTTATTGAAGAGGCTGTCTTTTCTCCACTGTATATTCTTGCCTTCTTTATCAAAGATCAGGTGACCATATGTGCGTGAGTTTATCTGTGGGCTTTCGATCCTGTTCCATGGATCTATATTTCTGTTTTTGTGCCAGTACCATAATGTCTTGATTACTGTAGCTTTGCAGTATAGTCGGGAGTCAGGGAGCCTGATTCCTCCAGCTCCATTTTTCGCTTTCCAGACTGCTTTGGCTATTCGGGGTCTTTTGTGTTCCCATACAAATTGTGAAATTGTAGGTTCTAGTTCTGTGGAAAATGCCAGTGGTAGTTTGATAGGGATTGCATTAAATCCGTAGCTTGCTTTGGGTAGTGGGGTCATTTTCACCGTGTTGATTCTTCCAATCCAAGAACATGATATATCTCTCCATCTGTTTGTATCATCTTTAGTTTCTTTCATCAGTGTCTTATAATTTTCTGCATGCAGGTCTTTTGTCTCCTTCGGTAGGTTTAGTCCTAGATATTTTATGCTTTTTGTTGCAATGGTAAATAGGAGCGTTGTTTGAATTTCACTTTCGGATTTTTCATCATTACTGTATAGGAATGCCAGGGATTTCTGTGCATTAATTTTCTATCCTGCTACTTTACCAAATTCATTGATTAGCTCTAGCCATTTTCTGCTGGCCTCTTTCGGATTCTCTAATGTATAGTATCACGTCATCTGCAAACAGTGACAGCTTTACTTCTTCTTGCCAGCATTGTATTTTGAAAGCAAACAAGTTGTCTGCCTTCAGGGTTTCACAGCTAGAGATGCTATTTAAAGAAATTTGGGATTTAGAGTTGGCGCTAGAAGGAGTTTTAGGATGGGATTGCATGACGTGAATGCATGTTTCGTGCAAAAGAGGACATGAATTTTGGGAGGCCAGAGGAGTGAGTATTTTGGACTGAATTTTGTTCCTTCAATACAAACAGGTTGCAAATATAATCCCCAGTATTTGGAGGTAGGGTCCTTAGGACAGTAATCAAGTTAAAATGAGGCCATCAGGGTTTGCCCTAATTCAGTACAATTGGTGTCCTTGCCTTGTAGATGGCTATGTTTGTCTTGTTACTCTCTCTGTATATATCAATGTGCTAATTTCTGTTAGGTCCTGTAATCCGTGGTACTTTCTTCTGGCAGCCCTAGCAAATAAATGCACCCTTCATAATGAGGGATGAGGCCTTATCTTTTGAGCAGTCTAAAAGTCCTTAAAAGAAAAGACAGCTCTTTCAAGGAAAAAAGGGATCTGCCTGATCAGCTGTTGCCTCAGTCTCCAGTCTGTCAGACTTCCCTGAATATTTTAGACTTCCCAGGCCTCACCATACTTTAAGACAATTCAGTGAAATCTCTCAATCTCAATCTCTTAAACTCTCGTGCTCTCTTCCCTCCCCCTCCGACCCACCCAGGCAGCTAGTGGGTTCTGTTTCTCTGTAGAACCCAGACAGAAACACGTGTGTTACACCCAGTAGTGGAATTATGGGCTCATAAGGTAACTGCCTGTGTACTTTTTGAAGAAAAGATAAGATATTTTGCAAAATGTTTGCTACATTTTACATTCCCACCAGCAAAGTATAAGATGTCCATTTCTTCCGTATTCTTTTTATGTTTTTTATTTTTCTTATTTTCATTTTTACTTTTTTAAATCAGTCATCAATTTTATACACATCAGTGTATACCTGTCAATCCCTTTGCCCAATTCAGCACACCACCATCCCCGCCCCACTGCGGTTTTCCCCCCTCGGTGTCCATACGTTTGTTCTCTACATCGGTGTCTCAACGTCTGCCCTGAATACCGGTTTGTATGTACCAGTTCTCTAGGTTGCACATGCATGTGTTAATATACGATATTTGTTTTTCACTTTCTGACTTCCTTCACTCTGTATGACAGTCTCTAGATCCATCCACGTCTCAACAAATGACTCAATTTCGTTCCTTTTTCTGGCTGAGTATTATTCCATTGTATATATGTACCACAACTTCCTTATCCATTGGTCTGTCGATGGGCATTTAGGTTGCTTCCGTGACCGGGCTATTGTAAATAGTGCTGCAATGAACATTGGGGTGCATGTGTCTTTTTGAATTACGCTTTTCTCCGGGTATGTGCCCAGTAGTGGGATTGCTGGGTCGTATGGTAGTTGTAGTCTTCCTTTTTTAAGGAACCTCCATACTGTTCTCCATAGTGGCTGTATCAATTTACCTTCCCACCAACAGTGCAAGGGTGTTCCCTCTTCTCCACACCCTCTCCAGCATTTATTGTTTCCTGATTTTTTGATGATGGCCATTGTGACCGGTGTGAGATGATATCTCACTGTAGTTTTGATTTGCCTTTCTGTAACGATTAATGATGGGGAGCATTCTTGCATGTGTTTGTGGGCAATCTGTATATCTTCTTTGGAGAAATGTCTCTTTAGGTCTTCTGCCCATTTTTGGATTGCGTTTTTTGTTTTTTTGATATTGAGCTGCTTGTAAATTTTGGAGATGAGTCCTTTGTCAGTTGCTTCACTTGCAAATATGTTCTCCCATTCTAAGGGTGGTCTTTTCGTCTTGTTTATGGTTTCCTTGGCTGTGCAAAAGCTTTTAAGTTTCATTAGGTCCCATCTTTTTCTTTTTGTCTTTATTTCCATTTCTCTAGGCGGTGGGTCAAGAAGGATCTTGCTGTGATTTCTGTCATAGAGTGTTCTCCTTATATTTTCCTCTAAGAGTTTGAGAGTGTGTGGCCTTACGTTTAGGTCTTTAATCCATTTTGAGTTTATTTTTGTGTATGGTGTTTGGGAGTGTTCTCATTTCATACATTTACCTGTACCTGTCCAGTTTTCCCAGCACCACTTATTGAAGAGGCTGTCTTTTCTCCACTGTATATTCTTGCCTTCTTTATCAAAGATCAGGTGACCATATGTGCGTGAGTTTATCTGTGGGCTTTCGATCCTGTTCCATGGATCTATATTTCTGTTTTTGTGCCAGTACCATAATGTCTTGATTACTGTAGCTTTGCAGTATAGTCGGGAGTCAGGGAGCCTGATTCCTCCAGCTCCATTTTTCGCTTTCCAGACTGCTTTGGCTATTCGGGGTCTTTTGTGTTCCCATACAAATTGTGAAATTGTAGGTTCTAGTTCTGTGGAAAATGCCAGTGGTAGTTTGATAGGGATTGCATTAAATCCGTAGCTTGCTTTGGGTAGTGGGGTCATTTTCACCGTGTTGATTCTTCCAATCCAAGAACATGATATATCTCTCCATCTGTTTGTATCATCTTTAGTTTCTTTCATCAGTGTCTTATAATTTTCTGCATGCAGGTCTTTTGTCTCCTTCGGTAGGTTTAGTCCTAGATATTTTATGCTTTTTGTTGCAATGGTAAATAGGAGCGTTGTTTGAATTTCACTTTCGGATTTTTCATCATTACTGTATAGGAATGCCAGGGATTTCTGTGCATTAATTTTCTATCCTGCTACTTTACCAAATTCATTGATTAGCTCTAGCCATTTTCTGCTGGCCTCTTTCGGATTCTCTAATGTATAGTATCACGTCATCTGCAAACAGTGACAGCTTTACTTCTTCTTGCCAGCATTGTATTTTGAAAGCAAACAAGTTGTCTGCCTTCAGGGTTTCACAGCTAGAGATGCTATTTAAAGAAATTTGGGATTTAGAGTTGGCGCTAGAAGGAGTTTTAGGATGGGATTGCATGACGTGAATGCATGTTTCGTGCAAAAGAGGACATGAATTTTGGGAGGCCAGAGGAGTGAGTATTTTGGACGGAATTCTGTTCCTTCAATACAAACAGGTTGCAAATATAATCCCCAGTATTTGGAGGTAGGGTCCTTAGGACAGTAATCAAGTTAAAATGAGGCCATCAGGGTTTGCCCTAATTCAGTACAATTGGTGTCCTTGCCTTGTAGATGGCTATGTTTGTCTTGTTACTCTCTCTGTATATATCAATGTGCTAATTTCTGTTAGGTCCTGTAATCCGTGGTACTTTCTTCTGGCAGCCCTAGCAAATAAATGCACCCTTCATAATGAGGGATGAGGCCTTATCTTTTGAGCAGTCTAAAAGTCCTTAAAAGAAAAGACAGCTCTTTCAAGGAAAAAAGGGATCTGCCTGATCAGCTGTTGCCTCAGTCTCCAGTCTGTCAGACTTCCCTGAATATTTTAGACTTCCCAGGCCTCACCATACTTTAAGACAATTCAGTGAAATCTCTCAATCTCAATCTCTTAAACTCTCGTGCTCTCTTCCCTCCCCCTCCGACCCACCCAGGCAGCTAGTGGGTTCTGTTTCTCTGTAGAACCCAGACAGAAACACGTGTGTTACACCCAGTAGTGGAATTATGGGCTCATAAGGTAACTGCCTGTGTACTTTTTGAAGAAAAGATAAGATATTTTGCAAAATGTTTGCTACATTTTACATTCCCACCAGCAAAGTATAAGATGTCCATTTCTTCCGTATTCTTTTTATGTTTTTTATTTTTCTTATTTTCATTTTTACTTTTTTAAATCAGTCATCAATTTTATACACATCAGTGTATACCTGTCAATCCCTTTGCCCAATTCAGCACACCACCATCCCCGCCCCACTGCGGTTTTCCCCCCTCGGTGTCCATACGTTTGTTCTCTACATCGGTGTCTCAACGTCTGCCCTGAATACCGGTTTGTATGTACCAGTTCTCTAGGTTGCACATGCATGTGTTAATATACGATATTTGTTTTTCACTTTCTGACTTCCTTCACTCTGTATGACAGTCTCTAGATCCATCCACGTCTCAACAAATGACTCAATTTCGTTCCTTTTTCTGGCTGAGTATTATTCCATTGTATATATGTACCACAACTTCCTTATCCATTGGTCTGTCGATGGGCATTTAGGTTGCTTCCGTGACCGGGCTATTGTAAATAGTGCTGCAATGAACATTGGGGTGCATGTGTCTTTTTGAATTACGCTTTTCTCCGGGTATGTGCCCAGTAGTGGGATTGCTGGGTCGTATGGTAGTTGTAGTCTTCCTTTTTTAAGGAACCTCCATACTGTTCTCCATAGTGGCTGTATCAATTTACCTTCCCACCAACAGTGCAAGGGTGTTCCCTCTTCTCCACACCCTCTCCAGCATTTATTGTTTCCTGATTTTTTGATGATGGCCATTGTGACCGGTGTGAGATGATATCTCACTGTAGTTTTGATTTGCCTTTCTGTAACGATTAATGATGGGGAGCATTCTTGCATGTGTTTGTGGGCAATCTGTATATCTTCTTTGGAGAAATGTCTCTTTAGGTCTTCTGCCCATTTTTGGATTGCGTTTTTTGTTTTTTTGATATTGAGCTGCTTGTAAATTTTGGAGATGAGTCCTTTGTCAGTTGCTTCACTTGCAAATATGTTCTCCCATTCTAAGGGTGGTCTTTTCGTCTTGTTTATGGTTTCCTTGGCTGTGCAAAAGCTTTTAAGTTTCATTAGGTCCCATTTTTTTCTTTTTGTCTTTATTTCCATTTCTCTAGGCGGTGGGTCAAGAAGGATCTTGCTGTGATTTCTGTCATAGAGTGTTCTCCTTATATTTTCCTCTAAGAGTTTGAGAGTGTGTGGCCTTACGTTTAGGTCTTTAATCCATTTTGAGTTTATTTTTGTGTATGGTGTTTGGGAGTGTTCTCATTTCATACATTTACCTGTACCTGTCCAGTTTTCCCAGCACCACTTATTGAAGAGGCTGTCTTTTCTCCACTGTATATTCTTGCCTTCTTTATCAAAGATCAGGTGACCATATGTGCGTGAGTTTATCTGTGGGCTTTCGATCCTGTTCCATGGATCTATATTTCTGTTTTTGTGCCAGTACCATAATGTCTTGATTACTGTAGCTTTGCAGTATAGTCGGGAGTCAGGGAGCCTGATTCCTCCAGCTCCATTTTTCGCTTTCCAGACTGCTTTGGCTATTCGGGGTCTTTTGTGTTCCCATACAAATTGTGAAATTGTAGGTTCTAGTTCTGTGGAAAATGCCAGTGGTAGTTTGATAGGGATTGCATTAAATCCGTAGCTTGCTTTGGGTAGTGGGGTCATTTTCACCGTGTTGATTCTTCCAATCCAAGAACATGATATATCTCTCCATCTGTTTGTATCATCTTTAGTTTCTTTCATCAGTGTCTTATAATTTTCTGCATGCAGGTCTTTTGTCTCCTTCGGTAGGTTTAGTCCTAGATATTTTATGCTTTTTGTTGCAATGGTAAATAGGAGCGTTGTTTGAATTTCACTTTCGGATTTTTCATCATTACTGTATAGGAATGCCAGGGATTTCTGTGCATTAATTTTCTATCCTGCTACTTTACCAAATTCATTGATTAGCTCTAGCCATTTTCTGCTGGCTTCTTTCGGATTCTCTAATGTATAGTATCACGTCATCTGCAAACAGTGACAGCTTTACTTCTTCTTGCCAGCATTGTATTTTGAAAGCAAACAAGTTGTCTGCCTTCAGGGTTTCACAGCTAGAGATGCTATTTAAAGAAATTTGGGATTTAGAGTTGGCGCTAGAAGGAGTTTTAGGATGGGATTGCATGACGTGAATGCATGTTTCGTGCAAAAGAGGACATGAATTTTGGGAGGCCAGAGGAGTGAGTATTTTGGACGGAATTCTGTTCCTTCAATACAAACAGGTTGCAAATATAATCCCCAGTATTTGGAGGTAGGGTCCTTAGGACAGTAATCAAGTTAAAATGAGGCCATCAGGGTTTGCCCTAATTCAGTACAATTGGTGTCCTTGCCTTGTAGATGGCTATGTTTGTCTTGTTACTCTCTCTGTATATATCAATGTGCTAATTTCTGTTAGGTCCTGTAATCCGTGGTACTTTCTTCTGGCAGCCCTAGCAAATAAATGCACCCTTCATAATGAGGGATGAGGCCTTATCTTTTGAGCAGTCTAAAAGTCCTTAAAAGAAAAGACAGCTCTTTCAAGGAAAAAAGGGATCTGCCTGATCAGCTGTTGCCTCAGTCTCCAGTCTGTCAGACTTCCCTGAATATTTTAGACTTCCCAGGCCTCACCATACTTTAAGACAATTCAGTGAAATCTCTCAATCTCAATCTCTTAAACTCTCGTGCTCTCTTCCCTCCCCCTCCGACCCACCCAGGCAGCTAGTGGGTTCTGTTTCTCTGTAGAACCCAGACAGAAACACGTGTGTTACACCCAGTAGTGGAATTATGGGCTCATAAGGTAACTGCCTGTGTACTTTTTGAAGAAAAGATAAGATATTTTGCAAAATGTTTGCTACATTTTACATTCCCACCAGCAAAGTATAAGATGTCCATTTCTTCCGTATTCTTTTTATGTTTTTTATTTTTCTTATTTTCATTTTTACTTTTTTAAATCAGTCATCAATTTTATACACATCAGTGTATACCTGTCAATCCCTTTGCCCAATTCAGCACACCACCATCCCCGCCCCACTGCGGTTTTCCCCCCTCGGTGTCCATACGTTTGTTCTCTACATCGGTGTCTCAACGTCTGCCCTGAATACCGGTTTGTATGTACCAGTTCTCTAGGTTGCACATGCATGTGTTAATATACGATATTTGTTTTTCACTTTCTGACTTCCTTCACTCTGTATGACAGTCTCTAGATCCATCCACGTCTCAACAAATGACTCAATTTCGTTCCTTTTTCTGGCTGAGTATTATTCCATTGTATATATGTACCACAACTTCCTTATCCATTGGTCTGTCGATGGGCATTTAGGTTGCTTCCGTGACCGGGCTATTGTAAATAGTGCTGCAATGAACATTGGGGTGCATGTGTCTTTTTGAATTACGCTTTTCTCCGGGTATGTGCCCAGTAGTGGGATTGCTGGGTCGTATGGTAGTTGTAGTCTTCCTTTTTTAAGGAACCTCCATACTGTTCTCCATAGTGGCTGTATCAATTTACCTTCCCACCAACAGTGCAAGAGTGTTCCCTCTTCTCCACACCCTCTCCAGCATTTATTGTTTCCTGATTTTTTGATGATGGCCATTGTGACCGGTGTGAGATGATATCTCACTGTAGTTTTGATTTGCCTTTCTGTAACGATTAATGATGGGGAGCATTCTTGCATGTGTTTGTGGGCAATCTGTATATCTTCTTTGGAGAAATGTCTCTTTAGGTCTTCTGCCCATTTTTGGATTGCGTTTTTTGTTTTTTTGATATTGAGCTGCTTGTAAATTTTGGAGATGAGTCCTTTGTCAGTTGCTTCACTTGCAAATATGTTCTCCCATTCTAAGGGTGGTCTTTTCGTCTTGTTTATGGTTTCCTTGGCTGTGCAAAAGCTTTTAAGTTTCATTAGGTCCCATTTTTTTCTTTTTGTCTTTATTTCCATTTCTCTAGGCGGTGGGTCAAGAAGGATCTTGCTGTGATTTCTGTCATAGAGTGTTCTCCTTATATTTTCCTCTAAGAGTTTGAGAGTGTGTGGCCTTACGTTTAGGTCTTTAATCCATTTTGAGTTTATTTTTGTGTATGGTGTTTGGGAGTGTTCTCATTTCATACATTTACCTGTACCTGTCCAGTTTTCCCAGCACCACTTATTGAAGAGGCTGTCTTTTCTCCACTGTATATTCTTGCCTTCTTTATCAAAGATCAGGTGACCATATGTGCGTGAGTTTATCTGTGGGCTTTCGATCCTGTTCCATGGATCTATATTTCTGTTTTTGTGCCAGTACCATAATGTCTTGATTACTGTAGCTTTGCAGTATAGTCGGGAGTCAGGGAGCCTGATTCCTCCAGCTCCATTTTTCGCTTTCCAGACTGCTTTGGCTATTCGGGGTCTTTTGTGTTCCCATACAAATTGTGAAATTGTAGGTTCTAGTTCTGTGGAAAATGCCAGTGGTAGTTTGATAGGGATTGCATTAAATCCGTAGCTTGCTTTGGGTAGTGGGGTCATTTTCACCGTGTTGATTCTTCCAATCCAAGAACATGATATATCTCTCCATCTGTTTGTATCATCTTTAGTTTCTTTCATCAGTGTCTTATAATTTTCTGCATGCAGGTCTTTTGTCTCCTTCGGTAGGTTTAGTCCTAGATATTTTATGCTTTTTGTTGCAATGGTAAATAGGAGCGTTGTTTGAATTTCACTTTCGGATTTTTCATCATTACTGTATAGGAATGCCAGGGATTTCTGTGCATTAATTTTCTATCCTGCTACTTTACCAAATTCATTGATTAGCTCTAGCCATTTTCTGCTGGCCTCTTTCGGATTCTCTAATGTATAGTATCACGTCATCTGCAAACAGTGACAGCTTTACTTCTTCTTGCCAGCATTGTATTTTGAAAGCAAACAAGTTGTCTGCCTTCAGGGTTTCACAGCTAGAGATGCTATTTAAAGAAATTTGGGATTTAGAGTTGGCGCTAGAAGGAGTTTTAGGATGGGATTGCATGACGTGAATGCATGTTTCGTGCAAAAGAGGACATGAATTTTGGGAGGCCAGAGGAGTGAGTATTTTGGACGGAATTCTGTTCCTTCAATACAAACAGGTTGCAAATATAATCCCCAGTATTTGGAGGTAGGGTCCTTAGGACAGTAATCAAGTTAAAATGAGGCCATCAGGGTTTGCCCTAATTCAGTACAATTGGTGTCCTTGCCTTGTAGATGGCTATGTTTGTCTTGTTACTCTCTCTGTATATATCAATGTGCTAATTTCTGTTAGGTCCTGTAATCCGTGGTACTTTCTTCTGGCAGCCCTAGCAAATAAATGCACCCTTCATAATGAGGGATGAGGCCTTATCTTTTGAGCAGTCTAAAAGTCCTTAAAAGAAAAGACAGCTCTTTCAAGGAAAAAAGGGATCTGCCTGATCAGCTGTTGCCTCAGTCTCCAGTCTGTCAGACTTCCCTGAATATTTTAGACTTCCCAGGCCTCACCATACTTTAAGACAATTCAGTGAAATCTCTCAATCTCAATCTCTTAAACTCTCGTGCTCTCTTCCCTCCCCCTCCGACCCACCCAGGCAGCTAGTGGGTTCTGTTTCTCTGTAGAACCCAGACAGAAACACGTGTGTTACACCCAGTAGTGGAATTATGGGCTCATAAGGTAACTGCCTGTGTACTTTTTGAAGAAAAGATAAGATATTTTGCAAAATGTTTGCTACATTTTACATTCCCACCAGCAAAGTATAAGATGTCCATTTCTTCCGTATTCTTTTTATGTTTTTTATTTTTCTTATTTTCATTTTTACTTTTTTAAATCAGTCATCAATTTTATACACATCAGTGTATACCTGTCAATCCCTTTGCCCAATTCAGCACACCACCATCCCCGCCCCACTGCGGTTTTCCCCCCTCGGTGTCCATACGTTTGTTCTCTACATCGGTGTCTCAACGTCTGCCCTGAATACCGGTTTGTATGTACCAGTTCTCTAGGTTGCACATGCATGTGTTAATATACGATATTTGTTTTTCACTTTCTGACTTCCTTCACTCTGTATGACAGTCTCTAGATCCATCCACGTCTCAACAAATGACTCAATTTCGTTCCTTTTTCTGGCTGAGTATTATTCCATTGTATATATGTACCACAACTTCCTTATCCATTGGTCTGTCGATGGGCATTTAGGTTGCTTCCGTGACCGGGCTATTGTAAATAGTGCTGCAATGAACATTGGGGTGCATGTGTCTTTTTGAATTACGCTTTTCTCCGGGTATGTGCCCAGTAGTGGGATTGCTGGGTCGTATGGTAGTTGTAGTCTTCCTCTTTTAAGGAACCTCCATACTGTTCTCCATAGTGGCTGTATCAATTTACCTTCCCACCAACAGTGCAAGAGTGTTCCCTCTTCTCCACACCCTCTCCAGCATTTATTGTTTCCTGATTTTTTGATGATGGCCATTGTGACCGGTGTGAGATGATATCTCACTGTAGTTTTGATTTGCCTTTCTGTAACGATTAATGATGGGGAGCATTCTTGCATGTGTTTGTGGGCAATCTGTATATCTTCTTTGGAGAAATGTCTCTTTAGGTCTTCTGCCCATTTTTGGATTGCGTTTTTTGTTTTTTTGATATTGAGCTGCTTGTAAATTTTGGAGATGAGTCCTTTGTCAGTTGCTTCACTTGCAAATATGTTCTCCCATTCTAAGGGTGGTCTTTTCGTCTTGTTTATGGTTTCCTTGGCTGTGCAAAAGCTTTTAAGTTTCATTAGGTCCCATTTTTTTCTTTTTGTCTTTATTTCCATTTCTCTAGGCGGTGGGTCAAGAAGGATCTTGCTGTGATTTCTGTCATAGAGTGTTCTCCTTATATTTTCCTCTAAGAGTTTGAGAGTGTGTGGCCTTACGTTTAGGTCTTTAATCCATTTTGAGTTTATTTTTGTGTATGGTGTTTGGGAGTGTTCTCATTTCATACATTTACCTGTACCTGTCCAGTTTTCCCAGCACCACTTATTGAAGAGGCTGTCTTTTCTCCACTGTATATTCTTGCCTTCTTTATCAAAGATCAGGTGACCATATGTGCGTGAGTTTATCTGTGGGCTTTCGATCCTGTTCCATGGATCTATATTTCTGTTTTTGTGCCAGTACCATAATGTCTTGATTACTGTAGCTTTGCAGTATAGTCGGGAGTCAGGGAGCCTGATTCCTCCAGCTCCATTTTTCGCTTTCCAGACTGCTTTGGCTATTCGGGGTCTTTTGTGTTCCCATACAAATTGTGAAATTGTAGGTTCTAGTTCTGTGGAAAATGCCAGTGGTAGTTTGATAGGGATTGCATTAAATCCGTAGCTTGCTTTGGGTAGTGGGGTCATTTTCACCGTGTTGATTCTTCCAATCCAAGAACATGATATATCTCTCCATCTGTTTGTATCATCTTTAGTTTCTTTCATCAGTGTCTTATAATTTTCTGCATGCAGGTCTTTTGTCTCCTTCGGTAGGTTTAGTCCTAGATATTTTATGCTTTTTGTTGCAATGGTAAATAGGAGCGTTGTTTGAATTTCACTTTCGGATTTTTCATCATTACTGTATAGGAATGCCAGGGATTTCTGTGCATTAATTTTCTATCCTGCTACTTTACCAAATTCATTGATTAGCTCTAGCCATTTTCTGCTGGCCTCTTTCGGATTCTCTAATGTATAGTATCACGTCATCTGCAAACAGTGACAGCTTTACTTCTTCTTGCCAGCATTGTATTTTGAAAGCAAACAAGTTGTCTGCCTTCAGGGTTTCACAGCTAGAGATGCTATTTAAAGAAATTTGGGATTTAGAGTTGGCGCTAGAAGGAGTTTTAGGATGGGATTGCATGACGTGAATGCATGTTTCGTGCAAAAGAGGACATGAATTTTGGGAGGCCAGAGGAGTGAGTATTTTGGACGGAATTCTGTTCCTTCAATACAAACAGGTTGCAAATATAATCCCCAGTATTTGGAGGTAGGGTCCTTAGGACAGTAATCAAGTTAAAATGAGGCCATCAGGGTTTGCCCTAATTCAGTACAATTGGTGTCCTTGCCTTGTAGATGGCTATGTTTGTCTTGTTACTCTCTCTGTATATATCAATGTGCTAATTTCTGTTAGGTCCTGTAATCCGTGGTACTTTCTTCTGGCAGCCCTAGCAAATAAATGCACCCTTCATAATGAGGGATGAGGCCTTATCTTTTGAGCAGTCTAAAAGTCCTTAAAAGAAAAGACAGCTCTTTCAAGGAAAAAAGGGATCTGCCTGATCAGCTGTTGCCTCAGTCTCCAGTCTGTCAGACTTCCCTGAATATTTTAGACTTCCCAGGCCTCACCATACTTTAAGACAATTCAGTGAAATCTCTCAATCTCAATCTCTTAAACTCTCGTGCTCTCTTCCCTCCCCCTCCGACCCACCCAGGCAGCTAGTGGGTTCTGTTTCTCTGTAGAACCCAGACAGAAACACGTGTGTTACACCCAGTAGTGGAATTATGGGCTCATAAGGTAACTGCCTGTGTACTTTTTGAAGAAAAGATAAGATATTTTGCAAAATGTTTGCTACATTTTACATTCCCACCAGCAAAGTATAAGATGTCCATTTCTTCCGTATTCTTTTTATGTTTTTTATTTTTCTTATTTTCATTTTTACTTTTTTAAATCAGTCATCAATTTTATACACATCAGTGTATACCTGTCAATCCCTTTGCCCAATTCAGCACACCACCATCCCCGCCCCACTGCGGTTTTCCCCCCTCGGTGTCCATACGTTTGTTCTCTACATCGGTGTCTCAACGTCTGCCCTGAATACCGGTTTGTATGTACCAGTTCTCTAGGTTGCACATGCATGTGTTAATATACGATATTTGTTTTTCACTTTCTGACTTCCTTCACTCTGTATGACAGTCTCTAGATCCATCCACGTCTCAACAAATGACTCAATTTCGTTCCTTTTTCTGGCTGAGTATTATTCCATTGTATATATGTACCACAACTTCCTTATCCATTGGTCTGTCGATGGGCATTTAGGTTGCTTCCGTGACCGGGCTATTGTAAATAGTGCTGCAATGAACATTGGGGTGCATGTGTCTTTTTGAATTACGCTTTTCTCCGGGTATGTGCCCAGTAGTGGGATTGCTGGGTCGTATGGTAGTTGTAGTCTTCCTTTTTTAAGGAACCTCCATACTGTTCTCCATAGTGGCTGTATCAATTTACCTTCCCACCAACAGTGCAAGAGTGTTCCCTCTTCTCCACACCCTCTCCAGCATTTATTGTTTCCTGATTTTTTGATGATGGCCATTGTGACCGGTGTGAGATGATATCTCACTGTAGTTTTGATTTGCCTTTCTGTAACGATTAATGATGGGGAGCATTCTTGCATGTGTTTGTGGGCAATCTGTATATCTTCTTTGGAGAAATGTCTCTTTAGGTCTTCTGCCCATTTTTGGATTGCGTTTTTTGTTTTTTTGATATTGAGCTGCTTGTAAATTTTGGAGATGAGTCCTTTGTCAGTTGCTTCACTTGCAAATATGTTCTCCCATTCTAAGGGTGGTCTTTTCGTCTTGTTTATGGTTTCCTTGGCTGTGCAAAAGCTTTTAAGTTTCATTAGGTCCCATTTTTTTCTTTTTGTCTTTATTTCCATTTCTCTAGGCGGTGGGTCAAGAAGGATCTTGCTGTGATTTCTGTCATAGAGTGTTCTCCTTATATTTTCCTCTAAGAGTTTGAGAGTGTGTGGCCTTACGTTTAGGTCTTTAATCCATTTTGAGTTTATTTTTGTGTATGGTGTTTGGGAGTGTTCTCATTTCATACATTTACCTGTACCTGTCCAGTTTTCCCAGCACCACTTATTGAAGAGGCTGTCTTTTCTCCACTGTATATTCTTGCCTTCTTTATCAAAGATCAGGTGACCATATGTGCGTGTGTTTATCTGTGGGCTTTCGATCCTGTTCCATGGATCTATATTTCTGTTTTTGTGCCAGTACCATAATGTCTTGATTACTGTAGCTTTGCAGTATAGTCGGGAGTCAGGGAGCCTGATTCCTCCAGCTCCATTTTTCGCTTTCCAGACTGCTTTGGCTATTCGGGGTCTTTTGTGTTCCCATACAAATTGTGAAATTGTAGGTTCTAGTTCTGTGGAAAATGCCAGTGGTAGTTTGATAGGGATTGCATTAAATCCGTAGCTTGCTTTGGGTAGTGGGGTCATTTTCACCGTGTTGATTCTTCCAATCCAAGAACATGATATATCTCTCCATCTGTTTGTATCATCTTTAGTTTCTTTCATCAGTGTCTTATAATTTTCTGCATGCAGGTCTTTTGTCTCCTTCGGTAGGTTTAGTCCTAGATATTTTATGCTTTTTGTTGCAATGGTAAATAGGAGCGTTGTTTGAATTTCACTTTCGGATTTTTCATCATTACTGTATAGGAATGCCAGGGATTTCTGTGCATTAATTTTCTATCCTGCTACTTTACCAAATTCATTGATTAGCTCTAGCCATTTTCTGCTGGCCTCTTTCGGATTCTCTAATGTATAGTATCACGTCATCTGCAAACAGTGACAGCTTTACTTCTTCTTGCCAGCATTGTATTTTGAAAGCAAACAAGTTGTCTGCCTTCAGGGTTTCACAGCTAGAGATGCTATTTAAAGAAATTTGGGATTTAGAGTTGGCGCTAGAAGGAGTTTTAGGATGGGATTGCATGACGTGAATGCATGTTTCGTGCAAAAGAGGACATGAATTTTGGGAGGCCAGAGGAGTGAGTATTTTGGACGGAATTCTGTTCCTTCAATACAAACAGGTTGCAAATATAATCCCCAGTATTTGGAGGTAGGGTCCTTAGGACAGTAATCAAGTTAAAATGAGGCCATCAGGGTTTGCCCTAATTCAGTACAATTGGTGTCCTTGCCTTGTAGATGGCTATGTTTGTCTTGTTACTCTCTCTGTATATATCAATGTGCTAATTTCTGTTAGGTCCTGTAATCCGTGGTACTTTCTTCTGGCAGCCCTAGCAAATAAATGCACCCTTCATAATGAGGGATGAGGCCTTATCTTTTGAGCAGTCTAAAAGTCCTTAAAAGAAAAGACAGCTCTTTCAAGGAAAAAAGGGATCTGCCTGATCAGCTGTTGCCTCAGTCTCCAGTCTGTCAGACTTCCCTGAATATTTTAGACTTCCCAGGCCTCACCATACTTTAAGACAATTCAGTGAAATCTCTCAATCTCAATCTCTTAAACTCTCGTGCTCTCTTCCCTCCCCCTCCGACCCACCCAGGCAGCTAGTGGGTTCTGTTTCTCTGTAGAACCCAGACAGAAACACGTGTGTTACACCCAGTAGTGGAATTATGGGCTCATAAGGTAACTGCCTGTGTACTTTTTGAAGAAAAGATAAGATATTTTGCAAAATGTTTGCTACATTTTACATTCCCACCAGCAAAGTATAAGATGTCCATTTCTTCCGTATTCTTTTTATGTTTTTTATTTTTCTTATTTTCATTTTTACTTTTTTAAATCAGTCATCAATTTTATACACATCAGTGTATACCTGTCAATCCCTTTGCCCAATTCAGCACACCACCATCCCCGCCCCACTGCGGTTTTCCCCCCTCGGTGTCCATACGTTTGTTCTCTACATCGGTGTCTCAACGTCTGCCCTGAATACCGGTTTGTATGTACCAGTTCTCTAGGTTGCACATGCATGTGTTAATATACGATATTTGTTTTTCACTTTCTGACTTCCTTCACTCTGTATGACAGTCTCTAGATCCATCCACGTCTCAACAAATGACTCAATTTCGTTCCTTTTTCTGGCTGAGTATTATTCCATTGTATATATGTACCACAACTTCCTTATCCATTGGTCTGTCGATGGGCATTTAGGTTGCTTCCGTGACCGGGCTATTGTAAATAGTGCTGCAATGAACATTGGGGTGCATGTGTCTTTTTGAATTACGCTTTTCTCCGGGTATGTGCCCAGTAGTGGGATTGCTGGGTCGTATGGTAGTTGTAGTCTTCCTCTTTTAAGGAACCTCCATACTGTTCTCCATAGTGGCTGTATCAATTTACCTTCCCACCAACAGTGCAAGAGTGTTCCCTCTTCTCCACACCCTCTCCAGCATTTATTGTTTCCTGATTTTTTGATGATGGCCATTGTGACCGGTGTGAGATGATATCTCACTGTAGTTTTGATTTGCCTTTCTGTAACGATTAATGATGGGGAGCATTCTTGCATGTGTTTGTGGGCAATCTGTATATCTTCTTTGGAGAAATGTCTCTTTAGGTCTTCTGCCCATTTTTGGATTGCGTTTTTTGTTTTTTTGATATTGAGCTGCTTGTAAATTTTGGAGATGAGTCCTTTGTCAGTTGCTTCACTTGCAAATATGTTCTCCCATTCTAAGGGTGGTCTTTTCGTCTTGTTTATGGTTTCCTTGGCTGTGCAAAAGCTTTTAAGTTTCATTAGGTCCCATCTTTTTCTTTTTGTCTTTATTTCCATTTCTCTAGGCGGTGCGTCAAGAAGGATCTTGCTGTGATTTCTGTCATAGAGTGTTCTCCTTATATTTTCCTCTAAGAGTTTGAGAGTGTGTGGCCTTACGTTTAGGTCTTTAATCCATTTTGAGTTTATTTTTGTGTATGGTGTTTGGGAGTGTTCTCATTTCATACATTTACCTGTACCTGTCCAGTTTTCCCAGCACCACTTATTGAAGAGGCTGTCTTTTCTCCACTGTATATTCTTGCCTTCTTTATCAAAGATCAGGTGACCATATGTGCGTGAGTTTATCTGTGGGCTTTCGATCCTGTTCCATGGATCTATATTTCTGTTTTTGTGCCAGTACCATAATGTCTTGATTACTGTAGCTTTGCAGTATAGTCGGGAGTCAGGGAGCCTGATTCCTCCAGCTCCATTTTTCGCTTTCCAGACTGCTTTGGCTATTCGGGGTCTTTTGTGTTCCCATACAAATTGTGAAATTGTAGGTTCTAGTTCTGTGGAAAATGCCAGTGGTAGTTTGATAGGGATTGCATTAAATCCGTAGCTTGCTTTGGGTAGTGGGGTCATTTTCACCGTGTTGATTCTTCCAATCCAAGAACATGATATATCTCTCCATCTGTTTGTATCATCTTTAGTTTCTTTCATCAGTGTCTTATAATTTTCTGCATGCAGGTCTTTTGTCTCCTTCGGTAGGTTTAGTCCTAGATATTTTATGCTTTTTGTTGCAATGGTAAATAGGAGCGTTGTTTGAATTTCACTTTCGGATTTTTCATCATTACTGTATAGGAATGCCAGGGATTTCTGTGCATTAATTTTCTATCCTGCTACTTTACCAAATTCATTGATTAGCTCTAGCCATTTTCTGCTGGCCTCTTTCGGATTCTCTAATGTATAGTATCACGTCATCTGCAAACAGTGACAGCTTTACTTCTTCTTGCCAGCATTGTATTTTGAAAGCAAACAAGTTGTCTGCCTTCAGGGTTTCACAGCTAGAGATGCTATTTAAAGAAATTTGGGATTTAGAGTTGGCGCTAGAAGGAGTTTTAGGATGGGATTGCATGACGTGAATGCATGTTTCGTGCAAAAGAGGACATGAATTTTGGGAGGCCAGAGGAGTGAGTATTTTGGACTGAATTTTGTTCCTTCAATACAAACAGGTTGCAAATATAATCCCCAGTATTTGGAGGTAGGGTCCTTAGGACAGTAATCAAGTTAAAATGAGGCCATCAGGGTTTGCCCTAATTCAGTACAATTGGTGTCCTTGCCTTGTAGATGGCTATGTTTGTCTTGTTACTCTCTCTGTATATATCAATGTGCTAATTTCTGTTAGGTCCTGTAATCCGTGGTACTTTCTTCTGGCAGCCCTAGCAAATAAATGCACCCTTCATAATGAGGGATGAGGCCTTATCTTTTGAGCAGTCTAAAAGTCCTTAAAAGAAAAGACAGCTCTTTCAAGGAAAAAAGGGATCTGCCTGATCAGCTGTTGCCTCAGTCTCCAGTCTGTCAGACTTCCCTGAATATTTTAGACTTCCCAGGCCTCACCATACTTTAAGACAATTCAGTGAAATCTCTCAATCTCAATCTCTTAAACTCTCGTGCTCTCTTCCCTCCCCCTCCGACCCACCCAGGCAGCTAGTGGGTTCTGTTTCTCTGTAGAACCCAGACAGAAACACGTGTGTTACACCCAGTAGTGGAATTATGGGCTCATAAGGTAACTGCCTGTGTACTTTTTGAAGAAAAGATAAGATATTTTGCAAAATGTTTGCTACATTTTACATTCCCACCAGCAAAGTATAAGATGTCCATTTCTTCCGTATTCTTTTTATGTTTTTTATTTTTCTTATTTTCATTTTTACTTTTTTAAATCAGTCATCAATTTTATACACATCAGTGTATACCTGTCAATCCCTTTGCCCAATTCAGCACACCACCATCCCCGCCCCACTGCGGTTTTCCCCCCTCGGTGTCCATACGTTTGTTCTCTACATCGGTGTCTCAACGTCTGCCCTGAATACCGGTTTGTATGTACCAGTTCTCTAGGTTGCACATGCATGTGTTAATATACGATATTTGTTTTTCACTTTCTGACTTCCTTCACTCTGTATGACAGTCTCTAGATCCATCCACGTCTCAACAAATGACTCAATTTCGTTCCTTTTTCTGGCTGAGTATTATTCCATTGTATATATGTACCACAACTTCCTTATCCATTGGTCTGTCGATGGGCATTTAGGTTGCTTCCGTGACCGGGCTATTGTAAATAGTGCTGCAATGAACATTGGGGTGCATGTGTCTTTTTGAATTACGCTTTTCTCCGGGTATGTGCCCAGTAGTGGGATTGCTGGGTCGTATGGTAGTTGTAGTCTTCCTTTTTTAAGGAACCTCCATACTGTTCTCCATAGTGGCTGTATCAATTTACCTTCCCACCAACAGTGCAAGGGTGTTCCCTCTTCTCCACACCCTCTCCAGCATTTATTGTTTCCTGATTTTTTGATGATGGCCATTGTGACCGGTGTGAGATGATATCTCACTGTAGTTTTGATTTGCCTTTCTGTAACGATTAATGATGGGGAGCATTCTTGCATGTGTTTGTGGGCAATCTGTATATCTTCTTTGGAGAAATGTCTCTTTAGGTCTTCTGCCCATTTTTGGATTGCGTTTTTTGTTTTTTTGATATTGAGCTGCTTGTAAATTTTGGAGAATAGTCCTTTGTCAGTTGCTTCACTTGCAAATATGTTCTCCCATTCTAAGGGTGGTCTTTTCGTCTTGTTTATGGTTTCCTTGGCTGTGCAAAAGCTTTTAAGTTTCATTAGGTCCCATTTTTTTCTTTTTGTCTTTATTTCCATTTCTCTAGGCGGTGGGTCAAGAAGGATCTTGCTGTGATTTCTGTCATAGAGTGTTCTCCTTATATTTTCCTCTAAGAGTTTGAGAGTGTGTGGCCTTACGTTTAGGTCTTTAATCCATTTTGAGTTTATTTTTGTGTATGGTGTTTGGGAGTGTTCTCATTTCATACATTTACCTGTACCTGTCCAGTTTTCCCAGCACCACTTATTGAAGAGGCTGTCTTTTCTCCACTGTATATTCTTGCCTTCTTTATCAAAGATCAGGTGACCATATGTGCGTGAGTTTATCTGTGGGCTTTCGATCCTGTTCCATGGATCTATATTTCTGTTTTTGTGCCAGTACCATAATGTCTTGATTACTGTAGCTTTGCAGTATAGTCGGGAGTCAGGGAGCCTGATTCCTCCAGCTCCATTTTTCGCTTTCCAGACTGCTTTGGCTATTCGGGGTCTTTTGTGTTCCCATACAAATTGTGAAATTGTAGGTTCTAGTTCTGTGGAAAATGCCAGTGGTAGTTTGATAGGGATTGCATTAAATCCGTAGCTTGCTTTGGGTAGTGGGGTCATTTTCACCGTGTTGATTCTTCCAATCCAAGAACATGATATATCTCTCCATCTGTTTGTATCATCTTTAGTTTCTTTCATCAGTGTCTTATAATTTTCTGCATGCAGGTCTTTTGTCTCCTTCGGTAGGTTTAGTCCTAGATATTTTATGCTTTTTGTTGCAATGGTAAATAGGAGCGTTGTTTGAATTTCACTTTCGGATTTTTCATCATTACTGTATAGGAATGCCAGGGATTTCTGTGCATTAATTTTCTATCCTGCTACTTTACCAAATTCATTGATTAGCTCTAGCCATTTTCTGCTGGCCTCTTTCGGATTCTCTAATGTATAGTATCACGTCATCTGCAAACAGTGACAGCTTTACTTCTTCTTGCCAGCATTGTATTTTGAAAGCAAACAAGTTGTCTGCCTTCAGGGTTTCACAGCTAGAGATGCTATTTAAAGAAATTTGGGATTTAGAGTTGGCGCTAGAAGGAGTTTTAGGATGGGATTGCATGACGTGAATGCATGTTTCGTGCAAAAGAGGACATGAATTTTGGGAGGCCAGAGGAGTGAGTATTTTGGACGGAATTCTGTTCCTTCAATACAAACAGGTTGCAAATATAATCCCCAGTATTTGGAGGTAGGGTCCTTAGGACAGTAATCAAGTTAAAATGAGGCCATCAGGGTTTGCCCTAATTCAGTACAATTGGTGTCCTTGCCTTGTAGATGGCTATGTTTGTCTTGTTACTCTCTCTGTATATATCAATGTGCTAATTTCTGTTAGGTCCTGTAATCCGTGGTACTTTCTTCTGGCAGCCCTAGCAAATAAATGCACCCTTCATAATGAGGGATGAGGCCTTATCTTTTGAGCAGTCTAAAAGTCCTTAAAAGAAAAGACAGCTCTTTCAAGGAAAAAAGGGATCTGCCTGATCAGCTGTTGCCTCAGTCTCCAGTCTGTCAGACTTCCCTGAATATTTTAGACTTCCCAGGCCTCACCATACTTTAAGACAATTCAGTGAAATCTCTCAATCTCAATCTCTTAAACTCTCGTGCTCTCTTCCCTCCCCCTCCGACCCACCCAGGCAGCTAGTGGGTTCTGTTTCTCTGTAGAACCCAGACAGAAACACGTGTGTTACACCCAGTAGTGGAATTATGGGCTCATAAGGTAACTGCCTGTGTACTTTTTGAAGAAAAGATAAGATATTTTGCAAAATGTTTGCTACATTTTACATTCCCACCAGCAAAGTATAAGATGTCCATTTCTTCCGTATTCTTTTTATGTTTTTTATTTTTCTTATTTTCATTTTTACTTTTTTAAATCAGTCATCAATTTTATACACATCAGTGTATACCTGTCAATCCCTTTGCCCAATTCAGCACACCACCATCCCCGCCCCACTGCGGTTTTCCCCCCTCGGTGTCCATACGTTTGTTCTCTACATCGGTGTCTCAACGTCTGCCCTGAATACCGGTTTGTATGTACCAGTTCTCTAGGTTGCACATGCATGTGTTAATATACGATATTTGTTTTTCACTTTCTGACTTCCTTCACTCTGTATGACAGTCTCTAGATCCATCCACGTCTCAACAAATGACTCAATTTCGTTCCTTTTTCTGGCTGAGTATTATTCCATTGTATATATGTACCACAACTTCCTTATCCATTGGTCTGTCGATGGGCATTTAGGTTGCTTCCGTGACCGGGCTATTGTAAATAGTGCTGCAATGAACATTGGGGTGCATGTGTCTTTTTGAATTACGCTTTTCTCCGGGTATGTGCCCAGTAGTGGGATTGCTGGGTCGTATGGTAGTTGTAGTCTTCCTTTTTTAAGGAACCTCCATACTGTTCTCCATAGTGGCTGTATCAATTTACCTTCCCACCAACAGTGCAAGGGTGTTCCCTCTTCTCCACACCCTCTCCAGCATTTATTGTTTCCTGATTTTTTGATGATGGCCATTGTGACCGGTGTGAGATGATATCTCACTGTAGTTTTGATTTGCCTTTCTGTAACGATTAATGATGGGGAGCATTCTTGCATGTGTTTGTGGGCAATCTGTATATCTTCTTTGGAGAAATGTCTCTTTAGGTCTTCTGCCCATTTTTGGATTGCGTTTTTTGTTTTTTTGATATTGAGCTGCTTGTAAATTTTGGAGATGAGTCCTTTGTCAGTTGCTTCACTTGCAAATATGTTCTCCCATTCTAAGGGTGGTCTTTTCGTCTTGTTTATGGTTTCCTTGGCTGTGCAAAAGCTTTTAAGTTTCATTAGGTCCCATTTTTTTCTTTTTGTCTTTATTTCCATTTCTCTAGGCGGTGGGTCAAGAAGGATCTTGCTGTGATTTCTGTCATAGAGTGTTCTCCTTATATTTTCCTCTAAGAGTTTGAGAGTGTGTGGCCTTACGTTTAGGTCTTTAATCCATTTTGAGTTTATTTTTGTGTATGGTGTTTGGGAGTGTTCTCATTTCATACATTTACCTGTACCTGTCCAGTTTTCCCAGCACCACTTATTGAAGAGGCTGTCTTTTGTCCACTGTATATTCTTGCCTTCTTTATCAAAGATCAGGTGACCATATGTGCGTGAGTTTATCTGTGGGCTTTCGATCCTGTTCCATGGATCTATATTTCTGTTTTTGTGCCAGTACCATAATGTCTTGATTACTGTAGCTTTGCAGTATAGTCGGGAGTCAGGGAGCCTGATTCCTCCAGCTCCATTTTTCGCTTTCCAGACTGCTTTGGCTATTCGGGGTCTTTTGTGTTCCCATACAAATTGTGAAATTGTAGGTTCTAGTTCTGTGGAAAATGCCAGTGGTAGTTTGATAGGGATTGCATTAAATCCGTAGCTTGCTTTGGGTAGTGGGGTCATTTTCACCGTGTTGATTCTTCCAATCCAAGAACATGATATATCTCTCCATCTGTTTGTATCATCTTTAGTTTCTTTCATCAGTGTCTTATAATTTTCTGCATACAGGTCTTTTGTCTCCTTCGGTAGGTTTAGTCCTAGATATTTTATGCTTTTTGTTGCAATGGTAAATAGGAGCATTGTTTGAATTTCACTTTCGGATTTTTCATCATTACTGTATAGGAATGCCAGGGATTTCTGTGCATTAATTTTCTATCCTGCTACTTTACCAAATTCATTGATTAGCTCTAGCCATTTTCTGCTGGCTTCTTTCGGATTCTCTAATGTATAGTATCACGTCATCTGCAAACAGTGACAGCTTTACTTCTTCTTGCCAGCATTGTATTTTGAAAGCAAACAAGTTGTCTGCCTTCAGGGTTTCACAGCTAGAGATGCTATTTAAAGAAATTTGGGATTTAGAGTTGGCGCTAGAAGGAGTTTTAGGATGGGATTGCATGACGTGAATGCATGTTTCGTGCAAAAGAGGACATGAATTTTGGGAGGCCAGAGGAGTGAGTATTTTGGACGGAATTCTGTTCCTTCAATACAAACAGGTTGCAAATATAATCCCCAGTATTTGGAGGTAGGGTCCTTAGGACAGTAATCAAGTTAAAATGAGGCCATCAGGGTTTGCCCTAATTCAGTACAATTGGTGTCCTTGCCTTGTAGATGGCTATGTTTGTCTTGTTACTCTCTCTGTATATATCAATGTGCTAATTTCTGTTAGGTCCTGTAATCCGTGGTACTTTCTTCTGGCAGCCCTAGCAAATAAATGCACCCTTCATAATGAGGGATGAGGCCTTATCTTTTGAGCAGTCTAAAAGTCCTTAAAAGAAAAGACAGCTCTTTCAAGGAAAAAAGGGATCTGCCTGATCAGCTGTTGCCTCAGTCTCCAGTCTGTCAGACTTCCCTGAATATTTTAGACTTCCCAGGCCTCACCATACTTTAAGACAATTCAGTGAAATCTCTCAATCTCAATCTCTTAAACTCTCGTGCTCTCTTCCCTCCCCCTCCGACCCACCCAGGCAGCTAGTGGGTTCTGTTTCTCTGTAGAACCCAGACAGAAACACGTGTGTTACACCCAGTAGTGGAATTATGGGCTCATAAGGTAACTGCCTGTGTACTTTTTGAAGAAAAGATAAGATATTTTGCAAAATGTTTGCTACATTTTACATTCCCACCAGCAAAGTATAAGATGTCCATTTCTTCCGTATTCTTTTTATGTTTTTTATTTTTCTTATTTTCATTTTTACTTTTTTAAATCAGTCATCAATTTTATACACATCAGTGTATACCTGTCAATCCCTTTGCCCAATTCAGCACACCACCATCCCCGCCCCACTGCGGTTTTCCCCCCTCGGTGTCCATACGTTTGTTCTCTACATCGGTGTCTCAACGTCTGCCCTGAATACCGGTTTGTATGTACCAGTTCTCTAGGTTGCACATGCATGTGTTAATATACGATATTTGTTTTTCACTTTCTGACTTCCTTCACTCTGTATGACAGTCTCTAGATCCATCCACGTCTCAACAAATGACTCAATTTCGTTCCTTTTTCTGGCTGAGTATTATTCCATTGTATATATGTACCACAACTTCCTTATCCATTGGTCTGTCGATGGGCATTTAGGTTGCTTCCGTGACCGGGCTATTGTAAATAGTGCTGCAATGAACATTGGGGTGCATGTGTCTTTTTGAATTACGCTTTTCTCCGGGTATGTGCCCAGTAGTGGGATTGCTGGGTCGTATGGTAGTTGTAGTCTTCCTTTTTTAAGGAACCTCCATACTGTTCTCCATAGTGGCTGTATCAATTTACCTTCCCACCAACAGTGCAAGAGTGTTCCCTCTTCTCCACACCCTCTCCAGCATTTATTGTTTCCTGATTTTTTGATGATGGCCATTGTGACCGGTGTGAGATGATATCTCACTGTAGTTTTGATTTGCCTTTCTGTAACGATTAATGATGGGGAGCATTCTTGCATGTGTTTGTGGGCAATCTGTATATCTTCTTTGGAGAAATGTCTCTTTAGGTCTTCTGCCCATTTTTGGATTGCGTTTTTTGTTTTTTTGATATTGAGCTGCTTGTAAATTTTGGAGATGAGTCCTTTGTCAGTTGCTTCACTTGCAAATATGTTCTCCCATTCTAAGGGTGGTCTTTTCGTCTTGTTTATGGTTTCCTTGGCTGTGCAAAAGCTTTTAAGTTTCATTAGGTCCCATTTTTTTCTTTTTGTCTTTATTTCCATTTCTCTAGGCGGTGGGTCAAGAAGGATCTTGCTGTGATTTCTGTCATAGAGTGTTCTCCTTATATTTTCCTCTAAGAGTTTGAGAGTGTGTGGCCTTACGTTTAGGTCTTTAATCCATTTTGAGTTTATTTTTGTGTATGGTGTTTGGGAGTGTTCTCATTTCATACATTTACCTGTACCTGTCCAGTTTTCCCAGCACCACTTATTGAAGAGGCTGTCTTTTCTCCACTGTATATTCTTGCCTTCTTTATCAAAGATCAGGTGACCATATGTGCGTGTGTTTATCTGTGGGCTTTCGATCCTGTTCCATGGATCTATATTTCTGTTTTTGTGCCAGTACCATAATGTCTTGATTACTGTAGCTTTGCAGTATAGTCGGGAGTCAGGGAGCCTGATTCCTCCAGCTCCATTTTTCGCTTTCCAGACTGCTTTGGCTATTCGGGGTCTTTTGTGTTCCCATACAAATTGTGAAATTGTAGGTTCTAGTTCTGTGGAAAATGCCAGTGGTAGTTTGATAGGGATTGCATTAAATCCGTAGCTTGCTTTGGGTAGTGGGGTCATTTTCACCGTGTTGATTCTTCCAATCCAAGAACATGATATATCTCTCCATCTGTTTGTATCATCTTTAGTTTCTTTCATCAGTGTCTTATAATTTTCTGCATGCAGGTCTTTTGTCTCCTTCGGTAGGTTTAGTCCTAGATATTTTATGCTTTTTGTTGCAATGGTAAATAGGAGCGTTGTTTGAATTTCACTTTCGGATTTTTCATCATTACTGTATAGGAATGCCAGGGATTTCTGTGCATTAATTTTCTATCCTGCTACTTTACCAAATTCATTGATTAGCTCTAGCCATTTTCTGCTGGCCTCTTTCGGATTCTCTAATGTATAGTATCACGTCATCTGCAAACAGTGACAGCTTTACTTCTTCTTGCCAGCATTGTATTTTGAAAGCAAACAAGTTGTCTGCCTTTAGGGTTTCACAGCTAGAGATGCTATTTAAAGAAATTTGGGATTTAGAGTTGGCGCTAGAAGGAGTTTTAGGATGGGATTGCATGACGTGAATGCATGTTTCGTGCAAAAGAGGACATGAATTTTGGGAGGCCAGAGGAGTGAGTATTTTGGACGGAATTCTGTTCCTTCAATACAAACAGGTTGCAAATATAATCCCCAGTATTTGGAGGTAGGGTCCTTAGGACAGTAATCAAGTTAAAATGAGGCCATCAGGGTTTGCCCTAATTCAGTACAATTGGTGTCCTTGCCTTGTAGATGGCTATGTTTGTCTTGTTACTCTCTCTGTATATATCAATGTGCTAATTTCTGTTAGGTCCTGTAATCCGTGGTACTTTCTTCTGGCAGCCCTAGCAAATAAATGCACCCTTCATAATGAGGGATGAGGCCTTATCTTTTGAGCAGTCTAAAAGTCCTTAAAAGAAAAGACAGCTCTTTCAAGGAAAAAAGGGATCTGCCTGATCAGCTGTTGCCTCAGTCTCCAGTCTGTCAGACTTCCCTGAATATTTTAGACTTCCCAGGCCTCACCATACTTTAAGACAATTCAGTGAAATCTCTCAATCTCAATCTCTTAAACTCTCGTGCTCTCTTCCCTCCCCCTCCGACCCACCCAGGCAGCTAGTGGGTTCTGTTTCTCTGTAGAACCCAGACAGAAACACGTGTGTTACACCCAGTAGTGGAATTATGGGCTCATAAGGTAACTGCCTGTGTACTTTTTGAAGAAAAGATAAGATATTTTGCAAAATGTTTGCTACATTTTACATTCCCACCAGCAAAGTATAAGATGTCCATTTCTTCCGTATTCTTTTTATGTTTTTTATTTTTCTTATTTTCATTTTTACTTTTTTAAATCAGTCATCAATTTTATACACATCAGTGTATACCTGTCAATCCCTTTGCCCAATTCAGCACACCACCATCCCCGCCCCACTGCGGTTTTCCCCCCTCGGTGTCCATACGTTTGTTCTCTACATCGGTGTCTCAACGTCTGCCCTGAATACCGGTTTGTATGTACCAGTTCTCTAGGTTGCACATGCATGTGTTAATATACGATATTTGTTTTTCACTTTCTGACTTCCTTCACTCTGTATGACAGTCTCTAGATCCATCCACGTCTCAACAAATGACTCAATTTCGTTCCTTTTTCTGGCTGAGTATTATTCCATTGTATATATGTACCACAACTTCCTTATCCATTGGTCTGTCGATGGGCATTTAGGTTGCTTCCGTGACCGGGCTATTGTAAATAGTGCTGCAATGAACATTGGGGTGCATGTGTCTTTTTGAATTACGCTTTTCTCCGGGTATGTGCCCAGTAGTGGGATTGCTGGGTCGTATGGTAGTTGTAGTCTTCCTCTTTTAAGGAACCTCCATACTGTTCTCCATAGTGGCTGTATCAATTTACCTTCCCACCAACAGTGCAAGAGTGTTCCCTCTTCTCCACACCCTCTCCAGCATTTATTGTTTCCTGATTTTTTGATGATGGCCATTGTGACCGGTGTGAGATGATATCTCACTGTAGTTTTGATTTGCCTTTCTGTAACGATTAATGATGGGGAGCATTCTTGCATGTGTTTGTGGGCAATCTGTATATCTTCTTTGGAGAAATGTCTCTTTAGGTCTTCTGCCCATTTTTGGATTGCGTTTTTTGTTTTTTTGATATTGAGCTGCTTGTAAATTTTGGAGATGAGTCCTTTGTCAGTTGCTTCACTTGCAAATATGTTCTCCCATTCTAAGGGTGGTCTTTTCGTCTTGTTTATGGTTTCCTTGGCTGTGCAAAAGCTTTTAAGTTTCATTAGGTCCCATTTTTTTCTTTTTGTCTTTATTTCCATTTCTCTAGGCGGTGGGTCAAGAAGGATCTTGCTGTGATTTCTGTCATAGAGTGTTCTCCTTATATTTTCCTCTAAGAGTTTGAGAGTGTGTGGCCTTACGTTTAGGTCTTTAATCCATTTTGAGTTTATTTTTGTGTATGGTGTTTGGGAGTGTTCTCATTTCATACATTTACCTGTACCTGTCCAGTTTTCCCAGCACCACTTATTGAAGAGGCTGTCTTTTCTCCACTGTATATTCTTGCCTTCTTTATCAAAGATCAGGTGACCATATGTGCGTGAGTTTATCTGTGGGCTTTCGATCCTGTTCCATGGATCTATATTTCTGTTTTTGTGCCAGTACCATAATGTCTTGATTACTGTAGCTTTGCAGTATAGTCGGGAGTCAGGGAGCCTGATTCCTCCAGCTCCATTTTTCGCTTTCCAGACTGCTTTGGCTATTCGGGGTCTTTTGTGTTCCCATACAAATTGTGAAATTGTAGGTTCTAGTTCTGTGGAAAATGCCAGTGGTAGTTTGATAGGGATTGCATTAAATCCGTAGCTTGCTTTGGGTAGTGGGGTCATTTTCACCGTGTTGATTCTTCCAATCCAAGAACATGATATATCTCTCCATCTGTTTGTATCATCTTTAGTTTCTTTCATCAGTGTCTTATAATTTTCTGCATGCAGGTCTTTTGTCTCCTTCGGTAGGTTTAGTCCTAGATATTTTATGCTTTTTGTTGCAATGGTAAATAGGAGCGTTGTTTGAATTTCACTTTCGGATTTTTCATCATTACTGTATAGGAATGCCAGGGATTTCTGTGCATTAATTTTCTATCCTGCTACTTTACCAAATTCATTGATTAGCTCTAGCCATTTTCTGCTGGCCTCTTTCGGATTCTCTAATGTATAGTATCACGTCATCTGCAAACAGTGACAGCTTTACTTCTTCTTGCCAGCATTGTATTTTGAAAGCAAACAAGTTGTCTGCCTTCAGGGTTTCACAGCTAGAGATGCTATTTAAAGAAATTTGGGATTTAGAGTTGGCGCTAGAAGGAGTTTTAGGATGGGATTGCATGACGTGAATGCATGTTTCGTGCAAAAGAGGACATGAATTTTGGGAGGCCAGAGGAGTGAGTATTTTGGACGGAATTCTGTTCCTTCAATACAAACAGGTTGCAAATATAATCCCCAGTATTTGGAGGTAGGGTCCTTAGGACAGTAATCAAGTTAAAATGAGGCCATCAGGGTTTGCCCTAATTCAGTACAATTGGTGTCCTTGCCTTGTAGATGGCTATGTTTGTCTTGTTACTCTCTCTGTATATATCAATGTGCTAATTTCTGTTAGGTCCTGTAATCCGTGGTACTTTCTTCTGGCAGCCCTAGCAAATAAATGCACCCTTCATAATGAGGGATGAGGCCTTATCTTTTGAGCAGTCTAAAAGTCCTTAAAAGAAAAGACAGCTCTTTCAAGGAAAAAAGGGATCTGCCTGATCAGCTGTTGCCTCAGTCTCCAGTCTGTCAGACTTCCCTGAATATTTTAGACTTCCCAGGCCTCACCATACTTTAAGACAATTCAGTGAAATCTCTCAATCTCAATCTCTTAAACTCTCGTGCTCTCTTCCCTCCCCCTCCGACCCACCCAGGCAGCTAGTGGGTTCTGTTTCTCTGTAGAACCCAGACAGAAACACGTGTGTTACACCCAGTAGTGGAATTATGGGCTCATAAGGTAACTGCCTGTGTACTTTTTGAAGAAAAGATAAGATATTTTGCAAAATGTTTGCTACATTTTACATTCCCACCAGCAAAGTATAAGATGTCCATTTCTTCCGTATTCTTTTTATGTTTTTTATTTTTCTTATTTTCATTTTTACTTTTTTAAATCAGTCATCAATTTTATACACATCAGTGTATACCTGTCAATCCCTTTGCCCAATTCAGCACACCACCATCCCCGCCCCACTGCGGTTTTCCCCCCTCGGTGTCCATACGTTTGTTCTCTACATCGGTGTCTCAACGTCTGCCCTGAATACCGGTTTGTATGTACCAGTTCTCTAGGTTGCACATGCATGTGTTAATATACGATATTTGTTTTTCACTTTCTGACTTCCTTCACTCTGTATGACAGTCTCTAGATCCATCCACGTCTCAACAAATGACTCAATTTCGTTCCTTTTTCTGGCTGAGTATTATTCCATTGTATATATGTACCACAACTTCCTTATCCATTGGTCTGTCGATGGGCATTTAGGTTGCTTCCGTGACCGGGCTATTGTAAATAGTGCTGCAATGAACATTGGGGTGCATGTGTCTTTTTGAATTACGCTTTTCTCCGGGTATGTGCCCAGTAGTGGGATTGCTGGGTCGTATGGTAGTTGTAGTCTTCCTTTTTTAAGGAACCTCCATACTGTTCTCCATAGTGGCTGTATCAATTTACCTTCCCACCAACAGTGCAAGAGTGTTCCCTCTTCTCCACACCCTCTCCAGCATTTATTGTTTCCTGATTTTTTGATGATGGCCATTGTGACCGGTGTGAGATGATATCTCACTGTAGTTTTGATTTGCCTTTCTGTAACGATTAATGATGGGGAGCATTCTTGCATGTGTTTGTGGGCAATCTGTATATCTTCTTTGGAGAAATGTCTCTTTAGGTCTTCTGCCCATTTTTGGATTGCGTTTTTTGTTTTTTTGATATTGAGCTGCTTGTAAATTTTGGAGATGAGTCCTTTGTCAGTTGCTTCACTTGCAAATATGTTCTCCCATTCTAAGGGTGGTCTTTTCGTCTTGTTTATGGTTTCCTTGGCTGTGCAAAAGCTTTTAAGTTTCATTAGGTCCCATTTTTTTCTTTTTGTCTTTATTTCCATTTCTCTAGGCGGTGGGTCAAGAAGGATCTTGCTGTGATTTCTGTCATAGAGTGTTCTCCTTATATTTTCCTCTAAGAGTTTGAGAGTGTGTGGCCTTACGTTTAGGTCTTTAATCCATTTTGAGTTTATTTTTGTGTATGGTGTTTGGGAGTGTTCTCATTTCATACATTTACCTGTACCTGTCCAGTTTTCCCAGCACCACTTATTGAAGAGGCTGTCTTTTCTCCACTGTATATTCTTGCCTTCTTTATCAAAGATCAGGTGACCATATGTGCGTGTGTTTATCTGTGGGCTTTCGATCCTGTTCCATGGATCTATATTTCTGTTTTTGTGCCAGTACCATAATGTCTTGATTACTGTAGCTTTGCAGTATAGTCGGGAGTCAGGGAGCCTGATTCCTCCAGCTCCATTTTTCGCTTTCCAGACTGCTTTGGCTATTCGGGGTCTTTTGTGTTCCCATACAAATTGTGAAATTGTAGGTTCTAGTTCTGTGGAAAATGCCAGTGGTAGTTTGATAGGGATTGCATTAAATCCGTAGCTTGCTTTGGGTAGTGGGGTCATTTTCACCGTGTTGATTCTTCCAATCCAAGAACATGATATATCTCTCCATCTGTTTGTATCATCTTTAGTTTCTTTCATCAGTGTCTTATAATTTTCTGCATGCAGGTCTTTTGTCTCCTTCGGTAGGTTTAGTCCTAGATATTTTATGCTTTTTGTTGCAATGGTAAATAGGAGCGTTGTTTGAATTTCACTTTCGGATTTTTCATCATTACTGTATAGGAATGCCAGGGATTTCTGTGCATTAATTTTCTATCCTGCTACTTTACCAAATTCATTGATTAGCTCTAGCCATTTTCTGCTGGCCTCTTTCGGATTCTCTAATGTATAGTATCACGTCATCTGCAAACAGTGACAGCTTTACTTCTTCTTGCCAGCATTGTATTTTGAAAGCAAACAAGTTGTCTGCCTTCAGGGTTTCACAGCTAGAGATGCTATTTAAAGAAATTTGGGATTTAGAGTTGGCGCTAGAAGGAGTTTTAGGATGGGATTGCATGACGTGAATGCATGTTTCGTGCAAAAGAGGACATGAATTTTGGGAGGCCAGAGGAGTGAGTATTTTGGACGGAATTCTGTTCCTTCAATACAAACAGGTTGCAAATATAATCCCCAGTATTTGGAGGTAGGGTCCTTAGGACAGTAATCAAGTTAAAATGAGGCCATCAGGGTTTGCCCTAATTCAGTACAATTGGTGTCCTTGCCTTGTAGATGGCTATGTTTGTCTTGTTACTCTCTCTGTATATATCAATGTGCTAATTTCTGTTAGGTCCTGTAATCCGTGGTACTTTCTTCTGGCAGCCCTAGCAAATAAATGCACCCTTCATAATGAGGGATGAGGCCTTATCTTTTGAGCAGTCTAAAAGTCCTTAAAAGAAAAGACAGCTCTTTCAAGGAAAAAAGGGATCTGCCTGATCAGCTGTTGCCTCAGTCTCCAGTCTGTCAGACTTCCCTGAATATTTTAGACTTCCCAGGCCTCACCATACTTTAAGACAATTCAGTGAAATCTCTCAATCTCAATCTCTTAAACTCTCGTGCTCTCTTCCCTCCCCCTCCGACCCACCCAGGCAGCTAGTGGGTTCTGTTTCTCTGTAGAACCCAGACAGAAACACGTGTGTTACACCCAGTAGTGGAATTATGGGCTCATAAGGTAACTGCCTGTGTACTTTTTGAAGAAAAGATAAGATATTTTGCAAAATGTTTGCTACATTTTACATTCCCACCAGCAAAGTATAAGATGTCCATTTCTTCCGTATTCTTTTTATGTTTTTTATTTTTCTTATTTTCATTTTTACTTTTTTAAATCAGTCATCAATTTTATACACATCAGTGTATACCTGTCAATCCCTTTGCCCAATTCAGCACACCACCATCCCCGCCCCACTGCGGTTTTCCCCCCTCGGTGTCCATACGTTTGTTCTCTACATCGGTGTCTCAACGTCTGCCCTGAATACCGGTTTGTATGTACCAGTTCTCTAGGTTGCACATGCATGTGTTAATATACGATATTTGTTTTTCACTTTCTGACTTCCTTCACTCTGTATGACAGTCTCTAGATCCATCCACGTCTCAACAAATGACTCAATTTCGTTCCTTTTTCTGGCTGAGTATTATTCCATTGTATATATGTACCACAACTTCCTTATCCATTGGTCTGTCGATGGGCATTTAGGTTGCTTCCGTGACCGGGCTATTGTAAATAGTGCTGCAATGAACATTGGGGTGCATGTGTCTTTTTGAATTACGCTTTTCTCCGGGTATGTGCCCAGTAGTGGGATTGCTGGGTCGTATGGTAGTTGTAGTCTTCCTTTTTTAAGGAACCTCCATACTGTTCTCCATAGTGGCTGTATCAATTTACCTTCCCACCAACAGTGCAAGGGTGTTCCCTCTTCTCCACACCCTCTCCAGCATTTATTGTTTCCTGATTTTTTGATGATGGCCATTGTGACCGGTGTGAGATGATATCTCACTGTAGTTTTGATTTGCCTTTCTGTAACGATTAATGATGGGGAGCATTCTTGCATGTGTTTGTGGGCAATCTGTATATCTTCTTTGGAGAAATGTCTCTTTAGGTCTTCTGCCCATTTTTGGATTGCGTTTTTTGTTTTTTTGATATTGAGCTGCTTGTAAATTTTGGAGATGAGTCCTTTGTCAGTTGCTTCACTTGCAAATATGTTCTCCCATTCTAAGGGTGGTCTTTTCGTCTTGTTTATGGTTTCCTTGGCTGTGCAAAAGCTTTTAAGTTTCATTAGGTCCCATCTTTTTCTTTTTGTCTTTATTTCCATTTCTCTAGGCGGTGGGTCAAGAAGGATCTTGCTGTGATTTCTGTCATAGAGTGTTCTCCTTATATTTTCCTCTAAGAGTTTGAGAGTGTGTGGCCTTACGTTTAGGTCTTTAATCCATTTTGAGTTTATTTTTGTGTATGGTGTTTGGGAGTGTTCTCATTTCATACATTTACCTGTACCTGTCCAGTTTTCCCAGCACCACTTATTGAAGAGGCTGTCTTTTCTCCACTGTATATTCTTGCCTTCTTTATCAAAGATCAGGTGACCATATGTGCGTGAGTTTATCTGTGGGCTTTCGATCCTGTTCCATGGATCTATATTTCTGTTTTTGTGCCAGTACCATAATGTCTTGATTACTGTAGCTTTGCAGTATAGTCGGGAGTCAGGGAGCCTGATTCCTCCAGCTCCATTTTTCGCTTTCCAGACTGCTTTGGCTATTCGGGGTCTTTTGTGTTCCCATACAAATTGTGAAATTGTAGGTTCTAGTTCTGTGGAAAATGCCAGTGGTAGTTTGATAGGGATTGCATTAAATCCGTAGCTTGCTTTGGGTAGTGGGGTCATTTTCACCGTGTTGATTCTTCCAATCCAAGAACATGATATATCTCTCCATCTGTTTGTATCATCTTTAGTTTCTTTCATCAGTGTCTTATAATTTTCTGCATGCAGGTCTTTTGTCTCCTTCGGTAGGTTTAGTCCTAGATATTTTATGCTTTTTGTTGCAATGGTAAATAGGAGCGTTGTTTGAATTTCACTTTCGGATTTTTCATCATTACTGTATAGGAATGCCAGGGATTTCTGTGCATTAATTTTCTATCCTGCTACTTTACCAAATTCATTGATTAGCTCTAGCCATTTTCTGCTGGCCTCTTTCGGATTCTCTAATGTATAGTATCACGTCATCTGCAAACAGTGACAGCTTTACTTCTTCTTGCCAGCATTGTATTTTGAAAGCAAACAAGTTGTCTGCCTTCAGGGTTTCACAGCTAGAGATGCTATTTAAAGAAATTTGGGATTTAGAGTTGGCGCTAGAAGGAGTTTTAGGATGGGATTGCATGACGTGAATGCATGTTTCGTGCAAAAGAGGACATGAATTTTGGGAGGCCAGAGGAGTGAGTATTTTGGACGGAATTTTGTTCCTTCAATACAAACAGGTTGCAAATATAATCCCCAGTATTTGGAGGTAGGGTCCTTAGGACAGTAATCAAGTTAAAATGAGGCCATCAGGGTTTGCCCTAATTCAGTACAATTGGTGTCCTTGCCTTGTAGATGGCTATGTTTGTCTTGTTACTCTCTCTGTATATATCAATGTGCTAATTTCTGTTAGGTCCTGTAATCCGTGGTACTTTCTTCTGGCAGCCCTAGCAAATAAATGCACCCTTCATAATGAGGGATGAGGCCTTATCTTTTGAGCAGTCTAAAAGTCCTTAAAAGAAAAGACAGCTCTTTCAAGGAAAAAAGGGATCTGCCTGATCAGCTGTTGCCTCAGTCTCCAGTCTGTCAGACTTCCCTGAATATTTTAGACTTCCCAGGCCTCACCATACTTTAAGACAATTCAGTGAAATCTCTCAATCTCAATCTCTTAAACTCTCGTGCTCTCTTCCCTCCCCCTCCGACCCACCCAGGCAGCTAGTGGGTTCTGTTTCTCTGTAGAACCCAGACAGAAACACGTGTGTTACACCCAGTAGTGGAATTATGGGCTCATAAGGTAACTGCCTGTGTACTTTTTGAAGAAAAGATAAGATATTTTGCAAAATGTTTGCTACATTTTACATTCCCACCAGCAAAGTATAAGATGTCCATTTCTTCCGTATTCTTTTTATGTTTTTTATTTTTCTTATTTTCATTTTTACTTTTTTAAATCAGTCATCAATTTTATACACATCAGTGTATACCTGTCAATCCCTTTGCCCAATTCAGCACACCACCATCCCCGCCCCACTGCGGTTTTCCCCCCTCGGTGTCCATACGTTTGTTCTCTACATCGGTGTCTCAACGTCTGCCCTGAATACCGGTTTGTATGTACCAGTTCTCTAGGTTGCACATGCATGTGTTAATATACGATATTTGTTTTTCACTTTCTGACTTCCTTCACTCTGTATGACAGTCTCTAGATCCATCCACGTCTCAACAAATGACTCAATTTCGTTCCTTTTTCTGGCTGAGTATTATTCCATTGTATATATGTACCACAACTTCCTTATCCATTGGTCTGTCGATGGGCATTTAGGTTGCTTCCGTGACCGGGCTATTGTAAATAGTGCTGCAATGAACATTGGGGTGCATGTGTCTTTTTGAATTACGCTTTTCTCCGGGTATGTGCCCAGTAGTGGGATTGCTGGGTCGTATGGTAGTTGTAGTCTTCCTTTTTTAAGGAACCTCCATACTGTTCTCCATAGTGGCTGTATCAATTTACCTTCCCACCAACAGTGCAAGGGTGTTCCCTCTTCTCCACACCCTCTCCAGCATTTATTGTTTCCTGATTTTTTGATGATGGCCATTGTGACCGGTGTGAGATGATATCTCACTGTAGTTTTGATTTGCCTTTCTGTAACGATTAATGATGGGGAGCATTCTTGCATGTGTTTGTGGGCAATCTGTATATCTTCTTTGGAGAAATGTCTCTTTAGGTCTTCTGCCCATTTTTGGATTGCGTTTTTTGTTTTTTTGATATTGAGCTGCTTGTAAATTTTGGAGATGAGTCCTTTGTCAGTTGCTTCACTTGCAAATATGTTCTCCCATTCTAAGGGTGGTCTTTTCGTCTTGTTTATGGTTTCCTTGGCTGTGCAAAAGCTTTTAAGTTTCATTAGGTCCCATCTTTTTCTTTTTGTCTTTATTTCCATTTCTCTAGGCGGTGGGTCAAGAAGGATCTTGCTGTGATTTCTGTCATAGAGTGTTCTCCTTATATTTTCCTCTAAGAGTTTGAGAGTGTGTGGCCTTACGTTTAGGTCTTTAATCCATTTTGAGTTTATTTTTGTGTATGGTGTTTGGGAGTGTTCTCATTTCATACATTTACCTGTACCTGTCCAGTTTTCCCAGCACCACTTATTGAAGAGGCTGTCTTTTCTCCACTGTATATTCTTGCCTTCTTTATCAAAGATCAGGTGACCATATGTGCGTGAGTTTATCTGTGGGCTTTCGATCCTGTTCCATGGATCTATATTTCTGTTTTTGTGCCAGTACCATAATGTCTTGATTACTGTAGCTTTGCAGTATAGTCGGGAGTCAGGGAGCCTGATTCCTCCAGCTCCATTTTTCGCTTTCCAGACTGCTTTGGCTATTCGGGGTCTTTTGTGTTCCCATACAAATTGTGAAATTGTAGGTTCTAGTTCTGTGGAAAATGCCAGTGGTAGTTTGATAGGGATTGCATTAAATCCGTAGCTTGCTTTGGGTAGTGGGGTCATTTTCACCGTGTTGATTCTTCCAATCCAAGAACATGATATATCTCTCCATCTGTTTGTATCATCTTTAGTTTCTTTCATCAGTGTCTTATAATTTTCTGCATGCAGGTCTTTTGTCTCCTTCGGTAGGTTTAGTCCTAGATATTTTATGCTTTTTGTTGCAATGGTAAATAGGAGCGTTGTTTGAATTTCACTTTCGGATTTTTCATCATTACTGTATAGGAATGCCAGGGATTTCTGTGCATTAATTTTCTATCCTGCTACTTTACCAAATTCATTGATTAGCTCTAGCCATTTTCTGCTGGCCTCTTTCGGATTCTCTAATGTATAGTATCACGTCATCTGCAAACAGTGACAGCTTTACTTCTTCTTGCCAGCATTGTATTTTGAAAGCAAACAAGTTGTCTGCCTTCAGGGTTTCACAGCTAGAGATGCTATTTAAAGAAATTTGGGATTTAGAGTTGGCGCTAGAAGGAGTTTTAGGATGGGATTGCATGACGTGAATGCATGTTTCGTGCAAAAGAGGACATGAATTTTGGGAGGCCAGAGGAGTGAGTATTTTGGACTGAATTTTGTTCCTTCAATACAAACAGGTTGCAAATATAATCCCCAGTATTTGGAGGTAGGGTCCTTAGGACAGTAATCAAGTTAAAATGAGGCCATCAGGGTTTGCCCTAATTCAGTACAATTGGTGTCCTTGCCTTGTAGATGGCTATGTTTGTCTTGTTACTCTCTCTGTATATATCAATGTGCTAATTTCTGTTAGGTCCTGTAATCCGTGGTACTTTCTTCTGGCAGCCCTAGCAAATAAATGCACCCTTCATAATGAGGGATGAGGCCTTATCTTTTGAGCAGTCTAAAAGTCCTTAAAAGAAAAGACAGCTCTTTCAAGGAAAAAAGGGATCTGCCTGATCAGCTGTTGCCTCAGTCTCCAGTCTGTCAGACTTCCCTGAATATTTTAGACTTCCCAGGCCTCACCATACTTTAAGACAATTCAGTGAAATCTCTCAATCTCAATCTCTTAAACTCTCGTGCTCTCTTCCCTCCCCCTCCGACCCACCCAGGCAGCTAGTGGGTTCTGTTTCTCTGTAGAACCCAGACAGAAACACGTGTGTTACACCCAGTAGTGGAATTATGGGCTCATAAGGTAACTGCCTGTGTACTTTTTGAAGAAAAGATAAGATATTTTGCAAAATGTTTGCTACATTTTACATTCCCACCAGCAAAGTATAAGATGTCCATTTCTTCCGTATTCTTTTTATGTTTTTTATTTTTCTTATTTTCATTTTTACTTTTTTAAATCAGTCATCAATTTTATACACATCAGTGTATACCTGTCAATCCCTTTGCCCAATTCAGCACACCACCATCCCCGCCCCACTGCGGTTTTCCCCCCTCGGTGTCCATACGTTTGTTCTCTACATCGGTGTCTCAACGTCTGCCCTGAATACCGGTTTGTATGTACCAGTTCTCTAGGTTGCACATGCATGTGTTAATATACGATATTTGTTTTTCACTTTCTGACTTCCTTCACTCTGTATGACAGTCTCTAGATCCATCCACGTCTCAACAAATGACTCAATTTCGTTCCTTTTTCTGGCTGAGTATTATTCCATTGTATATATGTACCACAACTTCCTTATCCATTGGTCTGTCGATGGGCATTTAGGTTGCTTCCGTGACCGGGCTATTGTAAATAGTGCTGCAATGAACATTGGGGTGCATGTGTCTTTTTGAATTACGCTTTTCTCCGGGTATGTGCCCAGTAGTGGGATTGCTGGGTCGTATGGTAGTTGTAGTCTTCCTTTTTTAAGGAACCTCCATACTGTTCTCCATAGTGGCTGTATCAATTTACCTTCCCACCAACAGTGCAAGGGTGTTCCCTCTTCTCCACACCCTCTCCAGCATTTATTGTTTCCTGATTTTTTGATGATGGCCATTGTGACCGGTGTGAGATGATATCTCACTGTAGTTTTGATTTGCCTTTCTGTAACGATTAATGATGGGGAGCATTCTTGCATGTGTTTGTGGGCAATCTGTATATCTTCTTTGGAGAAATGTCTCTTTAGGTCTTCTGCCCATTTTTGGATTGCGTTTTTTGTTTTTTTGATATTGAGCTGCTTGTAAATTTTGGAGATGAGTCCTTTGTCAGTTGCTTCACTTGCAAATATGTTCTCCCATTCTAAGGGTGGTCTTTTCGTCTTGTTTATGGTTTCCTTGGCTGTGCAAAAGCTTTTAAGTTTCATTAGGTCCCATCTTTTTCTTTTTGTCTTTATTTCCATTTCTCTAGGCGGTGGGTCAAGAAGGATCTTGCTGTGATTTCTGTCATAGAGTGTTCTCCTTATATTTTCCTCTAAGAGTTTGAGAGTGTGTGGCCTTACGTTTAGGTCTTTAATCCATTTTGAGTTTATTTTTGTGTATGGTGTTTGGGAGTGTTCTCATTTCATACATTTACCTGTACCTGTCCAGTTTTCCCAGCACCACTTATTGAAGAGGCTGTCTTTTCTCCACTGTATATTCTTGCCTTCTTTATCAAAGATCAGGTGACCATATGTGCGTGAGTTTATCTGTGGGCTTTCGATCCTGTTCCATGGATCTATATTTCTGTTTTTGTGCCAGTACCATAATGTCTTGATTACTGTAGCTTTGCAGTATAGTCGGGAGTCAGGGAGCCTGATTCCTCCAGCTCCATTTTTCGCTTTCCAGACTGCTTTGGCTATTCGGGGTCTTTTGTGTTCCCATACAAATTGTGAAATTGTAGGTTCTAGTTCTGTGGAAAATGCCAGTGGTAGTTTGATAGGGATTGCATTAAATCCGTAGCTTGCTTTGGGTAGTGGGGTCATTTTCACCGTGTTGATTCTTCCAATCCAAGAACATGATATATCTCTCCATCTGTTTGTATCATCTTTAGTTTCTTTCATCAGTGTCTTATAATTTTCTGCATGCAGGTCTTTTGTCTCCTTCGGTAGGTTTAGTCCTAGATATTTTATGCTTTTTGTTGCAATGGTAAATAGGAGCGTTGTTTGAATTTCACTTTCGGATTTTTCATCATTACTGTATAGGAATGCCAGGGATTTCTGTGCATTAATTTTCTATCCTGCTACTTTACCAAATTCATTGATTAGCTCTAGCCATTTTCTGCTGGCCTCTTTCGGATTCTCTAATGTATAGTATCACGTCATCTGCAAACAGTGACAGCTTTACTTCTTCTTGCCAGCATTGTATTTTGAAAGCAAACAAGTTGTCTGCCTTCAGGGTTTCACAGCTAGAGATGCTATTTAAAGAAATTTGGGATTTAGAGTTGGCGCTAGAAGGAGTTTTAGGATGGGATTGCATGACGTGAATGCATGTTTCGTGCAAAAGAGGACATGAATTTTGGGAGGCCAGAGGAGTGAGTATTTTGGACTGAATTTTGTTCCTTCAATACAAACAGGTTGCAAATATAATCCCCAGTATTTGGAGGTAGGGTCCTTAGGACAGTAATCAAGTTAAAATGAGGCCATCAGGGTTTGCCCTAATTCAGTACAATTGGTGTCCTTGCCTTGTAGATGGCTATGTTTGTCTTGTTACTCTCTCTGTATATATCAATGTGCTAATTTCTGTTAGGTCCTGTAATCCGTGGTACTTTCTTCTGGCAGCCCTAGCAAATAAATGCACCCTTCATAATGAGGGATGAGGCCTTATCTTTTGAGCAGTCTAAAAGTCCTTAAAAGAAAAGACAGCTCTTTCAAGGAAAAAAGGGATCTGCCTGATCAGCTGTTGCCTCAGTCTCCAGTCTGTCAGACTTCCCTGAATATTTTAGACTTCCCAGGCCTCACCATACTTTAAGACAATTCAGTGAAATCTCTCAATCTCAATCTCTTAAACTCTCGTGCTCTCTTCCCTCCCCCTCCGACCCACCCAGGCAGCTAGTGGGTTCTGTTTCTCTGTAGAACCCAGACAGAAACACGTGTGTTACACCCAGTAGTGGAATTATGGGCTCATAAGGTAACTGCCTGTGTACTTTTTGAAGAAAAGATAAGATATTTTGCAAAATGTTTGCTACATTTTACATTCCCACCAGCAAAGTATAAGATGTCCATTTCTTCCGTATTCTTTTTATGTTTTTTATTTTTCTTATTTTCATTTTTACTTTTTTAAATCAGTCATCAATTTTATACACATCAGTGTATACCTGTCAATCCCTTTGCCCAATTCAGCACACCACCATCCCCGCCCCACTGCGGTTTTCCCCCCTCGGTGTCCATACGTTTGTTCTCTACATCGGTGTCTCAACGTCTGCCCTGAATACCGGTTTGTATGTACCAGTTCTCTAGGTTGCACATGCATGTGTTAATATACGATATTTGTTTTTCACTTTCTGACTTCCTTCACTCTGTATGACAGTCTCTAGATCCATCCACGTCTCAACAAATGACTCAATTTCGTTCCTTTTTCTGGCTGAGTATTATTCCATTGTATATATGTACCACAACTTCCTTATCCATTGGTCTGTCGATGGGCATTTAGGTTGCTTCCGTGACCGGGCTATTGTAAATAGTGCTGCAATGAACATTGGGGTGCATGTGTCTTTTTGAATTACGCTTTTCTCCGGGTATGTGCCCAGTAGTGGGATTGCTGGGTCGTATGGTAGTTGTAGTCTTCCTTTTTTAAGGAACCTCCATACTGTTCTCCATAGTGGCTGTATCAATTTACCTTCCCACCAACAGTGCAAGGGTGTTCCCTCTTCTCCACACCCTCTCCAGCATTTATTGTTTCCTGATTTTTTGATGATGGCCATTGTGACCGGTGTGAGATGATATCTCACTGTAGTTTTGATTTGCCTTTCTGTAACGATTAATGATGGGGAGCATTCTTGCATGTGTTTGTGGGCAATCTGTATATCTTCTTTGGAGAAATGTCTCTTTAGGTCTTCTGCCCATTTTTGGATTGCGTTTTTTGTTTTTTTGATATTGAGCTGCTTGTAAATTTTGGAGATGAGTCCTTTGTCAGTTGCTTCACTTGCAAATATGTTCTCCCATTCTAAGGGTGGTCTTTTCGTCTTGTTTATGGTTTCCTTGGCTGTGCAAAAGCTTTTAAGTTTCATTAGGTCCCATTTTTTTCTTTTTGTCTTTATTTCCATTTCTCTAGGCGGTGGGTCAAGAAGGATCTTGCTGTGATTTCTGTCATAGAGTGTTCTCCTTATATTTTCCTCTAAGAGTTTGAGAGTGTGTGGCCTTACGTTTAGGTCTTTAATCCATTTTGAGTTTATTTTTGTGTATGGTGTTTGGGAGTGTTCTCATTTCATACATTTACCTGTACCTGTCCAGTTTTCCCAGCACCACTTATTGAAGAGGCTGTCTTTTCTCCACTGTATATTCTTGCCTTCTTTATCAAAGATCAGGTGACCATATGTGCGTGAGTTTATCTGTGGGCTTTCGATCCTGTTCCATGGATCTATATTTCTGTTTTTGTGCCAGTACCATAATGTCTTGATTACTGTAGCTTTGCAGTATAGTCGGGAGTCAGGGAGCCTGATTCCTCCAGCTCCATTTTTCGCTTTCCAGACTGCTTTGGCTATTCGGGGTCTTTTGTGTTCCCATACAAATTGTGAAATTGTAGGTTCTAGTTCTGTGGAAAATGCCAGTGGTAGTTTGATAGGGATTGCATTAAATCCGTAGCTTGCTTTGGGTAGTGGGGTCATTTTCACCGTGTTGATTCTTCCAATCCAAGAACATGATATATCTCTCCATCTGTTTGTATCATCTTTAGTTTCTTTCATCAGTGTCTTATAATTTTCTGCATGCAGGTCTTTTGTCTCCTTCGGTAGGTTTAGTCCTAGATATTTTATGCTTTTTGTTGCAATGGTAAATAGGAGCGTTGTTTGAATTTCACTTTCGGATTTTTCATCATTACTGTATAGGAATGCCAGGGATTTCTGTGCATTAATTTTCTATCCTGCTACTTTACCAAATTCATTGATTAGCTCTAGCCATTTTCTGCTGGCCTCTTTCGGATTCTCTAATGTATAGTATCACGTCATCTGCAAACAGTGACAGCTTTACTTCTTCTTGCCAGCATTGTATTTTGAAAGCAAACAAGTTGTCTGCCTTCAGGGTTTCACAGCTAGAGATGCTATTTAAAGAAATTTGGGATTTAGAGTTGGCGCTAGAAGGAGTTTTAGGATGGGATTGCATGACGTGAATGCATGTTTCGTGCAAAAGAGGACATGAATTTTGGGAGGCCAGAGGAGTGAGTATTTTGGACGGAATTCTGTTCCTTCAATACAAACAGGTTGCAAATATAATCCCCAGTATTTGGAGGTAGGGTCCTTAGGACAGTAATCAAGTTAAAATGAGGCCATCAGGGTTTGCCCTAATTCAGTACAATTGGTGTCCTTGCCTTGTAGATGGCTATGTTTGTCTTGTTACTCTCTCTGTATATATCAATGTGCTAATTTCTGTTAGGTCCTGTAATCCGTGGTACTTTCTTCTGGCAGCCCTAGCAAATAAATGCACCCTTCATAATGAGGGATGAGGCCTTATCTTTTGAGCAGTCTAAAAGTCCTTAAAAGAAAAGACAGCTCTTTCAAGGAAAAAAGGGATCTGCCTGATCAGCTGTTGCCTCAGTCTCCAGTCTGTCAGACTTCCCTGAATATTTTAGACTTCCCAGGCCTCACCATACTTTAAGACAATTCAGTGAAATCTCTCAATCTCAATCTCTTAAACTCTCGTGCTCTCTTCCCTCCCCCTCCGACCCACCCAGGCAGCTAGTGGGTTCTGTTTCTCTGTAGAACCCAGACAGAAACACGTGTGTTACACCCAGTAGTGGAATTATGGGCTCATAAGGTAACTGCCTGTGTACTTTTTGAAGAAAAGATAAGATATTTTGCAAAATGTTTGCTACATTTTACATTCCCACCAGCAAAGTATAAGATGTCCATTTCTTCCGTATTCTTTTTATGTTTTTTATTTTTCTTATTTTCATTTTTACTTTTTTAAATCAGTCATCAATTTTATACACATCAGTGTATACCTGTCAATCCCTTTGCCCAATTCAGCACACCACCATCCCCGCCCCACTGCGGTTTTCCCCCCTCGGTGTCCATACGTTTGTTCTCTACATCGGTGTCTCAACGTCTGCCCTGAATACCGGTTTGTATGTACCAGTTCTCTAGGTTGCACATGCATGTGTTAATATACGATATTTGTTTTTCACTTTCTGACTTCCTTCACTCTGTATGACAGTCTCTAGATCCATCCACGTCTCAACAAATGACTCAATTTCGTTCCTTTTTCTGGCTGAGTATTATTCCATTGTATATATGTACCACAACTTCCTTATCCATTGGTCTGTCGATGGGCATTTAGGTTGCTTCCGTGACCGGGCTATTGTAAATAGTGCTGCAATGAACATTGGGGTGCATGTGTCTTTTTGAATTACGCTTTTCTCCGGGTATGTGCCCAGTAGTGGGATTGCTGGGTCGTATGGTAGTTGTAGTCTTCCTTTTTTAAGGAACCTCCATACTGTTCTCCATAGTGGCTGTATCAATTTACCTTCCCACCAACAGTGCAAGGGTGTTCCCTCTTCTCCACACCCTCTCCAGCATTTATTGTTTCCTGATTTTTTGATGATGGCCATTGTGACCGGTGTGAGATGATATCTCACTGTAGTTTTGATTTGCCTTTCTGTAACGATTAATGATGGGGAGCATTCTTGCATGTGTTTGTGGGCAATCTGTATATCTTCTTTGGAGAAATGTCTCTTTAGGTCTTCTGCCCATTTTTGGATTGCGTTTTTTGTTTTTTTGATATTGAGCTGCTTGTAAATTTTGGAGATGAGTCCTTTGTCAGTTGCTTCACTTGCAAATATGTTCTCCCATTCTAAGGGTGGTCTTTTCGTCTTGTTTATGGTTTCCTTGGCTGTGCAAAAGCTTTTAAGTTTCATTAGGTCCCATTTTTTTCTTTTTGTCTTTATTTCCATTTCTCTAGGCGGTGGGTCAAGAAGGATCTTGCTGTGATTTCTGTCATAGAGTGTTCTCCTTATATTTTCCTCTAAGAGTTTGAGAGTGTGTGGCCTTACGTTTAGGTCTTTAATCCATTTTGAGTTTATTTTTGTGTATGGTGTTTGGGAGTGTTCTCATTTCATACATTTACCTGTACCTGTCCAGTTTTCCCAGCACCACTTATTGAAGAGGCTGTCTTTTCTCCACTGTATATTCTTGCCTTCTTTATCAAAGATCAGGTGACCATATGTGCGTGAGTTTATCTGTGGGCTTTCGATCCTGTTCCATGGATCTATATTTCTGTTTTTGTGCCAGTACCATAATGTCTTGATTACTGTAGCTTTGCAGTATAGTCGGGAGTCAGGGAGCCTGATTCCTCCAGCTCCATTTTTCGCTTTCCAGACTGCTTTGGCTATTCGGGGTCTTTTGTGTTCCCATACAAATTGTGAAATTGTAGGTTCTAGTTCTGTGGAAAATGCCAGTGGTAGTTTGATAGGGATTGCATTAAATCCGTAGCTTGCTTTGGGTAGTGGGGTCATTTTCACCGTGTTGATTCTTCCAATCCAAGAACATGATATATCTCTCCATCTGTTTGTATCATCTTTAGTTTCTTTCATCAGTGTCTTATAATTTTCTGCATGCAGGTCTTTTGTCTCCTTCGGTAGGTTTAGTCCTAGATATTTTATGCTTTTTGTTGCAATGGTAAATAGGAGCGTTGTTTGAATTTCACTTTCGGATTTTTCATCATTACTGTATAGGAATGCCAGGGATTTCTGTGCATTAATTTTCTATCCTGCTACTTTACCAAATTCATTGATTAGCTCTAGCCATTTTCTGCTGGCTTCTTTCGGATTCTCTAATGTATAGTATCACGTCATCTGCAAACAGTGACAGCTTTACTTCTTCTTGCCAGCATTGTATTTTGAAAGCAAACAAGTTGTCTGCCTTCAGGGTTTCACAGCTAGAGATGCTATTTAAAGAAATTTGGGATTTAGAGTTGGCGCTAGAAGGAGTTTTAGGATGGGATTGCATGACGTGAATGCATGTTTCGTGCAAAAGAGGACATGAATTTTGGGAGGCCAGAGGAGTGAGTATTTTGGACGGAATTCTGTTCCTTCAATACAAACAGGTTGCAAATATAATCCCCAGTATTTGGAGGTAGGGTCCTTAGGACAGTAATCAAGTTAAAATGAGGCCATCAGGGTTTGCCCTAATTCAGTACAATTGGTGTCCTTGCCTTGTAGATGGCTATGTTTGTCTTGTTACTCTCTCTGTATATATCAATGTGCTAATTTCTGTTAGGTCCTGTAATCCGTGGTACTTTCTTCTGGCAGCCCTAGCAAATAAATGCACCCTTCATAATGAGGGATGAGGCCTTATCTTTTGAGCAGTCTAAAAGTCCTTAAAAGAAAAGACAGCTCTTTCAAGGAAAAAAGGGATCTGCCTGATCAGCTGTTGCCTCAGTCTCCAGTCTGTCAGACTTCCCTGAATATTTTAGACTTCCCAGGCCTCACCATACTTTAAGACAATTCAGTGAAATCTCTCAATCTCAATCTCTTAAACTCTCGTGCTCTCTTCCCTCCCCCTCCGACCCACCCAGGCAGCTAGTGGGTTCTGTTTCTCTGTAGAACCCAGACAGAAACACGTGTGTTACACCCAGTAGTGGAATTATGGGCTCATAAGGTAACTGCCTGTGTACTTTTTGAAGAAAAGATAAGATATTTTGCAAAATGTTTGCTACATTTTACATTCCCACCAGCAAAGTATAAGATGTCCATTTCTTCCGTATTCTTTTTATGTTTTTTATTTTTCTTATTTTCATTTTTACTTTTTTAAATCAGTCATCAATTTTATACACATCAGTGTATACCTGTCAATCCCTTTGCCCAATTCAGCACACCACCATCCCCGCCCCACTGCGGTTTTCCCCCCTCGGTGTCCATACGTTTGTTCTCTACATCGGTGTCTCAACGTCTGCCCTGAATACCGGTTTGTATGTACCAGTTCTCTAGGTTGCACATGCATGTGTTAATATACGATATTTGTTTTTCACTTTCTGACTTCCTTCACTCTGTATGACAGTCTCTAGATCCATCCACGTCTCAACAAATGACTCAATTTCGTTCCTTTTTCTGGCTGAGTATTATTCCATTGTATATATGTACCACAACTTCCTTATCCATTGGTCTGTCGATGGGCATTTAGGTTGCTTCCGTGACCGGGCTATTGTAAATAGTGCTGCAATGAACATTGGGGTGCATGTGTCTTTTTGAATTACGCTTTTCTCCGGGTATGTGCCCAGTAGTGGGATTGCTGGGTCGTATGGTAGTTGTAGTCTTCCTTTTTTAAGGAACCTCCATACTGTTCTCCATAGTGGCTGTATCAATTTACCTTCCCACCAACAGTGCAAGAGTGTTCCCTCTTCTCCACACCCTCTCCAGCATTTATTGTTTCCTGATTTTTTGATGATGGCCATTGTGACCGGTGTGAGATGATATCTCACTGTAGTTTTGATTTGCCTTTCTGTAACGATTAATGATGGGGAGCATTCTTGCATGTGTTTGTGGGCAATCTGTATATCTTCTTTGGAGAAATGTCTCTTTAGGTCTTCTGCCCATTTTTGGATTGCGTTTTTTGTTTTTTTGATATTGAGCTGCTTGTAAATTTTGGAGATGAGTCCTTTGTCAGTTGCTTCACTTGCAAATATGTTCTCCCATTCTAAGGGTGGTCTTTTCGTCTTGTTTATGGTTTCCTTGGCTGTGCAAAAGCTTTTAAGTTTCATTAGGTCCCATTTTTTTCTTTTTGTCTTTATTTCCATTTCTCTAGGCGGTGGGTCAAGAAGGATCTTGCTGTGATTTCTGTCATAGAGTGTTCTCCTTATATTTTCCTCTAAGAGTTTGAGAGTGTGTGGCCTTACGTTTAGGTCTTTAATCCATTTTGAGTTTATTTTTGTGTATGGTGTTTGGGAGTGTTCTCATTTCATACATTTACCTGTACCTGTCCAGTTTTCCCAGCACCACTTATTGAAGAGGCTGTCTTTTCTCCACTGTATATTCTTGCCTTCTTTATCAAAGATCAGGTGACCATATGTGCGTGAGTTTATCTGTGGGCTTTCGATCCTGTTCCATGGATCTATATTTCTGTTTTTGTGCCAGTACCATAATGTCTTGATTACTGTAGCTTTGCAGTATAGTCGGGAGTCAGGGAGCCTGATTCCTCCAGCTCCATTTTTCGCTTTCCAGACTGCTTTGGCTATTCGGGGTCTTTTGTGTTCCCATACAAATTGTGAAATTGTAGGTTCTAGTTCTGTGGAAAATGCCAGTGGTAGTTTGATAGGGATTGCATTAAATCCGTAGCTTGCTTTGGGTAGTGGGGTCATTTTCACCGTGTTGATTCTTCCAATCCAAGAACATGATATATCTCTCCATCTGTTTGTATCATCTTTAGTTTCTTTCATCAGTGTCTTATAATTTTCTGCATGCAGGTCTTTTGTCTCCTTCGGTAGGTTTAGTCCTAGATATTTTATGCTTTTTGTTGCAATGGTAAATAGGAGCGTTGTTTGAATTTCACTTTCGGATTTTTCATCATTACTGTATAGGAATGCCAGGGATTTCTGTGCATTAATTTTCTATCCTGCTACTTTACCAAATTCATTGATTAGCTCTAGCCATTTTCTGCTGGCCTCTTTCGGATTCTCTAATGTATAGTATCACGTCATCTGCAAACAGTGACAGCTTTACTTCTTCTTGCCAGCATTGTATTTTGAAAGCAAACAAGTTGTCTGCCTTCAGGGTTTCACAGCTAGAGATGCTATTTAAAGAAATTTGGGATTTAGAGTTGGCGCTAGAAGGAGTTTTAGGATGGGATTGCATGACGTGAATGCATGTTTCGTGCAAAAGAGGACATGAATTTTGGGAGGCCAGAGGAGTGAGTATTTTGGACGGAATTCTGTTCCTTCAATACAAACAGGTTGCAAATATAATCCCCAGTATTTGGAGGTAGGGTCCTTAGGACAGTAATCAAGTTAAAATGAGGCCATCAGGGTTTGCCCTAATTCAGTACAATTGGTGTCCTTGCCTTGTAGATGGCTATGTTTGTCTTGTTACTCTCTCTGTATATATCAATGTGCTAATTTCTGTTAGGTCCTGTAATCCGTGGTACTTTCTTCTGGCAGCCCTAGCAAATAAATGCACCCTTCATAATGAGGGATGAGGCCTTATCTTTTGAGCAGTCTAAAAGTCCTTAAAAGAAAAGACAGCTCTTTCAAGGAAAAAAGGGATCTGCCTGATCAGCTGTTGCCTCAGTCTCCAGTCTGTCAGACTTCCCTGAATATTTTAGACTTCCCAGGCCTCACCATACTTTAAGACAATTCAGTGAAATCTCTCAATCTCAATCTCTTAAACTCTCGTGCTCTCTTCCCTCCCCCTCCGACCCACCCAGGCAGCTAGTGGGTTCTGTTTCTCTGTAGAACCCAGACAGAAACACGTGTGTTACACCCAGTAGTGGAATTATGGGCTCATAAGGTAACTGCCTGTGTACTTTTTGAAGAAAAGATAAGATATTTTGCAAAATGTTTGCTACATTTTACATTCCCACCAGCAAAGTATAAGATGTCCATTTCTTCCGTATTCTTTTTATGTTTTTTATTTTTCTTATTTTCATTTTTACTTTTTTAAATCAGTCATCAATTTTATACACATCAGTGTATACCTGTCAATCCCTTTGCCCAATTCAGCACACCACCATCCCCGCCCCACTGCGGTTTTCCCCCCTCGGTGTCCATACGTTTGTTCTCTACATCGGTGTCTCAACGTCTGCCCTGAATACCGGTTTGTATGTACCAGTTCTCTAGGTTGCACATGCATGTGTTAATATACGATATTTGTTTTTCACTTTCTGACTTCCTTCACTCTGTATGACAGTCTCTAGATCCATCCACGTCTCAACAAATGACTCAATTTCGTTCCTTTTTCTGGCTGAGTATTATTCCATTGTATATATGTACCACAACTTCCTTATCCATTGGTCTGTCGATGGGCATTTAGGTTGCTTCCGTGACCGGGCTATTGTAAATAGTGCTGCAATGAACATTGGGGTGCATGTGTCTTTTTGAATTACGCTTTTCTCCGGGTATGTGCCCAGTAGTGGGATTGCTGGGTCGTATGGTAGTTGTAGTCTTCCTCTTTTAAGGAACCTCCATACTGTTCTCCATAGTGGCTGTATCAATTTACCTTCCCACCAACAGTGCAAGAGTGTTCCCTCTTCTCCACACCCTCTCCAGCATTTATTGTTTCCTGATTTTTTGATGATGGCCATTGTGACCGGTGTGAGATGATATCTCACTGTAGTTTTGATTTGCCTTTCTGTAACGATTAATGATGGGGAGCATTCTTGCATGTGTTTGTGGGCAATCTGTATATCTTCTTTGGAGAAATGTCTCTTTAGGTCTTCTGCCCATTTTTGGATTGCGTTTTTTGTTTTTTTGATATTGAGCTGCTTGTAAATTTTGGAGATGAGTCCTTTGTCAGTTGCTTCACTTGCAAATATGTTCTCCCATTCTAAGGGTGGTCTTTTCGTCTTGTTTATGGTTTCCTTGGCTGTGCAAAAGCTTTTAAGTTTCATTAGGTCCCATTTTTTTCTTTTTGTCTTTATTTCCATTTCTCTAGGCGGTGGGTCAAGAAGGATCTTGCTGTGATTTCTGTCATAGAGTGTTCTCCTTATATTTTCCTCTAAGAGTTTGAGAGTGTGTGGCCTTACGTTTAGGTCTTTAATCCATTTTGAGTTTATTTTTGTGTATGGTGTTTGGGAGTGTTCTCATTTCATACATTTACCTGTACCTGTCCAGTTTTCCCAGCACCACTTATTGAAGAGGCTGTCTTTTCTCCACTGTATATTCTTGCCTTCTTTATCAAAGATCAGGTGACCATATGTGCGTGAGTTTATCTGTGGGCTTTCGATCCTGTTCCATGGATCTATATTTCTGTTTTTGTGCCAGTACCATAATGTCTTGATTACTGTAGCTTTGCAGTATAGTCGGGAGTCAGGGAGCCTGATTCCTCCAGCTCCATTTTTCGCTTTCCAGACTGCTTTGGCTATTCGGGGTCTTTTGTGTTCCCATACAAATTGTGAAATTGTAGGTTCTAGTTCTGTGGAAAATGCCAGTGGTAGTTTGATAGGGATTGCATTAAATCCGTAGCTTGCTTTGGGTAGTGGGGTCATTTTCACCGTGTTGATTCTTCCAATCCAAGAACATGATATATCTCTCCATCTGTTTGTATCATCTTTAGTTTCTTTCATCAGTGTCTTATAATTTTCTGCATGCAGGTCTTTTGTCTCCTTCGGTAGGTTTAGTCCTAGATATTTTATGCTTTTTGTTGCAATGGTAAATAGGAGCGTTGTTTGAATTTCACTTTCGGATTTTTCATCATTACTGTATAGGAATGCCAGGGATTTCTGTGCATTAATTTTCTATCCTGCTACTTTACCAAATTCATTGATTAGCTCTAGCCATTTTCTGCTGGCCTCTTTCGGATTCTCTAATGTATAGTATCACGTCATCTGCAAACAGTGACAGCTTTACTTCTTCTTGCCAGCATTGTATTTTGAAAGCAAACAAGTTGTCTGCCTTCAGGGTTTCACAGCTAGAGATGCTATTTAAAGAAATTTGGGATTTAGAGTTGGCGCTAGAAGGAGTTTTAGGATGGGATTGCATGACGTGAATGCATGTTTCGTGCAAAAGAGGACATGAATTTTGGGAGGCCAGAGGAGTGAGTATTTTGGACGGAATTCTGTTCCTTCAATACAAACAGGTTGCAAATATAATCCCCAGTATTTGGAGGTAGGGTCCTTAGGACAGTAATCAAGTTAAAATGAGGCCATCAGGGTTTGCCCTAATTCAGTACAATTGGTGTCCTTGCCTTGTAGATGGCTATGTTTGTCTTGTTACTCTCTCTGTATATATCAATGTGCTAATTTCTGTTAGGTCCTGTAATCCGTGGTACTTTCTTCTGGCAGCCCTAGCAAATAAATGCACCCTTCATAATGAGGGATGAGGCCTTATCTTTTGAGCAGTCTAAAAGTCCTTAAAAGAAAAGACAGCTCTTTCAAGGAAAAAAGGGATCTGCCTGATCAGCTGTTGCCTCAGTCTCCAGTCTGTCAGACTTCCCTGAATATTTTAGACTTCCCAGGCCTCACCATACTTTAAGACAATTCAGTGAAATCTCTCAATCTCAATCTCTTAAACTCTCGTGCTCTCTTCCCTCCCCCTCCGACCCACCCAGGCAGCTAGTGGGTTCTGTTTCTCTGTAGAACCCAGACAGAAACACGTGTGTTACACCCAGTAGTGGAATTATGGGCTCATAAGGTAACTGCCTGTGTACTTTTTGAAGAAAAGATAAGATATTTTGCAAAATGTTTGCTACATTTTACATTCCCACCAGCAAAGTATAAGATGTCCATTTCTTCCGTATTCTTTTTATGTTTTTTATTTTTCTTATTTTCATTTTTACTTTTTTAAATCAGTCATCAATTTTATACACATCAGTGTATACCTGTCAATCCCTTTGCCCAATTCAGCACACCACCATCCCCGCCCCACTGCGGTTTTCCCCCCTCGGTGTCCATACGTTTGTTCTCTACATCGGTGTCTCAACGTCTGCCCTGAATACCGGTTTGTATGTACCAGTTCTCTAGGTTGCACATGCATGTGTTAATATACGATATTTGTTTTTCACTTTCTGACTTCCTTCACTCTGTATGACAGTCTCTAGATCCATCCACGTCTCAACAAATGACTCAATTTCGTTCCTTTTTCTGGCTGAGTATTATTCCATTGTATATATGTACCACAACTTCCTTATCCATTGGTCTGTCGATGGGCATTTAGGTTGCTTCCGTGACCGGGCTATTGTAAATAGTGCTGCAATGAACATTGGGGTGCATGTGTCTTTTTGAATTACGCTTTTCTCCGGGTATGTGCCCAGTAGTGGGATTGCTGGGTCGTATGGTAGTTGTAGTCTTCCTTTTTTAAGGAACCTCCATACTGTTCTCCATAGTGGCTGTATCAATTTACCTTCCCACCAACAGTGCAAGAGTGTTCCCTCTTCTCCACACCCTCTCCAGCATTTATTGTTTCCTGATTTTTTGATGATGGCCATTGTGACCGGTGTGAGATGATATCTCACTGTAGTTTTGATTTGCCTTTCTGTAACGATTAATGATGGGGAGCATTCTTGCATGTGTTTGTGGGCAATCTGTATATCTTCTTTGGAGAAATGTCTCTTTAGGTCTTCTGCCCATTTTTGGATTGCGTTTTTTGTTTTTTTGATATTGAGCTGCTTGTAAATTTTGGAGATGAGTCCTTTGTCAGTTGCTTCACTTGCAAATATGTTCTCCCATTCTAAGGGTGGTCTTTTCGTCTTGTTTATGGTTTCCTTGGCTGTGCAAAAGCTTTTAAGTTTCATTAGGTCCCATTTTTTTCTTTTTGTCTTTATTTCCATTTCTCTAGGCGGTGGGTCAAGAAGGATCTTGCTGTGATTTCTGTCATAGAGTGTTCTCCTTATATTTTCCTCTAAGAGTTTGAGAGTGTGTGGCCTTACGTTTAGGTCTTTAATCCATTTTGAGTTTATTTTTGTGTATGGTGTTTGGGAGTGTTCTCATTTCATACATTTACCTGTACCTGTCCAGTTTTCCCAGCACCACTTATTGAAGAGGCTGTCTTTTCTCCACTGTATATTCTTGCCTTCTTTATCAAAGATCAGGTGACCATATGTGCGTGTGTTTATCTGTGGGCTTTCGATCCTGTTCCATGGATCTATATTTCTGTTTTTGTGCCAGTACCATAATGTCTTGATTACTGTAGCTTTGCAGTATAGTCGGGAGTCAGGGAGCCTGATTCCTCCAGCTCCATTTTTCGCTTTCCAGACTGCTTTGGCTATTCGGGGTCTTTTGTGTTCCCATACAAATTGTGAAATTGTAGGTTCTAGTTCTGTGGAAAATGCCAGTGGTAGTTTGATAGGGATTGCATTAAATCCGTAGCTTGCTTTGGGTAGTGGGGTCATTTTCACCGTGTTGATTCTTCCAATCCAAGAACATGATATATCTCTCCATCTGTTTGTATCATCTTTAGTTTCTTTCATCAGTGTCTTATAATTTTCTGCATGCAGGTCTTTTGTCTCCTTCGGTAGGTTTAGTCCTAGATATTTTATGCTTTTTGTTGCAATGGTAAATAGGAGCGTTGTTTGAATTTCACTTTCGGATTTTTCATCATTACTGTATAGGAATGCCAGGGATTTCTGTGCATTAATTTTCTATCCTGCTACTTTACCAAATTCATTGATTAGCTCTAGCCATTTTCTGCTGGCCTCTTTCGGATTCTCTAATGTATAGTATCACGTCATCTGCAAACAGTGACAGCTTTACTTCTTCTTGCCAGCATTGTATTTTGAAAGCAAACAAGTTGTCTGCCTTCAGGGTTTCACAGCTAGAGATGCTATTTAAAGAAATTTGGGATTTAGAGTTGGCGCTAGAAGGAGTTTTAGGATGGGATTGCATGACGTGAATGCATGTTTCGTGCAAAAGAGGACATGAATTTTGGGAGGCCAGAGGAGTGAGTATTTTGGACGGAATTCTGTTCCTTCAATACAAACAGGTTGCAAATATAATCCCCAGTATTTGGAGGTAGGGTCCTTAGGACAGTAATCAAGTTAAAATGAGGCCATCAGGGTTTGCCCTAATTCAGTACAATTGGTGTCCTTGCCTTGTAGATGGCTATGTTTGTCTTGTTACTCTCTCTGTATATATCAATGTGCTAATTTCTGTTAGGTCCTGTAATCCGTGGTACTTTCTTCTGGCAGCCCTAGCAAATAAATGCACCCTTCATAATGAGGGATGAGGCCTTATCTTTTGAGCAGTCTAAAAGTCCTTAAAAGAAAAGACAGCTCTTTCAAGGAAAAAAGGGATCTGCCTGATCAGCTGTTGCCTCAGTCTCCAGTCTGTCAGACTTCCCTGAATATTTTAGACTTCCCAGGCCTCACCATACTTTAAGACAATTCAGTGAAATCTCTCAATCTCAATCTCTTAAACTCTCGTGCTCTCTTCCCTCCCCCTCCGACCCACCCAGGCAGCTAGTGGGTTCTGTTTCTCTGTAGAACCCAGACAGAAACACGTGTGTTACACCCAGTAGTGGAATTATGGGCTCATAAGGTAACTGCCTGTGTACTTTTTGAAGAAAAGATAAGATATTTTGCAAAATGTTTGCTACATTTTACATTCCCACCAGCAAAGTATAAGATGTCCATTTCTTCCGTATTCTTTTTATGTTTTTTATTTTTCTTATTTTCATTTTTACTTTTTTAAATCAGTCATCAATTTTATACACATCAGTGTATACCTGTCAATCCCTTTGCCCAATTCAGCACACCACCATCCCCGCCCCACTGCGGTTTTCCCCCCTCGGTGTCCATACGTTTGTTCTCTACATCGGTGTCTCAACGTCTGCCCTGAATACCGGTTTGTATGTACCAGTTCTCTAGGTTGCACATGCATGTGTTAATATACGATATTTGTTTTTCACTTTCTGACTTCCTTCACTCTGTATGACAGTCTCTAGATCCATCCACGTCTCAACAAATGACTCAATTTCGTTCCTTTTTCTGGCTGAGTATTATTCCATTGTATATATGTACCACAACTTCCTTATCCATTGGTCTGTCGATGGGCATTTAGGTTGCTTCCGTGACCGGGCTATTGTAAATAGTGCTGCAATGAACATTGGGGTGCATGTGTCTTTTTGAATTACGCTTTTCTCCGGGTATGTGCCCAGTAGTGGGATTGCTGGGTCGTATGGTAGTTGTAGTCTTCCTCTTTTAAGGAACCTCCATACTGTTCTCCATAGTGGCTGTATCAATTTACCTTCCCACCAACAGTGCAAGAGTGTTCCCTCTTCTCCACACCCTCTCCAGCATTTATTGTTTCCTGATTTTTTGATGATGGCCATTCTGACCGGTGTGAGATGATATCTCACTGTAGTTTTGATTTGCCTTTCTGTAACGATTAATGATGGGGAGCATTCTTGCATGTGTTTGTGGGCAATCTGTATATCTTCTTTGGAGAAATGTCTCTTTAGGTCTTCTGCCCATTTTTGGATTGCGTTTTTTGTTTTTTTGATATTGAGCTGCTTGTAAATTTTGGAGATGAGTCCTTTGTCAGTTGCTTCACTTGCAAATATGTTCTCCCATTCTAAGGGTGGTCTTTTCGTCTTGTTTATGGTTTCCTTGGCTGTGCAAAAGCTTTTAAGTTTCATTAGGTCCCATTTTTTTCTTTTTGTCTTTATTTCCATTTCTCTAGGCGGTGGGTCAAGAAGGATCTTGCTGTGATTTCTGTCATAGAGTGTTCTCCTTATATTTTCCTCTAAGAGTTTGAGAGTGTGTGGCCTTACGTTTAGGTCTTTAATCCATTTTGAGTTTATTTTTGTGTATGGTGTTTGGGAGTGTTCTCATTTCATACATTTACCTGTACCTGTCCAGTTTTCCCAGCACCACTTATTGAAGAGGCTGTCTTTTCTCCACTGTATATTCTTGCCTTCTTTATCAAAGATCAGGTGACCATATGTGCGTGAGTTTATCTGTGGGCTTTCGATCCTGTTCCATGGATCTATATTTCTGTTTTTGTGCCAGTACCATAATGTCTTGATTACTGTAGCTTTGCAGTATAGTCGGGAGTCAGGGAGCCTGATTCCTCCAGCTCCATTTTTCGCTTTCCAGACTGCTTTGGCTATTCGGGGTCTTTTGTGTTCCCATACAAATTGTGAAATTGTAGGTTCTAGTTCTGTGGAAAATGCCAGTGGTAGTTTGATAGGGATTGCATTAAATCCGTAGCTTGCTTTGGGTAGTGGGGTCATTTTCACCGTGTTGATTCTTCCAATCCAAGAACATGATATATCTCTCCATCTGTTTGTATCATCTTTAGTTTCTTTCATCAGTGTCTTATAATTTTCTGCATGCAGGTCTTTTGTCTCCTTCGGTAGGTTTAGTCCTAGATATTTTATGCTTTTTGTTGCAATGGTAAATAGGAGCGTTGTTTGAATTTCACTTTCGGATTTTTCATCATTACTGTATAGGAATGCCAGGGATTTCTGTGCATTAATTTTCTATCCTGCTACTTTACCAAATTCATTGATTAGCTCTAGCCATTTTCTGCTGGCCTCTTTCGGATTCTCTAATGTATAGTATCACGTCATCTGCAAACAGTGACAGCTTTACTTCTTCTTGCCAGCATTGTATTTTGAAAGCAAACAAGTTGTCTGCCTTCAGGGTTTCACAGCTAGAGATGCTATTTAAAGAAATTTGGGATTTAGAGTTGGCACTAGAAGGAGTTTTAGGATGGGATTGCATGACGTGAATGCATGTTTCGTGCAAAAGAGGACATGAATTTTGGGAGGCCAGAGGAGTGAGTATTTTGGACGGAATTCTGTTCCTTCAATACAAACAGGTTGCAAATATAATCCCCAGTATTTGGAGGTAGGGTCCTTAGGACAGTAATCAAGTTAAAATGAGGCCATCAGGGTTTGCCCTAATTCAGTACAATTGGTGTCCTTGCCTTGTAGATGGCTATGTTTGTCTTGTTACTCTCTCTGTATATATCAATGTGCTAATTTCTGTTAGGTCCTGTAATCCGTGGTACTTTCTTCTGGCAGCCCTAGCAAATAAATGCACCCTTCATAATGAGGGATGAGGCCTTATCTTTTGAGCAGTCTAAAAGTCCTTAAAAGAAAAGACAGCTCTTTCAAGGAAAAAGGGGATCTGCCTGATCAGCTGTTGCCTCAGTCTCCAGTCTGTCAGACTTCCCTGAATATTTTAGACTTCCCAGGCCTCACCATACTTTAAGACAATTCAGTGAAATCTCTCAATCTCAATCTCTTAAACTCTCGTGCTCTCTTCCCTCCCCCTCCGACCCACCCAGGCAGCTAGTGGGTTCTGTTTCTCTGTAGAACCCAGACAGAAACGCTTGTGTTACACCCAGTAGTGGAATTATGGGCTCATAAGGTAACTGCCTGTGTACTTTTTGAAGAAAAGATAAGATATTTTGCAAAATGTTTGCTACATTTTACATTCCCACCAGCAAAGTATAAGATGTCCATTTCTTCCGTATTCTTTTTATGTTTTTTATTTTTCTTATTTTCATTTTTACTTTTTTAAATCAGTCATCAATTTTATACACATCAGTGTATACCTGTCAATCCCTTTGCCCAATTCAGCACACCACCATCCCCGCCCCACTGCGGTTTTCCCCCCTCGGTGTCCATACGTTTGTTCTCTACATCGGTGTCTCAACGTCTGCCCTGAATACCGGTTTGTATGTACCAGTTCTCTAGGTTGCACATGCATGTGTTAATATACGATATTTGTTTTTCACTTTCTGACTTCCTTCACTCTGTATGACAGTCTCTAGATCCATCCACGTCTCAACAAATGACTCAATTTCGTTCCTTTTTCTGGCTGAGTATTATTCCATTGTATATATGTACCACAACTTCCTTATCCATTGGTCTGTCGATGGGCATTTAGGTTGCTTCCGTGACCGGGCTATTGTAAATAGTGCTGCAATGAACATTGGGGTGCATGTGTCTTTTTGAATTACGCTTTTCTCCGGGTATGTGCCCAGTAGTGGGATTGCTGGGTCGTATGGTAGTTGTAGTCTTCCTTTTTTAAGGAACCTCCATACTGTTCTCCATAGTGGCTGTATCAATTTACCTTCCCACCAACAGTGCAAGAGTGTTCCCTCTTCTCCACACCCTCTCCAGCATTTATTGTTTCCTGATTTTTTGATGATGGCCATTCTGACCGGTGTGAGATGATATCTCACTGTAGTTTTGATTTGCCTTTCTGTAACGATTAATGATGGGGCGCATTCTTGCATGTGTTTGTGGGCAATCTGTATATCTTCTTTGGAGAAATGTCTCTTTAGGTCTTCTGCCCATTTTTGGATTGCGTTTTTTGTTTTTTTGATATTGAGCTGCTTGTAAATTTTGGAGAAGAGTCCTTTGTCAGTTGCTTCACTTGCAAATATGTTCTCCCATTCTAAGGGTGGTCTTTTCGTCTTGTTTATGGTTTCCTTGGCTGTGCAAAAGCTTTTAAGTTTCATTAGGTCCCATCTTTTTCTTTTTGTCTTTATTTCCATTTCTCTAGGCGGTGGGTCAAGAAGGATCTTGCTGTGATTTCTGTCATAGAGTGTTCTCCTTATATTTTCCTCTAAGAGTTTGAGAGTGTGTGGCCTTACGTTTAGGTCTTTAATCCATTTTGAGTTTATTTTTGTGTATGGTGTTTGGGAGTGTTCTCATTTCATACATTTACCTGTACCTGTCCAGTTTTCCCAGCACCACTTATTGAAGAGGCTGTCTTTTCTCCACTGTATATTCTTGCCTTCTTTATCAAAGATCAGGTGACCATATGTGCGTGAGTTTATCTGTGGGCTTTCGATCCTGTTCCATGGATCTATATTTCTGTTTTTGTGCCAGTACCATAATGTCTTGATTACTGTAGCTTTGCAGTATAGTCGGGAGTCAGGGAGCCTGATTCCTCCAGCTCCATTTTTCGCTTTCCAGACTGCTTTGGCTATTCGGGGTCTTTTGTGATCCCATACAAATTGTGAAATTGTAGGTTCTAGTTCTGTGGAAAATGCCAGTGGTAGTTTGATAGGGATTGCATTAAATCCGTAGCTTGCTTTGGGTAGTGGGGTCATTTTCACCGTGTTGATTCTTCCAATCCAAGAACATGATATATCTCTCCATCTGTTTGTATCATCTTTAGTTTCTTTCATCAGTGTCTTATAATTTTCTGCATGCAGGTCTTTTGTCTCCTTCGGTAGGTTTAGTCCTAGATATTTTATGCTTTTTGTTGCAATGGTAAATAGGAGCGTTGTTTGAATTTCACTTTCGGATTTTTCATCATTACTGTATAGGAATGCCAGGGATTTCTGTGCATTAATTTTCTATCCTGCTACTTTACCAAATTCATTGATTAGCTCTAGCCATCTTCTGCTGGCCTCTTTCGGATTCTCTAATGTATAGTATCACGTCATCTGCAAACAGTGACAGCTTTACTTCTTCTTGCCAGCATTGTATTTTGAAAGCAAACAAGTTGTCTGCCTTCAGGGTTTCACAGCTAGAGATGCTATTTAAAGAAATTTGGGATTTAGAGTTGGCGCTAGAAGGAGTTTTAGGATGGGATTGCATGACGTGAATGCATGTTTCGTGCAAAAGAGGACATGAATTTTGGGAGGCCAGAGGAGTGAGTATTTTGGACGGAATTCTGTTCCTTCAATACAAACAGGTTGCAAATATAATCCCCAGTATTTGGAGGTAGGGTCCTTAGGACAGTAATCAAGTTAAAATGAGGCCATCAGGGTTTGCCCTAATTCAGTACAATTGGTGTCCTTGCCTTGTAGATGGCTATGTTTGTCTTGTTACTCTCTCTGTATATATCAATGTGCTAATTTCTGTTAGGTCCTGTAATCCGTGGTACTTTCTTCTGGCAGCCCTAGCAAATAAATGCACCCTTCATAATGAGGGATGAGGCCTTATCTTTTGAGCAGTCTAAAAGTCCTTAAAAGAAAAGACAGCTCTTTCAAGGAAAAAGGGGATCTGCCTGATCAGCTGTTGCCTCAGTCTCCAGTCTGTCAGACTTCCCTGAATATTTTAGACTTCCCAGGCCTCACCATACTTTAAGACAATTCAGTGAAATCTCTCAATCTCAATCTCTTAAACTCTCGTGCTCTCTTCCCTCCCCCTCCGACCCACCCAGGCAGCTAGTGGGTTCTGTTTCTCTGTAGAACCCAGACAGAAACGCTTGTGTTACACCCAGTAGTGGAATTATGGGCTCATAAGGTAACTGCCTGTGTACTTTTTGAAGAAAAGATAAGATATTTTGCAAAATGTTTGCTACATTTTACATTCCCACCAGCAAAGTATAAGATGTCCATTTCTTCCGTATTCTTTTTATGTTTTTTATTTTTCTTATTTTCATTTTTACTTTTTTAAATCAGTCATCAATTTTATACACATCAGTGTATACCTGTCAATCCCTTTGCCCAATTCAGCACACCACCATCCCCGCCCCACTGCGGTTTTCCCCCCTCGGTGTCCATACGTTTGTTCTCTACATCGGTGTCTCAACGTCTGCCCTGAATACCGGTTTGTATGTACCAGTTCTCTAGGTTGCACATGCATGTGTTAATATACGATATTTGTTTTTCACTTTCTGACTTCCTTCACTCTGTATGACAGTCTCTAGATCCATCCACGTCTCAACAAATGACTCAATTTCGTTCCTTTTTCTGGCTGAGTATTATTCCATTGTATATATGTACCACAACTTCCTTATCCATTGGTCTGTCGATGGGCATTTAGGTTGCTTCCGTGACCGGGCTATTGTAAATAGTGCTGCAATGAACATTGGGGTGCATGTGTCTTTTTGAATTACGCTTTTCTCCGGGTATGTGCCCAGTAGTGGGATTGCTGGGTCGTATGGTAGTTGTAGTCTTCCTTTTTTAAGGAACCTCCATACTGTTCTCCATAGTGGCTGTATCAATTTACCTTCCCACCAACAGTGCAAGAGTGTTCCCTCTTCTCCACACCCTCTCCAGCATTTATTGTTTCCTGATTTTTTGATGATGGCCATTCTGACCGGTGTGAGATGATATCTCACTGTAGTTTTGATTTGCCTTTCTGTAACGATTAATGATGGGGCGCATTCTTGCATGTGTTTGTGGGCAATCTGTATATCTTCTTTGGAGAAATGTCTCTTTAGGTCTTCTGCCCATTTTTGGATTGCGTTTTTTGTTTTTTTGATATTGAGCTGCTTGTAAATTTTGGAGAAGAGTCCTTTGTCAGTTGCTTCACTTGCAAATATGTTCTCCCATTCTAAGGGTGGTCTTTTCGTCTTGTTTATGGTTTCCTTGGCTGTGCAAAAGCTTTTAAGTTTCATTAGGTCCCATCTTTTTCTTTTTGTCTTTATTTCCATTTCTCTAGGCGGTGGGTCAAGAAGGATCTTGCTGTGATTTCTGTCATAGAGTGTTCTCCTTATATTTTCCTCTAAGAGTTTGAGAGTGTGTGGCCTTACGTTTAGGTCTTTAATCCATTTTGAGTTTATTTTTGTGTATGGTGTTTGGGAGTGTTCTCATTTCATACATTTACCTGTACCTGTCCAGTTTTCCCAGCACCACTTATTGAAGAGGCTGTCTTTTCTCCACTGTATATTCTTGCCTTCTTTATCAAAGATCAGGTGACCATATGTGCGTGAGTTTATCTGTGGGCTTTCGATCCTGTTCCATGGATCTATATTTCTGTTTTTGTGCCAGTACCATAATGTCTTGATTACTGTAGCTTTGCAGTATAGTCGGGAGTCAGGGAGCCTGATTCCTCCAGCTCCATTTTTCGCTTTCCAGACTGCTTTGGCTATTCGGGGTCTTTTGTGTTCCCATACAAATTGTGAAATTGTAGGTTCTAGTTCTGTGGAAAATGCCAGTGGTAGTTTGATAGGGATTGCATTAAATCCGTAGCTTGCTTTGGGTAGTGGGGTCATTTTCACCGTGTTGATTCTTCCAATCCAAGAACATGATATATCTCTCCATCTGTTTGTATCATCTTTAGTTTCTTTCATCAGTGTCTTATAATTTTCTGCATGCAGGTCTTTTGTCTCCTTCGGTAGGTTTAGTCCTAGATATTTTATGCTTTTTGTTGCAATGGTAAATAGGAGCGTTGTTTGAATTTCACTTTCGGATTTTTCATCATTACTGTATAGGAATGCCAGGGATTTCTGTGCATTAATTTTCTATCCTGCTACTTTACCAAATTCATTGATTAGCTCTAGCCATTTTCTGCTGGCCTCTTTCGGATTCTCTAATGTATAGTATCACGTCATCTGCAAACAGTGACAGCTTTACTTCTTCTTGCCAGCATTGTATTTTGAAAGCAAACAAGTTGTCTGCCTTCAGGGTTTCACAGCTAGAGATGCTATTTAAAGAAATTTGGGATTTAGAGTTGGCGCTAGAAGGAGTTTTAGGATGGGATTGCATGACGTGAATGCATGTTTCGTGCAAAAGAGGACATGAATTTTGGGAGGCCAGAGGAGTGAGTATTTTGGACGGAATTCTGTTCCTTCAATACAAACAGGTTGCAAATATAATCCCCAGTATTTGGAGGTAGGGTCCTTAGGACAGTAATCAAGTTAAAATGAGGCCATCAGGGTTTGCCCTAATTCAGTACAATTGGTGTCCTTGCCTTGTAGATGGCTATGTTTGTCTTGTTACTCTCTCTGTATATATCAATGTGCTAATTTCTGTTAGGTCCTGTAATCCGTGGTACTTTCTTCTGGCAGCCCTAGCAAATAAATGCACCCTTCATAATGAGGGATGAGGCCTTATCTTTTGAGCAGTCTAAAAGTCCTTAAAAGAAAAGACAGCTCTTTCAAGGAAAAAGGGGATCTGCCTGATCAGCTGTTGCCTCAGTCTCCAGTCTGTCAGACTTCCCTGAATATTTTAGACTTCCCAGGCCTCACCATACTTTAAGACAATTCAGTGAAATCTCTCAATCTCAATCTCTTAAACTCTCGTGCTCTCTTCCCTCCCCCTCCGACCCACCCAGGCAGCTAGTGGGTTCTGTTTCTCTGTAGAACCCAGACAGAAACGCTTGTGTTACACCCAGTAGTGGAATTATGGGCTCATAAGGTAACTGCCTGTGTACTTTTTGAAGAAAAGATAAGATATTTTGCAAAATGTTTGCTACATTTTACATTCCCACCAGCAAAGTATAAGATGTCCATTTCTTCCGTATTCTTTTTATGTTTTTAATTTTTCTTATTTTCATTTTTACTTTTTTAAATCAGTCATCAATTTTATACACATCAGTGTATACCTGTCAATCCCTTTGCCCAATTCAGCACACCACCATCCCCGCCCCACTGCGGTTTTCCCCCCTCGGTGTCCATACGTTTGTTCTCTACATCGGTGTCTCAACGTCTGCCCTGAATACCGGTTTGTATGTACCAGTTCTCTAGGTTGCACATGCATGTGTTAATATACGATATTTGTTTTTCACTTTCTGACTTCCTTCACTCTGTATGACAGTCTCTAGATCCATCCACGTCTCAACAAATGACTCAATTTCGTTCCTTTTTCTGGCTGAGTATTATTCCATTGTATATATGTACCACAACTTCCTTATCCATTGGTCTGTCGATGGGCATTTAGGTTGCTTCCGTGACCGGGCTATTGTAAATAGTGCTGCAATGAACATTGGGGTGCATGTGTCTTTTTGAATTACGCTTTTCTCCGGGTATGTGCCCAGTAGTGGGATTGCTGGGTCGTATGGTAGTTGTAGTCTTCCTTTTTTAAGGAACCTCCATACTGTTCTCCATAGTGGCTGTATCAATTTACCTTCCCACCAACAGTGCAAGAGTGTTCCCTCTTCTCCACACCCTCTCCAGCATTTATTGTTTCCTGATTTTTTGATGATGGCCATTCTGACCGGTGTGAGATGATATCTCACTGTAGTTTTGATTTGCCTTTCTGTAACGATTAATGATGGGGAGCATTCTTGCATGTGTTTGTGGGCAATCTGTATATCTTCTTTGGAGAAATGTCTCTTTAGGTCTTCTGCCCATTTTTGGATTGCGTTTTTTGTTTTTTTGATATTGAGCTGCTTGTAAATTTTGGAGAAGAGTCCTTTGTCAGTTGCTTCACTTGCAAATATGTTCTCCCATTCTAAGGGTGGTCTTTTCGTCTTGTTTATGGTTTCCTTGGCTGTGCAAAAGCTTTTAAGTTTCATTAGGTCCCATCTTTTTCTTTTTGTCTTTATTTCCATTTCTCTAGGCGGTGGGTCAAGAAGGATCTTGCTGTGATTTCTGTCATAGAGTGTTCTCCTTATATTTTCCTCTAAGAGTTTGAGAGTGTGTGGCCTTACGTTTAGGTCTTTAATCCATTTTGAGTTTATTTTTGTGTATGGTGTTTGGGAGTGTTCTCATTTCATACATTTACCTGTACCTGTCCAGTTTTCCCAGCACCACTTATTGAAGAGGCTGTCTTTTCTCCACTGTATATTCTTGCCTTCTTTATCAAAGATCAGGTGACCATATGTGCGTGAGTTTATCTGTGGGCTTTCGATCCTGTTCCATGGATCTATATTTCTGTTTTTGTGCCAGTACCATAATGTCTTGATTACTGTAGCTTTGCAGTATAGTCGGGAGTCAGGGAGCCTGATTCCTCCAGCTCCATTTTTCGCTTTCCAGACTGCTTTGGCTATTCGGGGTCTTTTGTGTTCCCATACAAATTGTGAAACTGTAGGTTCTAGTTCTGTGGAAAATGCCAGTGGTAGTTTGATAGGGATTGCATTAAATCCGTAGCTTGCTTTGGGTAGTGGGGTCATTTTCACCGTGTTGATTCTTCCAATCCAAGAACATGATATATCTCTCCATCTGTTTGTATCATCTTTAGTTTCTTTCATCAGTGTCTTATAATTTTCTGCATGCAGGTCTTTTGTCTCCTTCGGTAGGTTTAGTCCTAGATATTTTATGCTTTTTGTTGCAATGGTAAATAGGAGCGTTGTTTGAATTTCACTTTCGGATTTTTCATCATTACTGTATAGGAATGCCGGGGATTTCTGTGCATTAATTTTCTATCCTGCTACTTTACCAAATTCATTGATTAGCTCTAGCCATTTTCTGCTGGCCTCTTTCGGATTCTCTAATGTATAGTATCACGTCATCTGCAAACAGTGACAGCTTTACTTCTTCTTGCCAGCATTGTATTTTGAAAGCAAACAAGTTGTCTGCCTTCAGGGTTTCACAGCTAGAGATGCTATTTAAAGAAATTTGGGATTTAGAGTTGGCGCTAGAAGGAGTTTTAGGATGGGATTGCATGACGTGAATGCATGTTTCGTGCAAAAGAGGACATGAATTTTGGGAGGCCAGAGGAGTGAGTATTTTGGACGGAATTCTGTTCCTTCAATACAAACAGGTTGCAAATATAATCCCCAGTATTTGGAGGTAGGGTCCTTAGGACAGTAATCAAGTTAAAATGAGGCCATCAGGGTTTGCCCTAATTCAGTACAATTGGTGTCCTTGCCTTGTAGATGGCTATGTTTGTCTTGTTACTCTCTCTGTATATATCAATGTGCTAATTTCTGTTAGGTCCTGTAATCCGTGGTACTTTCTTCTGGCAGCCCTAGCAAATAAATGCACCCTTCATAATGAGGGATGAGGCCTTATCTTTTGAGCAGTCTAAAAGTCCTTAAAAGAAAAGACAGCTCTTTCAAGGAAAAAGGGGATCTGCCTGATCAGCTGTTGCCTCAGTCTCCAGTCTGTCAGACTTCCCTGAATATTTTAGACTTCCCAGGCCTCACCATACTTTAAGACAATTCAGTGAAATCTCTCAATCTCAATCTCTTAAACTCTCGTGCTCTCTTCCCTCCCCCTCCGACCCACCCAGGCAGCTAGTGGGTTCTGTTTCTCTGTAGAACCCAGACAGAAACACTTGTGTTACACCCAGTAGTGGAATTATGGGCTCATAAGGTAACTGCCTGTGTACTTTTTGAAGAAAAGATAAGATATTTTGCAAAATGTTTGCTACATTTTACATTCCCACCAGCAAAGTATAAGATGTCCATTTCTTCCGTATTCTTTTTATGTTTTTTATTTTTCTTATTTTCATTTTTACTTTTTTAAATCAGTCATCAATTTTATACACATCAGTGTATACCTGTCAATCCCTTTGCCCAATTCAGCACACCACCATCCCCGCCCCACTGCGGTTTTCCCCCCTCGGTGTCCATACGTTTGTTCTCTACATCGGTGTCTCAACGTCTGCCCTGAATACCGGTTTGTATGTACCAGTTCTCTAGGTTGCACATGCATGTGTTAATATACGATATTTGTTTTTCACTTTCTGACTTCCTTCACTCTGTATGACAGTCTCTAGATCCATCCACGTCTCAACAAATGACTCAATTTCGTTCCTTTTTCTGGCTGAGTATTATTCCATTGTATATATGTACCACAACTTCCTTATCCATTGGTCTGTCGATGGGCATTTAGGTTGCTTCCGTGACCGGGCTATTGTAAATAGTGCTGCAATGAACATTGGGGTGCATGTGTCTTTTTGAATTACGCTTTTCTCCGGGTATGTGCCCAGTAGTGGGATTGCTGGGTCGTATGGTAGTTGTAGTCTTCCTTTTTTAAGGAACCTCCATACTGTTCTCCATAGTGGCTGTATCAATTTACCTTCCCACCAACAGTGCAAGAGTGTTCCCTCTTCTCCACACCCTCTCCAGCATTTATTGTTTCCTGATTTTTTGATGATGGCCATTCTGACCGGTGTGAGATGATATCTCACTGTAGTTTTGATTTGCCTTTCTGTAACGATTAATGATGGGGAGCATTCTTGCATGTGTTTGTGGGCAATCTGTATATCTTCTTTGGAGAAATGTCTCTTTAGGTCTTCTGCCCATTTTTGGATTGCGTTTTTTGTTTTTTTGATATTGAGCTGCTTGTAAATTTTGGAGATGAGTCCTTTGTCAGTTGCTTCACTTGCAAATATGTTCTCCCATTCTAAGGGTGGTCTTTTCGTCTTGTTTATGGTTTCCTTGGCTGTGCAAAAGCTTTTAAGTTTCATTAGGTCCCATTTTTTTCTTTTTGTCTTTATTTCCATTTCTCTAGGCGGTGGGTCAAGAAGGATCTTGCTGTGATTTCTGTCATAGAGTGTTCTCCTTATATTTTCCTCTAAGAGTTTGAGAGTGTGTGGCCTTACGTTTAGGTCTTTAATCCATTTTGAGTTTATTTTTGTGTATGGTGTTTGGGAGTGTTCTCATTTCATACATTTACCTGTACCTGTCCAGTTTTCCCAGCACCACTTATTGAAGAGGCTGTCTTTTCTCCACTGTATATTCTTGCCTTCTTTATCAAAGATCAGGTGACCATATGTGCGTGAGTTTATCTGTGGGCTTTCGATCCTGTTCCATGGATCTATATTTCTGTTTTTGTGCCAGTACCATAATGTCTTGATTACTGTAGCTTTGCAGTATAGTCGGGAGTCAGGGAGCCTGATTCCTCCAGCTCCATTTTTCGCTTTCCAGACTGCTTTGGCTATTCGGGGTCTTTTGTGTTCCCATACAAATTGTGAAACTGTAGGTTCTAGTTCTGTGGAAAATGCCAGTGGTAGTTTGATAGGGATTGCATTAAATCCGTAGCTTGCTTTGGGTAGTGGGGTCATTTTCACCGTGTTGATTCTTCCAATCCAAGAACATGATATATCTCTCCATCTGTTTGTATCATCTTTAGTTTCTTTCATCAGTGTCTTATAATTTTCTGCATGCAGGTCTTTTGTCTCCTTCGGTAGGTTTAGTCCTAGATATTTTATGCTTTTTGTTGCAATGGTAAATAGGAGCGTTGTTTGAATTTCACTTTCGGATTTTTCATCATTACTGTATAGGAATGCCAGGGATTTCTGTGCATTAATTTTCTATCCTGCTACTTTACCAAATTCATTGATTAGCTCTAGCCATTTTCTGCTGGCCTCTTTCGGATTCTCTAATGTATAGTATCACGTCATCTGCAAACAGTGACAGCTTTACTTCTTCTTGCCAGCATTGTATTTTGAAAGCAAACAAGTTGTCTGCCTTCAGGGTTTCACAGCTAGAGATGCTATTTAAAGAAATTTGGGATTTAGAGTTGGCGCTAGAAGGAGTTTTAGGATGGGATTGCATGACGTGAATGCATGTTTCGTGCAAAAGAGGACATGAATTTTGGGAGGCCAGAGGAGTGAGTATTTTGGACGGAATTTTGTTCCTTCAATACAAACAGGTTGCAAATATAATCCCCAGTATTTGGAGGTAGGGTCCTTAGGACAGTAATCAAGTTAAAATGAGGCCATCAGGGTTTGCCCTAATTCAGTACAATTGGTGTCCTTGCCTTGTAGATGGCTATGTTTGTCTTGTTACTCTCTCTGTATATATCAATGTGCTAATTTCTGTTAGGTCCTGTAATCCGTGGTACTTTCTTCTGGCAGCCCTAGCAAATAAATGCACCCTTCATAATGAGGGATGAGGCCTTATCTTTTGAGCAGTCTAAAAGTCCTTAAAAGAAAAGACAGCTCTTTCAAGGAAAAAGGGGATCTGCCTGATCAGCTGTTGCCTCAGTCTCCAGTCTGTCAGACTTCCCTGAATATTTTAGACTTCCCAGGCCTCACCATACTTTAAGACAATTCAGTGAAATCTCTCAATCTCAATCTCTTAAACTCTCGTGCTCTCTTCCCTCCCCCTCCGACCCACCCAGGCAGCTAGTGGGTTCTGTTTCTCTGTAGAACCCAGACAGAAACACTTGTGTTACACCCAGTAGTGGAATTATGGGCTCATAAGGTAACTGCCTGTGTACTTTTTGAAGAAAAGATAAGATATTTTGCAAAATGTTTGCTACATTTTACATTCCCACCAGCAAAGTATAAGATGTCCATTTCTTCCGTATTCTTTTTATGTTTTTTATTTTTCTTATTTTCATTTTTACTTTTTTAAATCAGTCATCAATTTTATACACATCAGTGTATACCTGTCAATCCCTTTGCCCAATTCAGCACACCACCATCCCCGCCCCACTGCGGTTTTCCCCCCTCGGTGTCCATACGTTTGTTCTCTACATCGGTGTCTCAACGTCTGCCCTGAATACCGGTTTGTATGTACCAGTTCTCTAGGTTGCACATGCATGTGTTAATATACGATATTTGTTTTTCACTTTCTGACTTCCTTCACTCTGTATGACAGTCTCTAGATCCATCCACGTCTCAACAAATGACTCAATTTCGTTCCTTTTTCTGGCTGAGTATTATTCCATTGTATATATGTACCACAACTTCCTTATCCATTGGTCTGTCGATGGGCATTTAGGTTGCTTCCGTGACCGGGCTATTGTAAATAGTGCTGCAATGAACATTGGGGTGCATGTGTCTTTTTGAATTACGCTTTTCTCCGGGTATGTGCCCAGTAGTGGGATTGCTGGGTCGTATGGTAGTTGTAGTCTTCCTTTTTTAAGGAACCTCCATACTGTTCTCCATAGTGGCTGTATCAATTTACCTTCCCACCAACAGTGCAAGAGTGTTCCCTCTTCTCCACACCCTCTCCAGCATTTATTGTTTCCTGATTTTTTGATGATGGCCATTCTGACCGGTGTGAGATGATATCTCACTGTAGTTTTGATTTGCCTTTCTGTAACGATTAATGATGGGGAGCATTCTTGCATGTGTTTGTGGGCAATCTGTATATCTTCTTTGGAGAAATGTCTCTTTAGGTCTTCTGCCCATTTTTGGATTGCGTTTTTTGTTTTTTTGATATTGAGCTGCTTGTAAATTTTGGAGATGAGTCCTTTGTCAGTTGCTTCACTTGCAAATATGTTCTCCCATTCTAAGGGGGGTCTTTTCGTCTTGTTTATGGTTTCCTTGGCTGTGCAAAAGCTTTTAAGTTTCATTAGGTCCCATCTTTTTCTTTTTGTCTTTATTTCCATTTCTCTAGGCGGTGGGTCAAGAAGGATCTTGCTGTGATTTCTGTCATAGAGTGTTCTCCTTATATTTTCCTCTAAGAGTTTGAGAGTGTGTGGCCTTACGTTTAGGTCTTTAATCCATTTTGAGTTTATTTTTGTGTATGGTGTTTGGGAGTGTTCTCATTTCATACATTTACCTGTACCTGTCCAGTTTTCCCAGCACCACTTATTGAAGAGGCTGTCTTTTCTCCACTGTATATTCTTGCCTTCTTTATCAAAGATCAGGTGACCATATGTGCGTGAGTTTATCTGTGGGCTTTCGATCCTGTTCCATGGATCTATATTTCTGTTTTTGTGCCAGTACCATAATGTCTTGATTACTGTAGCTTTGCAGTATAGTCGGGAGTCAGGGAGCCTGATTCCTCCAGCTCCATTTTTCGCTTTCCAGACTGCTTTGGCTATTCGGGGTCTTTTGTGTTCCCATACAAATTGTGAAATTGTAGGTTCTAGTTCTGTGGAAAATGCCAGTGGTAGTTTGATAGGGATTGCATTAAATCCGTAGCTTGCTTTGGGTAGTGGGGTCATTTTCACCGTGTTGATTCTTCCAATCCAAGAACATGATATATCTCTCCATCTGTTTGTATCATCTTTAGTTTCTTTCATCAGTGTCTTATAATTTTCTGCATGCAGGTCTTTTGTCTCCTTCGGTAGGTTTAGTCCTAGATATTTTATGCTTTTTGTTGCAATGGTAAATAGGAGCGTTGTTTGAATTTCACTTTCGGATTTTTCATCATTACTGTATAGGAATGCCAGGGATTTCTGTGCATTAATTTTCTATCCTGCTACTTTACCAAATTCATTGATTAGCTCTAGCCATTTTCTGCTGGCCTCTTTCGGATTCTCTAATGTATAGTATCACGTCATCTGCAAACAGTGACAGCTTTACTTCTTCTTGCCAGCATTGTATTTTGAAAGCAAACAAGTTGTCTGCCTTCAGGGTTTCACAGCTAGAGATGCTATTTAAAGAAATTTGGGATTTAGAGTTGGCGCTAGAAGGAGTTTTAGGATGGGATTGCATGACGTGAATGCATGTTTCGTGCAAAAGAGGACATGAATTTTGGGAGGCCAGAGGAGTGAGTATTTTGGACGGAATTCTGTTCCTTCAATACAAACAGGTTGCAAATATAATCCCCAGTATTTGGAGGTAGGGTCCTTAGGACAGTAATCAAGTTAAAATGAGGCCATCAGGGTTTGCCCTAATTCAGTACAATTGGTGTCCTTGCCTTGTAGATGGCTATGTTTGTCTTGTTACTCTCTCTGTATATATCAATGTGCTAATTTCTGTTAGGTCCTGTAATCCGTGGTACTTTCTTCTGGCAGCCCTAGCAAATAAATGCACCCTTCATAATGAGGGATGAGGCCTTATCTTTTGAGCAGTCTAAAAGTCCTTAAAAGAAAAGACAGCTCTTTCAAGGAAAAAGGGGATCTGCCTGATCAGCTGTTGCCTCAGTCTCCAGTCTGTCAGACTTCCCTGAATATTTTAGACTTCCCAGGCCTCACCATACTTTAAGACAATTCAGTGAAATCTCTCAATCTCAATCTCTTAAACTCTCGTGCTCTCTTCCCTCCCCCTCCGACCCACCCAGGCAGCTAGTGGGTTCTGTTTCTCTGTAGAACCCAGACAGAAACACTTGTGTTACACCCAGTAGTGGAATTATGGGCTCATAAGGTAACTGCCTGTGTACTTTTTGAAGAAAAGATAAGATATTTTGCAAAATGTTTGCTACATTTTACATTCCCACCAGCAAAGTATAAGATGTCCATTTCTTCCGTATTCTTTTTATGTTTTTTATTTTTCTTATTTTCATTTTTACTTTTTTAAATCAGTCATCAATTTTATACACATCAGTGTATACCTGTCAATCCCTTTGCCCAATTCAGCACACCACCATCCCCGCCCCACTGCGGTTTTCCCCCCTCGGTGTCCATACGTTTGTTCTCTACATCGGTGTCTCAACGTCTGCCCTGAATACCGGTTTGTATGTACCAGTTCTCTAGGTTGCACATGCATGTGTTAATATACGATATTTGTTTTTCACTTTCTGACTTCCTTCACTCTGTATGACAGTCTCTAGATCCATCCACGTCTCAACAAATGACTCAATTTCGTTCCTTTTTCTGGCTGAGTATTATTCCATTGTATATATGTACCACAACTTCCTTATCCATTGGTCTGTCGATGGGCATTTAGGTTGCTTCCGTGACCGGGCTATTGTAAATAGTGCTGCAATGAACATTGGGGTGCATGTGTCTTTTTGAATTACGCTTTTCTCCGGGTATGTGCCCAGTAGTGGGATTGCTGGGTCGTATGGTAGTTGTAGTCTTCCTTTTTTAAGGAACCTCCATACTGTTCTCCATAGTGGCTGTATCAATTTACCTTCCCACCAACAGTGCAAGAGTGTTCCCTCTTCTCCACACCCTCTCCAGCATTTATTGTTTCCTGATTTTTTGATGATGGCCATTCTGACCGGTGTGAGATGATATCTCACTGTAGTTTTGATTTGCCTTTCTGTAACGATTAATGATGGGGAGCATTCTTGCATGTGTTTGTGGGCAATCTGTATATCTTCTTTGGAGAAATGTCTCTTTAGGTCTTCTGCCCATTTTTGGATTGCGTTTTTTGTTTTTTTGATATTGAGCTGCTTGTAAATTTTGGAGATGAGTCCTTTGTCAGTTGCTTCACTTGCAAATATGTTCTCCCATTCTAAGGGGGGTCTTTTCGTCTTGTTTATGGTTTCCTTGGCTGTGCAAAAGCTTTTAAGTTTCATTAGGTCCCATCTTTTTCTTTTTGTCTTTATTTCCATTTCTCTAGGCGGTGGGTCAAGAAGGATCTTGCTGTGATTTCTGTCATAGAGTGTTCTCCTTATATTTTCCTCTAAGAGTTTGAGAGTGTGTGGCCTTACGTTTAGGTCTTTAATCCATTTTGAGTTTATTTTTGTGTATGGTGTTTGGGAGTGTTCTCATTTCATACATTTACCTGTACCTGTCCAGTTTTCCCAGCACCACTTATTGAAGAGGCTGTCTTTTCTCCACTGTATATTCTTGCCTTCTTTATCAAAGATCAGGTGACCATATGTGCGTGTGTTTATCTGTGGGCTTTCGATCCTGTTCCATGGATCTATATTTCTGTTTTTGTGCCAGTACCATAATGTCTTGATTACTGTAGCTTTGCAGTATAGTCGGGAGTCAGGGAGCCTGATTCCTCCAGCTCCATTTTTCGCTTTCCAGACTGCTTTGGCTATTCGGGGTCTTTTGTGTTCCCATACAAATTGTGAAATTGTAGGTTCTAGTTCTGTGGAAAATGCCAGTGGTAGTTTGATAGGGATTGCATTAAATCCGTAGCTTGCTTTGGGTAGTGGGGTCATTTTCACCGTGTTGATTCTTCCAATCCAAGAACATGATATATCTCTCCATCTGTTTGTATCATCTTTAGTTTCTTTCATCAGTGTCTTATAATTTTCTGCATGCAGGTCTTTTGTCTCCTTCGGTAGGTTTAGTCCTAGATATTTTATGCTTTTTGTTGCAATGGTAAATAGGAGCGTTGTTTGAATTTCACTTTCGGATTTTTCATCATTACTGTATAGGAATGCCAGGGATTTCTGTGCATTAATTTTCTATCCTGCTACTTTACCAAATTCATTGATTAGCTCTAGCCATTTTCTGCTGGCCTCTTTCGGATTCTCTAATGTATAGTATCACGTCATCTGCAAACAGTGACAGCTTTACTTCTTCTTGCCAGCATTGTATTTTGAAAGCAAACAAGTTGTCTGCCTTCAGGGTTTCACAGCTAGAGATGCTATTTAAAGAAATTTGGGATTTAGAGTTGGCGCTAGAAGGAGTTTTAGGATGGGATTGCATGACGTGAATGCATGTTTCGTGCAAAAGAGGACATGAATTTTGGGAGGCCAGAGGAGTGAGTATTTTGGACGGAATTCTGTTCCTTCAATACAAACAGGTTGCAAATATAATCCCCAGTATTTGGAGGTAGGGTCCTTAGGACAGTAATCAAGTTAAAATGAGGCCATCAGGGTTTGCCCTAATTCAGTACAATTGGTGTCCTTGCCTTGTAGATGGCTATGTTTGTCTTGTTACTCTCTCTGTATATATCAATGTGCTAATTTCTGTTAGGTCCTGTAATCCGTGGTACTTTCTTCTGGCAGCCCTAGCAAATAAATGCACCCTTCATAATGAGGGATGAGGCCTTATCTTTTGAGCAGTCTAAAAGTCCTTAAAAGAAAAGACAGCTCTTTCAAGGAAAAAGGGGATCTGCCTGATCAGCTGTTGCCTCAGTCTCCAGTCTGTCAGACTTCCCTGAATATTTTAGACTTCCCAGGCCTCACCATACTTTAAGACAATTCAGTGAAATCTCTCAATCTCAATCTCTTAAACTCTCGTGCTCTCTTCCCTCCCCCTCCGACCCACCCAGGCAGCTAGTGGGTTCTGTTTCTCTGTAGAACCCAGACAGAAACACGTGTGTTACACCCAGTAGTGGAATTATGGGCTCATAAGGTAACTGCCTGTGTACTTTTTGAAGAAAAGATAAGATATTTTGCAAAATGTTTGCTACATTTTACATTGCCACCAGCAAAGTATAAGATGTCCATTTCTTCCGTATTCTTTTTATGTTTTTTATTTTTCTTATTTTCATGTTTACTTTTTTAAATCAGTCATCAATTTTATACACATCAGTGTATACCTGTCAATCCCTTTGCCCAATTCAGCACACCACCATCCCCGCCCCACTGCGGTTTTCCCCCCTCGGTGTCCATACGTTTGTTCTCTACATCGGTGTCTCAACGTCTGCCCTGAATACCGGTTTGTATGTACCAGTTCTCTAGGTTGCACATGCATGTGTTAATATACGATATTTGTTTTTCACTTTCTGACTTCCTTCACTCTGTATGACAGTCTCTAGATCCATCCACGTCTCAACAAATGACTCAATTTCGTTCCTTTTTCTGGCTGAGTATTATTCCATTGTATATATGTACCACAACTTCCTTATCCATTGGTCTGTCGATGGGCATTTAGGTTGCTTCCGTGACCGGGCTATTGTAAATAGTGCTGCAATGAACATTGGGGTGCATGTGTCTTTTTGAATTACGCTTTTCTCCGGGTATGTGCCCAGTAGTGGGATTGCTGGGTCGTATGGTAGTTGTAGTCTTCCTTTTTTAAGGAACCTCCATACTGTTCTCCATAGTGGCTGTATCAATTTACCTTCCCACCAACAGTGCAAGAGTGTTCCCTCTTCTCCACACCCTCTCCAGCATTTATTGTTTCCTGATTTTTTGATGATGGCCATTCTGACCGGTGTGAGATGATATCTCACTGTAGTTTTGATTTGCCTTTCTGTAACGATTAATGATGGGGAGCATTCTTGCATGTGTTTGTGGGCAATCTGTATATCTTCTTTGGAGAAATGTCTCTTTAGGTCTTCTGCCCATTTTTGGATTGCGTTTTTTGTTTTTTTGATATTGAGCTGCTTGTAAATTTTGGAGATGAGTCCTTTGTCAGTTGCTTCACTTGCAAATATGTTCTCCCATTCTAAGGGGGGTCTTTTCGTCTTGTTTATGGTTTCCTTGGCTGTGCAAAAGCTTTTAAGTTTCATTAGGTCCCATCTTTTTCTTTTTGTCTTTATTTCCATTTCTCTAGGCGGTGGGTCAAGAAGGATCTTGCTGTGATTTCTGTCATAGAGTGTTCTCCTTATATTTTCCTCTAAGAGTTTGAGAGTGTGTGGCCTTACGTTTAGGTCTTTAATCCATTTTGAGTTTATTTTTGTGTATGGTGTTTGGGAGTGTTCTCATTTCATACATTTACCTGTACCTGTCCAGTTTTCCCAGCACCACTTATTGAAGAGGCTGTCTTTTCTCCACTGTATATTCTTGCCTTCTTTATCAAAGATCAGGTGACCATATGTGCGTGAGTTTATCTGTGGGCTTTCGATCCTGTTCCATGGATCTATATTTCTGTTTTTGTGCCAGTACCATAATGTCTTGATTACTGTAGCTTTGCAGTATAGTCGGGAGTCAGGGAGCCTGATTCCTCCAGCTCCATTTTTCGCTTTCCAGACTGCTTTGGCTATTCGGGGTCTTTTGTGTTCCCATACAAATTGTGAAATTGTAGGTTCTAGTTCTGTGGAAAATGCCAGTGGTAGTTTGATAGGGATTGCATTAAATCCGTAGCTTGCTTTGGGTAGTGGGGTCATTTTCACCGTGTTGATTCTTCCAATCCAAGAACATGATATATCTCTCCATCTGTTTGTATCATCTTTAGTTTCTTTCATCAGTGTCTTATAATTTTCTGCATGCAGGTCTTTTGTCTCCTTCGGTAGGTTTAGTCCTAGATATTTTATGCTTTTTGTTGCAATGGTAAATAGGAGCGTTGTTTGAATTTCACTTTCGGATTTTTCATCATTACTGTATAGGAATGCCAGGGATTTCTGTGCATTAATTTTCTATCCTGCTACTTTACCAAATTCATTGATTAGCTCTAGCCATTTTCTGCTGGCCTCTTTCGGATTCTCTAATGTATAGTATCACGTCATCTGCAAACAGTGACAGCTTTACTTCTTCTTGCCAGCATTGTATTTTGAAAGCAAACAAGTTGTCTGCCTTCAGGGTTTCACAGCTAGAGATGCTATTTAAAGAAATTTGGGATTTAGAGTTGGCGCTAGAAGGAGTTTTAGGATGGGATTGCATGACGTGAATGCATGTTTCGTGCAAAAGAGGACATGAATTTTGGGAGGCCAGAGGAGTGAGTATTTTGGACGGAATTCTGTTCCTTCAATACAAACAGGTTGCAAATATAATCCCCAGTATTTGGAGGTAGGGTCCTTAGGACAGTAATCAAGTTAAAATGAGGCCATCAGGGTTTGCCCTAATTCAGTACAATTGGTGTCCTTGCCTTGTAGATGGCTATGTTTGTCTTGTTACTCTCTCTGTATATATCAATGTGCTAATTTCTGTTAGGTCCTGTAATCCGTGGTACTTTCTTCTGGCAGCCCTAGCAAATAAATGCACCCTTCATAATGAGGGATGAGGCCTTATCTTTTGAGCAGTCTAAAAGTCCTTAAAAGAAAAGACAGCTCTTTCAAGGAAAAAAGGGATCTGCCTGATCAGCTGTTGCCTCAGTCTCCAGTCTGTCAGACTTCCCTGAATATTTTAGACTTCCCAGGCCTCACCATACTTTAAGACAATTCAGTGAAATCTCTCAATCTCAATCTCTTAAACTCTCGTGCTCTCTTCCCTCCCCCTCCGACCCACCCAGGCAGCTAGTGGGTTCTGTTTCTCTGTAGAACCCAGACAGAAACACGTGTGTTACACCCAGTAGTGGAATTATGGGCTCATAAGGTAACTGCCTGTGTACTTTTTGAAGAAAAGATAAGATATTTTGCAAAATGTTTGCTACATTTTACATTGCCACCAGCAAAGTATAAGATGTCCATTTCTTCCGTATTCTTTTTATGTTTTTTATTTTTCTTATTTTCATGTTTACTTTTTTAAATCAGTCATCAATTTTATACACATCAGTGTATACCTGTCAATCCCTTTGCCCAATTCAGCACACCACCATCCCCGCCCCACTGCGGTTTTCCCCCCTCGGTGTCCATACGTTTGTTCTCTACATCGGTGTCTCAACGTCTGCCCTGAATACCGGTTTGTACGTACCAGTTCTCTAGGTTGCACATGCATGTGTTAATATACGATATTTGTTTTTCACTTTCTGACTTCCTTCACTCTGTATGACAGTCTCTAGATCCATCCACGTCTCAACAAATGACTCAATTTCGTTCCTTTTTCTGGCTGAGTATTATTCCATTGTATATATGTACCACAACTTCCTTATCCATTGGTCTGTCGATGGGCATTTAGGTTGCTTCCGTGACCGGGCTATTGTAAATAGTGCTGCAATGAACATTGGGGTGCATGTGTCTTTTTGAATTTCGCTTTTCTCCGGGTATGTGCCCAGTAGTGGGATTGCTGGGTCGTATGGTAGTTGTAGTCTTCCTTTTTTAAGGAACCTCCATACTGTTCTCCATAGTGGCTGTATCAATTTACCTTCCCACCAACAGTGCAAGAGTGTTCCCTCTTCTCCACACCCTCTCCAGCATTTATTGTTTCCTGATTTTTTGATGATGGCCATTCTGACAGGTGTGAGATGATATCTCACTGTAGTTTTGATTTGCCTTTCTGTAACGATTAATGATGGGGAGCATTCTTGCATGTGTTTGTGGGCAATCTGTATATCTTCTTTGGAGAAATGTCTCTTTAGGTCTTCTGCCCGTTTTTGGATTGCGTTTTTTGTTTTTTTGATATTGAGCTGCTTGTAAATTTTGGAGATGAGTCCTTTGTCAGTTGCTTCACTTGCAAATATGTTCTCCCATTCTAAGCGTGGTCTTTTCGTCTTGTTTATGGTTTCCTTGGCTGTGCAAAAGCTTTTAAGTTTCATTAGGTCCCATTTTTTTCTTTTTGTCTTTATTTCCATTTCTCTAGGCGGTGGGTCAAGAAGGATCTTGCTGTGATTTCTGTCATAGAGTGTTCTCCTTATATTTTCCTCTAAGAGTTTGAGAGTGTGTGGCCTTACGTTTAGGTCTTTAATCCATTTTGAGTTTATTTTTGTGTATGGTGTTTGGGAGTGTTCTCATTTCATACATTTACCTGTACCTGTCCAGTTTTCCCAGCACCACTTATTGAAGAGGCTGTCTTTTCTCCACTGTATATTCTTGCCTTCTTTATCAAAGATCAGGTGACCGTATGTGCGTGTGTTTATCTGTGGGCTTTCGATCCTGTTCCATGGATCTATATTTCTGTTTTTGTGCCAGTACCATAATGTCTTGATTACTGTAGCTTTGCAGTATAGTCGGGAGTCAGGGAGCCTGATTCCTCCAGCTCCATTTTTCGCTTTCCAGACTGCTTTGGCTATTCGGGGTCTTTTGTGTTCCCATACAAATTGTGAAATTGTAGGTTCTAGTTCTGTGGAAAATGCCAGTGGTAGTTTGATAGGGATTGCATTAAATCCGTAGCTTGCTTTGGGTAGTGGGGTCATTTTCACCGTGTTGATTCTTCCAATCCAAGAACATGATATATCTCTCCATCTGTTTGTATCATCTTTAGTTTCTTTCATCAGTGTCTTATAATTTTCTGCATGCAGGTCTTTTGTCTCCTTCGGTAGGTTTAGTCCTAGATATTTTATGCTTTTTGTTGCAATGGTAAATAGGAGCGTTGTTTGAATTTCACTTTCGGATTTTTCATCATTACTGTATAGGAATGCCAGGGATTTCTGTGCATTACTTTTCTATCCTGCTACTTTACCAAATTCATTGATTAGCTCTAGCCATTTTCTGCTGGCCTCTTTCGGATTCTCTAATGTATAGTATCACGTCATCTGCAAACAGTGACAGCTTTACTTCTTCTTGCCAGCATTGTATTTTGAAAGCAAACAAGTTGTCTGCCTTCAGGGTTTCACAGCTAGAGATGCTATTTAAAGAAATTTGGGATTTAGAGTTGGCGCTAGAAGGAGTTTTAGGATGGGATTGCATGACGTGAATGCATGTTTCGTGCAAAAGAGGACATGAATTTTGGGAGGCCAGAGGAGTGAGTATTTTGGACGGAATTCTGTTCCTTCAATACAAACAGGTTGCAAATATAATCCCCAGTATTTGGAGGTAGGGTCCTTAGGACAGTAATCAAGTTAAAATGAGGCCATCAGGGTTTGCCCTAATTCAGTACAATTGGTGTCCTTGCCTTGTAGATGGCTATGTTTGTCTTGTTACTCTCTCTGTATATATCAATGTGCTAATTTCTGTTAGGTCCTGTAATCCGTGGTACTTTCTTCTGGCAGCCCTAGCAAATAAATGCACCCTTCATAATGAGGGATGAGGCCTTATCTTTTGAGCAGTCTAAAAGTCCTTAAAAGAAAAGACAGCTCTTTCAAGGAAAAAAGGGATCTGCCTGATCAGCTGTTGCCTCAGTCTCCAGTCTGTCAGACTTCCCTGAATATTTTAGACTTCCCAGGCCTCACCATACTTTAAGACAATTCAGTGAAATCTCTCAATCTCAATCTCTTAAACTCTCGTGCTCTCTTCCCTCCCCCTCCGACCCACCCAGGCAGCTAGTGGGTTCTGTTTCTCTGTAGAACCCAGACAGAAACACGTGTGTTACACCCAGTAGTGGAATTATGGGCTCATAAGGTAACTGCCTGTGTACTTTTTGAAGAAAAGATAAGATATTTTGCAAAATGTTTGCTACATTTTACATTCCCACCAGCAAAGTATAAGATGTCCATTTCTTCCGTATTCTTTTTATGTTTTTTATTTTTCTTATTTTCATTTTTACTTTTTTAAATCAGTCATCAATTTTATACACATCAGTGTATACCTGTCAATCCCTTTGCCCAATTCAGCACACCACCATCCCCGCCCCACTGCGGTTTTCCCCCCTCGGTGTCCATACGTTTGTTCTCTACATCGGTGTCTCAACGTCTGCCCTGAATACCGGTTTGTATGTACCAGTTCTCTAGGTTGCACATGCATGTGTTAATATACGATATTTGTTTTTCACTTTCTGACTTCCTTCACTCTGTATGACAGTCTGTAGATCCATCCACGTCTCAACAAATGACTCAATTTCGTTCCTTTTTCTGGCTGAGTATTATTCCATTGTATATATGTACCACAACTTCCTTATCCATTGGTCTGTCGATGGGCATTTAGGTTGCTTCCGTGACCGGGCTATTGTAAATAGTGCTGCAATGAACATTGGGGTGCATGTGTCTTTTTGAATTACGCTTTTCTCCGGGTATGTGCCCAGTAGTGGGATTGCTGGGTCGTATGGTAGTTGTAGTCTTCCTTTTTTAAGGAACCTCCATACTGTTCTCCATAGTGGCTGTATCAATTTACCTTCCCACCAACAGTGCAAGAGTGTTCCCTCTTCTCCACACCCTCTCCAGCATTTATTGTTTCCTGATTTTTTGATGATGGCCATTCTGACCGGTGTGAGATGATATCTCACTGTAGTTTTGATTTGCCTTTCTGTAACGATTAATGATGGGGAGCATTCTTGCATGTGTTTGTGGGCAATCTGTATATCTTCTTTGGAGAAATGTCTCTTTAGGTCTTCTGCCCATTTTTGGATTGCGTTTTTTGTTTTTTTGATATTGAGCTGCTTGTAAATTTTGGAGATGAGTCCTTTGTCAGTTGCTTCACTTGCAAATATGTTCTCCCATTCTAAGCGTGGTCTTTTCGTCTTGTTTATGGTTTCCTTGGCTGTGCAAAAGCTTTTAAGTTTCATTAGGTCCCATCTTTTTCTTTTTGTCTTTATTTCCATTTCTCTAGGCGGTGGGTCAAGAAGGATCTTGCTGTGATTTCTGTCATAGAGTGTTCTCCTTATATTTTCCTCTAAGAGTTTGAGAGTGTGTGGCCTTACGTTTAGGTCTTTAATCCATTTTGAGTTTATTTTTGTGTATGGTGTTTGGGAGTGTTCTCATTTCATACATTTACCTGTACCTGTCCAGTTTTCCCAGCACCACTTATTGAAGAGGCTGTCTTTTCTCCACTGTATATTCTTGCCTTCTTTATCAAAGATCAGGTGACCATATGTGCGTGTGTTTATCTGTGGGCTTTCGATCCTGTTCCATGGATCTATATTTCTGTTTTTGTGCCAGTACCATAATGTCTTGATTACTGTAGCTTTGCAGTATAGTCGGGAGTCAGGGAGCCTGATTCCTCCAGCTCCATTTTTCGCTTTCCAGACTGCTTTGGCTATTCGGGGTCTTTTGTGTTCCCATACAAATTGTGAAATGGTAGGTTCTAGTTCTGTGGAAAATGCCAGTGGTAGTTTGATAGGGATTGCATTAAATCCGTAGCTTGCTTTGGGTAGTGGGGTCATTTTCACCGTGTTGATTCTTCCAATCCAAGAACATGATATATCTCTCCATCTGTTTGTATCATCTTTAGTTTCTTTCATCAGTGTCTTATAATTTTCTGCATGCAGGTCTTTTGTCTCCTTCGGTAGGTTTAGTCCTAGATATTTTATGCTTTTTGTTGCAATGGTAAATAGGAGCGTTGTTTGAATTTCACTTTCGGATTTTTCATCATTACTGTATAGGAATGCCAGGGATTTCTGTGCATTAATTTTCTATCCTGCTACTTTACCAAATTCATTGATTAGCTCTAGCCATTTTCTGCTGGCCTCTTTCGGATTCTCTAATGTATAGTATCACGTCATCTGCAAACAGTGACAGCTTTACTTCTTCTTGCCAGCATTGTATTTTGAAAGCAAACAAGTTGTCTGCCTTCAGGGTTTCACAGCTAGAGATGCTATTTAAAGAAATTTGGGATTTAGAGTTGGCGCTAGAAGGAGTTTTAGGATGGGATTGCATGACGTGAATGCATGTTTCGTGCAAAAGAGGACATGAATTTTGGGAGGCCAGAGGAGTGAGTATTTTGGACGGAATTCTGTTCCTTCAATACAAACAGGTTGCAAATATAATCCCCAGTATTTGGAGGTAGGGTCCTTAGGACAGTAATCAAGTTAAAATGAGGCCATCAGGGTTTGCCCTAATTCAGTACAATTGGTGTCCTTGCCTTGTAGATGGCTATGTTTGTCTTGTTACTCTCTCTGTATATATCAATGTGCTAATTTCTGTTAGGTCCTGTAATCCGTGGTACTTTCTTCTGGCAGCCCTAGCAAATAAATGCACCCTTCATAATGAGGGATGAGGCCTTATCTTTTGAGCAGTCTAAAAGTCCTTAAAAGAAAAGACAGCTCTTTCAAGGAAAAAAGGGATCTGCCTGATCAGCTGTTGCCTCAGTCTCCAGTCTGTCAGACTTCCCTGAATATTTTAGACTTCCCAGGCCTCACCATACTTTAAGACAATTCAGTGAAATCTCTCAATCTCAATCTCTTAAACTCTCGTGCTCTCTTCCCTCCCCCTCCGACCCACCCAGGCAGCTAGTGGGTTCTGTTTCTCTGTAGAACCCAGACAGAAACACGTGTGTTACACCCAGTAGTGGAATTATGGGCTCATAAGGTAACTGCCTGTGTACTTTTTGAAGAAAAGATAAGATATTTTGCAAAATGTTTGCTACATTTTACATTCCCACCAGCAAAGTATAAGATGTCCATTTCTTCCGTATTCTTTTTATGTTTTTTATTTTTCTTATTTTCATTTTTACTTTTTTAAATCAGTCATCAATTTTATACACATCAGTGTATACCTGTCAATCCCTTTGCCCAATTCAGCACACCACCATCCCCGCCCCACTGCGGTTTTCCCCCCTCGGTGTCCATACGTTTGTTCTCTACATCGGTGTCTCAACGTCTGCCCTGAATACCGGTTTGTATGTACCAGTTCTCTAGGTTGCACATGCATGTGTTAATATACGATATTTGTTTTTCACTTTCTGACTTCCTTCACTCTGTATGACAGTCTCTAGATCCATCCACGTCTCAACAAATGACTCAATTTCGTTCCTTTTTCTGGCTGAGTATTATTCCATTGTATATATGTACCACAACTTCCTTATCCATTGGTCTGTCGATGGGCATTTAGGTTGCTTCCGTGACCGGGCTATTGTAAATAGTGCTGCAATGAACATTGGGGTGCATGTGTCTTTTTGAATTACGCTTTTCTCCGGGTATGTGCCCAGTAGTGGGATTGCTGGGTCGTATGGTAGTTGTAGTCTTCCTTTTTTAAGGAACCTCCATACTGTTCTCCATAGTGGCTGTATCAATTTACCTTCCCACCAACAGTGCAAGGGTGTTCCCTCTTCTCCACACCCTCTCCAGCATTTATTGTTTCCTGATTTTTTGATGATGGCCATTGTGACCGGTGTGAGATGATATCTCACTGTAGTTTTGATTTGCCTTTCTGTAACGATTAATGATGGGGAGCATTCTTGCATGTGTTTGTGGGCAATCTGTATATCTTCTTTGGAGAAATGTCTCTTTAGGTCTTCTGCCCATTTTTGGATTGCGTTTTTTGTTTTTTTGATATTGAGCTGCTTGTAAATTTTGGAGATGAGTCCTTTGTCAGTTGCTTCACTTGCAAATATGTTCTCCCATTCTAAGGGTGGTCTTTTCGTCTTGTTTATGGTTTCCTTGGCTGTGCAAAAGCTTTTAAGTTTCATTAGGTCCCATCTTTTTCTTTTTGTCTTTATTTCCATTTCTCTAGGCGGTGGGTCAAGAAGGATCTTGCTGTGATTTCTGTCATAGAGTGTTCTCCTTATATTTTCCTCTAAGAGTTTGAGAGTGTGTGGCCTTACGTTTAGGTCTTTAATCCATTTTGAGTTTATTTTTGTGTATGGTGTTTGGGAGTGTTCTCATTTCATACATTTACCTGTACCTGTCCAGTTTTCCCAGCACCACTTATTGAAGAGGCTGTCTTTTCTCCACTGTATATTCTTGCCTTCTTTATCAAAGATCAGGTGACCATATGTGCGTGAGTTTATCTGTGGGCTTTCGATCCTGTTCCATGGATCTATATTTCTGTTTTTGTGCCAGTACCATAATGTCTTGATTACTGTAGCTTTGCAGTATAGTCGGGAGTCAGGGAGCCTGATTCCTCCAGCTCCATTTTTCGCTTTCCAGACTGCTTTGGCTATTCGGGGTCTTTTGTGTTCCCATACAAATTGTGAAATTGTAGGTTCTAGTTCTGTGGAAAATGCCAGTGGTAGTTTGATAGGGATTGCATTAAATCCGTAGCTTGCTTTGGGTAGTGGGGTCATTTTCACCGTGTTGATTCTTCCAATCCAAGAACATGATATATCTCTCCATCTGTTTGTATCATCTTTAGTTTCTTTCATCAGTGTCTTATAATTTTCTGCATGCAGGTCTTTTGTCTCCTTCGGTAGGTTTAGTCCTAGATATTTTATGCTTTTTGTTGCAATGGTAAATAGGAGCGTTGTTTGAATTTCACTTTCGGATTTTTCATCATTACTGTATAGGAATGCCAGGGATTTCTGTGCATTACTTTTCTATCCTGCTACTTTACCAAATTCATTGATTAGCTCTAGCCATTTTCTGCTGGCCTCTTTCGGATTCTCTAATGTATAGTATCACGTCATCTGCAAACAGTGACAGCTTTACTTCTTCTTGCCAGCATTGTATTTTGAAAGCAAACAAGTTGTCTGCCTTCAGGGTTTCACAGCTAGAGATGCTATTTAAAGAAATTTGGGATTTAGAGTTGGCGCTAGAAGGAGTTTTAGGATGGGATTGCATGACGTGAATGCATGTTTCGTGCAAAAGAGGACATGAATTTTGGGAGGCCAGAGGAGTGAGTATTTTGGACGGAATTCTGTTCCTTCAATACAAACAGGTTGCAAATATAATCCCCAGTATTTGGAGGTAGGGTCCTTAGGACAGTAATCAAGTTAAAATGAGGCCATCAGGGTTTGCCCTAATTCAGTACAATTGGTGTCCTTGCCTTGTAGATGGCTATGTTTGTCTTGTTACTCTCTCTGTATATATCAATGTGCTAATTTCTGTTAGGTCCTGTAATCCGTGGTACTTTCTTCTGGCAGCCCTAGCAAATAAATGCACCCTTCATAATGAGGGATGAGGCCTTATCTTTTGAGCAGTCTAAAAGTCCTTAAAAGAAAAGACAGCTCTTTCAAGGAAAAAAGGGATCTGCCTGATCAGCTGTTGCCTCAGTCTCCAGTCTGTCAGACTTCCCTGAATATTTTAGACTTCCCAGGCCTCACCATACTTTAAGACAATTCAGTGAAATCTCTCAATCTCAATCTCTTAAACTCTCGTGCTCTCTTCCCTCCCCCTCCGACCCACCCAGGCAGCTAGTGGGTTCTGTTTCTCTGTAGAACCCAGACAGAAACACGTGTGTTACACCCAGTAGTGGAATTATGGGCTCATAAGGTAACTGCCTGTGTACTTTTTGAAGAAAAGATAAGATATTTTGCAAAATGTTTGCTACATTTTACATTCCCACCAGCAAAGTATAAGATGTCCATTTCTTCCGTATTCTTTTTATGTTTTTTATTTTTCTTATTTTCATTTTTACTTTTTTAAATCAGTCATCAATTTTATACACATCAGTGTATACCTGTCAATCCCTTTGCCCAATTCAGCACACCACCATCCCCGCCCCACTGCGGTTTTCCCCCCTCGGTGTCCATACGTTTGTTCTCTACATCGGTGTCTCAACGTCTGCCCTGAATACCGGTTTGTATGTACCAGTTCTCTAGGTTGCACATGCATGTGTTAATATACGATATTTGTTTTTCACTTTCTGACTTCCTTCACTCTGTATGACAGTCTCTAGATCCATCCACGTCTCAACAAATGACTCAATTTCGTTCCTTTTTCTGGCTGAGTATTATTCCATTGTATATATGTACCACAACTTCCTTATCCATTGGTCTGTCGATGGGCATTTAGGTTGCTTCCGTGACCGGGCTATTGTAAATAGTGCTGCAATGAACATTGGGGTGCATGTGTCTTTTTGAATTACGCTTTTCTCCGGGTATGTGCCCAGTAGTGGGATTGCTGGGTCGTATGGTAGTTGTAGTCTTCCTTTTTTAAGGAACCTCCATACTGTTCTCCATAGTGGCTGTATCAATTTACCTTCCCACCAACAGTGCAAGGGTGTTCCCTCTTCTCCACACCCTCTCCAGCATTTATTGTTTCCTGATTTTTTGATGATGGCCATTGTGACCGGTGTGAGATGATATCTCACTGTAGTTTTGATTTGCCTTTCTGTAACGATTAATGATGGGGAGCATTCTTGCATGTGTTTGTGGGCAATCTGTATATCTTCTTTGGAGAAATGTCTCTTTAGGTCTTCTGCCCATTTTTGGATTGCGTTTTTTGTTTTTTTGATATTGAGCTGCTTGTAAATTTTGGAGATGAGTCCTTTGTCAGTTGCTTCACTTGCAAATATGTTCTCCCATTCTAAGGGTGGTCTTTTCGTCTTGTTTATGGTTTCCTTGGCTGTGCAAAAGCTTTTAAGTTTCATTAGGTCCCATTTTTTTCTTTTTGTCTTTATTTCCATTTCTCTAGGCGGTGGGTCAAGAAGGATCTTGCTGTGATTTCTGTCATAGAGTGTTCTCCTTATATTTTCCTCTAAGAGTTTGAGAGTGTGTGGCCTTACGTTTAGGTCTTTAATCCATTTTGAGTTTATTTTTGTGTATGGTGTTTGGGAGTGTTCTCATTTCATACATTTACCTGTACCTGTCCAGTTTTCCCAGCACCACTTATTGAAGAGGCTGTCTTTTCTCCACTGTATATTCTTGCCTTCTTTATCAAAGATCAGGTGACCATATGTGCGTGAGTTTATCTGTGGGCTTTCGATCCTGTTCCATGGATCTATATGTCTGTTTTTGTGCCAGTACCATAATGTCTTGATTACTGTAGCTTTGCAGTATAGTCGGGAGTCAGGGAGCCTGATTCCTCCAGCTCCATTTTTCGCTTTCCAGACTGCTTTGGCTATTCGGGGTCTTTTGTGTTCCCATACAAATTGTGAAATTGTAGGTTCTAGTTCTGTGGAAAATGCCAGTGGTAGTTTGATAGGGATTGCATTAAATCCGTAGCTTGCTTTGGGTAGTGGGGTCATTTTCACCGTGTTGATTCTTCCAATCCAAGAACATGATATATCTCTCCATCTGTTTGTATCATCTTTAGTTTCTTTCATCAGTGTCTTATAATTTTCTGCATGCAGGTCTTTTGTCTCCTTCGGTAGGTTTAGTCCTAGATATTTTATGCTTTTTGTTGCAATGGTAAATAGGAGCGTTGTTTGAATTTCACTTTCGGATTTTTCATCATTACTGTATAGGAATGCCAGGGATTTCTGTGCATTAATTTTCTATCCTGCTACTTTACCAAATTCATTGATTAGCTCTAGCCATTTTCTGCTGGCCTCTTTCGGATTCTCTAATGTATAGTATCACGCCATCTGCAAACAGTGACAGCTTTACTTCTTCTTGCCAGCATTGTATTTTGAAAGCAAACAAGTTGTCTGCCTTCAGGGTTTCACAGCTAGAGATGCTATTTAAAGAAATTTGGGATTTAGAGTTGGCGCTAGAAGGAGTTTTAGGATGGGATTGCATGACGTGAATGCATGTTTCGTGCAAAAGAGGACATGAATTTTGGGAGGCCAGAGGAGTGAGTATTTTGGACGGAATTCTGTTCCTTCAATACAAACAGGTTGCAAATATAATCCCCAGTATTTGGAGGTAGGGTCCTTAGGACAGTAATCAAGTTAAAATGAGGCCATCAGGGTTTGCCCTAATTCAGTACAATTGGTGTCCTTGCCTTGTAGATGGCTATGTTTGTCTTGTTACTCTCTCTGTATATATCAATGTGCTAATTTCTGTTAGGTCCTGTAATCCGTGGTACTTTCTTCTGGCAGCCCTAGCAAATAAATGCACCCTTCATAATGAGGGATGAGGCCTTATCTTTTGAGCAGTCTAAAAGTCCTTAAAAGAAAAGACAGCTCTTTCAAGGAAAAAAGGGATCTGCCTGATCAGCTGTTGCCTCAGTCTCCAGTCTGTCAGACTTCCCTGAATATTTTAGACTTCCCAGGCCTCACCATACTTTAAGACAATTCAGTGAAATCTCTCAATCTCAATCTCTTAAACTCTCGTGCTCTCTTCCCTCCCCCTCCGACCCACCCAGGCAGCTAGTGGGTTCTGTTTCTCTGTAGAACCCAGACAGAAACACGTGTGTTACACCCAGTAGTGGAATTATGGGCTCATAAGGTAACTGCCTGTGTACTTTTTGAAGAAAAGATAAGATATTTTGCAAAATGTTTGCTACATTTTACATTCCCACCAGCAAAGTATAAGATGTCCATTTCTTCCGTATTCTTTTTATGTTTTTTATTTTTCTTATTTTCATTTTTACTTTTTTAAATCAGTCATCAATTTTATACACATCAGTGTATACCTGTCAATCCCTTTGCCCAATTCAGCACACCACCATCCCCGCCCCACTGCGGTTTTCCCCCCTCGGTGTCCATACGTTTGTTCTCTACATCGGTGTCTCAACGTCTGCCCTGAATACCGGTTTGTATGTACCAGTTCTCTAGGTTGCACATGCATGTGTTAATATACGATATTTGTTTTTCACTTTCTGACTTCCTTCACTCTGTATGACAGTCTCTAGATCCATCCACGTCTCAACAAATGACTCAATTTCGTTCCTTTTTCTGGCTGAGTATTATTCCATTGTATATATGTACCACAACTTCCTTATCCATTGGTCTGTCGATGGGCATTTAGGTTGCTTCCGTGACCGGGCTATTGTAAATAGTGCTGCAATGAACATTGGGGTGCATGTGTCTTTTTGAATTACGCTTTTCTCCGGGTATGTGCCCAGTAGTGGGATTGCTGGGTCATATGGTAGTTGTATTCTTCCTTTTTTAAGGAACCTCCATACTGTTCTCCATAGTGGCTGTATCAATTTACCTTCCCACCAACAGTGCAAGAGTGTTCCCTCTTCTCCACACCCTCTCCAGCATTTATTGTTTCCTGATTTTTTGATGATGGCCATTCTGACCGGTGTGAGATGATATCTCACTGTAGTTTTGATTTGCCTTTCTGTAACGATTAATGATGGGGAGCATTCTTGCATGTGTTTGTGGGCAATCTGTATATCTTCTTTGGAGAAATGTCTCTTTAGGTCTTCTGCCCATTTTTGGATTGCGTTTTTTGTTTTTTTGATATTGAGCTGCTTGTAAATTTTGGAGATGAGTCCTTTGTCAGTTGCTTCACTTGCAAATATGTTCTCCCATTCTAAGGGTGGTCTTTTCGTCTTGTTTATGGTTTCCTTGGCTGTGCAAAAGCTTTTAAGTTTCATTAGGTCCCATTTTTTTCTTTTTGTCTTTATTTCCATTTCTCTAGGCGGTGGGTCAAGAAGGATCTTGCTGTGATTTCTGTCATAGAGTGTTCTCCTTATATTTTCCTCTAAGAGTTTGAGAGTGTGTGGCCTTACGTTTAGGTCTTTAATCCATTTTGAGTTTATTTTTGTGTATGGTGTTTGGGAGTGTTCTCATTTCATACATTTACCTGTACCTGTCCAGTTTTCCCAGCACCACTTATTGAAGAGGCTGTCTTTTCTCCACTGTATATTCTTGCCTTCTTTATCAAAGATCAGGTGACCATATGTGCGTGAGTTTATCTGTGGGCTTTCGATCCTGTTCCATGGATCTATATTTCTGTTTTTGTGCCAGTACCATAATGTCTTGATTACTGTAGCTTTGCAGTATAGTCGGGAGTCAGGGAGCCTGATTCCTCCAGCTCCATTTTTCGCTTTCCAGACTGCTTTGGCTATTCGGGGTCTTTTGTGTTCCCATACAAATTGTGAAATTGTAGGTTCTAGTTCTGTGGAAAATGCCAGTGGTAGTTTGATAGGGATTGCATTAAATCCGTAGCTTGCTTTGGGTAGTGGGGTCATTTTCACCGTGTTGATTCTTCCAATCCAAGAACATGATATATCTCTCCATCTGTTTGTATCATCTTTAGTTTCTTTCATCAGTGTCTTATAATTTTCTGCATGCAGGTCTTTTGTCTCCTTCGGTAGGTTTAGTCCTAGATATTTTATGCTTTTTGTTGCAATGGTAAATAGGAGCGTTGTTTGAATTTCACTTTCGGATTTTTCATCATTACTGTATAGGAATGCCAGGGATTTCTGTGCATTAATTTTCTATCCTGCTACTTTACCAAATTCATTGATTAGCTCTAGCCATTTTCTGCTGGCCTCTTTCGGATTCTCTAATGTATAGTATCACGTCATCTGCAAACAGTGACAGCTTTACTTCTTCTTGCCAGCATTGTATTTTGAAAGCAAACAAGTTGTCTGCCTTCAGGGTTTCACAGCTAGAGATGCTATTTAAAGAAATTTGGGATTTAGAGTTGGCGCTAGAAGGAGTTTTAGGATGGGATTGCATGACGTGAATGCATGTTTCGTGCAAAAGAGGACATGAATTTTGGGAGGCCAGAGGAGTGAGTATTTTGGACGGAATTCTGTTCCTTCAATACAAACAGGTTGCAAATATAATCCCCAGTATTTGGAGGTAGGGTCCTTAGGACAGTAATCAAGTTAAAATGAGGCCATCAGGGTTTGCCCTAATTCAGTACAATTGGTGTCCTTGCCTTGTAGATGGCTATGTTTGTCTTGTTACTCTCTCTGTATATATCAATGTGCTAATTTCTGTTAGGTCCTGTAATCCGTGGTACTTTCTTCTGGCAGCCCTAGCAAATAAATGCACCCTTCATAATGAGGGATGAGGCCTTATCTTTTGAGCAGTCTAAAAGTCCTTAAAAGAAAAGACAGCTCTTTCAAGGAAAAAAGGGATCTGCCTGATCAGCTGTTGCCTCAGTCTCCAGTCTGTCAGACTTCCCTGAATATTTTAGACTTCCCAGGCCTCACCATACTTTAAGACAATTCAGTGAAATCTCTCAATCTCAATCTCTTAAACTCTCGTGCTCTCTTCCCTCCCCCTCCGACCCACCCAGGCAGCTAGTGGGTTCTGTTTCTCTGTAGAACCCAGACAGAAACACGTGTGTTACACCCAGTAGTGGAATTATGGGCTCATAAGGTAACTGCCTGTGTACTTTTTGAAGAAAAGATAAGATATTTTGCAAAATGTTTGCTACATTTTACATTCCCACCAGCAAAGTATAAGATGTCCATTTCTTCCGTATTCTTTTTATGTTTTTTATTTTTCTTATTTTCATTTTTACTTTTTTAAATCAGTCATCAATTTTATACACATCAGTGTATACCTGTCAATCCCTTTGCCCAATTCAGCACACCACCATCCCCGCCCCACTGCGGTTTTCCCCCCTCGGTGTCCATACGTTTGTTCTCTACATCGGTGTCTCAACGTCTGCCCTGAATACCGGTTTGTATGTACCAGTTCTCTAGGTTGCACATGCATGTGTTAATATACGATATTTGTTTTTCACTTTCTGACTTCCTTCACTCTGTATGACAGTCTCTAGATCCATCCACGTCTCAACAAATGACTCAATTTCGTTCCTTTTTCTGGCTGAGTATTATTCCATTGTATATATGTACCACAACTTCCTTATCCATTGGTCTGTCGATGGGCATTTAGGTTGCTTCCGTGACCGGGCTATTGTAAATAGTGCTGCAATGAACATTGGGGTGCATGTGTCTTTTTGAATTACGCTTTTCTCCGGGTATGTGCCCAGTAGTGGGATTGCTGGGTCGTATGGTAGTTGTAGTCTTCCTTTTTTAAGGAACCTCCATACTGTTCTCCATAGTGGCTGTATCAATTTACCTTCCCACCAACAGTGCAAGAGTGTTCCCTCTTCTCCACACCCTCTCCAGCATTTATTGTTTCCTGATTTTTTGATGATGGCCATTCTGACCGGTGTGAGATGATATCTCACTGTAGTTTTGATTTGCCTTTCTGTAACGATTAATGATGGGGAGCATTCTTGCATGTGTTTGTGGGCAATCTGTATATCTTCTTTGGAGAAATGTCTCTTTAGGTCTTCTGCCCATTTTTGGATTGCGTTTTTTGTTTTTTTGATATTGAGCTGCTTGTAAATTTTGGAGATGAGTCCTTTGTCAGTTGCTTCACTTGCAAATATGTTCTCCCATTCTAAGGGGGGTCTTTTCGTCTTGTTTATGGTTTCCTTGGCTGTGCAAAAGCTTTTAAGTTTCATTAGGTCCCATCTTTTTCTTTTTGTCTTTATTTCCATTTCTCTAGGCGGTGGGTCAAGAAGGATCTTGCTGTGATTTCTGTCATAGAGTGTTCTCCTTATATTTTCCTCTAAGAGTTTGAGAGTGTGTGGCCTTACGTTTAGGTCTTTAATCCATTTTGAGTTTATTTTTGTGTATGGTGTTTGGGAGTGTTCTCATTTCATACATTTACCTGTACCTGTCCAGTTTTCCCAGCACCACTTATTGAAGAGGCTGTCTTTTCTCCACTGTATATTCTTGCCTTCTTTATCAAAGATCAGGTGACCATATGTGCGTGTGTTTATCTGTGGGCTTTCGATCCTGTTCCATGGATCTATATTTCTGTTTTTGTGCCAGTACCATAATGTCTTGATTACTGTAGCTTTGCAGTATAGTCGGGAGTCAGGGAGCCTGATTCCTCCAGCTCCATTTTTCGCTTTCCAGACTGCTTTGGCTATTCGGGGTCTTTTGTGTTCCCATACAAATTGTGAAATTGTAGGTTCTAGTTCTGTGGAAAATGCCAGTGGTAGTTTGATAGGGATTGCATTAAATCCGTAGCTTGCTTTGGGTAGTGGGGTCATTTTCACCGTGTTGATTCTTCCAATCCAAGAACATGATATATCTCTCCATCTGTTTGTATCATCTTTAGTTTCTTTCATCAGTGTCTTATAATTTTCTGCATGCAGGTCTTTTGTCTCCTTCGGTAGGTTTAGTCCTAGATATTTTATGCTTTTTGTTGCAATGGTAAATAGGAGCGTTGTTTGAATTTCACTTTCGGATTTTTCATCATTACTGTATAGGAATGCCAGGGATTTCTGTGCATTAATTTTCTATCCTGCTACTTTACCAAATTCATTGATTAGCTCTAGCCATTTTCTGCTGGCCTCTTTCGGATTCTCTAATGTATAGTATCACGTCATCTGCAAACAGTGACAGCTTTACTTCTTCTTGCCAGCATTGTATTTTGAAAGCAAACAAGTTGTCTGCCTTTAGGGTTTCACAGCTAGAGATGCTATTTAAAGAAATTTGGGATTTAGAGTTGGCGCTAGAAGGAGTTTTAGGATGGGATTGCATGACGTGAATGCATGTTTCGTGCAAAAGAGGACATGAATTTTGGGAGGCCAGAGGAGTGAGTATTTTGGACGGAATTCTGTTCCTTCAATACAAACAGGTTGCAAATATAATCCCCAGTATTTGGAGGTAGGGTCCTTAGGACAGTAATCAAGTTAAAATGAGGCCATCAGGGTTTGCCCTAATTCAGTACAATTGGTGTCCTTGCCTTGTAGATGGCTATGTTTGTCTTGTTACTCTCTCTGTATATATCAATGTGCTAATTTCTGTTAGGTCCTGTAATCCGTGGTACTTTCTTCTGGCAGCCCTAGCAAATAAATGCACCCTTCATAATGAGGGATGAGGCCTTATCTTTTGAGCAGTCTAAAAGTCCTTAAAAGAAAAGACAGCTCTTTCAAGGAAAAAAGGGATCTGCCTGATCAGCTGTTGCCTCAGTCTCCAGTCTGTCAGACTTCCCTGAATATTTTAGACTTCCCAGGCCTCACCATACTTTAAGACAATTCAGTGAAATCTCTCAATCTCAATCTCTTAAACTCTCGTGCTCTCTTCCCTCCCCCTCCGACCCACCCAGGCAGCTAGTGGGTTCTGTTTCTCTGTAGAACCCAGACAGAAACACGTGTGTTACACCCAGTAGTGGAATTATGGGCTCATAAGGTAACTGCCTGTGTACTTTTTGAAGAAAAGATAAGATATTTTGCAAAATGTTTGCTACATTTTACATTCCCACCAGCAAAGTATAAGATGTCCATTTCTTCCGTATTCTTTTTATGTTTTTTATTTTTCTTATTTTCATTTTTACTTTTTTAAATCAGTCATCAATTTTATACACATCAGTGTATACCTGTCAATCCCTTTGCCCAATTCAGCACACCACCATCCCCGCCCCACTGCGGTTTTCCCCCCTCGGTGTCCATACGTTTGTTCTCTACATCGGTGTCTCAACGTCTGCCCTGAATACCGGTTTGTATGTACCAGTTCTCTAGGTTGCACATGCATGTGTTAATATACGATATTTGTTTTTCACTTTCTGACTTCCTTCACTCTGTATGACAGTCTCTAGATCCATCCACGTCTCAACAAATGACTCAATTTCGTTCCTTTTTCTGGCTGAGTATTATTCCATTGTATATATGTACCACAACTTCCTTATCCATTGGTCTGTCGATGGGCATTTAGGTTGCTTCCGTGACCGGGCTATTGTAAATAGTGCTGCAATGAACATTGGGGTGCATGTGTCTTTTTGAATTACGCTTTTCTCCGGGTATGTGCCCAGTAGTGGGATTGCTGGGTCGTATGGTAGTTGTAGTCTTCCTCTTTTAAGGAACCTCCATACTGTTCTCCATAGTGGCTGTATCAATTTACCTTCCCACCAACAGTGCAAGAGTGTTCCCTCTTCTCCACACCCTCTCCAGCATTTATTGTTTCCTGATTTTTTGATGATGGCCATTGTGACCGGTGTGAGATGATATCTCACTGTAGTTTTGATTTGCCTTTCTGTAACGATTAATGATGGGGAGCATTCTTGCATGTGTTTGTGGGCAATCTGTATATCTTCTTTGGAGAAATGTCTCTTTAGGTCTTCTGCCCATTTTTGGATTGCGTTTTTTGTTTTTTTGATATTGAGCTGCTTGTAAATTTTGGAGATGAGTCCTTTGTCAGTTGCTTCACTTGCAAATATGTTCTCCCATTCTAAGGGTGGTCTTTTCGTCTTGTTTATGGTTTCCTTGGCTGTGCAAAAGCTTTTAAGTTTCCTTAGGTCCCATTTTTTTCTTTTTGTCTTTATTTCCATTTCTCTAGGCGGTGGGTCAAGAAGGATCTTGCTGTGATTTCTGTCATAGAGTGTTCTCCTTATATTTTCCTCTAAGAGTTTGAGAGTGTGTGGCCTTACGTTTAGGTCTTTAATCCATTTTGAGTTTATTTTTGTGTATGGTGTTTGGGAGTGTTCTCATTTCATACATTTACCTGTACCTGTCCAGTTTTCCCAGCACCACTTATTGAAGAGGCTGTCTTTTCTCCACTGTATATTCTTGCCTTCTTTATCAAAGATCAGGTGACCATATGTGCGTGAGTTTATCTGTGGGCTTTCGATCCTGTTCCATGGATCTATATTTCTGTTTTTGTGCCAGTACCATAATGTCTTGATTACTGTAGCTTTGCAGTATAGTCGGGAGTCAGGGAGCCTGATTCCTCCAGCTCCATTTTTCGCTTTCCAGACTGCTTTGGCTATTCGGGGTCTTTTGTGTTCCCATACAAATTGTGAAATTGTAGGTTCTAGTTCTGTGGAAAATGCCAGTGGTAGTTTGATAGGGATTGCATTAAATCCGTAGCTTGCTTTGGGTAGTGGGGTCATTTTCACCGTGTTGATTCTTCCAATCCAAGAACATGATATATCTCTCCATCTGTTTGTATCATCTTTAGTTTCTTTCATCAGTGTCTTATAATTTTCTGCATGCAGGTCTTTTGTCTCCTTCGGTAGGTTTAGTCCTAGATATTTTATGCTTTTTGTTGCAATGGTAAATAGGAGCGTTGTTTGAATTTCACTTTCGGATTTTTCATCATTACTGTATAGGAATGCCAGGGATTTCTGTGCATTAATTTTCTATCCTGCTACTTTACCAAATTCATTGATTAGCTCTAGCCATTTTCTGCTGGCCTCTTTCGGATTCTCTAATGTATAGTATCACGTCATCTGCAAACAGTGACAGCTTTACTTCTTCTTGCCAGCATTGTATTTTGAAAGCAAACAAGTTGTCTGCCTTCAGGGTTTCACAGCTAGAGATGCTATTTAAAGAAATTTGGGATTTAGAGTTGGCGCTAGAAGGAGTTTTAGGATGGGATTGCATGACGTGAATGCATGTTTCGTGCAAAAGAGGACATGAATTTTGGGAGGCCAGAGGAGTGAGTATTTTGGACGGAATTCTGTTCCTTCAATACAAACAGGTTGCAAATATAATCCCCAGTATTTGGAGGTAGGGTCCTTAGGACAGTAATCAAGTTAAAATGAGGCCATCAGGGTTTGCCCTAATTCAGTACAATTGGTGTCCTTGCCTTGTAGATGGCTATGTTTGTCTTGTTACTCTCTCTGTATATATCAATGTGCTAATTTCTGTTAGGTCCTGTAATCCGTGGTACTTTCTTCTGGCAGCCCTAGCAAATAAATGCACCCTTCATAATGAGGGATGAGGCCTTATCTTTTGAGCAGTCTAAAAGTCCTTAAAAGAAAAGACAGCTCTTTCAAGGAAAAAAGGGATCTGCCTGATCAGCTGTTGCCTCAGTCTCCAGTCTGTCAGACTTCCCTGAATATTTTAGACTTCCCAGGCCTCACCATACTTTAAGACAATTCAGTGAAATCTCTCAATCTCAATCTCTTAAACTCTCGTGCTCTCTTCCCTCCCCCTCCGACCCACCCAGGCAGCTAGTGGGTTCTGTTTCTCTGTAGAACCCAGACAGAAACACGTGTGTTACACCCAGTAGTGGAATTATGGGCTCATAAGGTAACTGCCTGTGTACTTTTTGAAGAAAAGATAAGATATTTTGCAAAATGTTTGCTACATTTTACATTCCCACCAGCAAAGTATAAGATGTCCATTTCTTCCGTATTCTTTTTATGTTTTTTATTTTTCTTATTTTCATTTTTACTTTTTTAAATCAGTCATCAATTTTATACACATCAGTGTATACCTGTCAATCCCTTTGCCCAATTCAGCACACCACCATCCCCGCCCCACTGCGGTTTTCCCCCCTCGGTGTCCATACGTTTGTTCTCTACATCGGTGTCTCAACGTCTGCCCTGAATACCGGTTTGTATGTACCAGTTCTCTAGGTTGCACATGCATGTGTTAATATACGATATTTGTTTTTCACTTTCTGACTTCCTTCACTCTGTATGACAGTCTCTAGATCCATCCACGTCTCAACAAATGACTCAATTTCGTTCCTTTTTCTGGCTGAGTATTATTCCATTGTATATATGTACCACAACTTCCTTATCCATTGGTCTGTCGATGGGCATTTAGGTTGCTTCCGTGACCGGGCTATTGTAAATAGTGCTGCAATGAACATTGGGGTGCATGTGTCTTTTTGAATTACGCTTTTCTCCGGGTATGTGCCCAGTAGTGGGATTGCTGGGTCGTATGGTAGTTGTAGTCTTCCTTTTTTAAGGAACCTCCATACTGTTCTCCATAGTGGCTGTATCAATTTACCTTCCCACCAACAGTGCAAGAGTGTTCCCTCTTCTCCACACCCTCTCCAGCATTTATTGTTTCCTGATTTTTTGATGATGGCCATTGTGACCGGTGTGAGATGATATCTCACTGTAGTTTTGATTTGCCTTTCTGTAACGATTAATGATGGGGAGCATTCTTGCATGTGTTTGTGGGCAATCTGTATATCTTCTTTGGAGAAATGTCTCTTTAGGTCTTCTGCCCATTTTTGGATTGCGTTTTTTGTTTTTTTGATATTGAGCTGCTTGTAAATTTTGGAGATGAGTCCTTTGTCAGTTGCTTCACTTGCAAATATGTTCTCCCATTCTAAGGGTGGTCTTTTCGTCTTGTTTATGGTTTCCTTGGCTGTGCAAAAGCTTTTAAGTTTCATTAGGTCCCATTTTTTTCTTTTTGTCTTTATTTCCATTTCTCTAGGCGGTGGGTCAAGAAGGATCTTGCTGTGATTTCTGTCATAGAGTGTTCTCCTTATATTTTCCTCTAAGAGTTTGAGAGTGTGTGGCCTTACGTTTAGGTCTTTAATCCATTTTGAGTTTATTTTTGTGTATGGTGTTTGGGAGTGTTCTCATTTCATACATTTACCTGTACCTGTCCAGTTTTCCCAGCACCACTTATTGAAGAGGCTGTCTTTTCTCCACTGTATATTCTTGCCTTCTTTATCAAAGATCAGGTGACCATATGTGCGTGTGTTTATCTGTGGGCTTTCGATCCTGTTCCATGGATCTATAGTTCTGTTTTTGTGCCAGTACCATAATGTCTTGATTACTGTAGCTTTGCAGTATAGTCGGGAGTCAGGGAGCCTGATTCCTCCAGCTCCATTTTTCGCTTTCCAGACTGCTTTGGCTATTCGGGGTCTTTTGTGTTCCCATACAAATTGTGAAATTGTAGGTTCTAGTTCTGTGGAAAATGCCAGTGGTAGTTTGATAGGGATTGCATTAAATCCGTAGCTTGCTTTGGGTAGTGGGGTCATTTTCACCGTGTTGATTCTTCCAATCCAAGAACATGATATATCTCTCCATCTGTTTGTATCATCTTTAGTTTCTTTCATCAGTGTCTTATAATTTTCTGCATGCAGGTCTTTTGTCTCCTTCGGTAGGTTTAGTCCTAGATATTTTATGCTTTTTGTTGCAATGGTAAATAGGAGCGTTGTTTGAATTTCACTTTCGGATTTTTCATCATTACTGTATAGGAATGCCAGGGATTTCTGTGCATTACTTTTCTATCCTGCTACTTTACCAAATTCATTGATTAGCTCTAGCCATTTTCTGCTGGCCTCTTTCGGATTCTCTAATGTATAGTATCACGTCATCTGCAAACAGTGACAGCTTTACTTCTTCTTGCCAGCATTGTATTTTGAAAGCAAACAAGTTGTCTGCCTTCAGGGTTTCACAGCTAGAGATGCTATTTAAAGAAATTTGGGATTTAGAGTTGGCGCTAGAAGGAGTTTTAGGATGGGATTGCATGACGTGAATGCATGTTTCGTGCAAAAGAGGACATGAATTTTGGGAGGCCAGAGGAGTGAGTATTTTGGACGGAATTCTGTTCCTTCAATACAAACAGGTTGCAAATATAATCCCCAGTATTTGGAGGTAGGGTCCTTAGGACAGTAATCAAGTTAAAATGAGGCCATCAGGGTTTGCCCTAATTCAGTACAATTGGTGTCCTTGCCTTGTAGATGGCTATGTTTGTCTTGTTACTCTCTCTGTATATATCAATGTGCTAATTTCTGTTAGGTCCTGTAATCCGTGGTACTTTCTTCTGGCAGCCCTAGCAAATAAATGCACCCTTCATAATGAGGGATGAGGCCTTATCTTTTGAGCAGTCTAAAAGTCCTTAAAAGAAAAGACAGCTCTTTCAAGGAAAAAAGGGATCTGCCTGATCAGCTGTTGCCTCAGTCTCCAGTCTGTCAGACTTCCCTGAATATTTTAGACTTCCCAGGCCTCACCATACTTTAAGACAATTCAGTGAAATCTCTCAATCTCAATCTCTTAAACTCTCGTGCTCTCTTCCCTCCCCCTCCGACCCACCCAGGCAGCTAGTGGGTTCTGTTTCTCTGTAGAACCCAGACAGAAACACGTGTGTTACACCCAGTAGTGGAATTATGGGCTCATAAGGTAACTGCCTGTGTACTTTTTGAAGAAAAGATAAGATATTTTGCAAAATGTTTGCTACATTTTACATTCCCACCAGCAAAGTATAAGATGTCCATTTCTTCCGTATTCTTTTTATGTTTTTTATTTTTCTTATTTTCATTTTTACTTTTTTAAATCAGTCATCAATTTTATACACATCAGTGTATACCTGTCAATCCCTTTGCCCAATTCAGCACACCACCATCCCCGCCCCACTGCGGTTTTCCCCCCTCGGTGTCCATACGTTTGTTCTCTACATCGGTGTCTCAACGTCTGCCCTGAATACCGGTTTGTATGTACCAGTTCTCTAGGTTGCACATGCATGTGTTAATATACGATATTTGTTTTTCACTTTCTGACTTCCTTCACTCTGTATGACAGTCTCTAGATCCATCCACGTCTCAACAAATGACTCAATTTCGTTCCTTTTTCTGGCTGAGTATTATTCCATTGTATATATGTACCACAACTTCCTTATCCATTGGTCTGTCGATGGGCATTTAGGTTGCTTCCGTGACCGGGCTATTGTAAATAGTGCTGCAATGAACATTGGGGTGCATGTGTCTTTTTGAATTACGCTTTTCTCCGGGTATGTGCCCAGTAGTGGGATTGCTGGGTCGTATGGTAGTTGTAGTCTTCCTTTTTTAAGGAACCTCCATACTGTTCTCCATAGTGGCTGTATCAATTTACCTTCCCACCAACAGTGCAAGGGTGTTCCCTCTTCTCCACACCCTCTCCAGCATTTATTGTTTCCTGATTTTTTGATGATGGCCATTGTGACCGGTGTGAGATGATATCTCACTGTAGTTTTGATTTGCCTTTCTGTAACGATTAATGATGGGGAGCATTCTTGCATGTGTTTGTGGGCAATCTGTATATCTTCTTTGGAGAAATGTCTCTTTAGGTCTTCTGCCCATTTTTGGATTGCGTTTTTTGTTTTTTTGATATTGAGCTGCTTGTAAATTTTGGAGATGAGTCCTTTGTCAGTTGCTTCACTTGCAAATATGTTCTCCCATTCTAAGGGTGGTCTTTTCGTCTTGTTTATGGTTTCCTTGGCTGTGCAAAAGCTTTTAAGTTTCATTAGGTCCCATCTTTTTCTTTTTGTCTTTATTTCCATTTCTCTAGGCGGTGGGTCAAGAAGGATCTTGCTGTGATTTCTGTCATAGAGTGTTCTCCTTATATTTTCCTCTAAGAGTTTGAGAGTGTGTGGCCTTACGTTTAGGTCTTTAATCCATTTTGAGTTTATTTTTGTGTATGGTGTTTGGGAGTGTTCTCATTTCATACATTTACCTGTACCTGTCCAGTTTTCCCAGCACCACTTATTGAAGAGGCTGTCTTTTCTCCACTGTATATTCTTGCCTTCTTTATCAAAGATCAGGTGACCATATGTGCGTGAGTTTATCTGTGGGCTTTCGATCCTGTTCCATGGATCTATATTTCTGTTTTTGTGCCAGTACCATAATGTCTTGATTACTGTAGCTTTGCAGTATAGTCGGGAGTCAGGGAGCCTGATTCCTCCAGCTCCATTTTTCGCTTTCCAGACTGCTTTGGCTATTCGGGGTCTTTTGTGTTCCCATACAAATTGTGAAATTGTAGGTTCTAGTTCTGTGGAAAATGCCAGTGGTAGTTTGATAGGGATTGCATTAAATCCGTAGCTTGCTTTGGGTAGTGGGGTCATTTTCACCGTGTTGATTCTTCCAATCCAAGAACATGATATATCTCTCCATCTGTTTGTATCATCTTTAGTTTCTTTCATCAGTGTCTTATAATTTTCTGCATGCAGGTCTTTTGTCTCCTTCGGTAGGTTTAGTCCTAGATATTTTATGCTTTTTGTTGCAATGGTAAATAGGAGCGTTGTTTGAATTTCACTTTCGGATTTTTCATCATTACTGTATAGGAATGCCAGGGATTTCTGTGCATTAATTTTCTATCCTGCTACTTTACCAAATTCATTGATTAGCTCTAGCCATTTTCTGCTGGCCTCTTTCGGATTCTCTAATGTATAGTATCACGTCATCTGCAAACAGTGACAGCTTTACTTCTTCTTGCCAGCATTGTATTTTGAAAGCAAACAAGTTGTCTGCCTTCAGGGTTTCACAGCTAGAGATGCTATTTAAAGAAATTTGGGATTTAGAGTTGGCGCTAGAAGGAGTTTTAGGATGGGATTGCATGACGTGAATGCATGTTTCGTGCAAAAGAGGACATGAATTTTGGGAGGCCAGAGGAGTGAGTATTTTGGACTGAATTTTGTTCCTTCAATACAAACAGGTTGCAAATATAATCCCCAGTATTTGGAGGTAGGGTCCTTAGGACAGTAATCAAGTTAAAATGAGGCCATCAGGGTTTGCCCTAATTCAGTACAATTGGTGTCCTTGCCTTGTAGATGGCTATGTTTGTCTTGTTACTCTCTCTGTATATATCAATGTGCTAATTTCTGTTAGGTCCTGTAATCCGTGGTACTTTCTTCTGGCAGCCCTAGCAAATAAATGCACCCTTCATAATGAGGGATGAGGCCTTATCTTTTGAGCAGTCTAAAAGTCCTTAAAAGAAAAGACAGCTCTTTCAAGGAAAAAAGGGATCTGCCTGATCAGCTGTTGCCTCAGTCTCCAGTCTGTCAGACTTCCCTGAATATTTTAGACTTCCCAGGCCTCACCATACTTTAAGACAATTCAGTGAAATCTCTCAATCTCAATCTCTTAAACTCTCGTGCTCTCTTCCCTCCCCCTCCGACCCACCCAGGCAGCTAGTGGGTTCTGTTTCTCTGTAGAACCCAGACAGAAACACGTGTGTTACACCCAGTAGTGGAATTATGGGCTCATAAGGTAACTGCCTGTGTACTTTTTGAAGAAAAGATAAGATATTTTGCAAAATGTTTGCTACATTTTACATTCCCACCAGCAAAGTATAAGATGTCCATTTCTTCCGTATTCTTTTTATGTTTTTTATTTTTCTTATTTTCATTTTTACTTTTTTAAATCAGTCATCAATTTTATACACATCAGTGTATACCTGTCAATCCCTTTGCCCAATTCAGCACACCACCATCCCCGCCCCACTGCGGTTTTCCCCCCTCGGTGTCCATACGTTTGTTCTCTACATCGGTGTCTCAACGTCTGCCCTGAATACCGGTTTGTATGTACCAGTTCTCTAGGTTGCACATGCATGTGTTAATATACGATATTTGTTTTTCACTTTCTGACTTCCTTCACTCTGTATGACAGTCTCTAGATCCATCCACGTCTCAACAAATGACTCAATTTCGTTCCTTTTTCTGGCTGAGTATTATTCCATTGTATATATGTACCACAACTTCCTTATCCATTGGTCTGTCGATGGGCATTTAGGTTGCTTCCGTGACCGGGCTATTGTAAATAGTGCTGCAATGAACATTGGGGTGCATGTGTCTTTTTGAATTACGCTTTTCTCCGGGTATGTGCCCAGTAGTGGGATTGCTGGGTCGTATGGTAGTTGTAGTCTTCCTTTTTTAAGGAACCTCCATACTGTTCTCCATAGTGGCTGTATCAATTTACCTTCCCACCAACAGTGCAAGGGTGTTCCCTCTTCTCCACACCCTCTCCAGCATTTATTGTTTCCTGATTTTTTGATGATGGCCATTGTGACCGGTGTGAGATGATATCTCACTGTAGTTTTGATTTGCCTTTCTGTAACGATTAATGATGGGGAGCATTCTTGCATGTGTTTGTGGGCAATCTGTATATCTTCTTTGGAGAAATGTCTCTTTAGGTCTTCTGCCCATTTTTGGATTGCGTTTTTTGTTTTTTTGATATTGAGCTGCTTGTAAATTTTGGAGATGAGTCCTTTGTCAGTTGCTTCACTTGCAAATATGTTCTCCCATTCTAAGGGTGGTCTTTTCGTCTTGTTTATGGTTTCCTTGGCTGTGCAAAAGCTTTTAAGTTTCATTAGGTCCCATCTTTTTCTTTTTGTCTTTATTTCCATTTCTCTAGGCGGTGGGTCAAGAAGGATCTTGCTGTGATTTCTGTCATAGAGTGTTCTCCTTATATTTTCCTCTAAGAGTTTGAGAGTGTGTGGCCTTACGTTTAGGTCTTTAATCCATTTTGAGTTTATTTTTGTGTATGGTGTTTGGGAGTGTTCTCATTTCATACATTTACCTGTACCTGTCCAGTTTTCCCAGCACCACTTATTGAAGAGGCTGTCTTTTCTCCACTGTATATTCTTGCCTTCTTTATCAAAGATCAGGTGACCATATGTGCGTGAGTTTATCTGTGGGCTTTCGATCCTGTTCCATGGATCTATATTTCTGTTTTTGTGCCAGTACCATAATGTCTTGATTACTGTAGCTTTGCAGTATAGTCGGGAGTCAGGGAGCCTGATTCCTCCAGCTCCATTTTTCGCTTTCCAGACTGCTTTGGCTATTCGGGGTCTTTTGTGTTCCCATACAAATTGTGAAATTGTAGGTTCTAGTTCTGTGGAAAATGCCAGTGGTAGTTTGATAGGGATTGCATTAAATCCGTAGCTTGCTTTGGGTAGTGGGGTCATTTTCACCGTGTTGATTCTTCCAATCCAAGAACATGATATATCTCTCCATCTGTTTGTATCATCTTTAGTTTCTTTCATCAGTGTCTTATAATTTTCTGCATGCAGGTCTTTTGTCTCCTTCGGTAGGTTTAGTCCTAGATATTTTATGCTTTTTGTTGCAATGGTAAATAGGAGCGTTGTTTGAATTTCACTTTCGGATTTTTCATCATTACTGTATAGGAATGCCAGGGATTTCTGTGCATTAATTTTCTATCCTGCTACTTTACCAAATTCATTGATTAGCTCTAGCCATTTTCTGCTGGCCTCTTTCGGATTCTCTAATGTATAGTATCACGTCATCTGCAAACAGTGACAGCTTTACTTCTTCTTGCCAGCATTGTATTTTGAAAGCAAACAAGTTGTCTGCCTTCAGGGTTTCACAGCTAGAGATGCTATTTAAAGAAATTTGGGATTTAGAGTTGGCGCTAGAAGGAGTTTTAGGATGGGATTGCATGACGTGAATGCATGTTTCGTGCAAAAGAGGACATGAATTTTGGGAGGCCAGAGGAGTGAGTATTTTGGACTGAATTTTGTTCCTTCAATACAAACAGGTTGCAAATATAATCCCCAGTATTTGGAGGTAGGGTCCTTAGGACAGTAATCAAGTTAAAATGAGGCCATCAGGGTTTGCCCTAATTCAGTACAATTGGTGTCCTTGCCTTGTAGATGGCTATGTTTGTCTTGTTACTCTCTCTGTATATATCAATGTGCTAATTTCTGTTAGGTCCTGTAATCCGTGGTACTTTCTTCTGGCAGCCCTAGCAAATAAATGCACCCTTCATAATGAGGGATGAGGCCTTATCTTTTGAGCAGTCTAAAAGTCCTTAAAAGAAAAGACAGCTCTTTCAAGGAAAAAAGGGATCTGCCTGATCAGCTGTTGCCTCAGTCTCCAGTCTGTCAGACTTCCCTGAATATTTTAGACTTCCCAGGCCTCACCATACTTTAAGACAATTCAGTGAAATCTCTCAATCTCAATCTCTTAAACTCTCGTGCTCTCTTCCCTCCCCCTCCGACCCACCCAGGCAGCTAGTGGGTTCTGTTTCTCTGTAGAACCCAGACAGAAACACGTGTGTTACACCCAGTAGTGGAATTATGGGCTCATAAGGTAACTGCCTGTGTACTTTTTGAAGAAAAGATAAGATATTTTGCAAAATGTTTGCTACATTTTACATTCCCACCAGCAAAGTATAAGATGTCCATTTCTTCCGTATTCTTTTTATGTTTTTTATTTTTCTTATTTTCATTTTTACTTTTTTAAATCAGTCATCAATTTTATACACATCAGTGTATACCTGTCAATCCCTTTGCCCAATTCAGCACACCACCATCCCCGCCCCACTGCGGTTTTCCCCCCTCGGTGTCCATACGTTTGTTCTCTACATCGGTGTCTCAACGTCTGCCCTGAATACCGGTTTGTATGTACCAGTTCTCTAGGTTGCACATGCATGTGTTAATATACGATATTTGTTTTTCACTTTCTGACTTCCTTCACTCTGTATGACAGTCTCTAGATCCATCCACGTCTCAACAAATGACTCAATTTCGTTCCTTTTTCTGGCTGAGTATTATTCCATTGTATATATGTACCACAACTTCCTTATCCATTGGTCTGTCGATGGGCATTTAGGTTGCTTCCGTGACCGGGCTATTGTAAATAGTGCTGCAATGAACATTGGGGTGCATGTGTCTTTTTGAATTACGCTTTTCTCCGGGTATGTGCCCAGTAGTGGGATTGCTGGGTCGTATGGTAGTTGTAGTCTTCCTTTTTTAAGGAACCTCCATACTGTTCTCCATAGTGGCTGTATCAATTTACCTTCCCACCAACAGTGCAAGGGTGTTCCCTCTTCTCCACACCCTCTCCAGCATTTATTGTTTCCTGATTTTTTGATGATGGCCATTGTGACCGGTGTGAGATGATATCTCACTGTAGTTTTGATTTGCCTTTCTGTAACGATTAATGATGGGGAGCATTCTTGCATGTGTTTGTGGGCAATCTGTATATCTTCTTTGGAGAAATGTCTCTTTAGGTCTTCTGCCCATTTTTGGATTGCGTTTTTTGTTTTTTTGATATTGAGCTGCTTGTAAATTTTGGAGATGAGTCCTTTGTCAGTTGCTTCACTTGCAAATATGTTCTCCCATTCTAAGGGTGGTCTTTTCGTCTTGTTTATGGTTTCCTTGGCTGTGCAAAAGCTTTTAAGTTTCATTAGGTCCCATCTTTTTCTTTTTGTCTTTATTTCCATTTCTCTAGGCGGTGGGTCAAGAAGGATCTTGCTGTGATTTCTGTCATAGAGTGTTCTCCTTATATTTTCCTCTAAGAGTTTGAGAGTGTGTGGCCTTACGTTTAGGTCTTTAATCCATTTTGAGTTTATTTTTGTGTATGGTGTTTGGGAGTGTTCTCATTTCATACATTTACCTGTACCTGTCCAGTTTTCCCAGCACCACTTATTGAAGAGGCTGTCTTTTCTCCACTGTATATTCTTGCCTTCTTTATCAAAGATCAGGTGACCATATGTGCGTGAGTTTATCTGTGGGCTTTCGATCCTGTTCCATGGATCTATATTTCTGTTTTTGTGCCAGTACCATAATGTCTTGATTACTGTAGCTTTGCAGTATAGTCGGGAGTCAGGGAGCCTGATTCCTCCAGCTCCATTTTTCGCTTTCCAGACTGCTTTGGCTATTCGGGGTCTTTTGTGTTCCCATACAAATTGTGAAATTGTAGGTTCTAGTTCTGTGGAAAATGCCAGTGGTAGTTTGATAGGGATTGCATTAAATCCGTAGCTTGCTTTGGGTAGTGGGGTCATTTTCACCGTGTTGATTCTTCCAATCCAAGAACATGATATATCTCTCCATCTGTTTGTATCATCTTTAGTTTCTTTCATCAGTGTCTTATAATTTTCTGCATGCAGGTCTTTTGTCTCCTTCGGTAGGTTTAGTCCTAGATATTTTATGCTTTTTGTTGCAATGGTAAATAGGAGCGTTGTTTGAATTTCACTTTCGGATTTTTCATCATTACTGTATAGGAATGCCAGGGATTTCTGTGCATTAATTTTCTATCCTGCTACTTTACCAAATTCATTGATTAGCTCTAGCCATTTTCTGCTGGCCTCTTTCGGATTCTCTAATGTATAGTATCACGTCATCTGCAAACAGTGACAGCTTTACTTCTTCTTGCCAGCATTGTATTTTGAAAGCAAACAAGTTGTCTGCCTTCAGGGTTTCACAGCTAGAGATGCTATTTAAAGAAATTTGGGATTTAGAGTTGGCGCTAGAAGGAGTTTTAGGATGGGATTGCATGACGTGAATGCATGTTTCGTGCAAAAGAGGACATGAATTTTGGGAGGCCAGAGGAGTGAGTATTTTGGACTGAATTTTGTTCCTTCAATACAAACAGGTTGCAAATATAATCCCCAGTATTTGGAGGTAGGGTCCTTAGGACAGTAATCAAGTTAAAATGAGGCCATCAGGGTTTGCCCTAATTCAGTACAATTGGTGTCCTTGCCTTGTAGATGGCTATGTTTGTCTTGTTACTCTCTCTGTATATATCAATGTGCTAATTTCTGTTAGGTCCTGTAATCCGTGGTACTTTCTTCTGGCAGCCCTAGCAAATAAATGCACCCTTCATAATGAGGGATGAGGCCTTATCTTTTGAGCAGTCTAAAAGTCCTTAAAAGAAAAGACAGCTCTTTCAAGGAAAAAAGGGATCTGCCTGATCAGCTGTTGCCTCAGTCTCCAGTCTGTCAGACTTCCCTGAATATTTTAGACTTCCCAGGCCTCACCATACTTTAAGACAATTCAGTGAAATCTCTCAATCTCAATCTCTTAAACTCTCGTGCTCTCTTCCCTCCCCCTCCGACCCACCCAGGCAGCTAGTGGGTTCTGTTTCTCTGTAGAACCCAGACAGAAACACGTGTGTTACACCCAGTAGTGGAATTATGGGCTCATAAGGTAACTGCCTGTGTACTTTTTGAAGAAAAGATAAGATATTTTGCAAAATGTTTGCTACATTTTACATTCCCACCAGCAAAGTATAAGATGTCCATTTCTTCCGTATTCTTTTTATGTTTTTTATTTTTCTTATTTTCATTTTTACTTTTTTAAATCAGTCATCAATTTTATACACATCAGTGTATACCTGTCAATCCCTTTGCCCAATTCAGCACACCACCATCCCCGCCCCACTGCGGTTTTCCCCCCTCGGTGTCCATACGTTTGTTCTCTACATCGGTGTCTCAACGTCTGCCCTGAATACCGGTTTGTATGTACCAGTTCTCTAGGTTGCACATGCATGTGTTAATATACGATATTTGTTTTTCACTTTCTGACTTCCTTCACTCTGTATGACAGTCTCTAGATCCATCCACGTCTCAACAAATGACTCAATTTCGTTCCTTTTTCTGGCTGAGTATTATTCCATTGTATATATGTACCACAACTTCCTTATCCATTGGTCTGTCGATGGGCATTTAGGTTGCTTCCGTGACCGGGCTATTGTAAATAGTGCTGCAATGAACATTGGGGTGCATGTGTCTTTTTGAATTACGCTTTTCTCCGGGTATGTGCCCAGTAGTGGGATTGCTGGGTCGTATGGTAGTTGTAGTCTTCCTTTTTTAAGGAACCTCCATACTGTTCTCCATAGTGGCTGTATCAATTTACCTTCCCACCAACAGTGCAAGGGTGTTCCCTCTTCTCCACACCCTCTCCAGCATTTATTGTTTCCTGATTTTTTGATGATGGCCATTGTGACCGGTGTGAGATGATATCTCACTGTAGTTTTGATTTGCCTTTCTGTAACGATTAATGATGGGGAGCATTCTTGCATGTGTTTGTGGGCAATCTGTATATCTTCTTTGGAGAAATGTCTCTTTAGGTCTTCTGCCCATTTTTGGATTGCGTTTTTTGTTTTTTTGATATTGAGCTGCTTGTAAATTTTGGAGATGAGTCCTTTGTCAGTTGCTTCACTTGCAAATATGTTCTCCCATTCTAAGGGTGGTCTTTTCGTCTTGTTTATGGTTTCCTTGGCTGTGCAAAAGCTTTTAAGTTTCATTAGGTCCCATTTTTTTCTTTTTGTCTTTATTTCCATTTCTCTAGGCGGTGGGTCAAGAAGGATCTTGCTGTGATTTCTGTCATAGAGTGTTCTCCTTATATTTTCCTCTAAGAGTTTGAGAGTGTGTGGCCTTACGTTTAGGTCTTTAATCCATTTTGAGTTTATTTTTGTGTATGGTGTTTGGGAGTGTTCTCATTTCATACATTTACCTGTACCTGTCCAGTTTTCCCAGCACCACTTATTGAAGAGGCTGTCTTTTCTCCACTGTATATTCTTGCCTTCTTTATCAAAGATCAGGTGACCATATGTGCGTGAGTTTATCTGTGGGCTTTCGATCCTGTTCCATGGATCTATATTTCTGTTTTTGTGCCAGTACCATAATGTCTTGATTACTGTAGCTTTGCAGTATAGTCGGGAGTCAGGGAGCCTGATTCCTCCAGCTCCATTTTTCGCTTTCCAGACTGCTTTGGCTATTCGGGGTCTTTTGTGTTCCCATACAAATTGTGAAATTGTAGGTTCTAGTTCTGTGGAAAATGCCAGTGGTAGTTTGATAGGGATTGCATTAAATCCGTAGCTTGCTTTGGGTAGTGGGGTCATTTTCACCGTGTTGATTCTTCCAATCCAAGAACATGATATATCTCTCCATCTGTTTGTATCATCTTTAGTTTCTTTCATCAGTGTCTTATAATTTTCTGCATGCAGGTCTTTTGTCTCCTTCGGTAGGTTTAGTCCTAGATATTTTATGCTTTTTGTTGCAATGGTAAATAGGAGCGTTGTTTGAATTTCACTTTCGGATTTTTCATCATTACTGTATAGGAATGCCAGGGATTTCTGTGCATTAATTTTCTATCCTGCTACTTTACCAAATTCATTGATTAGCTCTAGCCATTTTCTGCTGGCCTCTTTCGGATTCTCTAATGTATAGTATCACGTCATCTGCAAACAGTGACAGCTTTACTTCTTCTTGCCAGCATTGTATTTTGAAAGCAAACAAGTTGTCTGCCTTCAGGGTTTCACAGCTAGAGATGCTATTTAAAGAAATTTGGGATTTAGAGTTGGCGCTAGAAGGAGTTTTAGGATGGGATTGCATGACGTGAATGCATGTTTCGTGCAAAAGAGGACATGAATTTTGGGAGGCCAGAGGAGTGAGTATTTTGGACGGAATTCTGTTCCTTCAATACAAACAGGTTGCAAATATAATCCCCAGTATTTGGAGGTAGGGTCCTTAGGACAGTAATCAAGTTAAAATGAGGCCATCAGGGTTTGCCCTAATTCAGTACAATTGGTGTCCTTGCCTTGTAGATGGCTATGTTTGTCTTGTTACTCTCTCTGTATATATCAATGTGCTAATTTCTGTTAGGTCCTGTAATCCGTGGTACTTTCTTCTGGCAGCCCTAGCAAATAAATGCACCCTTCATAATGAGGGATGAGGCCTTATCTTTTGAGCAGTCTAAAAGTCCTTAAAAGAAAAGACAGCTCTTTCAAGGAAAAAAGGGATCTGCCTGATCAGCTGTTGCCTCAGTCTCCAGTCTGTCAGACTTCCCTGAATATTTTAGACTTCCCAGGCCTCACCATACTTTAAGACAATTCAGTGAAATCTCTCAATCTCAATCTCTTAAACTCTCGTGCTCTCTTCCCTCCCCCTCCGACCCACCCAGGCAGCTAGTGGGTTCTGTTTCTCTGTAGAACCCAGACAGAAACACGTGTGTTACACCCAGTAGTGGAATTATGGGCTCATAAGGTAACTGCCTGTGTACTTTTTGAAGAAAAGATAAGATATTTTGCAAAATGTTTGCTACATTTTACATTCCCACCAGCAAAGTATAAGATGTCCATTTCTTCCGTATTCTTTTTATGTTTTTTATTTTTCTTATTTTCATTTTTACTTTTTTAAATCAGTCATCAATTTTATACACATCAGTGTATACCTGTCAATCCCTTTGCCCAATTCAGCACACCACCATCCCCGCCCCACTGCGGTTTTCCCCCCTCGGTGTCCATACGTTTGTTCTCTACATCGGTGTCTCAACGTCTGCCCTGAATACCGGTTTGTATGTACCAGTTCTCTAGGTTGCACATGCATGTGTTAATATACGATATTTGTTTTTCACTTTCTGACTTCCTTCACTCTGTATGACAGTCTCTAGATCCATCCACGTCTCAACAAATGACTCAATTTCGTTCCTTTTTCTGGCTGAGTATTATTCCATTGTATATATGTACCACAACTTCCTTATCCATTGGTCTGTCGATGGGCATTTAGGTTGCTTCCGTGACCGGGCTATTGTAAATAGTGCTGCAATGAACATTGGGGTGCATGTGTCTTTTTGAATTACGCTTTTCTCCGGGTATGTGCCCAGTAGTGGGATTGCTGGGTCGTATGGTAGTTGTAGTCTTCCTTTTTTAAGGAACCTCCATACTGTTCTCCATAGTGGCTGTATCAATTTACCTTCCCACCAACAGTGCAAGGGTGTTCCCTCTTCTCCACACCCTCTCCAGCATTTATTGTTTCCTGATTTTTTGATGATGGCCATTGTGACCGGTGTGAGATGATATCTCACTGTAGTTTTGATTTGCCTTTCTGTAACGATTAATGATGGGGAGCATTCTTGCATGTGTTTGTGGGCAATCTGTATATCTTCTTTGGAGAAATGTCTCTTTAGGTCTTCTGCCCATTTTTGGATTGCGTTTTTTGTTTTTTTGATATTGAGCTGCTTGTAAATTTTGGAGATGAGTCCTTTGTCAGTTGCTTCACTTGCAAATATGTTCTCCCATTCTAAGGGTGGTCTTTTCGTCTTGTTTATGGTTTCCTTGGCTGTGCAAAAGCTTTTAAGTTTCATTAGGTCCCATTTTTTTCTTTTTGTCTTTATTTCCATTTCTCTAGGCGGTGGGTCAAGAAGGATCTTGCTGTGATTTCTGTCATAGAGTGTTCTCCTTATATTTTCCTCTAAGAGTTTGAGAGTGTGTGGCCTTACGTTTAGGTCTTTAATCCATTTTGAGTTTATTTTTGTGTATGGTGTTTGGGAGTGTTCTCATTTCATACATTTACCTGTACCTGTCCAGTTTTCCCAGCACCACTTATTGAAGAGGCTGTCTTTTCTCCACTGTATATTCTTGCCTTCTTTATCAAAGATCAGGTGACCATATGTGCGTGAGTTTATCTGTGGGCTTTCGATCCTGTTCCATGGATCTATATTTCTGTTTTTGTGCCAGTACCATAATGTCTTGATTACTGTAGCTTTGCAGTATAGTCGGGAGTCAGGGAGCCTGATTCCTCCAGCTCCATTTTTCGCTTTCCAGACTGCTTTGGCTATTCGGGGTCTTTTGTGTTCCCATACAAATTGTGAAATTGTAGGTTCTAGTTCTGTGGAAAATGCCAGTGGTAGTTTGATAGGGATTGCATTAAATCCGTAGCTTGCTTTGGGTAGTGGGGTCATTTTCACCGTGTTGATTCTTCCAATCCAAGAACATGATATATCTCTCCATCTGTTTGTATCATCTTTAGTTTCTTTCATCAGTGTCTTATAATTTTCTGCATGCAGGTCTTTTGTCTCCTTCGGTAGGTTTAGTCCTAGATATTTTATGCTTTTTGTTGCAATGGTAAATAGGAGCGTTGTTTGAATTTCACTTTCGGATTTTTCATCATTACTGTATAGGAATGCCAGGGATTTCTGTGCATTAATTTTCTATCCTGCTACTTTACCAAATTCATTGATTAGCTCTAGCCATTTTCTGCTGGCTTCTTTCGGATTCTCTAATGTATAGTATCACGTCATCTGCAAACAGTGACAGCTTTACTTCTTCTTGCCAGCATTGTATTTTGAAAGCAAACAAGTTGTCTGCCTTCAGGGTTTCACAGCTAGAGATGCTATTTAAAGAAATTTGGGATTTAGAGTTGGCGCTAGAAGGAGTTTTAGGATGGGATTGCATGACGTGAATGCATGTTTCGTGCAAAAGAGGACATGAATTTTGGGAGGCCAGAGGAGTGAGTATTTTGGACGGAATTCTGTTCCTTCAATACAAACAGGTTGCAAATATAATCCCCAGTATTTGGAGGTAGGGTCCTTAGGACAGTAATCAAGTTAAAATGAGGCCATCAGGGTTTGCCCTAATTCAGTACAATTGGTGTCCTTGCCTTGTAGATGGCTATGTTTGTCTTGTTACTCTCTCTGTATATATCAATGTGCTAATTTCTGTTAGGTCCTGTAATCCGTGGTACTTTCTTCTGGCAGCCCTAGCAAATAAATGCACCCTTCATAATGAGGGATGAGGCCTTATCTTTTGAGCAGTCTAAAAGTCCTTAAAAGAAAAGACAGCTCTTTCAAGGAAAAAAGGGATCTGCCTGATCAGCTGTTGCCTCAGTCTCCAGTCTGTCAGACTTCCCTGAATATTTTAGACTTCCCAGGCCTCACCATACTTTAAGACAATTCAGTGAAATCTCTCAATCTCAATCTCTTAAACTCTCGTGCTCTCTTCCCTCCCCCTCCGACCCACCCAGGCAGCTAGTGGGTTCTGTTTCTCTGTAGAACCCAGACAGAAACACGTGTGTTACACCCAGTAGTGGAATTATGGGCTCATAAGGTAACTGCCTGTGTACTTTTTGAAGAAAAGATAAGATATTTTGCAAAATGTTTGCTACATTTTACATTCCCACCAGCAAAGTATAAGATGTCCATTTCTTCCGTATTCTTTTTATGTTTTTTATTTTTCTTATTTTCATTTTTACTTTTTTAAATCAGTCATCAATTTTATACACATCAGTGTATACCTGTCAATCCCTTTGCCCAATTCAGCACACCACCATCCCCGCCCCACTGCGGTTTTCCCCCCTCGGTGTCCATACGTTTGTTCTCTACATCGGTGTCTCAACGTCTGCCCTGAATACCGGTTTGTATGTACCAGTTCTCTAGGTTGCACATGCATGTGTTAATATACGATATTTGTTTTTCACTTTCTGACTTCCTTCACTCTGTATGACAGTCTCTAGATCCATCCACGTCTCAACAAATGACTCAATTTCGTTCCTTTTTCTGGCTGAGTATTATTCCATTGTATATATGTACCACAACTTCCTTATCCATTGGTCTGTCGATGGGCATTTAGGTTGCTTCCGTGACCGGGCTATTGTAAATAGTGCTGCAATGAACATTGGGGTGCATGTGTCTTTTTGAATTACGCTTTTCTCCGGGTATGTGCCCAGTAGTGGGATTGCTGGGTCGTATGGTAGTTGTAGTCTTCCTTTTTTAAGGAACCTCCATACTGTTCTCCATAGTGGCTGTATCAATTTACCTTCCCACCAACAGTGCAAGAGTGTTCCCTCTTCTCCACACCCTCTCCAGCATTTATTGTTTCCTGATTTTTTGATGATGGCCATTGTGACCGGTGTGAGATGATATCTCACTGTAGTTTTGATTTGCCTTTCTGTAACGATTAATGATGGGGAGCATTCTTGCATGTGTTTGTGGGCAATCTGTATATCTTCTTTGGAGAAATGTCTCTTTAGGTCTTCTGCCCATTTTTGGATTGCGTTTTTTGTTTTTTTGATATTGAGCTGCTTGTAAATTTTGGAGATGAGTCCTTTGTCAGTTGCTTCACTTGCAAATATGTTCTCCCATTCTAAGGGTGGTCTTTTCGTCTTGTTTATGGTTTCCTTGGCTGTGCAAAAGCTTTTAAGTTTCATTAGGTCCCATTTTTTTCTTTTTGTCTTTATTTCCATTTCTCTAGGCGGTGGGTCAAGAAGGATCTTGCTGTGATTTCTGTCATAGAGTGTTCTCCTTATATTTTCCTCTAAGAGTTTGAGAGTGTGTGGCCTTACGTTTAGGTCTTTAATCCATTTTGAGTTTATTTTTGTGTATGGTGTTTGGGAGTGTTCTCATTTCATACATTTACCTGTACCTGTCCAGTTTTCCCAGCACCACTTATTGAAGAGGCTGTCTTTTCTCCACTGTATATTCTTGCCTTCTTTATCAAAGATCAGGTGACCATATGTGCGTGTGTTTATCTGTGGGCTTTCGATCCTGTTCCATGGATCTATATTTCTGTTTTTGTGCCAGTACCATAATGTCTTGATTACTGTAGCTTTGCAGTATAGTCGGGAGTCAGGGAGCCTGATTCCTCCAGCTCCATTTTTCGCTTTCCAGACTGCTTTGGCTATTCGGGGTCTTTTGTGTTCCCATACAAATTGTGAAATTGTAGGTTCTAGTTCTGTGGAAAATGCCAGTGGTAGTTTGATAGGGATTGCATTAAATCCGTAGCTTGCTTTGGGTAGTGGGGTCATTTTCACCGTGTTGATTCTTCCAATCCAAGAACATGATATATCTCTCCATCTGTTTGTATCATCTTTAGTTTCTTTCATCAGTGTCTTATAATTTTCTGCATGCAGGTCTTTTGTCTCCTTCGGTAGGTTTAGTCCTAGATATTTTATGCTTTTTGTTGCAATGGTAAATAGGAGCGTTGTTTGAATTTCACTTTCGGATTTTTCATCATTACTGTATAGGAATGCCAGGGATTTCTGTGCATTAATTTTCTATCCTGCTACTTTACCAAATTCATTGATTAGCTCTAGCCATTTTCTGCTGGCCTCTTTCGGATTCTCTAATGTATAGTATCACGTCATCTGCAAACAGTGACAGCTTTACTTCTTCTTGCCAGCATTGTATTTTGAAAGCAAACAAGTTGTCTGCCTTTAGGGTTTCACAGCTAGAGATGCTATTTAAAGAAATTTGGGATTTAGAGTTGGCGCTAGAAGGAGTTTTAGGATGGGATTGCATGACGTGAATGCATGTTTCGTGCAAAAGAGGACATGAATTTTGGGAGGCCAGAGGAGTGAGTATTTTGGACGGAATTCTGTTCCTTCAATACAAACAGGTTGCAAATATAATCCCCAGTATTTGGAGGTAGGGTCCTTAGGACAGTAATCAAGTTAAAATGAGGCCATCAGGGTTTGCCCTAATTCAGTACAATTGGTGTCCTTGCCTTGTAGATGGCTATGTTTGTCTTGTTACTCTCTCTGTATATATCAATGTGCTAATTTCTGTTAGGTCCTGTAATCCGTGGTACTTTCTTCTGGCAGCCCTAGCAAATAAATGCACCCTTCATAATGAGGGATGAGGCCTTATCTTTTGAGCAGTCTAAAAGTCCTTAAAAGAAAAGACAGCTCTTTCAAGGAAAAAAGGGATCTGCCTGATCAGCTGTTGCCTCAGTCTCCAGTCTGTCAGACTTCCCTGAATATTTTAGACTTCCCAGGCCTCACCATACTTTAAGACAATTCAGTGAAATCTCTCAATCTCAATCTCTTAAACTCTCGTGCTCTCTTCCCTCCCCCTCCGACCCACCCAGGCAGCTAGTGGGTTCTGTTTCTCTGTAGAACCCAGACAGAAACACGTGTGTTACACCCAGTAGTGGAATTATGGGCTCATAAGGTAACTGCCTGTGTACTTTTTGAAGAAAAGATAAGATATTTTGCAAAATGTTTGCTACATTTTACATTCCCACCAGCAAAGTATAAGATGTCCATTTCTTCCGTATTCTTTTTATGTTTTTTATTTTTCTTATTTTCATTTTTACTTTTTTAAATCAGTCATCAATTTTATACACATCAGTGTATACCTGTCAATCCCTTTGCCCAATTCAGCACACCACCATCCCCGCCCCACTGCGGTTTTCCCCCCTCGGTGTCCATACGTTTGTTCTCTACATCGGTGTCTCAACGTCTGCCCTGAATACCGGTTTGTATGTACCAGTTCTCTAGGTTGCACATGCATGTGTTAATATACGATATTTGTTTTTCACTTTCTGACTTCCTTCACTCTGTATGACAGTCTCTAGATCCATCCACGTCTCAACAAATGACTCAATTTCGTTCCTTTTTCTGGCTGAGTATTATTCCATTGTATATATGTACCACAACTTCCTTATCCATTGGTCTGTCGATGGGCATTTAGGTTGCTTCCGTGACCGGGCTATTGTAAATAGTGCTGCAATGAACATTGGGGTGCATGTGTCTTTTTGAATTACGCTTTTCTCCGGGTATGTGCCCAGTAGTGGGATTGCTGGGTCGTATGGTAGTTGTAGTCTTCCTCTTTTAAGGAACCTCCATACTGTTCTCCATAGTGGCTGTATCAATTTACCTTCCCACCAACAGTGCAAGAGTGTTCCCTCTTCTCCACACCCTCTCCAGCATTTATTGTTTCCTGATTTTTTGATGATGGCCATTGTGACCGGTGTGAGATGATATCTCACTGTAGTTTTGATTTGCCTTTCTGTAACGATTAATGATGGGGAGCATTCTTGCATGTGTTTGTGGGCAATCTGTATATCTTCTTTGGAGAAATGTCTCTTTAGGTCTTCTGCCCATTTTTGGATTGCGTTTTTTGTTTTTTTGATATTGAGCTGCTTGTAAATTTTGGAGATGAGTCCTTTGTCAGTTGCTTCACTTGCAAATATGTTCTCCCATTCTAAGGGTGGTCTTTTCGTCTTGTTTATGGTTTCCTTGGCTGTGCAAAAGCTTTTAAGTTTCATTAGGTCCCATTTTTTTCTTTTTGTCTTTATTTCCATTTCTCTAGGCGGTGGGTCAAGAAGGATCTTGCTGTGATTTCTGTCATAGAGTGTTCTCCTTATATTTTCCTCTAAGAGTTTGAGAGTGTGTGGCCTTACGTTTAGGTCTTTAATCCATTTTGAGTTTATTTTTGTGTATGGTGTTTGGGAGTGTTCTCATTTCATACATTTACCTGTACCTGTCCAGTTTTCCCAGCACCACTTATTGAAGAGGCTGTCTTTTCTCCACTGTATATTCTTGCCTTCTTTATCAAAGATCAGGTGACCATATGTGCGTGAGTTTATCTGTGGGCTTTCGATCCTGTTCCATGGATCTATATTTCTGTTTTTGTGCCAGTACCATAATGTCTTGATTACTGTAGCTTTGCAGTATAGTCGGGAGTCAGGGAGCCTGATTCCTCCAGCTCCATTTTTCGCTTTCCAGACTGCTTTGGCTATTCGGGGTCTTTTGTGTTCCCATACAAATTGTGAAATTGTAGGTTCTAGTTCTGTGGAAAATGCCAGTGGTAGTTTGATAGGGATTGCATTAAATCCGTAGCTTGCTTTGGGTAGTGGGGTCATTTTCACCGTGTTGATTCTTCCAATCCAAGAACATGATATATCTCTCCATCTGTTTGTATCATCTTTAGTTTCTTTCATCAGTGTCTTATAATTTTCTGCATGCAGGTCTTTTGTCTCCTTCGGTAGGTTTAGTCCTAGATATTTTATGCTTTTTGTTGCAATGGTAAATAGGAGCGTTGTTTGAATTTCACTTTCGGATTTTTCATCATTACTGTATAGGAATGCCAGGGATTTCTGTGCATTAATTTTCTATCCTGCTACTTTACCAAATTCATTGATTAGCTCTAGCCATTTTCTGCTGGCCTCTTTCGGATTCTCTAATGTATAGTATCACGTCATCTGCAAACAGTGACAGCTTTACTTCTTCTTGCCAGCATTGTATTTTGAAAGCAAACAAGTTGTCTGCCTTCAGGGTTTCACAGCTAGAGATGCTATTTAAAGAAATTTGGGATTTAGAGTTGGCGCTAGAAGGAGTTTTAGGATGGGATTGCATGACGTGAATGCATGTTTCGTGCAAAAGAGGACATGAATTTTGGGAGGCCAGAGGAGTGAGTATTTTGGACGGAATTCTGTTCCTTCAATACAAACAGGTTGCAAATATAATCCCCAGTATTTGGAGGTAGGGTCCTTAGGACAGTAATCAAGTTAAAATGAGGCCATCAGGGTTTGCCCTAATTCAGTACAATTGGTGTCCTTGCCTTGTAGATGGCTATGTTTGTCTTGTTACTCTCTCTGTATATATCAATGTGCTAATTTCTGTTAGGTCCTGTAATCCGTGGTACTTTCTTCTGGCAGCCCTAGCAAATAAATGCACCCTTCATAATGAGGGATGAGGCCTTATCTTTTGAGCAGTCTAAAAGTCCTTAAAAGAAAAGACAGCTCTTTCAAGGAAAAAAGGGATCTGCCTGATCAGCTGTTGCCTCAGTCTCCAGTCTGTCAGACTTCCCTGAATATTTTAGACTTCCCAGGCCTCACCATACTTTAAGACAATTCAGTGAAATCTCTCAATCTCAATCTCTTAAACTCTCGTGCTCTCTTCCCTCCCCCTCCGACCCACCCAGGCAGCTAGTGGGTTCTGTTTCTCTGTAGAACCCAGACAGAAACACGTGTGTTACACCCAGTAGTGGAATTATGGGCTCATAAGGTAACTGCCTGTGTACTTTTTGAAGAAAAGATAAGATATTTTGCAAAATGTTTGCTACATTTTACATTCCCACCAGCAAAGTATAAGATGTCCATTTCTTCCGTATTCTTTTTATGTTTTTTATTTTTCTTATTTTCATTTTTACTTTTTTAAATCAGTCATCAATTTTATACACATCAGTGTATACCTGTCAATCCCTTTGCCCAATTCAGCACACCACCATCCCCGCCCCACTGCGGTTTTCCCCCCTCGGTGTCCATACGTTTGTTCTCTACATCGGTGTCTCAACGTCTGCCCTGAATACCGGTTTGTATGTACCAGTTCTCTAGGTTGCACATGCATGTGTTAATATACGATATTTGTTTTTCACTTTCTGACTTCCTTCACTCTGTATGACAGTCTCTAGATCCATCCACGTCTCAACAAATGACTCAATTTCGTTCCTTTTTCTGGCTGAGTATTATTCCATTGTATATATGTACCACAACTTCCTTATCCATTGGTCTGTCGATGGGCATTTAGGTTGCTTCCGTGACCGGGCTATTGTAAATAGTGCTGCAATGAACATTGGGGTGCATGTGTCTTTTTGAATTACGCTTTTCTCCGGGTATGTGCCCAGTAGTGGGATTGCTGGGTCGTATGGTAGTTGTAGTCTTCCTTTTTTAAGGAACCTCCATACTGTTCTCCATAGTGGCTGTATCAATTTACCTTCCCACCAACAGTGCAAGAGTGTTCCCTCTTCTCCACACCCTCTCCAGCATTTATTGTTTCCTGATTTTTTGATGATGGCCATTGTGACCGGTGTGAGATGATATCTCACTGTAGTTTTGATTTGCCTTTCTGTAACGATTAATGATGGGGAGCATTCTTGCATGTGTTTGTGGGCAATCTGTATATCTTCTTTGGAGAAATGTCTCTTTAGGTCTTCTGCCCATTTTTGGATTGCGTTTTTTGTTTTTTTGATATTGAGCTGCTTGTAAATTTTGGAGATGAGTCCTTTGTCAGTTGCTTCACTTGCAAATATGTTCTCCCATTCTAAGGGTGGTCTTTTCGTCTTGTTTATGGTTTCCTTGGCTGTGCAAAAGCTTTTAAGTTTCATTAGGTCCCATTTTTTTCTTTTTGTCTTTATTTCCATTTCTCTAGGCGGTGGGTCAAGAAGGATCTTGCTGTGATTTCTGTCATAGAGTGTTCTCCTTATATTTTCCTCTAAGAGTTTGAGAGTGTGTGGCCTTACGTTTAGGTCTTTAATCCATTTTGAGTTTATTTTTGTGTATGGTGTTTGGGAGTGTTCTCATTTCATACATTTACCTGTACCTGTCCAGTTTTCCCAGCACCACTTATTGAAGAGGCTGTCTTTTCTCCACTGTATATTCTTGCCTTCTTTATCAAAGATCAGGTGACCATATGTGCGTGTGTTTATCTGTGGGCTTTCGATCCTGTTCCATGGATCTATATTTCTGTTTTTGTGCCAGTACCATAATGTCTTGATTACTGTAGCTTTGCAGTATAGTCGGGAGTCAGGGAGCCTGATTCCTCCAGCTCCATTTTTCGCTTTCCAGACTGCTTTGGCTATTCGGGGTCTTTTGTGTTCCCATACAAATTGTGAAATTGTAGGTTCTAGTTCTGTGGAAAATGCCAGTGGTAGTTTGATAGGGATTGCATTAAATCCGTAGCTTGCTTTGGGTAGTGGGGTCATTTTCACCGTGTTGATTCTTCCAATCCAAGAACATGATATATCTCTCCATCTGTTTGTATCATCTTTAGTTTCTTTCATCAGTGTCTTATAATTTTCTGCATGCAGGTCTTTTGTCTCCTTCGGTAGGTTTAGTCCTAGATATTTTATGCTTTTTGTTGCAATGGTAAATAGGAGCGTTGTTTGAATTTCACTTTCGGATTTTTCATCATTACTGTATAGGAATGCCAGGGATTTCTGTGCATTAATTTTCTATCCTGCTACTTTACCAAATTCATTGATTAGCTCTAGCCATTTTCTGCTGGCCTCTTTCGGATTCTCTAATGTATAGTATCACGTCATCTGCAAACAGTGACAGCTTTACTTCTTCTTGCCAGCATTGTATTTTGAAAGCAAACAAGTTGTCTGCCTTCAGGGTTTCACAGCTAGAGATGCTATTTAAAGAAATTTGGGATTTAGAGTTGGCGCTAGAAGGAGTTTTAGGATGGGATTGCATGACGTGAATGCATGTTTCGTGCAAAAGAGGACATGAATTTTGGGAGGCCAGAGGAGTGAGTATTTTGGACGGAATTCTGTTCCTTCAATACAAACAGGTTGCAAATATAATCCCCAGTATTTGGAGGTAGGGTCCTTAGGACAGTAATCAAGTTAAAATGAGGCCATCAGGGTTTGCCCTAATTCAGTACAATTGGTGTCCTTGCCTTGTAGATGGCTATGTTTGTCTTGTTACTCTCTCTGTATATATCAATGTGCTAATTTCTGTTAGGTCCTGTAATCCGTGGTACTTTCTTCTGGCAGCCCTAGCAAATAAATGCACCCTTCATAATGAGGGATGAGGCCTTATCTTTTGAGCAGTCTAAAAGTCCTTAAAAGAAAAGACAGCTCTTTCAAGGAAAAAAGGGATCTGCCTGATCAGCTGTTGCCTCAGTCTCCAGTCTGTCAGACTTCCCTGAATATTTTAGACTTCCCAGGCCTCACCATACTTTAAGACAATTCAGTGAAATCTCTCAATCTCAATCTCTTAAACTCTCGTGCTCTCTTCCCTCCCCCTCCGACCCACCCAGGCAGCTAGTGGGTTCTGTTTCTCTGTAGAACCCAGACAGAAACACGTGTGTTACACCCAGTAGTGGAATTATGGGCTCATAAGGTAACTGCCTGTGTACTTTTTGAAGAAAAGATAAGATATTTTGCAAAATGTTTGCTACATTTTACATTCCCACCAGCAAAGTATAAGATGTCCATTTCTTCCGTATTCTTTTTATGTTTTTTATTTTTCTTATTTTCATTTTTACTTTTTTAAATCAGTCATCAATTTTATACACATCAGTGTATACCTGTCAATCCCTTTGCCCAATTCAGCACACCACCATCCCCGCCCCACTGCGGTTTTCCCCCCTCGGTGTCCATACGTTTGTTCTCTACATCGGTGTCTCAACGTCTGCCCTGAATACCGGTTTGTATGTACCAGTTCTCTAGGTTGCACATGCATGTGTTAATATACGATATTTGTTTTTCACTTTCTGACTTCCTTCACTCTGTATGACAGTCTCTAGATCCATCCACGTCTCAACAAATGACTCAATTTCGTTCCTTTTTCTGGCTGAGTATTATTCCATTGTATATATGTACCACAACTTCCTTATCCATTGGTCTGTCGATGGGCATTTAGGTTGCTTCCGTGACCGGGCTATTGTAAATAGTGCTGCAATGAACATTGGGGTGCATGTGTCTTTTTGAATTACGCTTTTCTCCGGGTATGTGCCCAGTAGTGGGATTGCTGGGTCGTATGGTAGTTGTAGTCTTCCTCTTTTAAGGAACCTCCATACTGTTCTCCATAGTGGCTGTATCAATTTACCTTCCCACCAACAGTGCAAGAGTGTTCCCTCTTCTCCACACCCTCTCCAGCATTTATTGTTTCCTGATTTTTTGATGATGGCCATTGTGACCGGTGTGAGATGATATCTCACTGTAGTTTTGATTTGCCTTTCTGTAACGATTAATGATGGGGAGCATTCTTGCATGTGTTTGTGGGCAATCTGTATATCTTCTTTGGAGAAATGTCTCTTTAGGTCTTCTGCCCATTTTTGGATTGCGTTTTTTGTTTTTTTGATATTGAGCTGCTTGTAAATTTTGGAGATGAGTCCTTTGTCAGTTGCTTCACTTGCAAATATGTTCTCCCATTCTAAGGGTGGTCTTTTCGTCTTGTTTATGGTTTCCTTGGCTGTGCAAAAGCTTTTAAGTTTCATTAGGTCCCATTTTTTTCTTTTTGTCTTTATTTCCATTTCTCTAGGCGGTGGGTCAAGAAGGATCTTGCTGTGATTTCTGTCATAGAGTGTTCTCCTTATATTTTCCTCTAAGAGTTTGAGAGTGTGTGGCCTTACGTTTAGGTCTTTAATCCATTTTGAGTTTATTTTTGTGTATGGTGTTTGGGAGTGTTCTCATTTCATACATTTACCTGTACCTGTCCAGTTTTCCCAGCACCACTTATTGAAGAGGCTGTCTTTTCTCCACTGTATATTCTTGCCTTCTTTATCAAAGATCAGGTGACCATATGTGCGTGAGTTTATCTGTGGGCTTTCGATCCTGTTCCATGGATCTATATTTCTGTTTTTGTGCCAGTACCATAATGTCTTGATTACTGTAGCTTTGCAGTATAGTCGGGAGTCAGGGAGCCTGATTCCTCCAGCTCCATTTTTCGCTTTCCAGACTGCTTTGGCTATTCGGGGTCTTTTGTGTTCCCATACAAATTGTGAAATTGTAGGTTCTAGTTCTGTGGAAAATGCCAGTGGTAGTTTGATAGGGATTGCATTAAATCCGTAGCTTGCTTTGGGTAGTGGGGTCATTTTCACCGTGTTGATTCTTCCAATCCAAGAACATGATATATCTCTCCATCTGTTTGTATCATCTTTAGTTTCTTTCATCAGTGTCTTATAATTTTCTGCATGCAGGTCTTTTGTCTCCTTCGGTAGGTTTAGTCCTAGATATTTTATGCTTTTTGTTGCAATGGTAAATAGGAGCGTTGTTTGAATTTCACTTTCGGATTTTTCATCATTACTGTATAGGAATGCCAGGGATTTCTGTGCATTAATTTTCTATCCTGCTACTTTACCAAATTCATTGATTAGCTCTAGCCATTTTCTGCTGGCCTCTTTCGGATTCTCTAATGTATAGTATCACGTCATCTGCAAACAGTGACAGCTTTACTTCTTCTTGCCAGCATTGTATTTTGAAAGCAAACAAGTTGTCTGCCTTCAGGGTTTCACAGCTAGAGATGCTATTTAAAGAAATTTGGGATTTAGAGTTGGCGCTAGAAGGAGTTTTAGGATGGGATTGCATGACGTGAATGCATGTTTCGTGCAAAAGAGGACATGAATTTTGGGAGGCCAGAGGAGTGAGTATTTTGGACGGAATTCTGTTCCTTCAATACAAACAGGTTGCAAATATAATCCCCAGTATTTGGAGGTAGGGTCCTTAGGACAGTAATCAAGTTAAAATGAGGCCATCAGGGTTTGCCCTAATTCAGTACAATTGGTGTCCTTGCCTTGTAGATGGCTATGTTTGTCTTGTTACTCTCTCTGTATATATCAATGTGCTAATTTCTGTTAGGTCCTGTAATCCGTGGTACTTTCTTCTGGCAGCCCTAGCAAATAAATGCACCCTTCATAATGAGGGATGAGGCCTTATCTTTTGAGCAGTCTAAAAGTCCTTAAAAGAAAAGACAGCTCTTTCAAGGAAAAAAGGGATCTGCCTGATCAGCTGTTGCCTCAGTCTCCAGTCTGTCAGACTTCCCTGAATATTTTAGACTTCCCAGGCCTCACCATACTTTAAGACAATTCAGTGAAATCTCTCAATCTCAATCTCTTAAACTCTCGTGCTCTCTTCCCTCCCCCTCCGACCCACCCAGGCAGCTAGTGGGTTCTGTTTCTCTGTAGAACCCAGACAGAAACACGTGTGTTACACCCAGTAGTGGAATTATGGGCTCATAAGGTAACTGCCTGTGTACTTTTTGAAGAAAAGATAAGATATTTTGCAAAATGTTTGCTACATTTTACATTCCCACCAGCAAAGTATAAGATGTCCATTTCTTCCGTATTCTTTTTATGTTTTTTATTTTTCTTATTTTCATTTTTACTTTTTTAAATCAGTCATCAATTTTATACACATCAGTGTATACCTGTCAATCCCTTTGCCCAATTCAGCACACCACCATCCCCGCCCCACTGCGGTTTTCCCCCCTCGGTGTCCATACGTTTGTTCTCTACATCGGTGTCTCAACGTCTGCCCTGAATACCGGTTTGTATGTACCAGTTCTCTAGGTTGCACATGCATGTGTTAATATACGATATTTGTTTTTCACTTTCTGACTTCCTTCACTCTGTATGACAGTCTCTAGATCCATCCACGTCTCAACAAATGACTCAATTTCGTTCCTTTTTCTGGCTGAGTATTATTCCATTGTATATATGTACCACAACTTCCTTATCCATTGGTCTGTCGATGGGCATTTAGGTTGCTTCCGTGACCGGGCTATTGTAAATAGTGCTGCAATGAACATTGGGGTGCATGTGTCTTTTTGAATTACGCTTTTCTCCGGGTATGTGCCCAGTAGTGGGATTGCTGGGTCGTATGGTAGTTGTAGTCTTCCTCTTTTAAGGAACCTCCATACTGTTCTCCATAGTGGCTGTATCAATTTACCTTCCCACCAACAGTGCAAGAGTGTTCCCTCTTCTCCACACCCTCTCCAGCATTTATTGTTTCCTGATTTTTTGATGATGGCCATTCTGACCGGTGTGAGATGATATCTCACTGTAGTTTTGATTTGCCTTTCTGTAACGATTAATGATGGGGAGCATTCTTGCATGTGTTTGTGGGCAATCTGTATATCTTCTTTGGAGAAATGTCTCTTTAGGTCTTCTGCCCATTTTTGGATTGCGTTTTTTGTTTTTTTGATATTGAGCTGCTTGTAAATTTTGGAGATGAGTCCTTTGTCAGTTGCTTCACTTGCAAATATGTTCTCCCATTCTAAGGGTGGTCTTTTCGTCTTGTTTATGGTTTCCTTGGCTGTGCAAAAGCTTTTAAGTTTCATTAGGTCCCATTTTTTTCTTTTTGTCTTTATTTCCATTTCTCTAGGCGGTGGGTCAAGAAGGATCTTGCTGTGATTTCTGTCATAGAGTGTTCTCCTTATATTTTCCTCTAAGAGTTTGAGAGTGTGTGGCCTTACGTTTAGGTCTTTAATCCATTTTGAGTTTATTTTTGTGTATGGTGTTTGGGAGTGTTCTCATTTCATACATTTACCTGTACCTGTCCAGTTTTCCCAGCACCACTTATTGAAGAGGCTGTCTTTTCTCCACTGTATATTCTTGCCTTCTTTATCAAAGATCAGGTGACCATATGTGCGTGAGTTTATCTGTGGGCTTTCGATCCTGTTCCATGGATCTATATTTCTGTTTTTGTGCCAGTACCATAATGTCTTGATTACTGTAGCTTTGCAGTATAGTCGGGAGTCAGGGAGCCTGATTCCTCCAGCTCCATTTTTCGCTTTCCAGACTGCTTTGGCTATTCGGGGTCTTTTGTGTTCCCATACAAATTGTGAAACTGTAGGTTCTAGTTCTGTGGAAAATGCCAGTGGTAGTTTGATAGGGATTGCATTAAATCCGTAGCTTGCTTTGGGTAGTGGGGTCATTTTCACCGTGTTGATTCTTCCAATCCAAGAACATGATATATCTCTCCATCTGTTTGTATCATCTTTAGTTTCTTTCATCAGTGTCTTATAATTTTCTGCATGCAGGTCTTTTGTCTCCTTCGGTAGGTTTAGTCCTAGATATTTTATGCTTTTTGTTGCAATGGTAAATAGGAGCGTTGTTTGAATTTCACTTTCGGATTTTTCATCATTACTGTATAGGAATGCCAGGGATTTCTGTGCATTAATTTTCTATCCTGCTACTTTACCAAATTCATTGATTAGCTCTAGCCATTTTCTGCTGGCCTCTTTCGGATTCTCTAATGTATAGTATCACGTCATCTGCAAACAGTGACAGCTTTACTTCTTCTTGCCAGCATTGTATTTTGAAAGCAAACAAGTTGTCTGCCTTCAGGGTTTCACAGCTAGAGATGCTATTTAAAGAAATTTGGGATTTAGAGTTGGCGCTAGAAGGAGTTTTAGGATGGGATTGCATGACGTGAATGCATGTTTCATGCAAAAGAGGACATGAATTTTGGGAGGCCAGAGGAGTGAGTATTTTGGACGGAATTTTGTTCCTTCAATACAAACAGGTTGCAAATATAATCCCCAGTATTTGGAGGTAGGGTCCTTAGGACAGTAATCAAGTTAAAATGAGGCCATCAGGGTTTGCCCTAATTCAGTACAATTGGTGTCCTTGCCTTGTAGATGGCTATGTTTGTCTTGTTACTCTCTCTGTATATATCAATGTGCTAATTTCTGTTAGGTCCTGTAATCCGTGGTACTTTCTTCTGGCAGCCCTAGCAAATAAATGCACCCTTCATAATGAGGGATGAGGCCTTATCTTTTGAGCAGTCTAAAAGTCCTTAAAAGAAAAGACAGCTCTTTCAAGGAAAAAGGGGATCTGCCTGATCAGCTGTTGCCTCAGTCTCCAGTCTGTCAGACTTCCCTGAATATTTTAGACTTCCCAGGCCTCACCATACTTTAAGACAATTCAGTGAAATCTCTCAATCTCAATCTCTTAAACTCTCGTGCTCTCTTCCCTCCCCCTCCGACCCACCCAGGCAGCTAGTGGGTTCTGTTTCTCTGTAGAACCCAGACAGAAACACGTGTGTTACACCCAGTAGTGGAATTATGGGCTCATAAGGTAACTGCCTGTGTACTTTTTGAAGAAAAGATAAGATATTTTGCAAAATGTTTGCTACATTTTACATTCCCACCAGCAAAGTATAAGATGTCCATTTCTTCCGTATTCTTTTTATGTTTTTTATTTTTCTTATTTTCATTTTTACTTTTTTAAATCAGTCATCAATTTTATACACATCAGTGTATACCTGTCAATCCCTTTGCCCAATTCAGCACACCACCATCCCCGCCCCACTGCGGTTTTCCCCCCTCGGTGTCCATACGTTTGTTCTCTACATCGGTGTCTCAACGTCTGCCCTGAATACCGGTTTGTATGTACCAGTTCTCTAGGTTGCACATGCATGTGTTAATATACGATATTTGTTTTTCACTTTCTGACTTCCTTCACTCTGTATGACAGTCTCTAGATCCATCCACGTCTCAACAAATGACTCAATTTCGTTCCTTTTTCTGGCTGAGTATTATTCCATTGTATATATGTACCACAACTTCCTTATCCATTGGTCTGTCGATGGGCATTTAGGTTGCTTCCGTGACCGGGCTATTGTAAATAGTGCTGCAATGAACATTGGGGTGCATGTGTCTTTTTGAATTACGCTTTTCTCCGGGTATGTGCCCAGTAGTGGGATTGCTGGGTCGTATGGTAGTTGTAGTCTTCCTTTTTTAAGGAACCTCCACACTGTTCTCCATAGTGGCTGTATCAATTTACCTTCCCACCAACAGTGCAAGAGTGTTCCCTCTTCTCCACACCCTCTCCAGCATTTATTGTTTCCTGATTTTTTGATGATGGCCATTCTGACCGGTGTGAGATGATATCTCACTGTAGTTTTGATTTGCCTTTCTGTAACGATTAATGATGGGGCGCATTCTTGCATGTGTTTGTGGGCAATCTGTATATCTTCTTTGGAGAAATGTCTCTTTAGGTCTTCTGCCCATTTTTGGATTGCGTTTTTTGTTTTTTTGATATTGAGCTGCTTGTAAATTTTGGAGAATAGTCCTTTGTCAGTTGCTTCACTTGCAAATATGTTCTCCCATTCTAAGGGTGGTCTTTTCGTCTTGTTTATGGTTTCCTTGGCTGTGCAAAAGCTTTTAAGTTTCATTAGGTCCCATCTTTTTCTTTTTGTCTTTATTTCCATTTCTCTAGGCGGTGGGTCAAGAAGGATCTTGCTGTGATTTCTGTCATAGAGTGTTCTCCTTATATTTTCCTCTAAGAGTTTGAGAGTGTGTGGCCTTACGTTTAGGTCTTTAATCCATTTTGAGTTTATTTTTGTGTATGGTGTTTGGGAGTGTTCTCATTTCATACATTTACCTGTACCTGTCCAGTTTTCCCAGCACCACTTATTGAAGAGGCTGTCTTTTCTCCACTGTATATTCTTGCCTTCTTTATCAAAGATCAGGTGACCATATGTGCGTGAGTTTATCTGTGGGCTTTCGATCCTGTTCCATGGATCTATATTTCTGTTTTTGTGCCAGTACCATAATGTCTTGATTACTGTAGCTTTGCAGTATAGTCGGGAGTCAGGGAGCCTGATTCCTCCAGCTCCATTTTTCGCTTTCCAGACTGCTTTGGCTATTCGGGGTCTTTTGTGATCCCATACAAATTGTGAAATTGTAGGTTCTAGTTCTGTGGAAAATGCCAGTGGTAGTTTGATAGGGATTGCATTAAATCCGTAGCTTGCTTTGGGTAGTGGGGTCATTTTCACCGTGTTGATTCTTCCAATCCAAGAACATGATATATCTCTCCATCTGTTTGTATCATCTTTAGTTTCTTTCATCAGTGTCTTATAATTTTCTGCATGCAGGTCTTTTGTCTCCTTCGGTAGGTTTAGTCCTAGATATTTTATGCTTTTTGTTGCAATGGTAAATAGGAGCGTTGTTTGAATTTCACTTTCGGATTTTTCATCATTACTGTATAGGAATGCCAGGGATTTCTGTGCATTAATTTTCTATCCTGCTACTTTACCAAATTCATTGATTAGCTCTAGCCATCTTCTGCTGGCCTCTTTCGGATTCTCTAATGTATAGTATCACGTCATCTGCAAACAGTGACAGCTTTACTTCTTCTTGCCAGCATTGTATTTTGAAAGCAAACAAGTTGTCTGCCTTCAGGGTTTCACAGCTAGAGATGCTATTTAAAGAAATTTGGGATTTAGAGTTGGCGCTAGAAGGAGTTTTAGGATGGGATTGCATGACGTGAATGCATGTTTCGTGCAAAAGAGGACATGAATTTTGGGAGGCCAGAGGAGTGAGTATTTTGGACGGAATTCTGTTCCTTCAATACAAACAGGTTGCAAATATAATCCCCAGTATTTGGAGGTAGGGTCCTTAGGACAGTAATCAAGTTAAAATGAGGCCATCAGGGTTTGCCCTAATTCAGTACAATTGGTGTCCTTGCCTTGTAGATGGCTATGTTTGTCTTGTTACTCTCTCTGTATATATCAATGTGCTAATTTCTGTTAGGTCCTGTAATCCGTGGTACTTTCTTCTGGCAGCCCTAGCAAATAAATGCACCCTTCATAATGAGGGATGAGGCCTTATCTTTTGAGCAGTCTAAAAGTCCTTAAAAGAAAAGACAGCTCTTTCAAGGAAAAAGGGGATCTGCCTGATCAGCTGTTGCCTCAGTCTCCAGTCTGTCAGACTTCCCTGAATATTTTAGACTTCCCAGGCCTCACCATACTTTAAGACAATTCAGTGAAATCTCTCAATCTCAATCTCTTAAACTCTCGTGCTCTCTTCCCTCCCCCTCCGACCCACCCAGGCAGCTAGTGGGTTCTGTTTCTCTGTAGAACCCAGACAGAAACGCTTGTGTTACACCCAGTAGTGGAATTATGGGCTCATAAGGTAACTGCCTGTGTACTTTTTGAAGAAAAGATAAGATATTTTGCAAAATGTTTGCTACATTTTACATTCCCACCAGCAAAGTATAAGATGTCCATTTCTTCCGTATTCTTTTTATGTTTTTTATTTTTCTTATTTTCATTTTTACTTTTTTAAATCAGTCATCAATTTTATACACATCAGTGTATACCTGTCAATCCCTTTGCCCAATTCAGCACACCACCATCCCCGCCCCACTGCGGTTTTCCCCCCTCGGTGTCCATACGTTTGTTCTCTACATCGGTGTCTCAACGTCTGCCCTGAATACCGGTTTGTATGTACCAGTTCTCTAGGTTGCACATGCATGTGTTAATATACGATATTTGTTTTTCACTTTCTGACTTCCTTCACTCTGTATGACAGTCTCTAGATCCATCCACGTCTCAACAAATGACTCAATTTCGTTCCTTTTTCTGGCTGAGTATTATTCCATTGTATATATGTACCACAACTTCCTTATCCATTGGTCTGTCGATGGGCATTTAGGTTGCTTCCGTGACCGGGCTATTGTAAATAGTGCTGCAATGAACATTGGGGTGCATGTGTCTTTTTGAATTACGCTTTTCTCCGGGTATGTGCCCAGTAGTGGGATTGCTGGGTCGTATGGTAGTTGTAGTCTTCCTTTTTTAAGGAACCTCCATACTGTTCTCCATAGTGGCTGTATCAATTTACCTTCCCACCAACAGTGCAAGAGTGTTCCCTCTTCTCCACACCCTCTCCAGCATTTATTGTTTCCTGATTTTTTGATGATGGCCATTCTGACCGGTGTGAGATGATATCTCACTGTAGTTTTGATTTGCCTTTCTGTAACGATTAATGATGGGGCGCATTCTTGCATGTGTTTGTGGGCAATCTGTATATCTTCTTTGGAGAAATGTCTCTTTAGGTCTTCTGCCCATTTTTGGATTGCGTTTTTTGTTTTTTTGATATTGAGCTGCTTGTAAATTTTGGAGAAGAGTCCTTTGTCAGTTGCTTCACTTGCAAATATGTTCTCCCATTCTAAGGGTGGTCTTTTCGTCTTGTTTATGGTTTCCTTGGCTGTGCAAAAGCTTTTAAGTTTCATTAGGTCCCATCTTTTTCTTTTTGTCTTTATTTCCATTTCTCTAGGCGGTGGGTCAAGAAGGATCTTGCTGTGATTTCTGTCATAGAGTGTTCTCCTTATATTTTCCTCTAAGAGTTTGAGAGTGTGTGGCCTTACGTTTAGGTCTTTAATCCATTTTGAGTTTATTTTTGTGTATGGTGTTTGGGAGTGTTCTCATTTCATACATTTACCTGTACCTGTCCAGTTTTCCCAGCACCACTTATTGAAGAGGCTGTCTTTTCTCCACTGTATATTCTTGCCTTCTTTATCAAAGATCAGGTGACCATATGTGCGTGAGTTTATCTGTGGGCTTTCGATCCTGTTCCATGGATCTATATTTCTGTTTTTGTGCCAGTACCATAATGTCTTGATTACTGTAGCTTTGCAGTATAGTCGGGAGTCAGGGAGCCTGATTCCTCCAGCTCCATTTTTCGCTTTCCAGACTGCTTTGGCTATTCGGGGTCTTTTGTGTTCCCATACAAATTGTGAAATTGTAGGTTCTAGTTCTGTGGAAAATGCCAGTGGTAGTTTGATAGGGATTGCATTAAATCCGTAGCTTGCTTTGGGTAGTGGGGTCATTTTCACCGTGTTGATTCTTCCAATCCAAGAACATGATATATCTCTCCATCTGTTTGTATCATCTTTAGTTTCTTTCATCAGTGTCTTATAATTTTCTGCATGCAGGTCTTTTGTCTCCTTCGGTAGGTTTAGTCCTAGATATTTTATGCTTTTTGTTGCAATGGTAAATAGGAGCGTTGTTTGAATTTCACTTTCGGATTTTTCATCATTACTGTATAGGAATGCCAGGGATTTCTGTGCATTAATTTTCTATCCTGCTACTTTACCAAATTCATTGATTAGCTCTAGCCATTTTCTGCTGGCCTCTTTCGGATTCTCTAATGTATAGTATCACGTCATCTGCAAACAGTGACAGCTTTACTTCTTCTTGCCAGCATTGTATTTTGAAAGCAAACAAGTTGTCTGCCTTCAGGGTTTCACAGCTAGAGATGCTATTTAAAGAAATTTGGGATTTAGAGTTGGCGCTAGAAGGAGTTTTAGGATGGGATTGCATGACGTGAATGCATGTTTCGTGCAAAAGAGGACATGAATTTTGGGAGGCCAGAGGAGTGAGTATTTTGGACGGAATTCTGTTCCTTCAATACAAACAGGTTGCAAATATAATCCCCAGTATTTGGAGGTAGGGTCCTTAGGACAGTAATCAAGTTAAAATGAGGCCATCAGGGTTTGCCCTAATTCAGTACAATTGGTGTCCTTGCCTTGTAGATGGCTATGTTTGTCTTGTTACTCTCTCTGTATATATCAATGTGCTAATTTCTGTTAGGTCCTGTAATCCGTGGTACTTTCTTCTGGCAGCCCTAGCAAATAAATGCACCCTTCATAATGAGGGATGAGGCCTTATCTTTTGAGCAGTCTAAAAGTCCTTAAAAGAAAAGACAGCTCTTTCAAGGAAAAAGGGGATCTGCCTGATCAGCTGTTGCCTCAGTCTCCAGTCTGTCAGACTTCCCTGAATATTTTAGACTTCCCAGGCCTCACCATACTTTAAGACAATTCAGTGAAATCTCTCAATCTCAATCTCTTAAACTCTCGTGCTCTCTTCCCTCCCCCTCCGACCCACCCAGGCAGCTAGTGGGTTCTGTTTCTCTGTAGAACCCAGACAGAAACGCTTGTGTTACACCCAGTAGTGGAATTATGGGCTCATAAGGTAACTGCCTGTGTACTTTTTGAAGAAAAGATAAGATATTTTGCAAAATGTTTGCTACATTTTACATTCCCACCAGCAAAGTATAAGATGTCCATTTCTTCCGTATTCTTTTTATGTTTTTTATTTTTCTTATTTTCATTTTTACTTTTTTAAATCAGTCATCAATTTTATACACATCAGTGTATACCTGTCAATCCCTTTGCCCAATTCAGCACACCACCATCCCCGCCCCACTGCGGTTTTCCCCCCTCGGTGTCCATACGTTTGTTCTCTACATCGGTGTCTCAACGTCTGCCCTGAATACCGGTTTGTATGTACCAGTTCTCTAGGTTGCACATGCATGTGTTAATATACGATATTTGTTTTTCACTTTCTGACTTCCTTCACTCTGTATGACAGTCTCTAGATCCATCCACGTCTCAACAAATGACTCAATTTCGTTCCTTTTTCTGGCTGAGTATTATTCCATTGTATATATGTACCACAACTTCCTTATCCATTGGTCTGTCGATGGGCATTTAGGTTGCTTCCGTGACCGGGCTATTGTAAATAGTGCTGCAATGAACATTGGGGTGCATGTGTCTTTTTGAATTACGCTTTTCTCCGGGTATGTGCCCAGTAGTGGGATTGCTGGGTCGTATGGTAGTTGTAGTCTTCCTTTTTTAAGGAACCTCCATACTGTTCTCCATAGTGGCTGTATCAATTTACCTTCCCACCAACAGTGCAAGAGTGTTCCCTCTTCTCCACACCCTCTCCAGCATTTATTGTTTCCTGATTTTTTGATGATGGCCATTCTGACCGGTGTGAGATGATATCTCACTGTAGTTTTGATTTGCCTTTCTGTAACGATTAATGATGGGGAGCATTCTTGCATGTGTTTGTGGGCAATCTGTATATCTTCTTTGGAGAAATGTCTCTTTAGGTCTTCTGCCCATTTTTGGATTGCGTTTTTTGTTTTTTTGATATTGAGCTGCTTGTAAATTTTGGAGAAGAGTCCTTTGTCAGTTGCTTCACTTGCAAATATGTTCTCCCATTCTAAGGGTGGTCTTTTCGTCTTGTTTATGGTTTCCTTGGCTGTGCAAAAGCTTTTAAGTTTCATTAGGTCCCATCTTTTTCTTTTTGTCTTTATTTCCATTTCTCTAGGCGGTGGGTCAAGAAGGATCTTGCTGTGATTTCTGTCATAGAGTGTTCTCCTTATATTTTCCTCTAAGAGTTTGAGAGTGTGTGGCCTTACGTTTAGGTCTTTAATCCATTTTGAGTTTATTTTTGTGTATGGTGTTTGGGAGTGTTCTCATTTCATACATTTACCTGTACCTGTCCAGTTTTCCCAGCACCACTTATTGAAGAGGCTGTCTTTTCTCCACTGTATATTCTTGCCTTCTTTATCAAAGATCAGGTGACCATATGTGCGTGAGTTTATCTGTGGGCTTTCGATCCTGTTCCATGGATCTATATTTCTGTTTTTGTGCCAGTACCATAATGTCTTGATTACTGTAGCTTTGCAGTATAGTCGGGAGTCAGGGAGCCTGATTCCTCCAGCTCCATTTTTCGCTTTCCAGACTGCTTTGGCTATTCGGGGTCTTTTGTGTTCCCATACAAATTGTGAAACTGTAGGTTCTAGTTCTGTGGAAAATGCCAGTGGTAGTTTGATAGGGATTGCATTAAATCCGTAGCTTGCTTTGGGTAGTGGGGTCATTTTCACCGTGTTGATTCTTCCAATCCAAGAACATGATATATCTCTCCATCTGTTTGTATCATCTTTAGTTTCTTTCATCAGTGTCTTATAATTTTCTGCATGCAGGTCTTTTGTCTCCTTCGGTAGGTTTAGTCCTAGATATTTTATGCTTTTTGTTGCAATGGTAAATAGGAGCGTTGTTTGAATTTCACTTTCGGATTTTTCATCATTACTGTATAGGAATGCCGGGGATTTCTGTGCATTAATTTTCTATCCTGCTACTTTACCAAATTCATTGATTAGCTCTAGCCATTTTCTGCTGGCCTCTTTCGGATTCTCTAATGTATAGTATCACGTCATCTGCAAACAGTGACAGCTTTACTTCTTCTTGCCAGCATTGTATTTTGAAAGCAAACAAGTTGTCTGCCTTCAGGGTTTCACAGCTAGAGATGCTATTTAAAGAAATTTGGGATTTAGAGTTGGCGCTAGAAGGAGTTTTAGGATGGGATTGCATGACGTGAATGCATGTTTCGTGCAAAAGAGGACATGAATTTTGGGAGGCCAGAGGAGTGAGTATTTTGGACGGAATTCTGTTCCTTCAATACAAACAGGTTGCAAATATAATCCCCAGTATTTGGAGGTAGGGTCCTTAGGACAGTAATCAAGTTAAAATGAGGCCATCAGGGTTTGCCCTAATTCAGTACAATTGGTGTCCTTGCCTTGTAGATGGCTATGTTTGTCTTGTTACTCTCTCTGTATATATCAATGTGCTAATTTCTGTTAGGTCCTGTAATCCGTGGTACTTTCTTCTGGCAGCCCTAGCAAATAAATGCACCCTTCATAATGAGGGATGAGGCCTTATCTTTTGAGCAGTCTAAAAGTCCTTAAAAGAAAAGACAGCTCTTTCAAGGAAAAAGGGGATCTGCCTGATCAGCTGTTGCCTCAGTCTCCAGTCTGTCAGACTTCCCTGAATATTTTAGACTTCCCAGGCCTCACCATACTTTAAGACAATTCAGTGAAATCTCTCAATCTCAATCTCTTAAACTCTCGTGCTCTCTTCCCTCCCCCTCCGACCCACCCAGGCAGCTAGTGGGTTCTGTTTCTCTGTAGAACCCAGACAGAAACACTTGTGTTACACCCAGTAGTGGAATTATGGGCTCATAAGGTAACTGCCTGTGTACTTTTTGAAGAAAAGATAAGATATTTTGCAAAATGTTTGCTACATTTTACATTCCCACCAGCAAAGTATAAGATGTCCATTTCTTCCGTATTCTTTTTATGTTTTTTATTTTTCTTATTTTCATTTTTACTTTTTTAAATCAGTCATCAATTTTATACACATCAGTGTATACCTGTCAATCCCTTTGCCCAATTCAGCACACCACCATCCCCGCCCCACTGCGGTTTTCCCCCCTCGGTGTCCATACGTTTGTTCTCTACATCGGTGTCTCAACGTCTGCCCTGAATACCGGTTTGTATGTACCAGTTCTCTAGGTTGCACATGCATGTGTTAATATACGATATTTGTTTTTCACTTTCTGACTTCCTTCACTCTGTATGACAGTCTCTAGATCCATCCACGTCTCAACAAATGACTCAATTTCGTTCCTTTTTCTGGCTGAGTATTATTCCATTGTATATATGTACCACAACTTCCTTATCCATTGGTCTGTCGATGGGCATTTAGGTTGCTTCCGTGACCGGGCTATTGTAAATAGTGCTGCAATGAACATTGGGGTGCATGTGTCTTTTTGAATTACGCTTTTCTCCGGGTATGTGCCCAGTAGTGGGATTGCTGGGTCGTATGGTAGTTGTAGTCTTCCTTTTTTAAGGAACCTCCATACTGTTCTCCATAGTGGCTGTATCAATTTACCTTCCCACCAACAGTGCAAGAGTGTTCCCTCTTCTCCACACCCTCTCCAGCATTTATTGTTTCCTGATTTTTTGATGATGGCCATTCTGACCGGTGTGAGATGATATCTCACTGTAGTTTTGATTTGCCTTTCTGTAACGATTAATGATGGGGAGCATTCTTGCATGTGTTTGTGGGCAATCTGTATATCTTCTTTGGAGAAATGTCTCTTTAGGTCTTCTGCCCATTTTTGGATTGCGTTTTTTGTTTTTTTGATATTGAGCTGCTTGTAAATTTTGGAGATGAGTCCTTTGTCAGTTGCTTCACTTGCAAATATGTTCTCCCATTCTAAGGGTGGTCTTTTCGTCTTGTTTATGGTTTCCTTGGCTGTGCAAAAGCTTTTAAGTTTCATTAGGTCCCATTTTTTTCTTTTTGTCTTTATTTCCATTTCTCTAGGCGGTGGGTCAAGAAGGATCTTGCTGTGATTTCTGTCATAGAGTGTTCTCCTTATATTTTCCTCTAAGAGTTTGAGAGTGTGTGGCCTTACGTTTAGGTCTTTAATCCATTTTGAGTTTATTTTTGTGTATGGTGTTTGGGAGTGTTCTCATTTCATACATTTACCTGTACCTGTCCAGTTTTCCCAGCACCACTTATTGAAGAGGCTGTCTTTTCTCCACTGTATATTCTTGCCTTCTTTATCAAAGATCAGGTGACCATATGTGCGTGAGTTTATCTGTGGGCTTTCGATCCTGTTCCATGGATCTATATTTCTGTTTTTGTGCCAGTACCATAATGTCTTGATTACTGTAGCTTTGCAGTATAGTCGGGAGTCAGGGAGCCTGATTCCTCCAGCTCCATTTTTCGCTTTCCAGACTGCTTTGGCTATTCGGGGTCTTTTGTGTTCCCATACAAATTGTGAAACTGTAGGTTCTAGTTCTGTGGAAAATGCCAGTGGTAGTTTGATAGGGATTGCATTAAATCCGTAGCTTGCTTTGGGTAGTGGGGTCATTTTCACCGTGTTGATTCTTCCAATCCAAGAACATGATATATCTCTCCATCTGTTTGTATCATCTTTAGTTTCTTTCATCAGTGTCTTATAATTTTCTGCATGCAGGTCTTTTGTCTCCTTCGGTAGGTTTAGTCCTAGATATTTTATGCTTTTTGTTGCAATGGTAAATAGGAGCGTTGTTTGAATTTCACTTTCGGATTTTTCATCATTACTGTATAGGAATGCCAGGGATTTCTGTGCATTAATTTTCTATCCTGCTACTTTACCAAATTCATTGATTAGCTCTAGCCATTTTCTGCTGGCCTCTTTCGGATTCTCTAATGTATAGTATCACGTCATCTGCAAACAGTGACAGCTTTACTTCTTCTTGCCAGCATTGTATTTTGAAAGCAAACAAGTTGTCTGCCTTCAGGGTTTCACAGCTAGAGATGCTATTTAAAGAAATTTGGGATTTAGAGTTGGCGCTAGAAGGAGTTTTAGGATGGGATTGCATGACGTGAATGCATGTTTCGTGCAAAAGAGGACATGAATTTTGGGAGGCCAGAGGAGTGAGTATTTTGGACGGAATTTTGTTCCTTCAATACAAACAGGTTGCAAATATAATCCCCAGTATTTGGAGGTAGGGTCCTTAGGACAGTAATCAAGTTAAAATGAGGCCATCAGGGTTTGCCCTAATTCAGTACAATTGGTGTCCTTGCCTTGTAGATGGCTATGTTTGTCTTGTTACTCTCTCTGTATATATCAATGTGCTAATTTCTGTTAGGTCCTGTAATCCGTGGTACTTTCTTCTGGCAGCCCTAGCAAATAAATGCACCCTTCATAATGAGGGATGAGGCCTTATCTTTTGAGCAGTCTAAAAGTCCTTAAAAGAAAAGACAGCTCTTTCAAGGAAAAAGGGGATCTGCCTGATCAGCTGTTGCCTCAGTCTCCAGTCTGTCAGACTTCCCTGAATATTTTAGACTTCCCAGGCCTCACCATACTTTAAGACAATTCAGTGAAATCTCTCAATCTCAATCTCTTAAACTCTCGTGCTCTCTTCCCTCCCCCTCCGACCCACCCAGGCAGCTAGTGGGTTCTGTTTCTCTGTAGAACCCAGACAGAAACACTTGTGTTACACCCAGTAGTGGAATTATGGGGTCATAAGGTAACTGCCTGTGTACTTTTTGAAGAAAAGATAAGATATTTTGCAAAATGTTTGCTACATTTTACATTCCCACCAGCAAAGTATAAGATGTCCATTTCTTCCGTATTCTTTTTATGTTTTTTATTTTTCTTATTTTCATTTTTACTTTTTTAAATCAGTCATCAATTTTATACACATCAGTGTATACCTGTCAATCCCTTTGCCCAATTCAGCACACCACCATCCCCGCCCCACTGCGGTTTTCCCCCCTCGGTGTCCATACGTTTGTTCTCTACATCGGTGTCTCAACGTCTGCCCTGAATACCGGTTTGTATGTACCAGTTCTCTAGGTTGCACATGCATGTGTTAATATACGATATTTGTTTTTCACTTTCTGACTTCCTTCACTCTGTATGACAGTCTCTAGATCCATCCACGTCTCAACAAATGACTCAATTTCGTTCCTTTTTCTGGCTGAGTATTATTCCATTGTATATATGTACCACAACTTCCTTATCCATTGGTCTGTCGATGGGCATTTAGGTTGCTTCCGTGACCGGGCTATTGTAAATAGTGCTGCAATGAACATTGGGGTGCATGTGTCTTTTTGAATTACGCTTTTCTCCGGGTATGTGCCCAGTAGTGGGATTGCTGGGTCGTATGGTAGTTGTAGTCTTCCTTTTTTAAGGAACCTCCATACTGTTCTCCATAGTGGCTGTATCAATTTACCTTCCCACCAACAGTGCAAGAGTGTTCCCTCTTCTCCACACCCTCTCCAGCATTTATTGTTTCCTGATTTTTTGATGATGGCCATTCTGACCGGTGTGAGATGATATCTCACTGTAGTTTTGATTTGCCTTTCTGTAACGATTAATGATGGGGAGCATTCTTGCATGTGTTTGTGGGCAATCTGTATATCTTCTTTGGAGAAATGTCTCTTTAGGTCTTCTGCCCATTTTTGGATTGCGTTTTTTGTTTTTTTGATATTGAGCTGCTTGTAAATTTTGGAGATGAGTCCTTTGTCAGTTGCTTCACTTGCAAATATGTTCTCCCATTCTAAGGGGGGTCTTTTCGTCTTGTTTATGGTTTCCTTGGCTGTGCAAAAGCTTTTAAGTTTCATTAGGTCCCATCTTTTTCTTTTTGTCTTTATTTCCATTTCTCTAGGCGGTGGGTCAAGAAGGATCTTGCTGTGATTTCTGTCATAGAGTGTTCTCCTTATATTTTCCTCTAAGAGTTTGAGAGTGTGTGGCCTTACGTTTAGGTCTTTAATCCATTTTGAGTTTATTTTTGTGTATGGTGTTTGGGAGTGTTCTCATTTCATACATTTACCTGTACCTGTCCAGTTTTCCCAGCACCACTTATTGAAGAGGCTGTCTTTTCTCCACTGTATATTCTTGCCTTCTTTATCAAAGATCAGGTGACCATATGTGCGTGAGTTTATCTGTGGGCTTTCGATCCTGTTCCATGGATCTATATTTCTGTTTTTGTGCCAGTACCATAATGTCTTGATTACTGTAGCTTTGCAGTATAGTCGGGAGTCAGGGAGCCTGATTCCTCCAGCTCCATTTTTCGCTTTCCAGACTGCTTTGGCTATTCGGGGTCTTTTGTGTTCCCATACAAATTGTGAAATTGTAGGTTCTAGTTCTGTGGAAAATGCCAGTGGTAGTTTGATAGGGATTGCATTAAATCCGTAGCTTGCTTTGGGTAGTGGGGTCATTTTCACCGTGTTGATTCTTCCAATCCAAGAACATGATATATCTCTCCATCTGTTTGTATCATCTTTAGTTTCTTTCATCAGTGTCTTATAATTTTCTGCATGCAGGTCTTTTGTCTCCTTCAGTAGGTTTAGTCCTAGATATTTTATGCTTTTTGTTGCAATGGTAAATAGGAGCGTTGTTTGAATTTCACTTTCGGATTTTTCATCATTACTGTATAGGAATGCCAGGGATTTCTGTGCATTAATTTTCTATCCTGCTACTTTACCAAATTCATTGATTAGCTCTAGCCATTTTCTGCTGGCCTCTTTCGGATTCTCTAATGTATAGTATCACGTCATCTGCAAACAGTGACAGCTTTACTTCTTCTTGCCAGCATTGTATTTTGAAAGCAAACAAGTTGTCTGCCTTCAGGGTTTCACAGCTAGAGATGCTATTTAAAGAAATTTGGGATTTAGAGTTGGCGCTAGAAGGAGTTTTAGGATGGGATTGCATGACGTGAATGCATGTTTCGTGCAAAAGAGGACATGAATTTTGGGAGGCCAGAGGAGTGAGTATTTTGGACGGAATTTTGTTCCTTCAATACAAACAGGTTGCAAATATAATCCCCAGTATTTGGAGGTAGGGTCCTTAGGACAGTAATCAAGTTAAAATGAGGCCATCAGGGTTTGCCCTAATTCAGTACAATTGGTGTCCTTGCCTTGTAGATGGCTATGTTTGTCTTGTTACTCTCTCTGTATATATCAATGTGCTAATTTCTGTTAGGTCCTGTAATCCGTGGTACTTTCTTCTGGCAGCCCTAGCAAATAAATGCACCCTTCATAATGAGGGATGAGGCCTTATCTTTTGAGCAGTCTAAAAGTCCTTAAAAGAAAAGACAGCTCTTTCAAGGAAAAAGGGGATCTGCCTGATCAGCTGTTGCCTCAGTCTCCAGTCTGTCAGACTTCCCTGAATATTTTAGACTTCCCAGGCCTCACCATACTTTAAGACAATTCAGTGAAATCTCTCAATCTCAATCTCTTAAACTCTCGTGCTCTCTTCCCTCCCCCTCCGACCCACCCAGGCAGCTAGTGGGTTCTGTTTCTCTGTAGAACCCAGACAGAAACACTTGTGTTACACCCAGTAGTGGAATTATGGGCTCATAAGGTAACTGCCTGTGTACTTTTTGAAGAAAAGATAAGATATTTTGCAAAATGTTTGCTACATTTTACATTCCCACCAGCAAAGTATAAGATGTCCATTTCTTCCGTATTCTTTTTATGTTTTTTATTTTTCTTATTTTCATTTTTACTTTTTTAAATCAGTCATCAATTTTATACACATCAGTGTATACCTGTCAATCCCTTTGCCCAATTCAGCACACCACCATCCCCGCCCCACTGCGGTTTTCCCCCCTCGGTGTCCATACGTTTGTTCTCTACATCGGTGTCTCAACGTCTGCCCTGAATACCGGTTTGTATGTACCAGTTCTCTAGGTTGCACATGCATGTGTTAATATACGATATTTGTTTTTCACTTTCTGACTTCCTTCACTCTGTATGACAGTCTCTAGATCCATCCACGTCTCAACAAATGACTCAATTTCGTTCCTTTTTCTGGCTGAGTATTATTCCATTGTATATATGTACCACAACTTCCTTATCCATTGGTCTGTCGATGGGCATTTAGGTTGCTTCCGTGACCGGGCTATTGTAAATAGTGCTGCAATGAACATTGGGGTGCATGTGTCTTTTTGAATTACGCTTTTCTCCGGGTATGTGCCCAGTAGTGGGATTGCTGGGTCGTATGGTAGTTGTAGTCTTCCTTTTTTAAGGAACCTCCATACTGTTCTCCATAGTGGCTGTATCAATTTACCTTCCCACCAACAGTGCAAGAGTGTTCCCTCTTCTCCACACCCTCTCCAGCATTTATTGTTTCCTGATTTTTTGATGATGGCCATTCTGACCGGTGTGAGATGATATCTCACTGTAGTTTTGATTTGCCTTTCTGTAACGATTAATGATGGGGAGCATTCTTGCATGTGTTTGTGGGCAATCTGTATATCTTCTTTGGAGAAATGTCTCTTTAGGTCTTCTGCCCATTTTTGGATTGCGTTTTTTGTTTTTTTGATATTGAGCTGCTTGTAAATTTTGGAGATGAGTCCTTTGTCAGTTGCTTCACTTGCAAATATGTTCTCCCATTCTAAGGGGGGTCTTTTCGTCTTGTTTATGGTTTCCTTGGCTGTGCAAAAGCTTTTAAGTTTCATTAGGTCCCATCTTTTTCTTTTTGTCTTTATTTCCATTTCTCTAGGCGGTGGGTCAAGAAGGATCTTGCTGTGATTTCTGTCATAGAGTGTTCTCCTTATATTTTCCTCTAAGAGTTTGAGAGTGTGTGGCCTTACGTTTAGGTCTTTAATCCATTTTGAGTTTATTTTTGTGTATGGTGTTTGGGAGTGTTCTCATTTCATACATTTACCTGTACCTGTCCAGTTTTCCCAGCACCACTTATTGAAGAGGCTGTCTTTTCTCCACTGTATATTCTTGCCTTCTTTATCAAAGATCAGGTGACCATATGTGCGTGAGTTTATCTGTGGGCTTTCGATCCTGTTCCATGGATCTATATTTCTGTTTTTGTGCCAGTACCATAATGTCTTGATTACTGTAGCTTTGCAGTATAGTCGGGAGTCAGGGAGCCTGATTCCTCCAGCTCCATTTTTCGCTTTCCAGACTGCTTTGGCTATTCGGGGTCTTTTGTGTTCCCATACAAATTGTGAAATTGTAGGTTCTAGTTCTGTGGAAAATGCCAGTGGTAGTTTGATAGGGATTGCATTAAATCCGTAGCTTGCTTTGGGTAGTGGGGTCATTTTCACCGTGTTGATTCTTCCAATCCAAGAACATGATATATCTCTCCATCTGTTTGTATCATCTTTAGTTTCTTTCATCAGTGTCTTATAATTTTCTGCATGCAGGTCTTTTGTCTCCTTCGGTAGGTTTAGTCCTAGATATTTTATGCTTTTTGTTGCAATGGTAAATAGGAGCGTTGTTTGAATTTCACTTTCGGATTTTTCATCATTACTGTATAGGAATGCCAGGGATTTCTGTGCATTAATTTTCTATCCTGCTACTTTACCAAATTCATTGATTAGCTCTAGCCATTTTCTGCTGGCCTCTTTCGGATTCTCTAATGTATAGTATCACGTCATCTGCAAACAGTGACAGCTTTACTTCTTCTTGCCAGCATTGTATTTTGAAAGCAAACAAGTTGTCTGCCTTCAGGGTTTCACAGCTAGAGATGCTATTTAAAGAAATTTGGGATTTAGAGTTGGCGCTAGAAGGAGTTTTAGGATGGGATTGCATGACGTGAATGCATGTTTCGTGCAAAAGAGGACATGAATTTTGGGAGGCCAGAGGAGTGAGTATTTTGGACGGAATTCTGTTCCTTCAATACAAACAGGTTGCAAATATAATCCCCAGTATTTGGAGGTAGGGTCCTTAGGACAGTAATCAAGTTAAAATGAGGCCATCAGGGTTTGCCCTAATTCAGTACAATTGGTGTCCTTGCCTTGTAGATGGCTATGTTTGTCTTGTTACTCTCTCTGTATATATCAATGTGCTAATTTCTGTTAGGTCCTGTAATCCGTGGTACTTTCTTCTGGCAGCCCTAGCAAATAAATGCACCCTTCATAATGAGGGATGAGGCCTTATCTTTTGAGCAGTCTAAAAGTCCTTAAAAGAAAAGACAGCTCTTTCAAGGAAAAAAGGGATCTGCCTGATCAGCTGTTGCCTCAGTCTCCAGTCTGTCAGACTTCCCTGAATATTTTAGACTTCCCAGGCCTCACCATACTTTAAGACAATTCAGTGAAATCTCTCAATCTCAATCTCTTAAACTCTCGTGCTCTCTTCCCTCCCCCTCCGACCCACCCAGGCAGCTAGTGGGTTCTGTTTCTCTGTAGAACCCAGACAGAAACACGTGTGTTACACCCAGTAGTGGAATTATGGGCTCATAAGGTAACTGCCTGTGTACTTTTTGAAGAAAAGATAAGATATTTTGCAAAATGTTTGCTACATTTTACATTGCCACCAGCAAAGTATAAGATGTCCATTTCTTCCGTATTCTTTTTATGTTTTTTATTTTTCTTATTTTCATGTTTACTTTTTTAAATCAGTCATCAATTTTATACACATCAGTGTATACCTGTCAATCCCTTTGCCCAATTCAGCACACCACCATCCCCGCCCCACTGCGGTTTTCCCCCCTCGGTGTCCATACGTTTGTTCTCTACATCGGTGTCTCAACGTCTGCCCTGAATACCGGTTTGTACGTACCAGTTCTCTAGGTTGCACATGCATGTGTTAATATACGATATTTGTTTTTCACTTTCTGACTTCCTTCACTCTGTATGACAGTCTCTAGATCCATCCACGTCTCAACAAATGACTCAATTTCGTTCCTTTTTCTGGCTGAGTATTATTCCATTGTATATATGTACCACAACTTCCTTATCCATTGGTCTGTCGATGGGCATTTAGGTTGCTTCCGTGACCGGGCTATTGTAAATAGTGCTGCAATGAACATTGGGGTGCATGTGTCTTTTTGAATTTCGCTTTTCTCCGGGTATGTGCCCAGTAGTGGGATTGCTGGGTCGTATGGTAGTTGTAGTCTTCCTTTTTTAAGGAACCTCCATACTGTTCTCCATAGTGGCTGTATCAATTTACCTTCCCACCAACAGTGCAAGAGTGTTCCCTCTTCTCCACACCCTCTCCAGCATTTATTGTTTCCTGATTTTTTGATGATGGCCATTCTGACAGGTGTGAGATGATATCTCACTGTAGTTTTGATTTGCCTTTCTGTAACGATTAATGATGGGGAGCATTCTTGCATGTGTTTGTGGGCAATCTGTATATCTTCTTTGGAGAAATGTCTCTTTAGGTCTTCTGCCCGTTTTTGGATTGCGTTTTTTGTTTTTTTGATATTGAGCTGCTTGTAAATTTTGGAGATGAGTCCTTTGTCAGTTGCTTCACTTGCAAATATGTTCTCCCATTCTAAGCGTGGTCTTTTCGTCTTGTTTATGGTTTCCTTGGCTGTGCAAAAGCTTTTAAGTTTCATTAGGTCCCATTTTTTTCTTTTTGTCTTTATTTCCATTTCTCTAGGCGGTGGGTCAAGAAGGATCTTGCTGTGATTTCTGTCATAGAGTGTTCTCCTTATATTTTCCTCTAAGAGTTTGAGAGTGTGTGGCCTTACGTTTAGGTCTTTAATCCATTTTGAGTTTATTTTTGTGTATGGTGTTTGGGAGTGTTCTCATTTCATACATTTACCTGTACCTGTCCAGTTTTCCCAGCACCACTTATTGAAGAGGCTGTCTTTTCTCCACTGTATATTCTTGCCTTCTTTATCAAAGATCAGGTGACCGTATGTGCGTGTGTTTATCTGTGGGCTTTCGATCCTGTTCCATGGATCTATATTTCTGTTTTTGTGCCAGTACCATAATGTCTTGATTACTGTAGCTTTGCAGTATAGTCGGGAGTCAGGGAGCCTGATTCCTCCAGCTCCATTTTTCGCTTTCCAGACTGCTTTGGCTATTCGGGGTCTTTTGTGTTCCCATACAAATTGTGAAATTGTAGGTTCTAGTTCTGTGGAAAATGCCAGTGGTAGTTTGATAGGGATTGCATTAAATCCGTAGCTTGCTTTGGGTAGTGGGGTCATTTTCACCGTGTTGATTCTTCCAATCCAAGAACATGATATATCTCTCCATCTGTTTGTATCATCTTTAGTTTCTTTCATCAGTGTCTTATAATTTTCTGCATGCAGGTCTTTTGTCTCCTTCGGTAGGTTTAGTCCTAGATATTTTATGCTTTTTGTTGCAATGGTAAATAGGAGCGTTGTTTGAATTTCACTTTCGGATTTTTCATCATTACTGTATAGGAATGCCAGGGATTTCTGTGCATTACTTTTCTATCCTGCTACTTTACCAAATTCATTGATTAGCTCTAGCCATTTTCTGCTGGCCTCTTTCGGATTCTCTAATGTATAGTATCACGTCATCTGCAAACAGTGACAGCTTTACTTCTTCTTGCCAGCATTGTATTTTGAAAGCAAACAAGTTGTCTGCCTTCAGGGTTTCACAGCTAGAGATGCTATTTAAAGAAATTTGGGATTTAGAGTTGGCGCTAGAAGGAGTTTTAGGATGGGATTGCATGACGTGAATGCATGTTTCGTGCAAAAGAGGACATGAATTTTGGGAGGCCAGAGGAGTGAGTATTTTGGACGGAATTCTGTTCCTTCAATACAAACAGGTTGCAAATATAATCCCCAGTATTTGGAGGTAGGGTCCTTAGGACAGTAATCAAGTTAAAATGAGGCCATCAGGGTTTGCCCTAATTCAGTACAATTGGTGTCCTTGCCTTGTAGATGGCTATGTTTGTCTTGTTACTCTCTCTGTATATATCAATGTGCTAATTTCTGTTAGGTCCTGTAATCCGTGGTACTTTCTTCTGGCAGCCCTAGCAAATAAATGCACCCTTCATAATGAGGGATGAGGCCTTATCTTTTGAGCAGTCTAAAAGTCCTTAAAAGAAAAGACAGCTCTTTCAAGGAAAAAAGGGATCTGCCTGATCAGCTGTTGCCTCAGTCTCCAGTCTGTCAGACTTCCCTGAATATTTTAGACTTCCCAGGCCTCACCATACTTTAAGACAATTCAGTGAAATCTCTCAATCTCAATCTCTTAAACTCTCGTGCTCTCTTCCCTCCCCCTCCGACCCACCCAGGCAGCTAGTGGGTTCTGTTTCTCTGTAGAACCCAGACAGAAACACGTGTGTTACACCCAGTAGTGGAATTATGGGCTCATAAGGTAACTGCCTGTGTACTTTTTGAAGAAAAGATAAGATATTTTGCAAAATGTTTGCTACATTTTACATTCCCACCAGCAAAGTATAAGATGTCCATTTCTTCCGTATTCTTTTTATGTTTTTTATTTTTCTTATTTTCATTTTTACTTTTTTAAATCAGTCATCAATTTTATACACATCAGTGTATACCTGTCAATCCCTTTGCCCAATTCAGCACACCACCATCCCCGCCCCACTGCGGTTTTCCCCCCTCGGTGTCCATACGTTTGTTCTCTACATCGGTGTCTCAACGTCTGCCCTGAATACCGGTTTGTATGTACCAGTTCTCTAGGTTGCACATGCATGTGTTAATATACGATATTTGTTTTTCACTTTCTGACTTCCTTCACTCTGTATGACAGTCTGTAGATCCATCCACGTCTCAACAAATGACTCAATTTCGTTCCTTTTTCTGGCTGAGTATTATTCCATTGTATATATGTACCACAACTTCCTTATCCATTGGTCTGTCGATGGGCATTTAGGTTTCTTCCGTGACCGGGCTATTGTAAATAGTGCTGCAATGAACATTGGGGTGCATGTGTCTTTTTGAATTACGCTTTTCTCCGGGTATGTGCCCAGTAGTGGGATTGCTGGGTCGTATGGTAGTTGTAGTCTTCCTTTTTTAAGGAACCTCCATACTGTTCTCCATAGTGGCTGTATAAATTTACCTTCCCACCAACAGTGCAAGAGTGTTCCCTCTTCTCCACACCCTCTCCAGCATTTATTGTTTCCTGATTTTTTGATGATGGCCATTGTGACCGGTGTGAGATGATATCTCACTGTAGTTTTGATTTGCCTTTCTGTAACGATTAATGATGGGGAGCATTCTTGCATGTGTTTGTGGGCAATCTGTATATCTTCTTTGGAGAAATGTCTCTTTAGGTCTTCTGCCCATTTTTGGATTGCGTTTTTTGTTTTTTTGATATTGAGCTGCTTGTAAATTTTGGAGATGAGTCCTTTGTCAGTTGCTTCACTTGCAAATATGTTCTCCCATTCTAAGCGTGGTCTTTTCGTCTTGTTTATGGTTTCCTTGGCTGTGCAAAAGCTTTTAAGTTTCATTAGGTCCCATCTTTTTCTTTTTGTCTTTATTTCCATTTCTCTAGGCGGTGGGTCAAGAAGGATCTTGCTGTGATTTCTGTCATAGAGTGTTCTCCTTATATTTTCCTCTAAGAGTTTGAGAGTGTGTGGCCTTACGTTTAGGTCTTTAATCCATTTTGAGTTTATTTTTGTGTATGGTGTTTGGGAGTGTTCTCATTTCATACATTTACCTGTACCTGTCCAGTTTTCCCAGCACCACTTATTGAAGAGGCTGTCTTTTCTCCACTGTATATTCTTGCCTTCTTTATCAAAGATCAGGTGACCATATGTGCGTGTGTTTATCTGTGGGCTTTCGATCCTGTTCCATGGATCTATATTTCTGTTTTTGTGCCAGTACCATAATGTCTTGATTACTGTAGCTTTGCAGTATAGTCGGGAGTCAGGGAGCCTGATTCCTCCAGCTCCATTTTTCGCTTTCCAGACTGCTTTGGCTATTCGGGGTCTTTTGTGTTCCCATACAAATTGTGAAATGGTAGGTTCTAGTTCTGTGGAAAATGCCAGTGGTAGTTTGATAGGGATTGCATTAAATCCGTAGCTTGCTTTGGGTAGTGGGGTCATTTTCACCGTGTTGATTCTTCCAATCCAAGAACATGATATATCTCTCCATCTGTTTGTATCATCTTTAGTTTCTTTCATCAGTGTCTTATAATTTTCTGCATGCAGGTCTTTTGTCTCCTTCGGTAGGTTTAGTCCTAGATATTTTATGCTTTTTGTTGCAATGGTAAATAGGAGCGTTGTTTGAATTTCACTTTCGGATTTTTCATCATTACTGTATAGGAATGCCAGGGATTTCTGTGCATTACTTTTCTATCCTGCTACTTTACCAAATTCATTGATTAGCTCTAGCCATTTTCTGCTGGCCTCTTTCGGATTCTCTAATGTATAGTATCACGTCATCTGCAAACAGTGACAGCTTTACTTCTTCTTGCCAGCATTGTATTTTGAAAGCAAACAAGTTGTCTGCCTTCAGGGTTTCACAGCTAGAGATGCTATTTAAAGAAATTTGGGATTTAGAGTTGGCGCTAGAAGGAGTTTTAGGATGGGATTGCATGACGTGAATGCATGTTTCGTGCAAAAGAGGACATGAATTTTGGGAGGCCAGAGGAGTGAGTATTTTGGACGGAATTCTGTTCCTTCAATACAAACAGGTTGCAAATATAATCCCCAGTATTTGGAGGTAGGGTCCTTAGGACAGTAATCAAGTTAAAATGAGGCCATCAGGGTTTGCCCTAATTCAGTACAATTGGTGTCCTTGCCTTGTAGATGGCTATGTTTGTCTTGTTACTCTCTCTGTATATATCAATGTGCTAATTTCTGTTAGGTCCTGTAATCCGTGGTACTTTCTTCTGGCAGCCCTAGCAAATAAATGCACCCTTCATAATGAGGGATGAGGCCTTATCTTTTGAGCAGTCTAAAAGTCCTTAAAAGAAAAGACAGCTCTTTCAAGGAAAAAAGGGATCTGCCTGATCAGCTGTTGCCTCAGTCTCCAGTCTGTCAGACTTCCCTGAATATTTTAGACTTCCCAGGCCTCACCATACTTTAAGACAATTCAGTGAAATCTCTCAATCTCAATCTCTTAAACTCTCGTGCTCTCTTCCCTCCCCCTCCGACCCACCCAGGCAGCTAGTGGGTTCTGTTTCTCTGTAGAACCCAGACAGAAACACGTGTGTTACACCCAGTAGTGGAATTATGGGCTCATAAGGTAACTGCCTGTGTACTTTTTGAAGAAAAGATAAGATATTTTGCAAAATGTTTGCTACATTTTACATTCCCACCAGCAAAGTATAAGATGTCCATTTCTTCCGTATTCTTTTTATGTTTTTTATTTTTCTTATTTTCATTTTTACTTTTTTAAATCAGTCATCAATTTTATACACATCAGTGTATACCTGTCAATCCCTTTGCCCAATTCAGCACACCACCATCCCCGCCCCACTGCGGTTTTCCCCCCTCGGTGTCCATACGTTTGTTCTCTACATCGGTGTCTCAACGTCTGCCCTGAATACCGGTTTGTATGTACCAGTTCTCTAGGTTGCACATGCATGTGTTAATATACGATATTTGTTTTTCACTTTCTGACTTCCTTCACTCTGTATGACAGTCTGTAGATCCATCCACGTCTCAACAAATGACTCAATTTCGTTCCTTTTTCTGGCTGAGTATTATTCCATTGTATATATGTACCACAACTTCCTTATCCATTGGTCTGTCGATGGGCATTTAGGTTTCTTCCGTGACCGGGCTATTGTAAATAGTGCTGCAATGAACATTGGGGTGCATGTGTCTTTTTGAATTACGCTTTTCTCCGGGTATGTGCCCAGTAGTGGGATTGCTGGGTCGTATGGTAGTTGTAGTCTTCCTCTTTTAAGGAACCTCCATACTGTTCTCCATAGTGGCTGTATCAATTTACCTTCCCACCAACAGTGCAAGAGTGTTCCCTCTTCTCCACACCCTCTCCAGCATTTATTGTTTCCTGATTTTTTGATGATGGCCATTGTGACCGGTGTGAGATGATATCTCACTGTAGTTTTGATTTGCCTTTCTGTAACGATTAATGATGGGGAGCATTCTTGCATGTGTTTGTGGGCAATCTGTATATCTTCTTTGGAGAAATGTCTCTTTAGGTCTTCTGCCCATTTTTGGATTGCGTTTTTTGTTTTTTTGATATTGAGCTGCTTGTAAATTTTGGAGATGAGTCCTTTGTCAGTTGCTTCACTTGCAAATATGTTCTCCCATTCTAAGGGTGGTCTTTTCGTCTTGTTTATGGTTTCCTTGGCTGTGCAAAAGCTTTTAAGTTTCATTAGGTCCCATCTTTTTCTTTTTGTCTTTATTTCCATTTCTCTAGGCGGTGGGTCAAGAAGGATCTTGCTGTGATTTCTGTCATAGAGTGTTCTCCTTATATTTTCCTCTAAGAGTTTGAGAGTGTGTGGCCTTACGTTTAGGTCTTTAATCCATTTTGAGTTTATTTTTGTGTATGGTGTTTGGGAGTGTTCTCATTTCATACATTTACCTGTACCTGTCCAGTTTTCCCAGCACCACTTATTGAAGAGGCTGTCTTTTCTCCACTGTATATTCTTGCCTTCTTTATCAAAGATCAGGTGACCATATGTGCGTGTGTTTATCTGTGGGCTTTCGATCCTGTTCCATGGATCTATATTTCTGTTTTTGTGCCAGTACCATAATGTCTTGATTACTGTAGCTTTGCAGTATAGTCGGGAGTCAGGGAGCCTGATTCCTCCAGCTCCATTTTTCGCTTTCCAGACTGCTTTGGCTATTCGGGGTCTTTTGTGTTCCCATACAAATTGTGAAATTGTAGGTTCTAGTTCTGTGGAAAATGCCAGTGGTAGTTTGATAGGGATTGCATTAAATCCGTAGCTTGCTTTGGGTAGTGGGGTCATTTTCACCGTGTTGATTCTTCCAATCCAAGAACATGATATATCTCTCCATCTGTTTGTATCATCTTTAGTTTCTTTCATCAGTGTCTTATAATTTTCTGCATGCAGGTCTTTTGTCTCCTTCGGTAGGTTTAGTCCTAGATATTTTATGCTTTTTGTTGCAATGGTAAATAGGAGCGTTGTTTGAATTTCACTTTCGGATTTTTCATCATTACTGTATAGGAATGCCAGGGATTTCTGTGCATTACTTTTCTATCCTGCTACTTTACCAAATTCATTGATTAGCTCTAGCCATTTTCTGCTGGCCTCTTTCGGATTCTCTAATGTATAGTATCACGTCATCTGCAAACAGTGACAGCTTTACTTCTTCTTGCCAGCATTGTATTTTGAAAGCAAACAAGTTGTCTGCCTTCAGGGTTTCACAGCTAGAGATGCTATTTAAAGAAATTTGGGATTTAGAGTTGGCGCTAGAAGGAGTTTTAGGATGGGATTGCATGACGTGAATGCATGTTTCGTGCAAAAGAGGACATGAATTTTGGGAGGCCAGAGGAGTGAGTATTTTGGACGGAATTCTGTTCCTTCAATACAAACAGGTTGCAAATATAATCCCCAGTATTTGGAGGTAGGGTCCTTAGGACAGTAATCAAGTTAAAATGAGGCCATCAGGGTTTGCCCTAATTCAGTACAATTGGTGTCCTTGCCTTGTAGATGGCTATGTTTGTCTTGTTACTCTCTCTGTATATATCAATGTGCTAATTTCTGTTAGGTCCTGTAATCCGTGGTACTTTCTTCTGGCAGCCCTAGCAAATAAATGCACCCTTCATAATGAGGGATGAGGCCTTATCTTTTGAGCAGTCTAAAAGTCCTTAAAAGAAAAGACAGCTCTTTCAAGGAAAAAAGGGATCTGCCTGATCAGCTGTTGCCTCAGTCTCCAGTCTGTCAGACTTCCCTGAATATTTTAGACTTCCCAGGCCTCACCATACTTTAAGACAATTCAGTGAAATCTCTCAATCTCAATCTCTTAAACTCTCGTGCTCTCTTCCCTCCCCCTCCGACCCACCCAGGCAGCTAGTGGGTTCTGTTTCTCTGTAGAACCCAGACAGAAACACGTGTGTTACACCCAGTAGTGGAATTATGGGCTCATAAGGTAACTGCCTGTGTACTTTTTGAAGAAAAGATAAGATATTTTGCAAAATGTTTGCTACATTTTACATTCCCACCAGCAAAGTATAAGATGTCCATTTCTTCCGTATTCTTTTTATGTTTTTTATTTTTCTTATTTTCATGTTTACTTTTTTAAATCAGTCATCAATTTTATACACATCAGTGTATACCTGTCAATCCCTTTGCCCAATTCAGCACACCACCATCCCCGCCCCACTGCGGTTTTCCCCCCTCGGTGTCCATACGTTTGTTCTCTACATCGGTGTCTCAACGTCTGCCCTGAATACCGGTTTGTACGTACCAGTTCTCTAGGTTGCACATGCATGTGTTAATATACGATATTTGTTTTTCACTTTCTGACTTCCTTCACTCTGTATGACAGTCTCTAGATCCATCCACGTCTCAACAAATGACTCAATTTCGTTCCTTTTTCTGGCTGAGTATTATTCCATTGTATATATGTACCACAACTTCCTTATCCATTGGTCTGTCGATGGGCATTTAGGTTGCTTCCGTGACCGGGCTATTGTAAATAGTGCTGCAATGAACATTGGGGTGCATGTGTCTTTTTGAATTTCGCTTTTCTCCGGGTATGTGCCCAGTAGTGGGATTGCTGGGTCGTATGGTAGTTGTAGTCTTCCTTTTTTAAGGAACCTCCATACTGTTCTCCATAGTGGCTGTATCAATTTACCTTCCCACCAACAGTGCAAGAGTGTTCCCTCTTCTCCACACCCTCTCCAGCATTTATTGTTTCCTGATTTTTTGATGATGGCCATTCTGACAGGTGTGAGATGATATCTCACTGTAGTTTTGATTTGCCTTTCTGTAACGATTAATGATGGGGAGCATTCTTGCATGTGTTTGTGGGCAATCTGTATATCTTCTTTGGAGAAATGTCTCTTTAGGTCTTCTGCCCGTTTTTGGATTGCGTTTTTTGTTTTTTTGATATTGAGCTGCTTGTAAATTTTGGAGATGAGTCCTTTGTCAGTTGCTTCACTTGCAAATATGTTCTCCCATTCTAAGCGTGGTCTTTTCGTCTTGTTTATGGTTTCCTTGGCTGTGCAAAAGCTTTTAAGTTTCATTAGGTCCCATTTTTTTCTTTTTGTCTTTATTTCCATTTCTCTAGGCGGTGGGTCAAGAAGGATCTTGCTGTGATTTCTGTCATAGAGTGTTCTCCTTATATTTTCCTCTAAGAGTTTGAGAGTGTGTGGCCTTACGTTTAGGTCTTTAATCCATTTTGAGTTTATTTTTGTGTATGGTGTTTGGGAGTGTTCTCATTTCATACATTTACCTGTACCTGTCCAGTTTTCCCAGCACCACTTATTGAAGAGGCTGTCTTTTCTCCACTGTATATTCTTGCCTTCTTTATCAAAGATCAGGTGACCGTATGTGCGTGTGTTTATCTGTGGGCTTTCGATCCTGTTCCATGGATCTATATTTCTGTTTTTGTGCCAGTACCATAATGTCTTGATTACTGTAGCTTTGCAGTATAGTCGGGAGTCAGGGAGCCTGATTCCTCCAGCTCCATTTTTCGCTTTCCAGACTGCTTTGGCTATTCGGGGTCTTTTGTGTTCCCATACAAATTGTGAAATTGTAGGTTCTAGTTCTGTGGAAAATGCCAGTGGTAGTTTGATAGGGATTGCATTAAATCCGTAGCTTGCTTTGGGTAGTGGGGTCATTTTCACCGTGTTGATTCTTCCAATCCAAGAACATGATATATCTCTCCATCTGTTTGTATCATCTTTAGTTTCTTTCATCAGTGTCTTATAATTTTCTGCATGCAGGTCTTTTGTCTCCTTCGGTAGGTTTAGTCCTAGATATTTTATGCTTTTTGTTGCAATGGTAAATAGGAGCGTTGTTTGAATTTCACTTTCGGATTTTTCATCATTACTGTATAGGAATGCCAGGGATTTCTGTGCATTAATTTTCTATCCTGCTACTTTACCAAATTCATTGATTAGCTCTAGCCATTTTCTGCTGGCCTCTTTCGGATTCTCTAATGTATAGTATCACGTCATCTGCAAACAGTGACAGCTTTACTTCTTCTTGCCAGCATTGTATTTTGAAAGCAAACAAGTTGTCTGCCTTCAGGGTTTCACAGCTAGAGATGCTATTTAAAGAAATTTGGGATTTAGAGTTGGCGCTAGAAGGAGTTTTAGGATGGGATTGCATGACGTGAATGCATGTTTCGTGCAAAAGAGGACATGAATTTTGGGAGGCCAGAGGAGTGAGTATTTTGGACGGAATTCTGTTCCTTCAATACAAACAGGTTGCAAATATAATCCCCAGTATTTGGAGGTAGGGTCCTTAGGACAGTAATCAAGTTAAAATGAGGCCATCAGGGTTTGCCCTAATTCAGTACAATTGGTGTCCTTGCCTTGTAGATGGCTATGTTTGTCTTGTTACTCTCTCTGTATATATCAATGTGCTAATTTCTGTTAGGTCCTGTAATCCGTGGTACTTTCTTCTGGCAGCCCTAGCAAATAAATGCACCCTTCATAATGAGGGATGAGGCCTTATCTTTTGAGCAGTCTAAAAGTCCTTAAAAGAAAAGACAGCTCTTTCAAGGAAAAAAGGGATCTGCCTGATCAGCTGTTGCCTCAGTCTCCAGTCTGTCAGACTTCCCTGAATATTTTAGACTTCCCAGGCCTCACCATACTTTAAGACAATTCAGTGAAATCTCTCAATCTCAATCTCTTAAACTCTCGTGCTCTCTTCCCTCCCCCTCCGACCCACCCAGGCAGCTAGTGGGTTCTGTTTCTCTGTAGAACCCAGACAGAAACACGTGTGTTACACCCAGTAGTGGAATTATGGGCTCATAAGGTAACTGCCTGTGTACTTTTTGAAGAAAAGATAAGATATTTTGCAAAATGTTTGCTACATTTTACATTCCCACCAGCAAAGTATAAGATGTCCATTTCTTCCGTATTCTTTTTATGTTTTTTATTTTTCTTATTTTCATTTTTACTTTTTTAAATCAGTCATCAATTTTATACACATCAGTGTATACCTGTCAATCCCTTTGCCCAATTCAGCACACCACCATCCCCGCCCCACTGCGGTTTTCCCCCCTCGGTGTCCATACGTTTGTTCTCTACATCGGTGTCTCAACGTCTGCCCTGAATACCGGTTTGTATGTACCAGTTCTCTAGGTTGCACATGCATGTGTTAATATACGATATTTGTTTTTCACTTTCTGACTTCCTTCACTCTGTATGACAGTCTCTAGATCCATCCACGTCTCAACAAATGACTCAATTTCGTTCCTTTTTCTGGCTGAGTATTATTCCATTGTATATATGTACCACAACTTCCTTATCCATTGGTCTGTCGATGGGCATTTAGGTTGCTTCCGTGACCGGGCTATTGTAAATAGTGCTGCAATGAACATTGGGGTGCATGTGTCTTTTTGAATTACGCTTTTCTCCGGGTATGTGCCCAGTAGTGGGATTGCTGGGTCGTATGGTAGTTGTAGTCTTCCTTTTTTAAGGAACCTCCATACTGTTCTCCATAGTGGCTGTATCAATTTACCTTCCCACCAACAGTGCAAGAGTGTTCCCTCTTCTCCACACCCTCTCCAGCATTTATTGTTTCCTGATTTTTTGATGATGGCCATTCTGACCGGTGTGAGATGATATCTCACTGTAGTTTTGATTTGCCTTTCTGTAACGATTAATGATGGGGAGCATTCTTGCATGTGTTTGTGGGCAATCTGTATATCTTCTTTGGAGAAATGTCTCTTTAGGTCTTCTGCCCATTTTTGGATTGCGTTTTTTGTTTTTTTGATATTGAGCTGCTTGTAAATTTTGGAGATGAGTCCTTTGTCAGTTGCTTCACTTGCAAATATGTTCTCCCATTCTAAGCGTGGTCTTTTCGTCTTGTTTATGGTTTCCTTGGCTGTGCAAAAGCTTTTAAGTTTCATTAGGTCCCATCTTTTTCTTTTTGTCTTTATTTCCATTTCTCTAGGCGGTGGGTCAAGAAGGATCTTGCTGTGATTTCTGTCATAGAGTGTTCTCCTTATATTTTCCTCTAAGAGTTTGAGAGTGTGTGGCCTTACGTTTAGGTCTTTAATCCATTTTGAGTTTATTTTTGTGTATGGTGTTTGGGAGTGTTCTCATTTCATACATTTACCTGTACCTGTCCAGTTTTCCCAGCACCACTTATTGAAGAGGCTGTCTTTTCTCCACTGTATATTCTTGCCTTCTTTATCAAAGATCAGGTGACCATATGTGCGTGTGTTTATCTGTGGGCTTTCGATCCTGTTCCATGGATCTATATTTCTGTTTTTGTGCCAGTACCATAATGTCTTGATTACTGTAGCTTTGCAGTATAGTCGGGAGTCAGGGAGCCTGATTCCTCCAGCTCCATTTTTCGCTTTCCAGACTGCTTTGGCTATTCGGGGTCTTTTGTGTTCCCATACAAATTGTGAAATGGTAGGTTCTAGTTCTGTGGAAAATGCCAGTGGTAGTTTGATAGGGATTGCATTAAATCCGTAGCTTGCTTTGGGTAGTGGGGTCATTTTCACCGTGTTGATTCTTCCAATCCAAGAACATGATATATCTCTCCATCTGTTTGTATCATCTTTAGTTTCTTTCATCAGTGTCTTATAATTTTCTGCATGCAGGTCTTTTGTCTCCTTCGGTAGGTTTAGTCCTAGATATTTTATGCTTTTTGTTGCAATGGTAAATAGGAGCGTTGTTTGAATTTCACTTTCGGATTTTTCATCATTACTGTATAGGAATGCCAGGGATTTCTGTGCATTACTTTTCTATCCTGCTACTTTACCAAATTCATTGATTAGCTCTAGCCATTTTCTGCTGGCCTCTTTCGGATTCTCTAATGTATAGTATCACGTCATCTGCAAACAGTGACAGCTTTACTTCTTCTTGCCAGCATTGTATTTTGAAAGCAAACAAGTTGTCTGCCTTCAGGGTTTCACAGCTAGAGATGCTATTTAAAGAAATTTGGGATTTAGAGTTGGCGCTAGAAGGAGTTTTAGGATGGGATTGCATGACGTGAATGCATGTTTCGTGCAAAAGAGGACATGAATTTTGGGAGGCCAGAGGAGTGAGTATTTTGGACGGAATTCTGTTCCTTCAATACAAACAGGTTGCAAATATAATCCCCAGTATTTGGAGGTAGGGTCCTTAGGACAGTAATCAAGTTAAAATGAGGCCATCAGGGTTTGCCCTAATTCAGTACAATTGGTGTCCTTGCCTTGTAGATGGCTATGTTTGTCTTGTTACTCTCTCTGTATATATCAATGTGCTAATTTCTGTTAGGTCCTGTAATCCGTGGTACTTTCTTCTGGCAGCCCTAGCAAATAAATGCACCCTTCATAATGAGGGATGAGGCCTTATCTTTTGAGCAGTCTAAAAGTCCTTAAAAGAAAAGACAGCTCTTTCAAGGAAAAAAGGGATCTGCCTGATCAGCTGTTGCCTCAGTCTCCAGTCTGTCAGACTTCCCTGAATATTTTAGACTTCCCAGGCCTCACCATACTTTAAGACAATTCAGTGAAATCTCTCAATCTCAATCTCTTAAACTCTCGTGCTCTCTTCCCTCCCCCTCCGACCCACCCAGGCAGCTAGTGGGTTCTGTTTCTCTGTAGAACCCAGACAGAAACACGTGTGTTACACCCAGTAGTGGAATTATGGGCTCATAAGGTAACTGCCTGTGTACTTTTTGAAGAAAAGATAAGATATTTTGCAAAATGTTTGCTACATTTTACATTCCCACCAGCAAAGTATAAGATGTCCATTTCTTCCGTATTCTTTTTATGTTTTTTATTTTTCTTATTTTCATTTTTACTTTTTTAAATCAGTCATCAATTTTATACACATCAGTGTATACCTGTCAATCCCTTTGCCCAATTCAGCACACCACCATCCCCGCCCCACTGCGGTTTTCCCCCCTCGGTGTCCATACGTTTGTTCTCTACATCGGTGTCTCAACGTCTGCCCTGAATACCGGTTTGTATGTACCAGTTCTCTAGGTTGCACATGCATGTGTTAATATACGATATTTGTTTTTCACTTTCTGACTTCCTTCACTCTGTATGACAGTCTCTAGATCCATCCACGTCTCAACAAATGACTCAATTTCGTTCCTTTTTCTGGCTGAGTATTATTCCATTGTATATATGTACCACAACTTCCTTATCCATTGGTCTGTCGATGGGCATTTAGGTTGCTTCCGTGACCGGGCTATTGTAAATAGTGCTGCAATGAACATTGGGGTGCATGTGTCTTTTTGAATTACGCTTTTCTCCGGGTATGTGCCCAGTAGTGGGATTGCTGGGTCGTATGGTAGTTGTAGTCTTCCTTTTTTAAGGAACCTCCATACTGTTCTCCATAGTGGCTGTATCAATTTACCTTCCCACCAACAGTGCAAGAGTGTTCCCTCTTCTCCACACCCTCTCCAGCATTTATTGTTTCCTGATTTTTTGATGATGGCCATTGTGACCGGTGTGAGATGATATCTCACTGTAGTTTTGATTTGCCTTTCTGTAACGATTAATGATGGGGAGCATTCTTGCATGTGTTTGTGGGCAATCTGTATATCTTCTTTGGAGAAATGTCTCTTTAGGTCTTCTGCCCATTTTTGGATTGCGTTTTTTGTTTTTTTGATATTGAGCTGCTTGTAAATTTTGGAGATGAGTCCTTTGTCAGTTGCTTCACTTGCAAATATGTTCTCCCATTCTAAGGGTGGTCTTTTCGTCTTGTTTATGGTTTCCTTGGCTGTGCAAAAGCTTTTAAGTTTCATTAGGTCCCATCTTTTTCTTTTTGTCTTTATTTCCATTTCTCTAGGCGGTGGGTCAAGAAGGATCTTGCTGTGATTTCTGTCATAGAGTGTTCTCCTTATATTTTCCTCTAAGAGTTTGAGAGTGTGTGGCCTTACGTTTAGGTCTTTAATCCATTTTGAGTTTATTTTTGTGTATGGTGTTTGGGAGTGTTCTCATTTCATACATTTACCTGTACCTGTCCAGTTTTCCCAGCACCACTTATTGAAGAGGCTGTCTTTTCTCCACTGTATATTCTTGCCTTCTTTATCAAAGATCAGGTGACCATATGTGCGTGTGTTTATCTGTGGGCTTTCGATCCTGTTCCATGGATCTATATTTCTGTTTTTGTGCCAGTACCATAATGTCTTGATTACTGTAGCTTTGCAGTATAGTCGGGAGTCAGGGAGCCTGATTCCTCCAGCTCCATTTTTCGCTTTCCAGACTGCTTTGGCTATTCGGGGTCTTTTGTGTTCCCATACAAATTGTGAAATTGTAGGTTCTAGTTCTGTGGAAAATGCCAGTGGTAGTTTGATAGGGATTGCATTAAATCCGTAGCTTGCTTTGGGTAGTGGGGTCATTTTCACCGTGTTGATTCTTCCAATCCAAGAACATGATATATCTCTCCATCTGTTTGTATCATCTTTAGTTTCTTTCATCAGTGTCTTATAATTTTCTGCATGCAGGTCTTTTGTCTCCTTCGGTAGGTTTAGTCCTAGATATTTTATGCTTTTTGTTGCAATGGTAAATAGGAGCGTTGTTTGAATTTCACTTTCGGATTTTTCATCATTACTGTATAGGAATGCCAGGGATTTCTGTGCATTAATTTTCTATCCTGCTACTTTACCAAATTCATTGATTAGCTCTAGCCATTTTCTGCTGGCCTCTTTCGGATTCTCTAATGTATAGTATCACGTCATCTGCAAACAGTGACAGCTTTACTTCTTCTTGCCAGCATTGTATTTTGAAAGCAAACAAGTTGTCTGCCTTCAGGGTTTCACAGCTAGAGATGCTATTTAAAGAAATTTGGGATTTAGAGTTGGCGCTAGAAGGAGTTTTAGGATGGGATTGCATGACGTGAATGCATGTTTCGTGCAAAAGAGGACATGAATTTTGGGAGGCCAGAGGAGTGAGTATTTTGGACGGAATTCTGTTCCTTCAATACAAACAGGTTGCAAATATAATCCCCAGTATTTGGAGGTAGGGTCCTTAGGACAGTAATCAAGTTAAAATGAGGCCATCAGGGTTTGCCCTAATTCAGTACAATTGGTGTCCTTGCCTTGTAGATGGCTATGTTTGTCTTGTTACTCTCTCTGTATATATCAATGTGCTAATTTCTGTTAGGTCCTGTAATCCGTGGTACTTTCTTCTGGCAGCCCTAGCAAATAAATGCACCCTTCATAATGAGGGATGAGGCCTTATCTTTTGAGCAGTCTAAAAGTCCTTAAAAGAAAAGACAGCTCTTTCAAGGAAAAAAGGGATCTGCCTGATCAGCTGTTGCCTCAGTCTCCAGTCTGTCAGACTTCCCTGAATATTTTAGACTTCCCAGGCCTCACCATACTTTAAGACAATTCAGTGAAATCTCTCAATCTCAATCTCTTAAACTCTCGTGCTCTCTTCCCTCCCCCTCCGACCCACCCAGGCAGCTAGTGGGTTCTGTTTCTCTGTAGAACCCAGACAGAAACACGTGTGTTACACCCAGTAGTGGAATTATGGGCTCATAAGGTAACTGCCTGTGTACTTTTTGAAGAAAAGATAAGATATTTTGCAAAATGTTTGCTACATTTTACATTCCCACCAGCAAAGTATAAGATGTCCATTTCTTCCGTATTCTTTTTATGTTTTTTATTTTTCTTATTTTCATTTTTACTTTTTTAAATCAGTCATCAATTTTATACACATCAGTGTATACCTGTCAATCCCTTTGCCCAATTCAGCACACCACCATCCCCGCCCCACTGCGGTTTTCCCCCCTCGGTGTCCATACGTTTGTTCTCTACATCGGTGTCTCAACGTCTGCCCTGAATACCGGTTTGTATGTACCAGTTCTCTAGGTTGCACATGCATGTGTTAATATACGATATTTGTTTTTCACTTTCTGACTTCCTTCACTCTGTATGACAGTCTCTAGATCCATCCACGTCTCAACAAATGACTCAATTTCGTTCCTTTTTCTGGCTGAGTATTATTCCATTGTATATATGTACCACAACTTCCTTATCCATTGGTCTGTCGATGGGCATTTAGGTTGCTTCCGTGACCGGGCTATTGTAAATAGTGCTGCAATGAACATTGGGGTGCATGTGTCTTTTTGAATTACGCTTTTCTCCGGGTATGTGCCCAGTAGTGGGATTGCTGGGTCGTATGGTAGTTGTAGTCTTCCTTTTTTAAGGAACCTCCATACTGTTCTCCATAGTGGCTGTATCAATTTACCTTCCCACCAACAGTGCAAGAGTGTTCCCTCTTCTCCACACCCTCTCCAGCATTTATTGTTTCCTGATTTTTTGATGATGGCCATTGTGACCGGTGTGAGATGATATCTCACTGTAGTTTTGATTTGCCTTTCTGTAACGATTAATGATGGGGAGCATTCTTGCATGTGTTTGTGGGCAATCTGTATATCTTCTTTGGAGAAATGTCTCTTTAGGTCTTCTGCCCGTTTTTGGATTGCGTTTTTTGTTTTTTTGATATTGAGCTGCTTGTAAATTTTGGAGATGAGTCCTTTGTCAGTTGCTTCACTTGCAAATATGTTCTCCCATTCTAAGGGTGGTCTTTTCGTCTTGTTTATGGTTTCCTTGGCTGTGCAAAAGCTTTTAAGTTTCATTAGGTCCCATTTTTTTCTTTTTGTCTTTATTTCCATTTCTCTAGGTGGTGGGTCAAGAAGGATCTTGCTGTGATTTCTGTCATAGAGTGTTCTCCTTATATTTTCCTCTAAGAGTTTGAGAGTGTGTGGCCTTACGTTTAGGTCTTTAATCCATTTTGAGTTTATTTTTGTGTATGGTGTTTGGGAGTGTTCTCATTTCATACATTTACCTGTACCTGTCCAGTTTTCCCAGCACCACTTATTGAAGAGGCTGTCTTTTCTCCACTGTATATTCTTGCCTTCTTTATCAAAGATCAGGTGACCATATGTGCGTGTGTTTATCTGTGGGCTTTCGATCCTGTTCCATGGATCTATATTTCTGTTTTTGTGCCAGTACCATAATGTCTTGATTACTGTAGCTTTGCAGTATAGTCGGGAGTCAGGGAGCCTGATTCCTCCAGCTCCATTTTTCGCTTTCCAGACTGCTTTGGCTATTCGGGGTCTTTTGTGTTCCCATACAAATTGTGAAATTGTAGGTTCTAGTTCTGTGGAAAATGCCAGTGGTAGTTTGATAGGGATTGCATTAAATCCGTAGCTTGCTTTGGGTAGTGGGGTCATTTTCACCGTGTTGATTCTTCCAATCCAAGAACATGATATATCTCTCCATCTGTTTGTATCATCTTTAGTTTCTTTCATCAGTGTCTTATAATTTTCTGCATGCAGGTCTTTTGTCTCCTTCGGTAGGTTTAGTCCTAGATATTTTATGCTTTTTGTTGCAATGGTAAATAGGAGCGTTGTTTGAATTTCACTTTCGGATTTTTCATCATTACTGTATAGGAATGCCAGGGATTTCTGTGCATTAATTTTCTATCCTGCTACTTTACCAAATTCATTGATTAGCTCTAGCCATTTTCTGCTGGCCTCTTTCGGATTCTCTAATGTATAGTATCACGCCATCTGCAAACAGTGACAGCTTTACTTCTTCTTGCCAGCATTGTATTTTGAAAGCAAACAAGTTGTCTGCCTTCAGGGTTTCACAGCTAGAGATGCTATTTAAAGAAATTTGGGATTTAGAGTTGGCGCTAGAAGGAGTTTTAGGATGGGATTGCATGACGTGAATGCATGTTTCGTGCAAAAGAGGACATGAATTTTGGGAGGCCAGAGGAGTGAGTATTTTGGACGGAATTCTGTTCCTTCAATACAAACAGGTTGCAAATATAATCCCCAGTATTTGGAGGTAGGGTCCTTAGGACAGCAATCAAGTTAAAATGAGGCCATCAGGGTTTGCCCTAATTCAGTACAATTGGTGTCCTTGCCTTGTAGATGGCTATGTTTGTCTTGTTACTCTCTCTGTATATATCAATGTGCTAATTTCTGTTAGGTCCTGTAATCCGTGGTACTTTCTTCTGGCAGCCCTAGCAAATAAATGCACCCTTCATAATGAGGGATGAGGCCTTATCTTTTGAGCAGTCTAAAAGTCCTTAAAAGAAAAGACAGCTCTTTCAAGGAAAAAAGGGATCTGCCTGATCAGCTGTTGCCTCAGTCTCCAGTCTGTCAGACTTCCCTGAATATTTTAGACTTCCCAGGCCTCACCATACTTTAAGACAATTCAGTGAAATCTCTCAATCTCAATCTCTTAAACTCTCGTGCTCTCTTCCCTCCCCCTCCGACCCACCCAGGCAGCTAGTGGGTTCTGTTTCTCTGTAGAACCCAGACAGAAACACGTGTGTTACACCCAGTAGTGGAATTATGGGCTCATAAGGTAACTGCCTGTGTACTTTTTGAAGAAAAGATAAGATATTTTGCAAAATGTTTGCTACATTTTACATTCCCACCAGCAAAGTATAAGATGTCCATTTCTTCCGTATTCTTTTTATGTTTTTTATTTTTCTTATTTTCATTTTTACTTTTTTAAATCAGTCATCAATTTTATACACATCAGTGTATACCTGTCAATCCCTTTGCCCAATTCAGCACACCACCATCCCCGCCCCACTGCGGTTTTCCCCCCTCGGTGTCCATACGTTTGTTCTCTACATCGGTGTCTCAACGTCTGCCCTGAATACCGGTTTGTATGTACCAGTTCTCTAGGTTGCACATGCATGTGTTAATATACGATATTTGTTTTTCACTTTCTGACTTCCTTCACTCTGTATGACAGTCTCTAGATCCATCCACGTCTCAACAAATGACTCAATTTCGTTCCTTTTTCTGGCTGAGTATTATTCCATTGTATATATGTACCACAACTTCCTTATCCATTGGTCTGTCGATGGGCATTTAGGTTGCTTCCGTGACCGGGCTATTGTAAATAGTGCTGCAATGAACATTGGGGTGCATGTGTCTTTTTGAATTACGCTTTTCTCCGGGTATGTGCCCAGTAGTGGGATTGCTGGGTCGTATGGTAGTTGTAGTCTTCCTCTTTTAAGGAACCTCCATACTGTTCTCCATAGTGGCTGTATCAATTTACCTTCCCACCAACAGTGCAAGAGTGTTCCCTCTTCTCCACACCCTCTCCAGCATTTATTGTTTCCTGATTTTTTGATGATGGCCATTGTGACCGGTGTGAGATGATATCTCACTGTAGTTTTGATTTGCCTTTCTGTAACGATTAATGATGGGGAGCATTCTTGCATGTGTTTGTGGGCAATCTGTATATCTTCTTTGGAGAAATGTCTCTTTAGGTCTTCTGCCCATTTTTGGATTGCGTTTTTTGTTTTTTTGATATTGAGCTGCTTGTAAATTTTGGAGATGAGTCCTTTGTCAGTTGCTTCACTTGCAAATATGTTCTCCCATTCTAAGGGTGGTCTTTTCGTCTTGTTTATGGTTTCCTTGGCTGTGCAAAAGCTTTTAAGTTTCATTAGGTCCCATTTTTTTCTTTTTGTCTTTATTTCCATTTCTCTAGGCGGTGGGTCAAGAAGGATCTTGCTGTGATTTCTGTCATAGAGTGTTCTCCTTATATTTTCCTCCAAGAGTTTGAGAGTGTGTGGCCTTACGTTTAGGTCTTTAATCCATTTTGAGTTTATTTTTGTGTATGGTGTTTGGGAGTGTTCTCATTTCATACATTTACCTGTACCTGTCCAGTTTTCCCAGCACCACTTATTGAAGAGGCTGTCTTTTCTCCACTGTATATTCTTGCCTTCTTTATCAAAGATCAGGTGACCATATGTGCGTGTGTTTATCTGTGGGCTTTCGATCCTGTTCCATGGATCTATAGTTCTGTTTTTGTGCCAGTACCATAATGTCTTGATTACTGTAGCTTTGCAGTATAGTCGGGAGTCAGGGAGCCTGATTCCTCCAGCTCCATTTTTCGCTTTCCAGACTGCTTTGGCTATTCGGGGTCTTTTGTGTTCCCATACAAATTGTGAAATTGTAGGTTCTAGTTCTGTGGAAAATGCCAGTGGTAGTTTGATAGGGATTGCATTAAATCCGTAGCTTGCTTTGGGTAGTGGGGTCATTTTCACCGTGTTGATTCTTCCAATCCAAGAACATGATATATCTCTCCATCTGTTTGTATCATCTTTAGTTTCTTTCATCAGTGTCTTATAATTTTCTGCATGCAGGTCTTTTGTCTCCTTCGGTAGGTTTAGTCCTAGATATTTTATGCTTTTTGTTGCAATGGTAAATAGGAGCGTTGTTTGAATTTCACTTTCGGATTTTTCATCATTACTGTATAGGAATGCCAGGGATTTCTGTGCATTAATTTTCTATCCTGCTACTTTACCAAATTCATTGATTAGCTCTAGCCATTTTCTGCTGGCCTCTTTCGGATTCTCTAATGTATAGTATCACGTCATCTGCAAACAGTGACAGCTTTACTTCTTCTTGCCAGCATTGTATTTTGAAAGCAAACAAGTTGTCTGCCTTCAGGGTTTCACAGCTAGAGATGCTATTTAAAGAAATTTGGGATTTAGAGTTGGCGCTAGAAGGAGTTTTAGGATGGGATTGCATGACGTGAATGCATGTTTCGTGCAAAAGAGGACATGAATTTTGGGAGGCCAGAGGAGTGAGTATTTTGGACGGAATTCTGTTCCTTCAATACAAACAGGTTGCAAATATAATCCCCAGTATTTGGAGGTAGGGTCCTTAGGACAGTAATCAAGTTAAAATGAGGCCATCAGGGTTTGCCCTAATTCAGTACAATTGGTGTCCTTGCCTTGTAGATGGCTATGTTTGTCTTGTTACTCTCTCTGTATATATCAATGTGCTAATTTCTGTTAGGTCCTGTAATCCGTGGTACTTTCTTCTGGCAGCCCTAGCAAATAAATGCACCCTTCATAATGAGGGATGAGGCCTTATCTTTTGAGCAGTCTAAAAGTCCTTAAAAGAAAAGACAGCTCTTTCAAGGAAAAAAGGGATCTGCCTGATCAGCTGTTGCCTCAGTCTCCAGTCTGTCAGACTTCCCTGAATATTTTAGACTTCCCAGGCCTCACCATACTTTAAGACAATTCAGTGAAATCTCTCAATCTCAATCTCTTAAACTCTCGTGCTCTCTTCCCTCCCCCTCCGACCCACCCAGGCAGCTAGTGGGTTCTGTTTCTCTGTAGAACCCAGACAGAAACACGTGTGTTACACCCAGTAGTGGAATTATGGGCTCATAAGGTAACTGCCTGTGTACTTTTTGAAGAAAAGATAAGATATTTTGCAAAATGTTTGCTACATTTTACATTCCCACCAGCAAAGTATAAGATGTCCATTTCTTCCGTATTCTTTTTATGTTTTTTATTTTTCTTATTTTCATTTTTACTTTTTTAAATCAGTCATCAATTTTATACACATCAGTGTATACCTGTCAATCCCTTTGCCCAATTCAGCACACCACCATCCCCGCCCCACTGCGGTTTTCCCCCCTCGGTGTCCATACGTTTGTTCTCTACATCGGTGTCTCAACGTCTGCCCTGAATACCGGTTTGTATGTACCAGTTCTCTAGGTTGCACATGCATGTGTTAATATACGATATTTGTTTTTCACTTTCTGACTTCCTTCACTCTGTATGACAGTCTCTAGATCCATCCACGTCTCAACAAATGACTCAATTTCGTTCCTTTTTCTGGCTGAGTATTATTCCATTGTATATATGTACCACAACTTCCTTATCCATTGGTCTGTCGATGGGCATTTAGGTTGCTTCCGTGACCGGGCTATTGTAAATAGTGCTGCAATGAACATTGGGGTGCATGTGTCTTTTTGAATTACGCTTTTCTCCGGGTATGTGCCCAGTAGTGGGATTGCTGGGTCGTATGGTAGTTGTAGTCTTCCTCTTTTAAGGAACCTCCATACTGTTCTCCATAGTGGCTGTATCAATTTACCTTCCCACCAACAGTGCAAGAGTGTTCCCTCTTCTCCACACCCTCTCCAGCATTTATTGTTTCCTGATTTTTTGATGATGGCCATTGTGACCGGTGTGAGATGATATCTCACTGTAGTTTTGATTTGCCTTTCTGTAACGATTAATGATGGGGAGCATTCTTGCATGTGTTTGTGGGCAATCTGTATATCTTCTTTGGAGAAATGTCTCTTTAGGTCTTCTGCCCATTTTTGGATTGCGTTTTTTGTTTTTTTGATATTGAGCTGCTTGTAAATTTTGGAGATGAGTCCTTTGTCAGTTGCTTCACTTGCAAATATGTTCTCCCATTCTAAGGGTGGTCTTTTCGTCTTGTTTATGGTTTCCTTGGCTGTGCAAAAGCTTTTAAGTTTCATTAGGTCCCATTTTTTTCTTTTTGTCTTTATTTCCATTTCTCTAGGCGGTGGGTCAAGAAGGATCTTGCTGTGATTTCTGTCATAGAGTGTTCTCCTTATATTTTCCTCTAAGAGTTTGAGAGTGTGTGGCCTTACGTTTAGGTCTTTAATCCATTTTGAGTTTATTTTTGTGTATGGTGTTTGGGAGTGTTCTCATTTCATACATTTACCTGTACCTGTCCAGTTTTCCCAGCACCACTTATTGAAGAGGCTGTCTTTTCTCCACTGTATATTCTTGCCTTCTTTATCAAAGATCAGGTGACCATATGTGCGTGTGTTTATCTGTGGGCTTTCGATCCTGTTCCATGGATCTATATTTCTGTTTTTGTGCCAGTACCATAATGTCTTGATTACTGTAGCTTTGCAGTATAGTCGGGAGTCAGGGAGCCTGATTCCTCCAGCTCCATTTTTCGCTTTCCAGACTGCTTTGGCTATTCGGGGTCTTTTGTGTTCCCATACAAATTGTGAAATTGTAGGTTCTAGTTCAGTGGAAAATGCCAGTGGTAGTTTGATAGGGATTGCATTAAATCCGTAGCTTGCTTTGGGTAGTGGGGTCATTTTCACCGTGTTGATTCTTCCAATCCAAGAACATGATATATCTCTCCATCTGTTTGTATCATCTTTAGTTTCTTTCATCAGTGTCTTATAATTTTCTGCATGCAGGTCTTTTGTCTCCTTCGGTAGGTTTAGTCCTAGATATTTTATGCTTTTTGTTGCAATGGTAAATAGGAGCGTTGTTTGAATTTCACTTTCGGATTTTTCATCATTACTGTATAGGAATGCCAGGGATTTCTGTGCATTAATTTTCTATCCTGCTACTTTACCAAATTCATTGATTAGCTCTAGCCATTTTCTGCTGGCCTCTTTCGGATTCTCTAATGTATAGTATCACGTCATCTGCAAACAGTGACAGCTTTACTTCTTCTTGCCAGCATTGTATTTTGAAAGCAAACAAGTTGTCTGCCTTCAGGGTTTCACAGCTAGAGATGCTATTTAAAGAAATTTGGGATTTAGAGTTGGCGCTAGAAGGAGTTTTAGGATGGGATTGCATGACGTGAATGCATGTTTCGTGCAAAAGAGGACATGAATTTTGGGAGGCCAGAGGAGTGAGTATTTTGGACGGAATTCTGTTCCTTCAATACAAACAGGTTGCAAATATAATCCCCAGTATTTGGAGGTAGGGTCCTTAGGACAGTAATCAAGTTAAAATGAGGCCATCAGGGTTTGCCCTAATTCAGTACAATTGGTGTCCTTGCCTTGTAGATGGCTATGTTTGTCTTGTTACTCTCTCTGTATATATCAATGTGCTAATTTCTGTTAGGTCCTGTAATCCGTGGTACTTTCTTCTGGCAGCCCTAGCAAATAAATGCACCCTTCATAATGAGGGATGAGGCCTTATCTTTTGAGCAGTCTAAAAGTCCTTAAAAGAAAAGACAGCTCTTTCAAGGAAAAAAGGGATCTGCCTGATCAGCTGTTGCCTCAGTCTCCAGTCTGTCAGACTTCCCTGAATATTTTAGACTTCCCAGGCCTCACCATACTTTAAGACAATTCAGTGAAATCTCTCAATCTCAATCTCTTAAACTCTCGTGCTCTCTTCCCTCCCCCTCCGACCCACCCAGGCAGCTAGTGGGTTCTGTTTCTCTGTAGAACCCAGACAGAAACACGTGTGTTACACCCAGTAGTGGAATTATGGGCTCATAAGGTAACTGCCTGTGTACTTTTTGAAGAAAAGATAAGATATTTTGCAAAATGTTTGCTACATTTTACATTCCCACCAGCAAAGTATAAGATGTCCATTTCTTCCGTATTCTTTTTATGTTTTTTATTTTTCTTATTTTCATTTTTACTTTTTTAAATCAGTCATCAATTTTATACACATCAGTGTATATCTGTCAATCCCTTTGCCCAATTCAGCACACCACCATCCCCGCCCCACTGCGGTTTTCCCCCCTCGGTGTCCATACGTTTGTTCTCTACATCGGTGTCTCAACGTCTGCCCTGAATACCGGTTTGTATGTACCAGTTCTCTAGGTTGCACATGCATGTGTTAATATACGATATTTGTTTTTCACTTTCTGACTTCCTTCACTCTGTATGACAGTCTCTAGATCCATCCACGTCTCAACAAATGACTCAATTTCGTTCCTTTTTCTGGCTGAGTATTATTCCATTGTATATATGTACCACAACTTCCTTATCCATTGGTCTGTCGATGGGCATTTAGGTTGCTTCCGTGACCGGGCTATTGTAAATAGTGCTGCAATGAACATTGGGGTGCATGTGTCTTTTTGAATTACGCTTTTCTCCGGGTATGTGCCCAGTAGTGGGATTGCTGGGTCGTATGGTAGTTGTAGTCTTCCTTTTTTAAGGAACCTCCATACTGTTCTCCATAGTGGCTGTATCAATTTACCTTCCCACCAACAGTGCAAGAGTGTTCCCTCTTCTCCACACCCTCTCCAGCATTTATTGTTTCCTGATTTTTTGATGATGGCCATTGTGACCGGTGTGAGATGATATCTCACTGTAGTTTTGATTTGCCTTTCTGTAACGATTAATGATGGGGAGCATTCTTGCATGTGTTTGTGGGCAATCTGTATATCTTCTTTGGAGAAATGTCTCTTTAGGTTCTTCTGCCCATTTTTGGATTGCGTTTTTTGTTTTTTGGATATTGAGCTGCATGAGCTGCTTGTAAATTTTGGAGATGAGTCCTTTGTCAGTTGCTTCATTTGCAAATATGTTCTCCCATTCTAAGGGTGGTCTTTTCGTCTTGTTTATGGTTTCCTTGGCTGTGCAAAAGCTTTTAAGTTTCATTAGGTCCCATTTTTTTCTTTTTGTCTTTATTTCCATTTCTCTAGGCGGTGGGTCAAGAAGGATCTTGCTGTGATTTCTGTCATAGAGTGTTCTCCTTATATTTTCCTCTAAGAGTTTGAGAGTGTGTGGCCTTACGTTTAGGTCTTTAATCCATTTTGAGTTTATTTTTGTGTATGGTGTTTGGGAGTGTTCTCATTTCATACATTTACCTGTACCTGTCCAGTTTTCCCAGCACCACTTATTGAAGAGGCTGTCTTTTCTCCACTGTATATTCTTGCCTTCTTTATCAAAGATCAGGTGACCATATGTGCGTGTGTTTATCTGTGGGCTTTCGATCCTGTTCCATGGATCTATATTTCTGTTTTTGTGCCAGTACCATAATGTCTTGATTACTGTAGCTTTGCAGTATAGTCGGGAGTCAGGGAGCCTGATTCCTCCAGCTCCATTTTTCGCTTTCCAGACTGCTTTGGCTATTCGGGGTCTTTTGTGTTCCCATACAAATTGTGAAATTGTAGGTTCTAGTTCTGTGGAAAATGCCAGTGGTAGTTTGATAGGGATTGCATTAAATCCGTAGCTTGCTTTGGGTAGTGGGGTCATTTTCACCGTGTTGATTCTTCCAATCCAAGAACATGATATATCTCTCCATCTGTTTGTATCATCTTTAGTTTCTTTCATCAGTGTCTTATAATTTTCTGCATGCAGGTCTTTTGTCTCCTTCGGTAGGTTTAGTCCTAGATATTTTATGCTTTTTGTTGCAATGGTAAATAGGAGCGTTGTTTGAATTTCACTTTCGGATTTTTCATCATTACTGTATAGGAATGCCAGGGATTTCTGTGCATTAATTTTCTATCCTGCTACTTTACCAAATTCATTGATTAGCTCTAGCCATTTTCTGCTGGCCTCTTTCGGATTCTCTAATGTATAGTATCACGTCATCTGCAAACAGTGACAGCTTTACTTCTTCTTGCCAGCATTGTATTTTGAAAGCAAACAAGTTGTCTGCCTTCAGGGTTTCACAGCTAGAGATGCTATTTAAAGAAATTTGGGATTTAGAGTTGGCGCTAGAAGGAGTTTTAGGATGGGATTGCATGACGTGAATGCATGTTTCGTGCAAAAGAGGACATGAATTTTGGGAGGCCAGAGGAGTGAGTATTTTGGACGGAATTCTGTTCCTTCAATACAAACAGGTTGCAAATATAATCCCCAGTATTTGGAGGTAGGGTCCTTAGGACAGCAATCAAGTTAAAATGAGGCCATCAGGGTTTGCCCTAATTCAGTACAATTGGTGTCCTTGCCTTGTAGATGGCTATGTTTGTCTTGTTACTCTCTCTGTATATATCAATGTGCTAATTTCTGTTAGGTCCTGTAATCCGTGGTACTTTCTTCTGGCAGCCCTAGCAAATAAATGCACCCTTCATAATGAGGGATGAGGCCTTATCTTTTGAGCAGTCTAAAAGTCCTTAAAAGAAAAGACAGCTCTTTCAAGGAAAAAAGGGATCTGCCTGATCAGCTGTTGCCTCAGTCTCCAGTCTGTCAGACTTCCCTGAATATTTTAGACTTCCCAGGCCTCACCATACTTTAAGACAATTCAGTGAAATCTCTCAATCTCAATCTCTTAAACTCTCGTGCTCTCTTCCCTCCCCCTCCGACCCACCCAGGCAGCTAGTGGGTTCTGTTTCTCTGTAGAACCCAGACAGAAACACGTGTGTTACACCCAGTAGTGGAATTATGGGCTCATAAGGTAACTGCCTGTGTACTTTTTGAAGAAAAGATAAGATATTTTGCAAAATGTTTGCTACATTTTACATTCCCACCAGCAAAGTATAAGATGTCCATTTCTTCCGTATTCTTTTTATGTTTTTTATTTTTCTTATTTTCATTTTTACTTTTTTAAATCAGTCATCAATTTTATACACATCAGTGTATACCTGTCAATCCCTTTGCCCAATTCAGCACACCACCATCCCCGCCCCACTGCGGTTTTCCCCCCTCGGTGTCCATACGTTTGTTCTCTACATCGGTGTCTCAACGTCTGCCCTGAATACCGGTTTGTATGTACCAGTTCTCTAGGTTGCACATGCATGTGTTAATATACGATATTTGTTTTTCACTTTCTGACTTCCTTCACTCTGTATGACAGTCTCTAGATCCATCCACGTCTCAACAAATGACTCAATTTCGTTCCTTTTTCTGGCTGAGTATTATTCCATTGTATATATGTACCACAACTTCCTTATCCATTGGTCTGTCGATGGGCATTTAGGTTGCTTCCGTGACCGGGCTATTGTAAATAGTGCTGCAATGAACATTGGGGTGCATGTGTCTTTTTGAATTACGCTTTTCTCCGGGTATGTGCCCAGTAGTGGGATTGCTGGGTCGTATGGTAGTTGTAGTCTTCCTCTTTTAAGGAACCTCCATACTGTTCTCCATAGTGGCTGTATCAATTTACCTTCCCACCAACAGTGCAAGAGTGTTCCCTCTTCTCCACACCCTCTCCAGCATTTATTGTTTCCTGATTTTTTGATGATGGCCATTGTGACCGGTGTGAGATGATATCTCACTGTAGTTTTGATTTGCCTTTCTGTAACGATTAATGATGGGGAGCATTCTTGCATGTGTTTGTGGGCAATCTGTATATCTTCTTTGGAGAAATGTCTCTTTAGGTCTTCTGCCCATTTTTGGATTGCGTTTTTTGTTTTTTTGATATTGAGCTGCTTGTAAATTTTGGAGATGAGTCCTTTGTCAGTTGCTTCACTTGCAAATATGTTCTCCCATTCTAAGGGTGGTCTTTTCGTCTTGTTTATGGTTTCCTTGGCTGTGCAAAAGCTTTTAAGTTTCATTAGGTCCCATTTTTTTCTTTTTGTCTTTATTTCCATTTCTCTAGGCGGTGGGTCAAGAAGGATCTTGCTGTGATTTCTGTCATAGAGTGTTCTCCTTATATTTTCCTCCAAGAGTTTGAGAGTGTGTGGCCTTACGTTTAGGTCTTTAATCCATTTTGAGTTTATTTTTGTGTATGGTGTTTGGGAGTGTTCTCATTTCATACATTTACCTGTACCTGTCCAGTTTTCCCAGCACCACTTATTGAAGAGGCTGTCTTTTCTCCACTGTATATTCTTGCCTTCTTTATCAAAGATCAGGTGACCATATGTGCGTGTGTTTATCTGTGGGCTTTCGATCCTGTTCCATGGATCTATATTTCTGTTTTTGTGCCAGTACCATAATGTCTTGATTACTGTAGCTTTGCAGTATAGTCGGGAGTCAGGGAGCCTGATTCCTCCAGCTCCATTTTTCGCTTTCCAGACTGCTTTGGCTATTCGGGGTCTTTTGTGTTCCCATACAAATTGTGAAATTGTAGGTTCTAGTTCTGTGGAAAATGCCAGTGGTAGTTTGATAGGGATTGCATTAAATCCGTAGCTTGCTTTGGGTAGTGGGGTCATTTTCACCGTGTTGATTCTTCCAATCCAAGAACATGATATATCTCTCCATCTGTTTGTATCATCTTTAGTTTCTTTCATCAGTGTCTTATAATTTTCTGCATGCAGGTCTTTTGTCTCCTTCGGTAGGTTTAGTCCTAGATATTTTATGCTTTTTGTTGCAATGGTAAATAGGAGCGTTGTTTGAATTTCACTTTCGGATTTTTCATCATTACTGTATAGGAATGCCAGGGATTTCTGTGCATTAATTTTCTATCCTGCTACTTTACCAAATTCATTGATTAGCTCTAGCCATTTTCTGCTGGCCTCTTTCGGATTCTCTAATGTATAGTATCACGTCATCTGCAAACAGTGACAGCTTTACTTCTTCTTGCCAGCATTGTATTTTGAAAGCAAACAAGTTGTCTGCCTTCAGGGTTTCACAGCTAGAGATGCTATTTAAAGAAATTTGGGATTTAGAGTTGGCGCTAGAAGGAGTTTTAGGATGGGATTGCATGACGTGAATGCATGTTTCGTGCAAAAGAGGACATGAATTTTGGGAGGCCAGAGGAGTGAGTATTTTGGACGGAATTCTGTTCCTTCAATACAAACAGGTTGCAAATATAATCCCCAGTATTTGGAGGTAGGGTCCTTAGGACAGTAATCAAGTTAAAATGAGGCCATCAGGGTTTGCCCTAATTCAGTACAATTGGTGTCCTTGCCTTGTAGATGGCTATGTTTGTCTTGTTACTCTCTCTGTATATATCAATGTGCTAATTTCTGTTAGGTCCTGTAATCCGTGGTACTTTCTTCTGGCAGCCCTAGCAAATAAATGCACCCTTCATAATGAGGGATGAGGCCTTATCTTTTGAGCAGTCTAAAAGTCCTTAAAAGAAAAGACAGCTCTTTCAAGGAAAAAAGGGATCTGCCTGATCAGCTGTTGCCTCAGTCTCCAGTCTGTCAGACTTCCCTGAATATTTTAGACTTCCCAGGCCTCACCATACTTTAAGACAATTCAGTGAAATCTCTCAATCTCAATCTCTTAAACTCTCGTGCTCTCTTCCCTCCCCCTCCGACCCACCCAGGCAGCTAGTGGGTTCTGTTTCTCTGTAGAACCCAGACAGAAACACGTGTGTTACACCCAGTAGTGGAATTATGGGCTCATAAGGTAACTGCCTGTGTACTTTTTGAAGAAAAGATAAGATATTTTGCAAAATGTTTGCTACATTTTACATTCCCACCAGCAAAGTATAAGATGTCCATTTCTTCCGTATTCTTTTTATGTTTTTTATTTTTCTTATTTTCATTTTTACTTTTTTAAATCAGTCATCAATTTTATACACATCAGTGTATACCTGTCAATCCCTTTGCCCAATTCAGCACACCACCATCCCCGCCCCACTGCGGTTTTCCCCCCTCGGTGTCCATACGTTTGTTCTCTACATCGGTGTCTCAACGTCTGCCCTGAATACCGGTTTGTATGTACCAGTTCTCTAGGTTGCACATGCATGTGTTAATATACGATATTTGTTTTTCACTTTCTGACTTCCTTCACTCTGTATGACAGTCTCTAGATCCATCCACGTCTCAACAAATGACTCAATTTCGTTCCTTTTTCTGGCTGAGTATTATTCCATTGTATATATGTACCACAACTTCCTTATCCATTGGTCTGTCGATGGGCATTTAGGTTGCTTCCGTGACCGGGCTATTGTAAATAGTGCTGCAATGAACATTGGGGTGCATGTGTCTTTTTGAATTACGCTTTTCTCCGGGTATGTGCCCAGTAGTGGGATTGCTGGGTCGTATGGTAGTTGTAGTCTTCCTCTTTTAAGGAACCTCCATACTGTTCTCCATAGTGGCTGTATCAATTTACCTTCCCACCAACAGTGCAAGAGTGTTCCCTCTTCTCCACACCCTCTCCAGCATTTATTGTTTCCTGATTTTTTGATGATGGCCATTGTGACCGGTGTGAGATGATATCTCACTGTAGTTTTGATTTGCCTTTCTGTAACGATTAATGATGGGGAGCATTCTTGCATGTGTTTGTGGGCAATCTGTATATCTTCTTTGGAGAAATGTCTCTTTAGGTCTTCTGCCCATTTTTGGATTGCGTTTTTTGTTTTTTTGATATTGAGCTGCTTGTAAATTTTGGAGATGAGTCCTTTGTCAGTTGCTTCACTTGCAAATATGTTCTCCCATTCTAAGGGTGGTCTTTTCGTCTTGTTTATGGTTTCCTTGGCTGTGCAAAAGCTTTTAAGTTTCATTAGGTCCCATTTTTTTCTTTTTGTCTTTATTTCCATTTCTCTAGGCGGTGGGTCAAGAAGGATCTTGCTGTGATTTCTGTCATAGAGTGTTCTCCTTATATTTTCCTCTAAGAGTTTGAGAGTGTGTGGCCTTACGTTTAGGTCTTTAATCCATTTTGAGTTTATTTTTGTGTATGGTGTTTGGGAGTGTTCTCATTTCATACATTTACCTGTACCTGTCCAGTTTTCCCAGCACCACTTATTGAAGAGGCTGTCTTTTCTCCACTGTATATTCTTGCCTTCTTTATCAAAGATCAGGTGACCATATGTGCGTGTGTTTATCTGTGGGCTTTCGATCCTGTTCCATGGATCTATAGTTCTGTTTTTGTGCCAGTACCATAATGTCTTGATTACTGTAGCTTTGCAGTATAGTCGGGAGTCAGGGAGCCTGATTCCTCCAGCTCCATTTTTCGCTTTCCAGACTGCTTTGGCTATTCGGGGTCTTTTGTGTTCCCATACAAATTGTGAAATTGTAGGTTCTAGTTCTGTGGAAAATGCCAGTGGTAGTTTGATAGGGATTGCATTAAATCCGTAGCTTGCTTTGGGTAGTGGGGTCATTTTCACCGTGTTGATTCTTCCAATCCAAGAACATGATATATCTCTCCATCTGTTTGTATCATCTTTAGTTTCTTTCATCAGTGTCTTATAATTTTCTGCATGCAGGTCTTTTGTCTCCTTCGGTAGGTTTAGTCCTAGATATTTTATGCTTTTTGTTGCAATGGTAAATAGGAGCGTTGTTTGAATTTCACTTTCGGATTTTTCATCATTACTGTATAGGAATGCCAGGGATTTCTGTGCATTAATTTTCTATCCTGCTACTTTACCAAATTCATTGATTAGCTCTAGCCATTTTCTGCTGGCCTCTTTCGGATTCTCTAATGTATAGTATCACGTCATCTGCAAACAGTGACAGCTTTACTTCTTCTTGCCAGCATTGTATTTTGAAAGCAAACAAGTTGTCTGCCTTCAGGGTTTCACAGCTAGAGATGCTATTTAAAGAAATTTGGGATTTAGAGTTGGCGCTAGAAGGAGTTTTAGGATGGGATTGCATGACGTGAATGCATGTTTCGTGCAAAAGAGGACATGAATTTTGGGAGGCCAGAGGAGTGAGTATTTTGGACGGAATTCTGTTCCTTCAATACAAACAGGTTGCAAATATAATCCCCAGTATTTGGAGGTAGGGTCCTTAGGACAGTAATCAAGTTAAAATGAGGCCATCAGGGTTTGCCCTAATTCAGTACAATTGGTGTCCTTGCCTTGTAGATGGCTATGTTTGTCTTGTTACTCTCTCTGTATATATCAATGTGCTAATTTCTGTTAGGTCCTGTAATCCGTGGTACTTTCTTCTGGCAGCCCTAGCAAATAAATGCACCCTTCATAATGAGGGATGAGGCCTTATCTTTTGAGCAGTCTAAAAGTCCTTAAAAGAAAAGACAGCTCTTTCAAGGAAAAAAGGGATCTGCCTGATCAGCTGTTGCCTCAGTCTCCAGTCTGTCAGACTTCCCTGAATATTTTAGACTTCCCAGGCCTCACCATACTTTAAGACAATTCAGTGAAATCTCTCAATCTCAATCTCTTAAACTCTCGTGCTCTCTTCCCTCCCCCTCCGACCCACCCAGGCAGCTAGTGGGTTCTGTTTCTCTGTAGAACCCAGACAGAAACACGTGTGTTACACCCAGTAGTGGAATTATGGGCTCATAAGGTAACTGCCTGTGTACTTTTTGAAGAAAAGATAAGATATTTTGCAAAATGTTTGCTACATTTTACATTCCCACCAGCAAAGTATAAGATGTCCATTTCTTCCGTATTCTTTTTATGTTTTTTATTTTTCTTATTTTCATTTTTACTTTTTTAAATCAGTCATCAATTTTATACACATCAGTGTATATCTGTCAATCCCTTTGCCCAATTCAGCACACCACCATCCCCGCCCCACTGCGGTTTTCCCCCCTCGGTGTCCATACGTTTGTTCTCTACATCGGTGTCTCAACGTCTGCCCTGAATACCGGTTTGTATGTACCAGTTCTCTAGGTTGCACATGCATGTGTTAATATACGATATTTGTTTTTCACTTTCTGACTTCCTTCACTCTGTATGACAGTCTCTAGATCCATCCACGTCTCAACAAATGACTCAATTTCGTTCCTTTTTCTGGCTGAGTATTATTCCATTGTATATATGTACCACAACTTCCTTATCCATTGGTCTGTCGATGGGCATTTAGGTTGCTTCCGTGACCGGGCTATTGTAAATAGTGCTGCAATGAACATTGGGGTGCATGTGTCTTTTTGAATTACGCTTTTCTCCGGGTATGTGCCCAGTAGTGGGATTGCTGGGTCGTATGGTAGTTGTAGTCTTCCTCTTTTAAGGAACCTCCATACTGTTCTCCATAGTGGCTGTATCAATTTACCTTCCCACCAACAGTGCAAGAGTGTTCCCTCTTCTCCACACCCTCTCCAGCATTTATTGTTTCCTGATTTTTTGATGATGGCCATTGTGACCGGTGTGAGATGATATCTCACTGTAGTTTTGATTTGCCTTTCTGTAACGATTAATGATGGGGAGCATTCTTGCATGTGTTTGTGGGCAATCTGTATATCTTCTTTGGAGAAATGTCTCTTTAGGTTCTTCTGCCCATTTTTGGATTGCGTTTTTTGTTTTTTGGATATTGAGCTGCATGAGCTGCTTGTAAATTTTGGAGATGAGTCCTTTGTCAGTTGCTTCATTTGCAAATATGTTCTCCCATTCTAAGGGTGGTCTTTTCGTCTTGTTTATGGTTTCCTTGGCTGTGCAAAAGCTTTTAAGTTTCATTAGGTCCCATTTTTTTCTTTTTGTCTTTATTTCCATTTCTCTAGGCGGTGGGTCAAGAAGGATCTTGCTGTGATTTCTGTCATAGAGTGTTCTCCTTATATTTTCCTCTAAGAGTTTGAGAGTGTGTGGCCTTACGTTTAGGTCTTTAATCCATTTTGAGTTTATTTTTGTGTATGGTGTTTGGGAGTGTTCTCATTTCATACATTTACCTGTACCTGTCCAGTTTTCCCAGCACCACTTATTGAAGAGGCTGTCTTTTCTCCACTGTATATTCTTGCCTTCTTTATCAAAGATCAGGTGACCATATGTGCGTGTGTTTATCTGTGGGCTTTCGATCCTGTTCCATGGATCTATATTTCTGTTTTTGTGCCAGTACCATAATGTCTTGATTACTGTAGCTTTGCAGTATAGTCGGGAGTCAGGGAGCCTGATTCCTCCAGCTCCATTTTTCGCTTTCCAGACTGCTTTGGCTATTCGGGGTCTTTTGTGTTCCCATACAAATTGTGAAATTGTAGGTTCTAGTTCTGTGGAAAATGCCAGTGGTAGTTTGATAGGGATTGCATTAAATCCGTAGCTTGCTTTGGGTAGTGGGGTCATTTTCACCGTGTTGATTCTTCCAATCCAAGAACATGATATATCTCTCCATCTGTTTGTATCATCTTTAGTTTCTTTCATCAGTGTCTTATAATTTTCTGCATGCAGGTCTTTTGTCTCCTTCGGTAGGTTTAGTCCTAGATATTTTATGCTTTTTGTTGCAATGGTAAATAGGAGCGTTGTTTGAATTTCACTTTCGGATTTTTCATCATTACTGTATAGGAATGCCAGGGATTTCTGTGCATTAATTTTCTATCCTGCTACTTTACCAAATTCATTGATTAGCTCTAGCCATTTTCTGCTGGCCTCTTTCGGATTCTCTAATGTATAGTATCACGTCATCTGCAAACAGTGACAGCTTTACTTCTTCTTGCCAGCATTGTATTTTGAAAGCAAACAAGTTGTCTGCCTTCAGGGTTTCACAGCTAGAGATGCTATTTAAAGAAATTTGGGATTTAGAGTTGGCGCTAGAAGGAGTTTTAGGATGGGATTGCATGACGTGAATGCATGTTTCGTGCAAAAGAGGACATGAATTTTGGGAGGCCAGAGGAGTGAGTATTTTGGACGGAATTCTGTTCCTTCAATACAAACAGGTTGCAAATATAATCCCCAGTATTTGGAGGTAGGGTCCTTAGGACAGCAATCAAGTTAAAATGAGGCCATCAGGGTTTGCCCTAATTCAGTACAATTGGTGTCCTTGCCTTGTAGATGGCTATGTTTGTCTTGTTACTCTCTCTGTATATATCAATGTGCTAATTTCTGTTAGGTCCTGTAATCCGTGGTACTTTCTTCTGGCAGCCCTAGCAAATAAATGCACCCTTCATAATGAGGGATGAGGCCTTATCTTTTGAGCAGTCTAAAAGTCCTTAAAAGAAAAGACAGCTCTTTCAAGGAAAAAAGGGATCTGCCTGATCAGCTGTTGCCTCAGTCTCCAGTCTGTCAGACTTCCCTGAATATTTTAGACTTCCCAGGCCTCACCATACTTTAAGACAATTCAGTGAAATCTCTCAATCTCAATCTCTTAAACTCTCGTGCTCTCTTCCCTCCCCCTCCGACCCACCCAGGCAGCTAGTGGGTTCTGTTTCTCTGTAGAACCCAGACAGAAACACGTGTGTTACACCCAGTAGTGGAATTATGGGCTCATAAGGTAACTGCCTGTGTACTTTTTGAAGAAAAGATAAGATATTTTGCAAAATGTTTGCTACATTTTACATTCCCACCAGCAAAGTATAAGATGTCCATTTCTTCCGTATTCTTTTTATGTTTTTTATTTTTCTTATTTTCATTTTTACTTTTTTAAATCAGTCATCAATTTTATACACATCAGTGTATACCTGTCAATCCCTTTGCCCAATTCAGCACACCACCATCCCCGCCCCACTGCGGTTTTCCCCCCTCGGTGTCCATACGTTTGTTCTCTACATCGGTGTCTCAACGTCTGCCCTGAATACCGGTTTGTATGTACCAGTTCTCTAGGTTGCACATGCATGTGTTAATATACGATATTTGTTTTTCACTTTCTGACTTCCTTCACTCTGTATGACAGTCTCTAGATCCATCCACGTCTCAACAAATGACTCAATTTCGTTCCTTTTTCTGGCTGAGTATTATTCCATTGTATATATGTACCACAACTTCCTTATCCATTGGTCTGTCGATGGGCATTTAGGTTGCTTCCGTGACCGGGCTATTGTAAATAGTGCTGCAATGAACATTGGGGTGCATGTGTCTTTTTGAATTACGCTTTTCTCCGGGTATGTGCCCAGTAGTGGGATTGCTGGGTCGTATGGTAGTTGTAGTCTTCCTCTTTTAAGGAACCTCCATACTGTTCTCCATAGTGGCTGTATCAATTTACCTTCCCACCAACAGTGCAAGAGTGTTCCCTCTTCTCCACACCCTCTCCAGCATTTATTGTTTCCTGATTTTTTGATGATGGCCATTGTGACCGGTGTGAGATGATATCTCACTGTAGTTTTGATTTGCCTTTCTGTAACGATTAATGATGGGGAGCATTCTTGCATGTGTTTGTGGGCAATCTGTATATCTTCTTTGGAGAAATGTCTCTTTAGGTCTTCTGCCCATTTTTGGATTGCGTTTTTTGTTTTTTTGATATTGAGCTGCTTGTAAATTTTGGAGATGAGTCCTTTGTCAGTTGCTTCACTTGCAAATATGTTCTCCCATTCTAAGGGTGGTCTTTTCGTCTTGTTTATGGTTTCCTTGGCTGTGCAAAAGCTTTTAAGTTTCATTAGGTCCCATTTTTTTCTTTTTGTCTTTATTTCCATTTCTCTAGGCGGTGGGTCAAGAAGGATCTTGCTGTGATTTCTGTCATAGAGTGTTCTCCTTATATTTTCCTCTAAGAGTTTGAGAGTGTGTGGCCTTACGTTTAGGTCTTTAATCCATTTTGAGTTTATTTTTGTGTATGGTGTTTGGGAGTGTTCTCATTTCATACATTTACCTGTACCTGTCCAGTTTTCCCAGCACCACTTATTGAAGAGGCTGTCTTTTCTCCACTGTATATTCTTGCCTTCTTTATCAAAGATCAGGTGACCATATGTGCGTGTGTTTATCTGTGGGCTTTCGATCCTGTTCCATGGATCTATATTTCTGTTTTTGTGCCAGTACCATAATGTCTTGATTACTGTAGCTTTGCAGTATAGTCGGGAGTCAGGGAGCCTGATTCCTCCAGCTCCATTTTTCGCTTTCCAGACTGCTTTGGCTATTCGGGGTCTTTTGTGTTCCCATACAAATTGTGAAATTGTAGGTTCTAGTTCTGTGGAAAATGCCAGTGGTAGTTTGATAGGGATTGCATTAAATCCGTAGCTTGCTTTGGGTAGTGGGGTCATTTTCACCGTGTTGATTCTTCCAATCCAAGAACATGATATATCTCTCCATCTGTTTGTATCATCTTTAGTTTCTTTCATCAGTGTCTTATAATTTTCTGCATGCAGGTCTTTTGTCTCCTTCGGTAGGTTTAGTCCTAGATATTTTATGCTTTTTGTTGCAATGGTAAATAGGAGCGTTGTTTGAATTTCACTTTCGGATTTTTCATCATTACTGTATAGGAATGCCAGGGATTTCTGTGCATTAATTTTCTATCCTGCTACTTTACCAAATTCATTGATTAGCTCTAGCCATTTTCTGCTGGCCTCTTTCGGATTCTCTAATGTATAGTATCACGTCATCTGCAAACAGTGACAGCTTTACTTCTTCTTGCCAGCATTGTATTTTGAAAGCAAACAAGTTGTCTGCCTTCAGGGTTTCACAGCTAGAGATGCTATTTAAAGAAATTTGGGATTTAGAGTTGGCGCTAGAAGGAGTTTTAGGATGGGATTGCATGACGTGAATGCATGTTTCGTGCAAAAGAGGACATGAATTTTGGGAGGCCAGAGGAGTGAGTATTTTGGACGGAATTCTGTTCCTTCAATACAAACAGGTTGCAAATATAATCCCCAGTATTTGGAGGTAGGGTCCTTAGGACAGTAATCAAGTTAAAATGAGGCCATCAGGGTTTGCCCTAATTCAGTACAATTGGTGTCCTTGCCTTGTAGATGGCTATGTTTGTCTTGTTACTCTCTCTGTATATATCAATGTGCTAATTTCTGTTAGGTCCTGTAATCCGTGGTACTTTCTTCTGGCAGCCCTAGCAAATAAATGCACCCTTCATAATGAGGGATGAGGCCTTATCTTTTGAGCAGTCTAAAAGTCCTTAAAAGAAAAGACAGCTCTTTCAAGGAAAAAAGGGATCTGCCTGATCAGCTGTTGCCTCAGTCTCCAGTCTGTCAGACTTCCCTGAATATTTTAGACTTCCCAGGCCTCACCATACTTTAAGACAATTCAGTGAAATCTCTCAATCTCAATCTCTTAAACTCTCGTGCTCTCTTCCCTCCCCCTCCGACCCACCCAGGCAGCTAGTGGGTTCTGTTTCTCTGTAGAACCCAGACAGAAACACGTGTGTTACACCCAGTAGTGGAATTATGGGCTCATAAGGTAACTGCCTGTGTACTTTTTGAAGAAAAGATAAGATATTTTGCAAAATGTTTGCTACATTTTACATTCCCACCAGCAAAGTATAAGATGTCCATTTCTTCCGTATTCTTTTTATGTTTTTTATTTTTCTTATTTTCATTTTTACTTTTTTAAATCAGTCATCAATTTTATACACATCAGTGTATACCTGTCAATCCCTTTGCCCAATTCAGCACACCACCATCCCCGCCCCACTGCGGTTTTCCCCCCTCGGTGTCCATACGTTTGTTCTCTACATCGGTGTCTCAACGTCTGCCCTGAATACCGGTTTGTATGTACCAGTTCTCTAGGTTGCACATGCATGTGTTAATATACGATATTTGTTTTTCACTTTCTGACTTCCTTCACTCTGTATGACAGTCTCTAGATCCATCCACGTCTCAACAAATGACTCAATTTCGTTCCTTTTTCTGGCTGAGTATTATTCCATTGTATATATGTACCACAACTTCCTTATCCATTGGTCTGTCGATGGGCATTTAGGTTGCTTCCGTGACCGGGCTATTGTAAATAGTGCTGCAATGAACATTGGGGTGCATGTGTCTTTTTGAATTACGCTTTTCTCCGGGTATGTGCCCAGTAGTGGGATTGCTGGGTCGTATGGTAGTTGTAGTCTTCCTCTTTTAAGGAACCTCCATACTGTTCTCCATAGTGGCTGTATCAATTTACCTTCCCACCAACAGTGCAAGAGTGTTCCCTCTTCTCCACACCCTCTCCAGCATTTATTGTTTCCTGATTTTTTGATGATGGCCATTGTGACCGGTGTGAGATGATATCTCACTGTAGTTTTGATTTGCCTTTCTGTAACGATTAATGATGGGGAGCATTCTTGCATGTGTTTGTGGGCAATCTGTATATCTTCTTTGGAGAAATGTCTCTTTAGGTCTTCTGCCCATTTTTGGATTGCGTTTTTTGTTTTTTTGATATTGAGCTGCTTGTAAATTTTGGAGATGAGTCCTTTGTCAGTTGCTTCACTTGCAAATATGTTCTCCCATTCTAAGGGTGGTCTTTTCGTCTTGTTTATGGTTTCCTTGGCTGTGCAAAAGCTTTTAAGTTTCATTAGGTCCCATTTTTTTCTTTTTGTCTTTATTTCCATTTCTCTAGGCGGTGGGTCAAGAAGGATCTTGCTGTGATTTCTGTCATAGAGTGTTCTCCTTATATTTTCCTCTAAGAGTTTGAGAGTGTGTGGCCTTACGTTTAGGTCTTTAATCCATTTTGAGTTTATTTTTGTGTATGGTGTTTGGGAGTGTTCTCATTTCATACATTTACCTGTACCTGTCCAGTTTTCCCAGCACCACTTATTGAAGAGGCTGTCTTTTCTCCACTGTATATTCTTGCCTTCTTTATCAAAGATCAGGTGACCATATGTGCGTGTGTTTATCTGTGGGCTTTCGATCCTGTTCCATGGATCTATAGTTCTGTTTTTGTGCCAGTACCATAATGTCTTGATTACTGTAGCTTTGCAGTATAGTCGGGAGTCAGGGAGCCTGATTCCTCCAGCTCCATTTTTCGCTTTCCAGACTGCTTTGGCTATTCGGGGTCTTTTGTGTTCCCATACAAATTGTGAAATTGTAGGTTCTAGTTCTGTGGAAAATGCCAGTGGTAGTTTGATAGGGATTGCATTAAATCCGTAGCTTGCTTTGGGTAGTGGGGTCATTTTCACCGTGTTGATTCTTCCAATCCAAGAACATGATATATCTCTCCATCTGTTTGTATCATCTTTAGTTTCTTTCATCAGTGTCTTATAATTTTCTGCATGCAGGTCTTTTGTCTCCTTCGGTAGGTTTAGTCCTAGATATTTTATGCTTTTTGTTGCAATGGTAAATAGGAGCGTTGTTTGAATTTCACTTTCGGATTTTTCATCATTACTGTATAGGAATGCCAGGGATTTCTGTGCATTACTTTTCTATCCTGCTACTTTACCAAATTCATTGATTAGCTCTAGCCATTTTCTGCTGGCCTCTTTCGGATTCTCTAATGTATAGTATCACGTCATCTGCAAACAGTGACAGCTTTACTTCTTCTTGCCAGCATTGTATTTTGAAAGCAAACAAGTTGTCTGCCTTCAGGGTTTCACAGCTAGAGATGCTATTTAAAGAAATTTGGGATTTAGAGTTGGCGCTAGAAGGAGTTTTAGGATGGGATTGCATGACGTGAATGCATGTTTCGTGCAAAAGAGGACATGAATTTTGGGAGGCCAGAGGAGTGAGTATTTTGGACGGAATTCTGTTCCTTCAATACAAACAGGTTGCAAATATAATCCCCAGTATTTGGAGGTAGGGTCCTTAGGACAGTAATCAAGTTAAAATGAGGCCATCAGGGTTTGCCCTAATTCAGTACAATTGGTGTCCTTGCCTTGTAGATGGCTATGTTTGTCTTGTTACTCTCTCTGTATATATCAATGTGCTAATTTCTGTTAGGTCCTGTAATCCGTGGTACTTTCTTCTGGCAGCCCTAGCAAATAAATGCACCCTTCATAATGAGGGATGAGGCCTTATCTTTTGAGCAGTCTAAAAGTCCTTAAAAGAAAAGACAGCTCTTTCAAGGAAAAAAGGGATCTGCCTGATCAGCTGTTGCCTCAGTCTCCAGTCTGTCAGACTTCCCTGAATATTTTAGACTTCCCAGGCCTCACCATACTTTAAGACAATTCAGTGAAATCTCTCAATCTCAATCTCTTAAACTCTCGTGCTCTCTTCCCTCCCCCTCCGACCCACCCAGGCAGCTAGTGGGTTCTGTTTCTCTGTAGAACCCAGACAGAAACACGTGTGTTACACCCAGTAGTGGAATTATGGGCTCATAAGGTAACTGCCTGTGTACTTTTTGAAGAAAAGATAAGATATTTTGCAAAATGTTTGCTACATTTTACATTCCCACCAGCAAAGTATAAGATGTCCATTTCTTCCGTATTCTTTTTATGTTTTTTATTTTTCTTATTTTCATTTTTACTTTTTTAAATCAGTCATCAATTTTATACACATCAGTGTATACCTGTCAATCCCTTTGCCCAATTCAGCACACCACCATCCCCGCCCCACTGCGGTTTTCCCCCCTCGGTGTCCATACATTTGTTCTCTACATCGGTGTCTCAACGTCTGCCCTGAATACCGGTTTGTATGTACCAGTTCTCTAGGTTGCACATGCATGTGTTAATATACGATATTTGTTTTTCACTTTCTGACTTCCTTCACTCTGTATGACAGTCTCTAGATCCATCCACGTCTCAACAAATGACTCAATTTCGTTCCTTTTTCTGGCTGAGTATTATTCCATTGTATATATGTACCACAACTTCCTTATCCATTGGTCTGTCGATGGGCATTTAGGTTGCTTCCGTGACCGGGCTATTGTAAATGGTGCTGCAATGAACATTGGGGTGCATGTGTCTTTTTGAATTACGCTTTTCTCCGGGTATGTGCCCAGTAGTGGGATTGCTGGGTCGTATGGTAGTTGTATTCTTCCTTTTTTAAGGAACCTCCATACTGTTCTCCATAGTGGCTGTATCAATATACCTTCCCACCAACAGTGCAAGAGTGTTCCCTCTTCTCCACACCCTCTCCAGCATTTATTGTTTCCTGATTTTTTGATGATGGCCATTGTGACCGGTGTGAGATGATATCTCACTGTAGTTTTGATTTGCCTTTCTGTAACGATTAATGATGGGGAGCATTCTTGCATGTGTTTGTGGGCAATCTGTATATCTTCTTTGGAGAAATGTCTCTTTAGGTCTTCTGCCCATTTTTGGATTGCGTTTTTTGTTTTTTTGATATTGAGCTGCTTGTAAATTTTGGAGATGAGTCCTTTGTCAGTTGCTTCACTTGCAAATATGTTCTCCCATTCTAAGGGTGGTCTTTTCGTCTTGTTTATGGTTTCCTTGGCTGTGCAAAAGCTTTTAAGTTTCATTAGGTCCCATTTTTTTCTTTTTGTCTTTATTTCCATTTCTCTAGGCGGTGGGTCAAGAAGGATCTTGCTGTGATTTCTGTCATAGAGTGTTCTCCTTATATTTTCCTCTAAGAGTTTGAGAGTGTGTGGCCTTACGTTTAGGTCTTTAATCCATTTTGAGTTTATTTTTGTGTATGGTGTTTGGGAGTGTTCTCATTTCATACATTTACCTGTACCTGTCCAGTTTTCCCAGCACCACTTATTGAAGAGGCTGTCTTTTCTCCACTGTATATTCTTGCCTTCTTTATCAAAGATCAGGTGACCATATGTGCGTGTGTTTATCTGTGGGCTTTCGATCCTGTTCCATGGATCTATATTTCTGTTTTTGTGCCAGTACCATAATGTCTTGATTACTGTAGCTTTGCAGTATAGTCGGGAGTCAGGGAGCCTGATTCCTCCAGCTCCATTTTTCGCTTTCCAGACTGCTTTGGCTATTCGGGGTCTTTTGTGTTCCCATACAAATTGTGAAATTGTAGGTTCTAGTTCTGTGGAAAATGCCAGTGGTAGTTTGATAGGGATTGCATTAAATCCGTAGCTTGCTTTGGGTAGTGGGGTCATTTTCACCGTGTTGATTCTTCCAATCCAAGAACATGATATATCTCTCCATCTGTTTGTATCATCTTTAGTTTCTTTCATCAGTGTCTTATAATTTTCTGCATGCAGGTCTTTTGTCTCCTTCGGTAGGTTTAGTCCTAGATATTTTATGCTTTTTGTTGCAATGGTAAATAGGAGCGTTGTTTGAATTTCACTTTCGGATTTTTCATCATTACTGTATAGGAATGCCAGGGATTTCTGTGCATTAATTTTCTATCCTGCTACTTTACCAAATTCATTGATTAGCTCTAGCCATTTTCTGCTGGCCTCTTTCGGATTCTCTAATGTATAGTATCACGTCATCTGCAAACAGTGACAGCTTTACTTCTTCTTGCCAGCATTGTATTTTGAAAGCAAACAAGTTGTCTGCCTTCAGGGTTTCACAGCTAGAGATGCTATTTAAAGAAATTTGGGATTTAGAGTTGGCGCTAGAAGGAGTTTTAGGATGGATTGCATGACGTGAATGCATGTTTCGTGCAAAAAAGGACATGAATTTTGGGAGGCCAGAGGAGTGAGTATTTTGGACGGAATTCTGTTCCTTCAATACAAACAGGTTGCAAATATAATCCCCAGTATTTGGAGGTAGGGTCCTTAGGACAGTAATCAAGTTAAAATGAGGCCATCAGGGTTTGCCCTAATTCAGTACAATTGGTGTCCTTGCCTTGTAGATGGCTATGTTTGTCTTGTTACTCTCTCTGTATATATCAATGTGCTAATTTCTGTTAGGTCCTGTAATCCGTGGTACTTTCTTCTGGCAGCCCTAGCAAATAAATGCACCCTTCATAATGAGGGATGAGGCCTTATCTTTTGAGCAGTCTAAAAGTCCTTAAAAGAAAAGACAGCTCTTTCAAGGAAAAAAGGGATCTGCCTGATCAGCTGTTGCCTCAGTCTCCAGTCTGTCAGACTTCCCTGAATATTTTAGACTTCCCAGGCCTCACCATACTTTAAGACAATTCAGTGAAATCTCTCAATCTCAATCTCTTAAACTCTCGTGCTCTCTTCCCTCCCCCTCCGACCCACCCAGGCAGCTAGTGGGTTCTGTTTCTCTGTAGAACCCAGACAGAAACACGTGTGTTACACCCAGTAGTGGAATTATGGGCTCATAAGGTAACTGCCTGTGTACTTTTTGAAGAAAAGATAAGATATTTTGCAAAATGTTTGCTACATTTTACATTCCCACCAGCAAAGTATGAGATGTCCATTTCTTCCGTATTCTTTTTATGTTTTTTATTTTTCTTATTTTCATTTTTACTTTTTTAAATCAGTCATCAATTTTATACACATCAGTGTATACCTGTCAATCCCTTTGCCCAATTCAGCACACCACCATCCCCGCCCCACTGCGGTTTTCCCCCCTCGGTGTCCATACGTTTGTTCTCTACATCGGTGTCTCAACGTCTGCCCTGAATACCGGTTTGTATGTACCAGTTCTCTAGGTTGCACATGCATGTGTTAATATACGATATTTGTTTTTCACTTTCTGACTTCCTTCACTCTGTATGACAGTCTCTAGATCCATCCACGTCTCAACAAATGACTCAATTTCGTTCCTTTTTCTGGCTGAGTATTATTCCATTGTATATATGTACCACAACTTCCTTATCCATTGGTCTGTCGATGGGCATTTAGGTTGCTTCCGTGACCGGGCTATTGTAAATAGTGCTGCAATGAACATTGGGGTGCATGTGTCTTTTTGAATTACGCTTTTCTCCGGGTATGTGCCCAGTAGTGGGATTGCTGGGTCGTATGGTAGTTGTATTCTTCCTTTTTTAAGGAACCTCCATACTGTTCTCCATAGTGGCTGTATCAATTTACCTTCCCACCAACAGTGCAAGAGTGTTCCCTCTTCTCCACACCCTCTCCAGCATTTATTGTTTCCTGATTTTTTGATGATGGCCATTGTGACCGGTGTGAGATGATATCTCACTGTAGTTTTGATTTGCCTTTCTGTAACGATTAATGATGGGGAGCATTCTTGCATGTGTTTGTGGGCAATCTGTATATCTTCTTTGGAGAAATGTCTCTTTAGGTCTTCTGCCCATTTTTAGATTGCGTTTTTTGTTTTTTTGATATTGAGCTGCTTGTAAATTTTGGAGATGAGTCCTTTGTCAGTTGCTTCACTTGCAAATATGTTCTCCCATTCTAAGGGTGGTCTTTTCGTCTTGTTTATGGTTTCCTTGGCTGTGCAAAAGCTTTTAAGTTTCATTAGGTCCCATTTTTTTCTTTTTGTCTTTATTTCCATTTCTCTAGGCGGTGGGTCAGGAAGGATCTTGCTGTGATTTCTGTCATAGAGTGTTCTCCTTATATTTTCCTCTAAGAGTTTGAGAGTGTGTGGCCTTACGTTTAGGTCTTTAATCCATTTTGAGTTTATTTTTGTGTATGGTGTTTGGGAGTGTTCTCATTTCATACATTTACCTGTACCTGTCCAGTTTTCCCAGCACCACTTATTGAAGAGGCTGTCTTTTCTCCACTGTATATTCTTGCCTTCTTTATCAAAGATCAGGTGACCATATGTGCGTGTGTTTATCTGTGGGCTTTCGATCCTGTTCCATGGATCTATATTTCTGTTTTTGTGCCAGTACCATAATGTCTTGATTACTGTAGCTTTGCAGTTTAGTCGGGAGTCAGGGAGCCTGATTCCTCCAGCTCCATTTTTCGCTTTCCAGACTGCTTTGGCTATTCGGGGTCTTTTGTGTTCCCATACAAATTGTGAAATTGTAGGTTCTAGTTCTGTGGAAAATGCCAGTGGTAGTTTGATAGGGATTGCATTAAATCCGTAGCTTGCTTTGGGTAGTGGGGTCATTTTCACCGTGTTGATTCTTCCAATCCAAGAACATGATATATCTCTCCATCTGTTTGTATCATCTTTAGTTTCTTTCATCAGTGTCTTATAATTTTCTGCATGCAGGTCTTTTGTCTCCTTCGGTAGGTTTAGTCCTAGATATTTTATGCTTTTTGTTGCAATGGTAAATAGGAGCGTTGTTTGAATTTCACTTTCGGATTTTTCATCATTACTGTATAGGAATGCCAGGGATTTCTGTGCATTAATTTTCTATCCTGCTACTTTACCAAATTCATTGATTAGCTCTAGCCATTTTCTGCTGGCCTCTTTCGGATTCTCTAATGTATAGTATCACGTCATCTGCAAACAGTGACAGCTTTACTTCTTCTTGCCAGCATTGTATTTTGAAAGCAAACAAGTTGTCTGCCTTCAGGGTTTCACAGCTAGAGATGCTATTTAAAGAAATTTGGGATTTAGAGTTGGCGCTAGAAGGAGTTTTAGGATGGGATTGCATGACGTGAATGCATGTTTCGTGCAAAAAAGGACATGAATTTTGGGAGGCCAGAGGAGTGAGTATTTTGGACGGAATTCTGTTCCTTCAATACAAACAGGTTGCAAATATAATCCCCAGTATTTGGAGGTAGGGTCCTTAGGACAGTAATCAAGTTAAAATGAGGCCATCAGGGTTTGCCCTAATTCAGTACAATTGGTGTCCTTGCCTTGTAGATGGCTATGTTTGTCTTGTTACTCTCTCTGTATATATCAATGTGCTAATTTCTGTTAGGTCCTGTAATCCGTGGTACTTTCTTCTGGCAGCCCTAGCAAATAAATGCACCCTTCATAATGAGGGATGAGGCCTTATCTTTTGAGCAGTCTAAAAGTCCTTAAAAGAAAAGACAGCTCTTTCAAGGAAAAAAGGGATCTGCCTGATCAGCTGTTGCCTCAGTCTCCAGTCTGTCAGACTTCCCTGAATATTTTAGACTTCCCAGGCCTCACCATACTTTAAGACAATTCAGTGAAATCTCTCAATCTCAATCTCTTAAACTCTCGTGCTCTCTTCCCTCCCCCTCCGACCCACCCAGGCAGCTAGTGGGTTCTGTTTCTCTGTAGAACCCAGACAGAAACACGTGTGTTACACCCAGTAGTGGAATTATGGGCTCATAAGGTAACTGCCTGTGTACTTTTTGAAGAAAAGATAAGATATTTTGCAAAATGTTTGCTACATTTTACATTCCCACCAGCAAAGTATAAGATGTCCATTTCTTCCGTATTCTTTTTATGTTTTTTATTTTTCTTATTTTCATTTTTACTTTTTTAAATCAGTCATCAATTTTATACACATCAGTGTATACCTGTCAATCCCTTTGCCCAATTCAGCACACCACCATCCCCGCCCCACTGCGGTTTTCCCCCCTCGGTGTCCATACGTTTGTTCTCTACATCGGTGTCTCAACGTCTGCCCTGAATACCGGTTTGTATGTACCAGTTCTCTAGGTTGCACATGCATGTGTTAATATACGATATTTGTTTTTCACTTTCTGACTTCCTTCACTCTGTATGACAGTCTCTAGATCCATCCACGTCTCAACAAATGACTCAATTTCGTTCCTTTTTCTGGCTGAGTATTATTCCATTGTATATATGTACCACAACTTCCTTATCCATTGGTCTGTCGATGGGCATTTAGGTTGCTTCCGTGACCGGGCTATTGTAAATAGTGCTGCAATGAACATTGGGGTGCATGTGTCTTTTTGAATTACGCTTTTCTCCGGGTATGTGCCCAGTAGTGGGATTGCTGGGTCGTATGGTAGTTGTAGTCTTCCTCTTTTAAGGAACCTCCATACTGTTCTCCATAGTGGCTGTATCAATTTACCTTCCCACCAACAGTGCAAGAGTGTTCCCTCTTCTCCACACCCTCTCCAGCATTTATTGTTTCCTGATTTTTTGATGATGGCCATTGTGACCGGTGTGAGATGATATCTCACTGTAGTTTTGATTTGCCTTTCTGTAACGATTAATGATGGGGAGCATTCTTGCATGTGTTTGTGGGCAATCTGTATATCTTCTTTGGAGAAATGTCTCTTTAGGTCTTCTGCCCATTTTTGGATTGCGTTTTTTGTTTTTTTGATATTGAGCTGCTTGTAAATTTTGGAGATGAGTCCTTTGTCAGTTGCTTCACTTGCAAATATGTTCTCCCATTCTAAGGGTGGTCTTTTCGTCTTGTTTATGGTTTCCTTGGCTGTGCAAAAGCTTTTAAGTTTCATTAGGTCCCATTTTTTTCTTTTTGTCTTTATTTCCATTTCTCTAGGCGGTGGGTCAGGAAGGATCTTGCTGTGATTTCTGTCATAGAGTGTTCTCCTTATATTTTCCTCTAAGAGTTTGAGAGTGTGTGGCCTTACGTTTAGGTCTTTAATCCATTTTGAGTTTATTTTTGTGTATGGTGTTTGGGAGTGTTCTCATTTCATACATTTACCTGTGCCTGTCCAGTTTTCCCAGCACCACTTATTGAAGAGGCTGTCTTTTCTCCACTGTATATTCTTGCCTTCTTTATCAAAGATCAGGTGACCATATGTGCGTGAGTTTATCTGTGGGCTTTCGATCCTGTTCCATGGATCTATATTTCTGTTTTTGTGCCAGTACCATAATGTCTTGATTACTGTAGCTTTGCAGTATAGTCGGGAGTCAGGGAGCCTGATTCCTCCAGCTCCATTTTTCGCTTTCCAGACTGCTTTGGCTATTCGGGGTCTTTTGTGTTCCCATACAAATTGTGAAATTGTAGGTTCTAGTTCTGTGGAAAATGCCAGTGGTAGTTTGATAGGGATTGCATTAAATCCGTAGCTTGCTTTGGGTAGTGGGGTCATTTTCACCGTGTTGATTCTTCCAATCCAAGAACATGATATATCTCTCCATCTGTTTGTATCATCTTTAGTTTCTTTCATCAGTGTCTTATAATTTTCTGCATGCAGGTCTTTTGTCTCCTTCGGTAGGTTTAGTCCTAGATATTTTATGCTTTTTGTTGCAATGGTAAATAGGAGCGTTGTTTGAATTTCACTTTCGGATTTTTCATCATTACTGTATAGGAATGCCAGGGATTTCTGTGCATTAATTTTCTATCCTGCTACTTTACCAAATTCATTGATTAGCTCTAGCCATTTTCTGCTGGCCTCTTTCGGATTCTCTAATGTATAGTATCACGTCATCTGCAAACAGTGACAGCTTTACTTCTTCTTGCCAGCATTGTATTTTGAAAGCAAACAAGTTGTCTGCCTTCAGGGTTTCACAGCTAGAGATGCTATTTAAAGAAATTTGGGATTTAGAGTTGGCGCTAGAAGGAGTTTTAGGATGGGATTGCATGACGTGAATGCATGTTTCGTGCAAAAGAGGACATGAATTTTGGGAGGCCAGAGGAGTGAGTATTTTGGACGGAATTCTGTTCCTTCAATACAAACAGGTTGCAAATATAATCCCCAGTATTTGGAGGTAGGGTCCTTAGGACAGTAATCAAGTTAAAATGAGGCCATCAGGGTTTGCCCTAATTCAGTACAATTGGTGTCCTTGCCTTGTAGATGGCTATGTTTGTCTTGTTACTCTCTCTGTATATATCAATGTGCTAATTTCTGTTAGGTCCTGTAATCCGTGGTACTTTCTTCTGGCAGCCCTAGCAAATAAATGCACCCTTCATAATGAGGGATGAGGCCTTATCTTTTGAGCAGTCTAAAAGTCCTTAAAAGAAAAGACAGCTCTTTCAAGGAAAAAAGGGATCTGCCTGATCAGCTGTTGCCTCAGTCTCCAGTCTGTCAGACTTCCCTGAATATTTTAGACTTCCCAGGCCTCACCATACTTTAAGACAATTCAGTGAAATCTCTCAATCTCAATCTCTTAAACTCTCGTGCTCTCTTCCCTCCCCCTCCGACCCACCCAGGCAGCTAGTGGGTTCTGTTTCTCTGTAGAACCCAGACAGAAACACGTGTGTTACACCCAGTAGTGGAATTATGGGCTCATAAGGTAACTGCCTGTGTACTTTTTGAAGAAAAGATAAGATATTTTGCAAAATGTTTGCTACATTTTACATTCCCACCAGCAAAGTATAAGATGTCCATTTCTTCCATATTCTTTTTATGTTTTTTATTTTTCTTATTTTCATTTTTACTTTTTTAAATCAGTCATCAATTTTATACACATCAGTGTATACCTGTCAATCCCTTTGCCCAATTCAGCACACCACCATCCCCGCCCCACTGCGGTTTTCCCCCCTCGGTGTCCATACGTTTGTTCTCTACATCGGTGTCTCAACGTCTGCCCTGAATACCGGTTTGTATGTACCAGTTCTCTAGGTTGCACATGCATGTGTTAATATACGATATTTGTTTTTCACTTTCTGACTTCCTTCACTCTGTATGACAGTCTCTAGATCCATCCACGTCTCAACAAATGACTCAATTTCGTTCCTTTTTCTGGCTGAGTATTATTCCATTGTATATATGTACCACAACTTCCTTATCCATTGGTCTGTCGATGGGCATTTAGGTTGCTTCCGTGACCGGGCTATTGTAAATAGTGCTGCAATGAACATTGGGGTGCATGTGTCTTTTTGAATTACGCTTTTCTCCGGGTATGTGCCCAGTAGTGGGATTGCTGGGTCGTATGGTAGTTGTAGTCTTCCTTTTTTAAGGAACCTCCATACTGTTCTCCATAGTGGCTGTATCAATTTACCTTCCCACCAACAGTGCAAGAGTGTTCCCTCTTCTCCACACCCTCTCCAGCATTTATTGTTTCCTGATTTTTTGATGATGGCCATTGTGACCGGTGTGAGATGATATCTCACTGTAGTTTTGATTTGCCTTTCTGTAACGATTAATGATGGGGAGCATTCTTGCATGTGTTTGTGGGCAATCTGTATATCTTCTTTGGAGAAATGTCTCTTTAGGTCTTCTGCCCATTTTTGGATTGCGTTTTTTGTTTTTTTGATATTGAGCTGCTTGTAAATTTTGGAGATGAGTCCTTTGTCAGTTGCTTCACTTGCAAATATGTTCTCCCATTCTAAGGGTGGTCTTTTCGTCTTGTTTATGGTTTCCTTGGCTGTGCAAAAGCTTTTAAGTTTCATTAGGTCCCATTTTTTTCTTTTTGTCTTTATTTCCATTTCTCTAGGCGGTGGGTCAGGAAGGATCTTGCTGTGATTTCTGTCATAGAGTGTTCTCCTTATATTTTCCTCTAAGAGTTTGAGAGTGTGTGGCCTTACGTTTAGGTCTTTAATCCATTTTGAGTTTATTTTTGTGTATGGTGTTTGGGAGTGTTCTCATTTCATACATTTACCTGTGCCTGTCCAGTTTTCCCAGCACCACTTATTGAAGAGGCTGTCTTTTCTCCACTGTATATTCTTGCCTTCTTTATCAAAGATCAGGTGACCATATGTGCGTGAGTTTATCTGTGGGCTTTCGATCCTGTTCCATGGATCTATATTTCTGTTTTTGTGCCAGTACCATAATGTCTTGATTACTGTAGCTTTGCAGTATAGTCGGGAGTCAGGGAGCCTGATTCCTCCAGCTCCATTTTTCGCTTTCCAGACTGCTTTGGCTATTCGGGGTCTTTTGTGTTCCCATACAAATTGTGAAATTGTAGGTTCTAGTTCTGTGGAAAATGCCAGTGGTAGTTTGATAGGGATTGCATTAAATCCGTAGCTTGCTTTGGGTAGTGGGGTCATTTTCACCGTGTTGATTCTTCCAATCCAAGAACATGATATATCTCTCCATCTGTTTGTATCATCTTTAGTTTCTTTCATCAGTGTCTTATAATTTTCTGCATGCAGGTCTTTTGTCTCCTTCGGTAGGTTTAGTCCTAGATATTTTATGCTTTTTGTTGCAATGGTAAATAGGAGCGTTGTTTGAATTTCACTTTCGGATTTTTCATCATTACTGTATAGGAATGCCAGGGATTTCTGTGCATTAATTTTCTATCCTGCTACTTTACCAAATTCATTGATTAGCTCTAGCCATTTTCTGCTGGCCTCTTTCGGATTCTCTAATGTATAGTATCACGTCATCTGCAAACAGTGACAGCTTTACTTCTTCTTGCCAGCATTGTATTTTGAAAGCAAACAAGTTGTCTGCCTTCAGGGTTTCACAGCTAGAGATGCTATTTAAAGAAATTTGGGATTTAGAGTTGGCGCTAGAAGGAGTTTTAGGATGGGATTGCATGACGTGAATGCATGTTTCGTGCAAAAGAGGACATGAATTTTGGGAGGCCAGAGGAGTGAGTATTTTGGACGGAATTCTGTTCCTTCAATACAAACAGGTTGCAAATATAATCCCCAGTATTTGGAGGTAGGGTCCTTAGGACAGTAATCAAGTTAAAATGAGGCCATCAGGGTTTGCCCTAATTCAGTACAATTGGTGTCCTTGCCTTGTAGATGGCTATGTTTGTCTTGTTACTCTCTCTGTATATATCAATGTGCTAATTTCTGTTAGGTCCTGTAATCCGTGGTACTTTCTTCTGGCAGCCCTAGCAAATAAATGCACCCTTCATAATGAGGGATGAGGCCTTATCTTTTGAGCAGTCTAAAAGTCCTTAAAAGAAAAGACAGCTCTTTCAAGGAAAAAAGGGATCTGCCTGATCAGCTGTTGCCTCAGTCTCCAGTCTGTCAGACTTCCCTGAATATTTTAGACTTCCCAGGCCTCACCATACTTTAAGACAATTCAGTGAAATCTCTCAATCTCAATCTCTTAAACTCTCGTGCTCTCTTCCCTCCCCCTCCGACCCACCCAGGCAGCTAGTGGGTTCTGTTTCTCTGTAGAACCCAGACAGAAACACGTGTGTTACACCCAGTAGTGGAATTATGGGCTCATAAGGTAACTGCCTGTGTACTTTTTGAAGAAAAGATAAGATATTTTGCAAAATGTTTGCTACATTTTACATTCCCACCAGCAAAGTATAAGATGTCCATTTCTTCCATATTCTTTTTATGTTTTTTATTTTTCTTATTTTCATTTTTACTTTTTTAAATCAGTCATCAATTTTATACACATCAGTGTATACCTGTCAATCCCTTTGCCCAATTCAGCACACCACCATCCCCGCCCCACTGCGGTTTTCCCCCCTCGGTGTCCATACGTTTGTTCTCTACATCGGTGTCTCAACGTCTGCCCTGAATACCGGTTTGTATGTACCAGTTCTCTAGGTTGCACATGCATGTGTTAATATACGATATTTGTTTTTCACTTTCTGACTTCCTTCACTCTGTATGACAGTCTCTAGATCCATCCACGTCTCAACAAATGACTCAATTTCGTTCCTTTTTCTGGCTGAGTATTATTCCATTGTATATATGTACCACAACTTCCTTATCCATTGGTCTGTCGATGGGCATTTAGGTTGCTTCCGTGACCGGGCTATTGTAAATAGTGCTGCAATGAACATTGGGGTGCATGTGTCTTTTTGAATTACGCTTTTCTCCGGGTATGTGCCCAGTAGTGGGATTGCTGGGTCGTATGGTAGTTGTAGTCTTCCTTTTTTAAGGAACCTCCATACTGTTCTCCATAGTGGCTGTATCAATTTACCTTCCCACCAACAGTGCAAGAGTGTTCCCTCTTCTCCACACCCTCTCCAGCATTTATTGTTTCCTGATTTTTTGATGATGGCCATTGTGACCGGTGTGAGATGATATCTCACTGTAGTTTTGATTTGCCTTTCTGTAACGATTAATGATGGGGAGCATTCTTGCATGTGTTTGTGGGCAATCTGTATATCTTCTTTGGAGAAATGTCTCTTTAGGTCTTCTGCCCATTTTTGGATTGCGTTTTTTGTTTTTTTGATATTGAGCTGCTTGTAAATTTTGGAGATGAGTCCTTTGTCAGTTGCTTCACTTGCAAATATGTTCTCCCATTCTAAGGGTGGTCTTTTCGTCTTGTTTATGGTTTCTTTGGCTGTGCAAAAGCTTTTAAGTTTCATTAGGTCCCATTTTTTTCTTTTTGTCTTTATTTCCATTTCTCTAGGCGGTGGGTCAGGAAGGATCTTGCTGTGATTTCTGTCATAGAGTGTTCTCCTTATATTTTCCTCTAAGAGTTTGAGAGTGTGTGGCCTTACGTTTAGGTCTTTAATCCATTTTGAGTTTATTTTTGTGTATGGTGTTTGGGAGTGTTCTCATTTCATACATTTACCTGTACCTGTCCAGTTTTCCCAGCACCACTTATTGAAGAGGCTGTCTTTTCTCCACTGTATAGTCTTGCCTTCTTTATCAAAGATCAGGTGACCATATGTGCGTGTGTTTATCTGTGGGCTTTCGATCCTGTTCCATGGATCTATATTTCTGTTTTTGTGCCAGTACCATAATGTCTTGATTACTGTAGCTTTGCAGTATCGTCGGGAGTCAGGGAGCCTGATTCCTCCAGCTCCATTTTTCGCTTTCCAGACTGCTTTGGCTATTCGGGGTCTTTTGTGTTCCCATACAAATTGTGAAATTGTAGGTTCTAGTTCTGTGGAAAATGCCAGTGGTAGTTTGATAGGGATTGCATTAAATCCGTAGCTTGCTTTGGGTAGTGGGGTCATTTTCACCGTGTTGATTCTTCCAATCCAAGAACATGATATATCTCTCCATCTGTTTGTATCATCTTTAGTTTCTTTCATCAGTGTCTTATAATTTTCTGCATGCAGGTCTTTTGTCTCCTTCAGTAGGTTTAGTCCTAGATATTTTATGCTTTTTGTTGCAATGGTAAATAGGAGCGTTGTTTGAATTTCACTTTCGGATTTTTCATCATTACTGTATAGGAATGCCAGGGATTTCTGTGCATTAATTTTCTATCCTGCTACTTTACCAAATTCATTGATTAGCTCTAGCAATTTTCTGCTGGCCTCTTTCGGATTCTCTAATGTATAGTATCACGTCATCTGCAAACAGTGACAGCTTTACTTCTTCTTGCCAGCATTGTATTTTGAAAGCAAACAAGTTGTCTGCCTTCAGGGTTTCACAGCTAGAGATGCTATTTAAAGAAATTTGGGATTTAGAGTTGGCGCTAGAAGGAGTTTTAGGATGGGATTGCATGACGTGAATGCATGTTTCGTGCAAAAAAGGACATGAATTTTGGGAGGCCAGAGGAGTGAGTATTTTGGACGGAATTCTGTTCCTTCAATACAAACAGGTTGCAAATATAATCCCCAGTATTTGGAGGTAGGGTCCTTAGGACAGTAATCAAGTTAAAATGAGGCCATCAGGGTTTGCCCTAATTCAGTACAATTGGTGTCCTTGCCTTGTAGATGGCTATGTTTGTCTTGTTACTCTCTCTGTATATATCAATGTGCTAATTTCTGTTAGGTCCTGTAATCCGTGGTACTTTCTTCTGGCAGCCCTAGCAAATAAATGCACCCTTCATAATGAGGGATGAGGCCTTATCTTTTGAGCAGTCTAAAAGTCCTTAAAAGAAAAGACAGCTCTTTCAAGGAAAAAAGGGATCTGCCTGATCAGCTGTTGCCTCAGTCTCCAGTCTGTCAGACTTCCCTGAATATTTTAGACTTCCCAGGCCTCACCGTACTTTAAGACAATTCAGTGAAATCTCTCAATCTCAATCTCTTAAACTCTCGTGCTCTCTTCCCTCCCCCTCCGACCCACCCAGGCAGCTAGTGGGTTCTGTTTCTCTGTAGAACCCAGACAGAAACACTTGTGTTACACCCAGTAGTGGAATTATGGGCTCATAAGGTAACTGCCTGTGTACTTTTTGAAGAAAAGATAAGATATTTTGCAAAATGTTTGCTACATTTTACATTCCCACCAGCAAAGTATAAGATGTCCATTTCTTCCGTATTCTTTTTATGTTTTTTATTTTTCTTATTTTCATTTTTACTTTTTTAAATCAGTCATCAATTTTATACACATCAGTGTATACCTGTCAATCCCTTTGCCCAATTCAGCACACCACCATCCCCGCCCCACTGCGGTTTTCCCCCCTCGGTGTCCATACGTTTGCTCTCTACATTGGTGTCTCAACGTCTGCCCTGCATACCGGTTTGTATGTACCAGTTCTCTAGGTTGCACATGCATGTGTTAATATACGATATTTGTTTTTCACTTTCTGACTTCCTTCACTCTGTATGACAGTCTCTAGATCCATCCACGTCTCAACAAATGACTCAATTTCGTTCCTTTTTCTGGCTGAGTAATATTCCATTGTACATATGTACCACAACGTCCTTATCCATTGGTCTGTCGATGGGCATTTAGGTTGCTTCCGTGACCGGGCTATTGTAAATAGTGCTGCAATGAACATTGGGGTGCATGTGTCTTTTTGAATTACGCTTTTCTCCGGGTATGTGCCCAGTAGTGGGATTGCTGGGTCGTATGGTAGTTGTATTCTTCCTTTTTTAAGGAACCTCCATACTGTTCTCCATAGTGGCTGTATCAATTTACCTTCCCACCAACAGTGCAAGAGTGTTCCCTCTTCTCCACACCCTCTCCAGCATTTATTGTTTCCTGATTTTTTGATGATGGCCATTGTGACCGGTGTGAGATGATATCTCACTGTAGTTTTGATTTGCCTTTCTGTAACGATTAATGATGGGGAGCATTCTTGCATGTGTTTGTGGGCAATCTGTATATCTTCTTTGGAGAAATGTCTCTTTAGGTCTTCTGCCCATTTTTGGATTGCGTTTTTTGTTTTTTTGGTATTGAACTGCATGAGCTGCTTGTAAATTTTGGAGCTGAGTCCTTTGTAAGTTGCTTCACTTGCAAATATGTTCTCCCATTCTAAGGGTGGTCTTTTCGTCTTGTTTATGGTTTCCTTGGCTGTGCAAAAGCTTTTAAGTTTCATTAGGTCCCATTTTTTTCTTTTTGTCTTTATTTCCATTTCTCTAGGCGGTGGGTCAAGAAGGATCTTGCTGTGATTTCTGTCATAGAGTGTTCTGCTTATATTTTCCTCTAAGAGTTTGAGAGTGTGTGGCCTTACGTTTAGGTCTTTAATCCATTTTGAATTTATTTTTGTGTATGGTGTTTGGGAGTGTTCTCATTGAATACGTTTACCTGTACCTGTCCCGTTTTCCCAGCACCACTTATTGAAGAGGCTGTCTTTTGTCCACTCTATATTCTTGCCTTCTTTATCAAAGATCAGGTGACAATATGTGCGTGTGTTTATCTCTGGGCTTTCGATCCTGTTCCATGGATCTATATTTTTGTTTTTGTGCCAGTACCATAATGTCTTGATTACTGTAGCTTTGCAGAATCGTCGGGAGTCAGGGAGCCTGAGTCCTCCAGCTCCATTTTTCGCTTTCCAGACTGCTTTGGCTATTCGGGGTCTTTTGTGTTCCCATACAAATTGTGAAATTGTAGGTTCTAGTTCTGTGGAAAATGCCAGTGGTAGTTTGATAGGGATTGCATTAAATCCGTAGCTTGCTTTGGGTAGTGGGGTCATTTTCAGCGTGTTGATTCTTCCAATCCAAGAACATGATATATCTCTCCATCTGTTTGTATCATCTTTAGTTTCTTTCATCAGTGTCTTATAATTTTCTGCATACAGGGCTTTTGTCTCCTTCGGTAGGTTTAGTCCTAGATATTTTATGCTTTTTGTTGCAATGGTAAATGGGAGCGTTGTTTGAATTTCACTTTCGGATTTTTCATCATTACTGTATAGGAATGCCAGGGATTTCTGTGCATTAATTTTGTATGCTGCTACTTTACCAAATTCATTGATTAGCTCTAGCAGTTTCCTGGTAGCCTCTTTCGGAATCTCGAATGTATACTATCACGTCATCTGCACACAGTGACAGCTTTACTTCTTCTTGCCAGCATTGTATTTTTAAAGCAATCAAGTTGTCTGCCTTCAGGGTTTCACAGCTAGAGATGCTATTTAAAGAAATTTGGGATTTAGAGTTGGCGCTAGAAGGAGTTTTAGGATGGGATTGCATGACGTGAATGCATGTTTCGTGCAAAACAGGACATGAATTTTGGGAGGCTAGAGGAGTGAGAATTTTGGACTGAATTTTGTTCCTTCAGTACAAACAGGTTGCAAATATAATCCCTAGTATTTGGAGGTAGGGTCCTTAGGACAGTAATCAAGTTAAAATGAGGCCATCAGGGTTTGCCCTAATTCAGTACGATTGGTGTCCTTGCCTTGTAGATGGCTATGTTTGTCTTGTTACTCTCTCTGTATATATCAATGTGCTAATTTCTGTTAGGTTCTGTAATCCGTGGTACTTTCTTCTGGCAGCCCTAGCAAATAAATGCACCCTTCATAATGAGGGATGAGGCCTTATCTTTTGAGGTGTCTATAAGTCCTTCAAAGAAAAGACAGCTCTTTCAAGGAAAAAAGGGATCTGCCTGATCAGCTGTTGCCTCAGTCTCCAGTCTGTCAGACTTCCCTGAATATTTTAGACTTCCCAGGCCTCACCATACTTTAAGACAATTCAGTGAAATCTCTCAATCTCAATCTCTTAAACTCTCGTGCTCTCTTCCCTCCCCCTCCGACCCACCCAGGCAGCTAGTGGGTTCTGTTTCTCTGTAGAACCCAGACTGAAACACTTGTGTTACACCCAGTAGTGGAATTATGGGGTCATAAGGTAACTGCCTGTGTACTTTTTGAAGAAAAGATAAGATATTTTGCAAAATGTTTGCTACATTTTACATTCCCACCAGCAAAGTATAAGATGTCCATTTCTTCCGTATTCTTTTTATGATTTTATTTTTCTTATTTTCACTTTATTTTCATTTTTACTTTTTTAAATCAGTCATCAATTTTATACACATCAGTGTATACCTGTCAATCCCTTTGTCCAATTCAGCACACCACTATCCCCGCCCCACTGTGGTTTTCCCCCCTTGGTGTCCATACGTATGTTCTCTACATCAGTGTCTCAACGTCTGCCCTGAATACCTGTTCGTATGTACCAGTTCTCTAGGTTGCACATGCATGTGTTAATATACGATATTTGTTTCTCACTTTCTGACTTACTTCACTCTGTATGACAGTCTCTAGATCCATCCACGTCTCAACAAATGACTCAATTTCATTCCTTTTTCTGGCTGAGTAATATTCCATTGTATATATGTACCACCACTTCCTTATCCATTGGTCTGTCGATGGGCATTTAGGTTGCTTCTGTGACTGGGCTATTGTAAATAGTGCTGCAATGAACATTGGGGTGCATGTGTCTTTTTGAATTATGCTTTTCTCCGGGGATGTGCCCAGTAGTGGGATTGCTGGGTCGTATGGTAGTTGTAGTCTTCCTTTTTTAAGGAACCTCCATACTGTTCTCCATAGTGGCTGTATCAATTTACCTTCCCACCAACAGTGCAAGAGTGTTCCCTCTTCTCCACACCCTCTCCAGCATTTATTGTTTCCTGATTTTTTGATGATGGCCATTCTGACCGGTGTGAGATGATATCTCCCTGTAGTTTTGATTTGCCTTTCTGTAACGATTAATGATGGGGAGCATTCTTGCATGTGTTTGTGGGCAATCTGTATATCTTCTTTGGAGAAATGTCTCTTTAGGTCTTCTGCCCATTTTTGGATTGCGTTTTTTGTTTTTTTGATATTGAGCTGCATGAGCTGCTTGTAAATTTTGGAGATGAGTCCTTTGTCAGTTGCTTAACTTGCAAATATGTTCTCCCATTCTAAGTGTGGTCTTTTCGTCTTGTTTATCGTTTCCTTGGCTGTGCAAAAGCTTTTAAGTTTCATTAGGTCCCATTTTTTTCTTTTTGTCTTTATTTCCATTTCTCTAGGCGGTGTGTCAAGAAGGATCTTGCTGTGATTTCGGTCATAGAGTGTTCTGCATATATTTTCCTCTAAGAGTTTGAGAGTGTGTGGCCTTACGTTTAGGTCTTTAATCCATTTTGAGTTTATTTTTGTGTATGGTGTTTGGGAGTGTTCTCATTTCATACATTTACATGTACCTGTCCAGTTTTCCCAGCACCACTTATTGAAGAGGCTGTCTTTTCTCCACTCTCTATTCTTGCCTTCTTTATCAAAGATCAGGTGACCATATGTGCGTGTGTTTATCTGTGGGCTTTCGATCCTGTTCCATGGATCTATAGTTCTGTTTTTGTGCCAGTACCATAATGTCTTGATTACTGTAGCTTTGCAGTATCGTCGGGAGTCAGGGAGCCTGATTCCTCCAGCTCCATTTTTCGCTTTCCAGACTGCTTTGGCTATTCGGGGTCTTTTGTGTTCCCATACAAATTGTGAAATTGTAGGTTCTAGTTCTGTGGAAAATGCCAGTGGTAGTTTGATAGGGATTGCATTAAATCCGTAGCTTGCTTTGGGTAGTGGGGTCATTTTCACCGTGTTGATTCTTCCAATCCAAGAACATGATATATCTCTCCATCTGTTTGTATCATCTTTAGTTTCTTTCATCAGTGTCTTATAATTTTCTGCATACAGGTCTTTTGTCTCCTTCAGTAGGTTTAGTCCTAGATATTTTATGCTTTTTGTTGCAATGGTAAATAGGAGCGTTGTTTGAATTTCACTTTCGGATTTTTCATCATTACTGTATAGGAATGCCAGGGATTTCTGTGCATTAATTTTGTATCCTGCTACTTTACCAAACTCATTGATTAGCTCTAGCAGTTTTCTGCTGGCCTCTTTCGGATTCTCTAATGTATAGTATCACGTCATCTGCAAACAGTGACAGCTTTACTTCTTTTTCCAGTATTGTATTTTGAAAGGAAACAAGTTGTCTGCCTTCAGGGTTTAACAGCTAGAGATGCTATTGAAAGAAATTTGGGATTTAGAGTTGGCGCTAGAAGGAGTTTTAGGATGGGATTGCATGACGTGAATGCATGTTTCTTGCAAAAAAGGACATGAATTTTGGGAGGCCAGAGGAGTGAGTATTTTGGACTGAATTTTGTTCCTTCAATACAAAGAGGTTGCAAATATAATCCCCAGTATTTGAAGGTAGTGTCCTTAGGACAGTAATCAAGTTACAATGAGGCCATCAGGGTTTGCCCTAATTCAGTACGATTGGTGTCCTTGCCTTGTAGATGGCTATGTTTGTCTTGTTACTCTCTCTGTATATATCAATGTGCTAATTTCTGTTAGGTCCTGTAATCCGTGGTACTTTCTTCCGGCAGCCCTAGCAAATAAATGCACCCTTCATAATGAGGGATGAGGCTTTATCTTTTGAGCAGTCTAAAAGTCCTTAAAAGAAAAGACAGCTCTTTCAAGGAAAAAAGGGATCTCCTTAATCAGCTGTTGCCTCAGTCTCCAGTCTGTCAGACTTCCCTGAATATTTTAGTTTTCCCAGGACTCACCATACTTTAAGACAATTCAATGAAATCTCTCAATCTAAATCTCTCTCTCAATCTCTCGTGCTCTCTTCCCTCCCCCTCCGACCCACCCAGGCAGCTAGTGGGCTCTGTTTCTCTGTAGAACCCAGACTAAAACACTTGTGTTACACCCAGTAGTGGAATTATGGGGTCATAAGGTAACTGCCTGTGTAATTTTTGAAGAAAAGATAAGATATTTTGCAAAATGTTTGCTACATTTTACATTCCCACCACAAAGTATAAGATGTCCATTTCTTCCGTAGTCTTTTTATGTTTTTTGTTTTGTTTTATTATCATTTTATTTTCATTATTACTTTTTTAAATCAGTCATCAATTTTATACACATCAGTGTATTCCTGTCAATCCCTTGCCCAACACAACACACCACCATCCCCGCCCCACTGCGGTTTTCCCCCCTTGGTGTCCATACGTTTGTTCTCTACATCTGTGTCTCAATGTCTGCCCTGCATACCGGTTCGTATGTACCAGTTCTCTAGGTTCCACATGCGCGTGATAATATACGATATTTCTTTTTCTCTTTCTGACTGACTTCAATCTGTATGACAGTCTCTAGATCCATCCACGTCTCAACAGATGACTCAATTTTGTTCCTTTTTCTGGCTGAGTAATATTCCATTGTATATATGTACCACAACTTACTTATCGATTGGTCTGTCGATGGGCATTTAGGTTGCTTCCATGACCGGGCTATTGTAAATAGTGCTGCAATGAACATTGGGGTGCATGTGTCTTTTTGAATTACGCTTTTCTCTGGGTGTATGCCCAGTAGTGGGATTGCTGGGTCGTATGGTAGTTGTATTCTTCCTATTTTTAAGGAACCTCCATACTGTTCTCCATAGTGGCTGTATCAATTTACCTTCCCACCAACAGTGCAAGAGTGTTCCCTTTTCTCCACACCCTCTTCAGCATTTATGGTTCCCTGATTTTTTGCTGATAGCCATTCTGACCGGTGTGAGATGATATCTCACTGTAGTTTTGATTTGCCTTTCTGTAACGATTAATGATGGGGAGCATTCTTGCATGTGTTTGTGGGCAATCTGTATATCTTCTTTGGAGAAATGTCTCTTTAGGTTCTTCTGCCCATTTTTGGATTGCGTTTTTTGTTTTTTTGATATTGAGCTGCATGAGCTGCTTGTAAATTTTGGAGATGAGTCCTTTGTCAGTTGCTTCATTTGCAAATATGTTCTCCCATTCTAAGGGTGGTCTTTTCGTCTTGTTTATGGTTTCCTTGGCTTTGGAAAAGCTTTTAAGTTTCATTAGGTCCCATTTGTTTCTTTTTGTCTTTATTTCCATTTCTCTAGGCGGTGGGTCAAAAAGGATCTAGCTGTGATTTCTGTCATAGAGTGTTCCGCTTCTATTTTCCTCTAAGACTTTGAGAGTGTGTGGCCTTACGTTTAGGTCTTTAATCCATTTTGAGTTTATTTTTGTGTATGGTGTTTGGGAGTGTTCTCATTTCATACATTTACATGTACCTGTCCAGTTTTCCCAGCAGCACTTATTGAAGAGGCTGTCTTTTCTCCACTCTATATTCTTGCCTTCTTTATAAAAGATCAGGTGATCTTGTGTGCGTGTGTTTATCTCTGGGCTTTCGATCCTGTTCTATGGATCTATAGTTCTGTTTTTGTTCCAGTACCATAATGTCTTGATTACTGTAGCTTTGCAGTATCGTCGGGAGTCAGGGAGCCTGACTCCTCCAGCTCCATTTTTCGCTTTCCAGATTGCTTTGTCTATTCTGGGTCTTTTGTGTTCCTATACAAATTGTGAAATTGTTGTTTCTAGTTCTGTTGAAAATGCCAGTGGTACTTTGATAGGGATTGCATTAAATCCGTAGCTTGCTTTGGGTAGTAGGTTCATTTTCACCGTGTTGATTCTTCCAATCCAAGAACATGATATATCTCTCCATCTGTTTGTATCATCTTTAGTTTCTTTCATCAGTGTCTTATAATTTTCTGCATACAGGTCTTATTCTCCTTCGGTAGGTTTAGTCCTAGATATTTTATGCTTTTTGTTGCAATGGTAAATAGGAGCGTTGTTTGAATTTCACTTTCGGATTTTTCATCATTAGTGTATAGGAATGCCAGGGATTTCTGTGCATTAATTTTGTATCCTGCTACTTTACCAGATTCATTGATTAGCTGTAGCAGTTTTCTGGTAGCCTCTTTCGGATTCTCTAATGTATAGTATCATGTCATCTGCAAACAGTGACAGCTTTACTTCTTCTTTCCAGCATTGTATTTTGAAAGCAAACAAGTTGTCTGCCTTCAGGGTTTAACAGCTAGAGGTGCTATTTAAAGAAATTTGGGATTTAGAGTTGGCGCTAGAAGGAGTTTTAGGATGGGATTGCATGACGTGAATGCATGTTTCGTGCAAAAAGGGACATGAATTTTGGGAAGCCAGAGGAGTGAGTAATGTGGACTGAATTTTGTTCCTTCAATACAAACAGGTTGCAAATATAATCTCCAGTATTTGGAGGTAGGGTCCTTAGGACAGTAAACAAGTTAAAATGAGGCCATCAGGGTTTGCCCTAATTCAGTACGATTGTTGTCCTTGCATTGTAGATGGCTATGTTTGTCTTGTTACTCTCTCTGTATATATCAATGTGCTAATTTCTCTTAGGTCATGTAATCCGTGGTAGTTTCTTCTGGCAGCCCTAGCAAATGAATGCACCCTTCATAATGAGGGATGAGGCATTATCTTTTGAGCAGTCTATAAGTCCTTCAAAGAAAAGACAGCTCTTTCAAGGAAAAAAGGGATCTGCCTCATCAGCTGTTGCCTCAGTCTCCAGTCTGTCAGACTTCCCTGAATATTTTAGACTTCCCAGGATTCACCATACTTTAAGACAATGCAATGAAATCTCTCAATCTCAATCTCTCTCTCAATCTCTCGTGGTCTCTTCCCTCCCCCTCCGACCCACCCAGGCAGCTAGTGGGCTCTGTCTCTCTGTAGAACCCACACTAAAACACTTGTGTTACACCCAGTAGTGGAATTATGGGGTCATAAGGTAACTGCCTGTGTAATTTTTGAAGAAAAGATAAGATATTTTGCAAAATGTTTGCTACATTTTACATTCCCACCAGCAAAGTATAAGATGTCCATTTCTTCCGTAGTCTTTTTATGTTTTTATTTTGTTTTATTTTCATTTTATTTTCATTTTTATATTTTTAAATCAGTCATCAAATTAACACACATCAGTGTTTTCCGGTCAATCCCGTTGCTCAACACAGCACACCACCATCCCCGCCCCACTGCGGTTTTCCCCCCTTGGTGTCCATACGTTTGTTCTCTACATCTGTGTCTCAATGTCTGCCCTGCATACCTGTTCGTATGTATCAGTTCTCTAGGTTCCACATGCGCGTGATAATATACGATATTTGTTTTTCTCTTTCTGATTGACTTCAATCTGTATGACAGTCTCTAGATCCATCCACGGCTCAACGGATGACTCAATTTCGTTCCTTTTTCTGGCTGAGTAACATTCCATTGTATATATGTACCATAACTTTCTTATCCATTGGTCTGTCGATGGGCATTTAGTTTGCTTCCATGACCGGGCTATTGTAAATAGTGCTGCAATGAACATTGGGGTGCATGTGTCTTTTTGAATTACGATTTTCTCTGGGTGTATGCCCAGTAGTGGGATTGCTGGGTCGTATGGTAGTTGTATTCTTCCTTTTTTAAGGAACCTCCATACTGTTCTCCATAGTGGCTGTATCAATTTACCTTCCCACCAACAGTGCAAGAGTGTTCCCTCTTCTCCACACCCTCTCCAGCATTTATTGTTTCCTGATTTTTTGATGATGGCCATTCTGACCGGTGTGAGATGATATCTCCCTGTAGTTTTGATTTGCCTTTCTGTAACGATTAATGATGGGGAGCATTCTTGCATGTGTTTGTGGGCAATCTGTATATCTTCTTTGGAGAAATGTCTCTTTAGGTCTTCTGCCCATTTTTGGATTGCGTTTTTTGTTTTTTTGATATTGAGCTGCATGAGCTGTTTGTAAATTTTGGAGATGAGTCCTTTGTCAGTTGCTTAACTTGCAAATATGTTCTCCCATTCTAAGTGTGGTCTTTTCGTCTTGTTTATCGTTTCCTTGGCTGTGCAAAAGCTTTTAAGTTTCATTAGGTCCCATTTTTTTCTTTTTGTCTTTATTTCCATTTCTCTAGGCGGTGTGTCAAGAAGGATCTTGCTGTGATTTCGGTCATAGAGTGTTCTGCATATATTTTCCTCTAAGAGTTTGAGAGTGTGTGGCCTTACGTTTAGGTCTTTAATCCATTTTGAGTTTATTTTTGTGTATGGTGTTTGGGAGTGTTCTCATTTCATACATTTACATGTACCTGTCCAGTTTTCCCAGCACCACTTATTGAAGAGGCTGTCTTTTCTCCACTCTCTATTCTTGCCTTCTTTATCAAAGATCAGGTGACCATATGTGCGTGTGTTTATCTGTGGGCTTTCGATCCTGTTCCATGGATCTATAGTTCTGTTTTTGTGCCAGTACCATAATGTCTTGATTACTGTAGCTTTGCAGTATCGTCGGGAGTCAGGGAGCCTGAGTCCTCCAGCTCCATTTTTCGCTTTCCAGACTGCTTTGGCTATTCGGGGTCTTTTGTGTTCCCATACAAATTGTGAAATTGTAGGTTCTAGTTCTGTGGAAAATGCCAGTGGTAGTTTGATAGGGATTGCATTAAATCCGTAGCTTGCTTTGGGTAGTGGGGTCATTTTCACCGTGTTGATTCTTCCAATCCAAGAACATGATATATCTCTCCATCTGTTTGTATCATCTTTAGTTTCTTTCATCAGTGTCTTATAATTTTCTGCATACAGGTCTTTTGTCTCCTTCAGTAGGTTTAGTCCTAGATATTTTATGCTTTTTGTTGCAATGGTAAATAGGAGCGTTGTTTGAATTTCACTTTCGGATTTTTCATCATTACTGTATAGGAATGCCAGGGATTTCTGTGCATTAATTTTGTATCCTGCTACTTTACCAAACTCATTGATTAGCTCTAGCAGTTTTCTGCTGGCCTCTTTCGGATTCTCTAATGTATAGTATCACGTCATCTGCAAACAGTGACAGCTTTACTTCTTTTTCCAGTATTGTATTTTGAAAGGAAACAAGTTGTCTGCCTTCAGGGTTTAACAGCTAGAGATGCTATTGAAAGAAATTTGGGATTTAGAGTTGGCGCTAGAAGGAGTTTTAGGATGGGATTGCATGACGTGAATGCATGTTTCTTGCAAAAAAGGACATGAATTTTGGGAGGCCAGAGGAGTGAGTATTTTGGACTGAATTTTGTTCCTTCAATACAAAGAGGTTGCAAATATAATCCCCAGTATTTGAAGGTAGTGTCCTTAGGACAGTAATCAAGTTACAATGAGGCCATCAGGGTTTGCCCTAATTCAGTACGATTGGTGTCCTTGCCTTGTAGATGGCTATGTTTGTCTTGTTACTCTCTCTGTATATATCAATGTGCTAATTTCTGTTAGGTCCTGTAATCCGTGGTACTTTCTTCCGGCAGCCCTAGCAAATAAATGCACCCTTCATAATGAGGGATGAGGCTTTATCTTTTGAGCAGTCTAAAAGTCCTTAAAAGAAAAGACAGCTCTTTCAAGGAAAAAAGGGATCTCCTTAATCAGCTGTTGCCTCAGTCTCCAGTCTGTCAGACTTCCCTGAATATTTTAGTTTTCCCAGGACTCACCATACTTTAAGACAATTCAATGAAATCTCTCAATCTAAATCTCTCTCTCAATCTCTCGTGCTCTCTTCCCTCCCCCTCCGACCCACCCAGGCAGCTAGTGGGCTCTGTTTCTCTGTAGAACCCAGACTAAAACACTTGTGTTACACCCAGTAGTGGAATTATGGGGTCATAAGGTAACTGCCTGTGTAATTTTTGAAGAAAAGATAAGATATTTTGCAAAATGTTTGCTACATTTTACATTCCCACCACAAAGTATAAGATGTCCATTTCTTCCGTAGTCTTTTTATGTTTTTTGTTTTGTTTTATTATCATTTTATTTTCATTATTACTTTTTTAAATCAGTCATCAATTTTATACACATCAGTGTATTCCTGTCAATCCCTTGCCCAACACAACACACCACCATCCCCGCCCCACTGCGGTTTTCCCCCCTTGGTGTCCATACGTTTGTTCTCTACATCTGTGTCTCAATGTCTGCCCTGCATACCGGTTCGTATGTACCAGTTCTCTAGGTTCCACATGCGCGTGATAATATACGATATTTCTTTTTCTCTTTCTGACTGACTTCAATCTGTATGACAGTCTCTAGATCCATCCACGTCTCAACAGATGACTCAATTTTGTTCCTTTTTCTGGCTGAGTAATATTCCATTGTATATATGTACCACAACTTCCTTATCGATTGGTCTGTCGATGGGCATTTAGGTTGCTTCCATGACCGGGCTATTGTAAATAGTGCTGCAATGAACATTGGGGTGCATGTGTCTTTTTGAATTACGCTTTTCTCTGGGTGTATGCCCAGTAGTGGGATTGCTGGGTCGTATGGTAGTTGTATTCTTCCTATTTTTAAGGAACCTCCATACTGTTCTCCATAGTGGCTGTATCAATTTACCTTCCCACCAACAGTGCAAGAGTGTTCCCTTTTCTCCACACCCTCTCCAGCATTTATGGTTCCCTGATTTTTTGCTGATAGCCATTCTGACCGGTGTGAGATGATATCTCACTGTAGTTTTGATTTGCCTTTCTGTAACGATTAATGATGGGGAGCATTCTTGCATGTGTTTGTGGGCAATCTGTATATCTTCTTTGGAGAAATGTCTCTTTAGGTTCTTCTGCCCATTTTTGGATTGCGTTTTTTGTTTTTTGGATATTGAGCTGCATGAGCTGCTTGTAAATTTTGGAGATGAGTCCTTTGTCAGTTGCTTCATTTGCAAATATGTTCTCCCATTCTAAGGGTGGTCTTTTCGTCTTGTTTATGGTTTCCTTGGCTTTGGAAAAGCTTTTAAGTTTCATTAGGTCCCATTTGTTTCTTTTTGTCTTTATTTCCATTTCTCTAGGCGGTGGGTCAAAAAGGATCTAGCTGTGATTTCTGTCATAGAGTGTTCCGCTTCTATTTTCCTCTAAGACTTTGAGAGTGTGTGGCCTTACGTTTAGGTCTTTAATCCATTTTGAGTTTATTTTTGTGTATGGTGTTTGGGAGTGTTCTCATTTCATACATTTACATGTACCTGTCCAGTTTTCCCAGCAGCACTTATTGAAGAGGCTGTCTTTTCTCCACTCTATATTCTTGCCTTCTTTATAAAAGATCAGGTGATCTTGTGTGCGTGTGTTTATCTCTGGGCTTTCGATCCTGTTCTATGGATCTATAGTTCTGTTTTTGTTCCAGTACCATAATGTCTTGATTACTGTAGCTTTGCAGTATCGTCGGGAGTCAGGGAGCCTGACTCCTCCAGCTCCATTTTTCGCTTTCCAGATTGCTTTGTCTATTCTGGGTCTTTTGTGTTCCTATACAAATTGTGAAATTGTTGTTTCTAGTTCTGTTGAAAATGCCAGTGGTACTTTGATAGGGATTGCATTAAATCCGTAGCTTGCTTTGGGTAGTAGGTTCATTTTCACCGTGTTGATTCTTCCAATCCAAGAACATGATATATCTCTCCATCTGTTTGTATCATCTTTAGTTTCTTTCATCAGTGTCTTATAATTTTCTGCATACAGGTCTTTTGTCTCCTTCGGTAGGTTTAGTCCTAGATATTTTATGCTTTTTGTTGCAATGGTAAATAGGAGCGTTGTTTGAATTTCACTTTCGGATTTTTCATCATTACTGTATAGGAATGCCAGGGATTTCTGTGCATTAATTTTCTATCCTGCTACTTTACCAAATTCATTGATTAGCTCTAGCAATTTTCTGCTGGCCTCTTTCGGATTCTCTAATGTATAGTATCACGTCATCTGCAAACAGTGACAGCTTTACTTCTTCTTGCCAGCATTGTATTTTGAAAGCAAACAAGTTGTCTGCCTTCAGGGTTTCACAGCTAGAGATGCTATTTAAAGAAATTTGGGATTTAGAGTTGGCGCTAGAAGGAGTTTTAGGATGGGATTGCATGACGTGAATGCATGTTTCGTGCAAAAAAGGACATGAATTTTGGGAGGCCAGAGGAGTGAGTATTTTGGACGGAATTCTGTTCCTTCAATACAAACAGGTTGCAAATATAATCCCCAGTATTTGGAGGTAGGGTCCTTAGGACAGTAATCAAGTTAAAATGAGGCCATCAGGGTTTGCCCTAATTCAGTACAATTGGTGTCCTTGCCTTGTAGATGGCTATGTTTGTCTTGTTACTCTCTCTGTATATATCAATGTGCTAATTTCTGTTAGGTCCTGTAATCCGTGGTACTTTCTTCTGGCAGCCCTAGCAAATAAATGCACCCTTCATAATGAGGGATGAGGCCTTATCTTTTGAGCAGTCTAAAAGTCCTTAAAAGAAAAGACAGCTCTTTCAAGGAAAAAAGGGATCTGCCTGATCAGCTGTTGCCTCAGTCTCCAGTCTGTCAGACTTCCCTGAATATTTTAGACTTCCCAGGCCTCACCATACTTTAAGACAATTCAGTGAAATCTCTCAATCTCAATCTCTTAAACTCTCGTGCTCTCTTCCCTCCCCCTCCGACCCACCCAGGCAGCTAGTGGGTTCTGTTTCTCTGTAGAACCCAGACAGAAACACTTGTGTTACAACCAGTAGTGGAATTATGGGCTCATAAGGTAACTGCCTGTGTACTTTTTGAAGAAAAGATAAGATATTTTGCAAAATGTTTGCTACATTTTACATTCCCACCAGCAAAGTATAAGATGTCCATTTCTTCCGTATTCTTTTTATGTTTTTTATTTTTCTTATTTTCATTTTTACTTTTTTAAATCAGTCATCAATTTTATACACATCAGTGTATACCTGTCAATCCCTTTGCCCAATTCAGCACACCACCATCCCCGCCCCACTGCGGTTTTCCCCCCTCGGTGTCCATACGTTTGCTCTCTACATTGGTGTCTCAACGTCTGCCCTGCATACCGGTTCGTATGTACCAGTTCTCTAGGTTGCACATGCATGTGTTAATATACGATATTTGTTTTTCACTTTCTGACTTCCTTCACTCTGTATGACAGTCTCTAGATCCATCCACGTCTCAACAAATGACTCAATTTCGTTCCTTTTTCTGGCTGAGTAATATTCCATTGTACATATGTACCACAACGTCCTTATCCATTGGTCTGTCGATGGGCATTTAGGTTGCTTCCGTGACCGGGCTATTGTAAATAGTGCTGCAATGAACATTGGGGTGCATGTGTCTTTTTGAATTACGCTTTTCTCCGGGTATGTGCCCAGTAGTGGGATTGCTGGGTCGTATGGTAGTTGTATTCTTCCTTTTTTAAGGAACCTCCATACTGTTCTCCATAGTGGCTGTATCAATTTACCTTCCCACCAACAGTGCAAGAGTGTTCCCTCTTCTCCACACCCTCTCCAGCATTTATTGTTTCCTGATTTTTTGATGATGGCCATTGTGACCGGTGTGAGATGATATCTCACTGTAGTTTTGATTTGCCTTTCTGTAACGATTAATGATGGGGAGCATTCTTGCATGTGTTTGTGGGCAATCTGTATATCTTCTTTGGAGAAATGTCTCTTTAGGTCTTCTGCCCATTTTTGGATTGCGTTTTTTGTTTTTTTGATATTGAGCTGCTTGTAAATTTTGGAGATGAGTCCTTTGTCAGTTGCTTCACTTGCAAATATGTTCTCCCATTCTAAGGGTGGTCTTTTCGTCTTGTTTATGGTTTCCTTGGCTGTGCAAAAGCTTTTAAGTTTCATTAGGTCCCATTTTTTTCTTTTTGTCTTTATTTCCATTTCTCTAGGCGGTGGGTCAGGAAGGATCTTGCTGTGATTTCTGTCATAGAGTGTTCTCCTTATATTTTCCTCTAAGAGTTTGAGAGTGTGTGGCCTTACGTTTAGGTCTTTAATCCATTTTGAGTTTATTTTTGTGTATGGTGTTTGGGAGTGTTCTCATTTCATACATTTACCTGTACCTGTCCAGTTTTCCCAGCACCACTTATTGAAGAGGCTGTCTTTTCTCCACTCTCTATTCTTGCCTTCTTTATCAAAGATCAGGTGACCATATGTGCGTGTGTTTATCTGTGGGCTTTCGATCCTGTTCCATGGATCTACATTTCTGTTTTTGTGCCAGTACCATAATGTCTTGATTACTGTAGCTTTGCAGTATAGTCGGGAGTCAGGGAGCCTGATTCCTCCAGCTCCATTTTTCGCTTTCCAGACTGCTTTGGCTATTCGGGGTCTTTTGTGTTCCCATACAAATTGTGAAATTGTAGGTTCTAGTTCTGTGGAAAATGCCAGTGGTAGTTTGATAGGGATTGCATTAAATCCGTAGCTTGCTTTGGGTAGTGGGGTCATTTTCACCGTGTTGATTCTTCCAATCCAAGAACATGATATATCTCTCCATCTGTTTGTATCATCTTTAGTTTCTTTCATCAGTGTCTTATAATTTTCTGCATGCAGGTCTTTTGTCTCCTTCGGTAGGTTTAGTCCTAGATATTTTATGTTTTTGTTGCAATGGTAAATAGGAGCGTTGTTTGAATTTCACTTTCGGATTTTTCATCATTACTGTATAGGAATGCCAGGGATTTCTGTGCATTAATTTTCTATCCTGCTACTTTACCAAATTCATTGATTAGCTCTAGCCATTTTCTGCTGGCCTCTTTCGGATTCTCTAATGTATAGTATCACGTCATCTGCAAACAGTGACAGCTTTACTTCTTCTTGCCAGCATTGTATTTTGAAAGCAAACAAGTTGTCTGCCTTCAGGGTTTCACAGCTAGAGATGCTATTTAAAGAAATTTGGGATTTAGAGTTGGCGCTAGAAGGAGTTTTAGGATGGGATTGCATGACGTGAATGCATGTTTCGTGCAAAAGAGGACATGAATTTTGGGAGGCCAGAGGAGTGAGTATTTTGGACGGAATTCTGTTCCTTCAATACAAACAGGTTGCAAATATAATCCCCAGTATTTGGAGGTAGGGTCCTTAGGACAGTAATCAAGTTAAAATGAGGCCATCAGGGTTTGCCCTAATTCAGTACAATTGGTGTCCTTGCCTTGTAGATGGCTATGTTTGTCTTGTTACTCTCTCTGTATATATCAATGTGCTAATTTCTGTTAGGTCCTGTAATCCGTGGTACTTTCTTCTGGCAGCCCTAGCAAATAAATGCACCCTTCATAATGAGGGATGAGGCCTTATCTTTTGAGCAGTCTAAAAGTCCTTAAAAGAAAAGACAGCTCTTTCAAGGAAAAAAGGGATCTGCCTGATCAGCTGTTGCCTCAGTCTCCAGTCTGTCAGACTTCCCTGAATATTTTAGACTTCCCAGGCCTCACCATACTTTAAGACAATTCAGTGAAATCTCTCAATCTCAATCTCTTAAACTCTCGTGCTCTCTTCCCTCCCCCTCCGACCCACCCAGGCAGCTAGTGGGTTCTGTTTCTCTGTAGAACCCAGACAGAAACACTTGTGTTACACCCAGTAGTGGAATTATGGGCTCATAAGGTAACTGCCTGTGTACTTTTTGAAGAAAAGATAAGATATTTTGCAAAATGTTTGCTACATTTTACATTCCCACCAGCAAAGTATAAGATGTCCATTTCTTCCGTATTCTTTTTATGTTTTTTATTTTTCTTATTTTCATTTTTACTTTTTTAAATCAGTCATCAATTTTATACACATCAGTGTATACCTGTCAATCCCTTTGCCCAATTCAGCACACCACCATCCCCGCCCCACTGCGGTTTTCCCCCCTCGGTGTCCATACGTTTGTTCTCTACATCGGTGTCTCAACGTCTGCCCTGAATACCGGTTTGTATGTACCAGTTCTCTAGGTTGCACATGCATGTGTTAATATACGATATTTGTTTTTCACTTTCTGACTTCCTTCACTCTGTATGACAGTCTCTAGATCCATCCACGTCTCAACAAATGACTCAATTTCGTTCCTTTTTCTGGCTGAGTATTATTCCATTGTATATATGTACCACAACTTCCTTATCCATTGGTCTGTCGATGGGCATTTAGGTTGCTTCCGTGACCGGGCTATTGTAAATAGTGCTGCAATGAACATTGGGGTGCATGTGTCTTTTTGAATTACGCTTTTCTCCGGGTATGTGCCCAGTAGTGGGATTGCTGGGTCGTATGGTAGTTGTATTCTTCCTTTTTTAAGGAACCTCCATACTGTTCTCCATAGTGGCTGTATCAATTTACCTTCCCACCAACAGTGCAAGAGTGTTCCCTCTTCTCCACACCCTCTCCAGCATTTATTGTTTCCTGATTTTTTGATGATGGCCATTGTGACCGGTGTGAGATGATATCTCACTGTAGTTTTGATTTGCCTTTCTGTAACGATTAATGATGGGGAGCATTCTTGCATGTGTTTGTGGGCAATCTGTATATCTTCTTTGGAGAAATGTCTCTTTAGGTCTTCTGCCCATTTTTGGATTGCGTTTTTTGTTTTTTTGGTATTGAACTGCATGAGCTGCTTGTAAATTTTGGAGCTGAGTCCTTTGTAAGTTGCTTCACTTGCAAATATGTTCTCCCATTCTAAGGGTGGTCTTTTCGTCTTGTTTATGGTTTCCTTGGCTGTGCAAAAGCTTTTAAGTTTCATTAGGTCCCATTTTTTGCTTTTTGTCTTTATTTCCATTTCTCTAGGCGGTGGGTCAAGAAGGATCTTGCTGTGATTTCTGTCATAGAGTGTTCTGCTTATATTTTCCTCTAAGAGTTTGAGAGTGTGTGGCCTTACGTTTAGGTCTTTAATCCATTTTGAATTTATTTTTGTGTATGGTGTTTGGGAGTGTTCTCATTGAATACGTTTACCTGTACCTGTCCCGTTTTCCCAGCACCACTTATTGAAGAGGCTGTCTTTTGTCCACTCTATATTCTTGCCTTCTTTATCAAAGATCAGGTGACAATATATGCGTGTGTTTATCTCTGGGCTTTCGATCCTGTTCCATGGATCTATATTTCTGTTTTTTTGCCAGTACCATAATGTCTTGATTACTGTAGCTTTGCAGAATCGTCGGGAGTCAGGGAGCCTGAGTCCTCCAGCTCCATTTTTCGCTTTCCAGACTGCTTTGGCTATTCGGGGTCTTTTGTGTTCCCATACAAATTGTGAAATTTTAGGTTCTAGTTCTGTGGAAAATGCCAGTGGTAGTTTGATAGGGATTGCATTAAATCCGTAGCTTGCTTTGTGTAGTGGGGTCATTTTCAGCGTGTTGATTCTTCCAATCCAAGAACATGATATATCTCTCCATCTGTTTGTATCATCTTTAGTTTCTTTCATCAGTGTCTTATAATTTTCTGCATACAGGGCTTTTGTCTCCTTCGGTAGGTTTAGTCCTAGATATTTTATGCTTTTTGTTGCAATGGTAAATGGGAGCGTTGTTTGAATTTCACTTTCGGATTTTTCATCATTACTGTATAGGAATGCCAGGGATTTCTGTGCATTAATTTTGTATGCTGCTACTTTACCAAATTCATTGATTAGCTCTAGCAGTTTCCTGGTAGCCTCTTTCGGAATCTCGAATGTATACTATCACGTCATCTGCACACAGTGACAGCTTTACTTCTTCTTGCCAGCATTGTATTTTTAAAGCAATCAAGTTGTCTGCCTTCAGGGTTTCACAGCTAGAGATGCTATTTAAAGAAATTTGGGATTTAGAGTTGGCGCTAGAAGGAGTTTTAGGATGGGATTGCATGACGTGAATGCATGTTTCGTGCAAAACAGGACATGAATTTTGGGAGGCTAGAGGAGTGAGAATTTTGGACTGAATTTTGTTCCTTCAGTACAAACAGGTTGCAAATATAATCCCTAGTATTTGGAGGTAGGGTCCTTAGGACAGTAATCAAGTTAAAATGAGGCCATCAGGGTTTGCCCTAATTCAGTACGATTGGTGTCCTTGCCTTGTAGATGGCTATGTTTGTCTTGTTACTCTCTCTGTATATATCAATGTGCTAATTTCTGTTAGGTTCTGTAATCCGTGGTACTTTCTTCTGGCAGCCCTAGCAAATAAATGCACCCTTCATAATGAGGGATGAGGCCTTATCTTTTGAGGTGTCTATAAGTCCTTCAAAGAAAAGACAGCTCTTTCAAGGAAAAAAGGGATCTGCCTGATCAGCTGTTGCCTCAGTCTCCAGTCTGTCAGACTTCCCTGAATATTTTAGACTTCCCAGGCCTCACCATACTTTAAGACAATTCAGTGAAATCTCTCAATCTCAATCTCTTAAACTCTCGTGCTCTCTTCCCTCCCCCTCCGACCCACCCAGGCAGCTAGTGGGTTCTGTTTCTCTGTAGAACCCAGACTGAAACACTTGTGTTACACCCAGTAGTGGAATTATGGGGTCATAAGGTAACTGCCTGTGTACTTTTTGAAGAAAAGATAAGATATTTTGCAAAATGTTTGCTACATTTTACATTCCCACCAGCAAAGTATAAGATGTCCATTTCTTCCGTATTCTTTTTATGATTTTATTTTTCTTATTTTCACTTTATTTTCATTTTTACTTTTTTAAATCAGTCATCAATTTTATACACATCAGTGTATACCTGTCAATCCCTTTGTCCAATTCAGCACACCACTATCCCCGCCCCACTGTGGTTTTCCCCCCTTGGTGTCCATACGTATGTTCTCTACATCAGTGTCTCAACGTCTGCCCTGAATACCTGTTCGTATGTACCAGTTCTCTAGGTTGCACATGCATGTGTTAATATACGATATTTGTTTCTCACTTTCTGACTTACTTCACTCTGTATGACAGTCTCTAGATCCATCCACGTCTCAACAAATGACTCAATTTCATTCCTTTTTCTGGCTGAGTAATATTCCATTGTATATATGTACCACAACTTCCTTATCCATTGGTCTGTCGATGGGCATTTAGGTTGCTTCCGTGACTGGGCTATTGTAAATAGTGCTGCAATGAACATTGGGGTGCATGTGTCTTTTTGAATTATGCTTTTCTCCGGGTATGTGCCCAGTAGTGGGATTGCTGGGTCGTATGGTAGTTGTAGTCTTCCTTTTTTAAGGAACCTCCATACTGTTCTCCATAGTGGCTGTATCAATTTACCTTCCCACCAACAGTGCAAGAGTGTTCCCTCTTCTCCACACCCTCTCCAGCATTTATTGTTTCCTGATTTTTTGATGATGGCCATTGTGACCGGTGTGAGATGATATCTCCCTGTAGTTTTGATTTGCCTTTCTGTAACGATTAATGATGGGGAGCATTCTTGCATGTGTTTGTGGGCAATCTGTATATCTTCTTTGGAGAAATGTCTCTTTAGGTCTTCTGCCCATTTTTGGATTGCGTTTTTTGTTTTTTTGATATTGAGCTGCATGAGCTGCTTGTAAATTTTGGAGATGAGTCCTTTGTCAGTTGCTTAACTTGCAAATATGTTCTCCCATTCTAAGTGTGGTCTTTTCGTCTTGTTTATCGTTTCCTTGGCTGTGCAAAAGCTTTTAAGTTTCATTAGGTCCCATTTTTTTCTTTTTGTCTTTATTTCCATTTCTCTAGGCGGTGTGTCAAGAAGGATCTTGCTGTGATTTCGGTCATAGAGTGTTCTGCATATATTTTCCTCTAAGAGTTTGAGAGTGTGTGGCCTTACGTTTAGGTCTTTAATCCATTTTGAGTTTATTTTTGTGTATGGTGTTTGGGAGTGTTCTCATTTCATACATTTACATGTACCTGTCCAGTTTTCCCAGCACCACTTATTGAAGAGGCTGTCTTTTCTCCACTCTCTATTCTTGCCTTCTTTATCAAAGATAAGGTGACCATATGTGCGTGTGTTTATCTGTGGGCTTTCGATCCTGTTCCATGGATCTATAGTTCTGTTTTTGTGCCAGTACCATAATGTCTTGATTACTGTAGCTTTGCAGTATCGTCGGGAGTCAGGGAGCCTGAGTCCTCCAGCTCCATTTTTCGCTTTCCAGACTGCTTTGGCTATTCGGGGTCTTTTGTGTTCCCATACAAATTGTGAAATTGTAGGTTCTAGTTCTGTGGAAAATGCCAGTGGTAGTTTGATAGGGATTGCATTAAATCCGTAGCTTGCTTTGGGTAGTGGGGTCATTTTCACCGTGTTGATTCTTCCAATCCAAGAACATGATATATCTCTCCATCTGTTTGTATCATCTTTAGTTTCTTTCATCAGTGTCTTATAATTTTCTGCATGCAGGTCTTTTGTCTCCTTCGGTAGGTTTAGTCCTAGATATTTTATGCTTTTTGTTGCAATGGTAAATAGGAGCGTTGTTTGAATTTCACTTTCGGATTTTTCATCATTACTGTATAGGAATGCCAGGGATTTCTGTGCATTAATTTTGTATCCTGCTACTTTACCAAACTCATTGATTAGCTCTAGCAGTTTTCTGCTGGCCTCTTTCGGATTCTCTAATGTATAGTATCACGTCATCTGCAAACAGTGACAGCTTTACTTCTTTTTCCAGTATTGTATTTTGAAAGGAAACAAGTTGTCTGCCTTCAGGGTTTAACAGCTAGAGATGCTATTGAAAGAAATTTGGGATTTAGAGTTGGCGCTAGAAGGAGTTTTAGGATGGGATTGCATGACGTGAATGCATGTTTCTTGCAAAAAAGGACATGAATTTTGGGAGGCCAGAGGAGTGAGTATTTTGGACTGAATTTTGTTCCTTCAATACAAAGAGGTTGCAAATATAATCCCCAGTATTTGAAGGTAGTGTCCTTAGGACAGTAATCAAGTTACAATGAGGCCATCAGGGTTTGCCCTAATTCAGTACGATTGGTGTCCTTGCCTTGTAGATGGCTATGTTTGTCTTGTTACTCTCTCTGTATATATCAATGTGCTAATTTCTGTTAGGTCCTGTAATCCGTGGTACTTTCTTCCGGCAGCCCTAGCAAATAAATGCACCCTTCATAATGAGGGATGAGGCTTTATCTTTTGAGCAGTCTAAAAGTCCTTAAAAGAAAAGACAGCTCTTTCAAGGAAAAAAGGGATCTCCTTAATCAGCTGTTGCCTCAGTCTCCAGTCTGTCAGACTTCCCTGAATATTTTAGTTTTCCCAGGACTCACCATACTTTAAGACAATTCAATGAAATCTCTCAATCTAAATCTCTCTCTCAATCTCTCGTGCTCTCTTCCCTCCCCCTCCGACCCACCCAGACAGCTAGTGGGCTCTGTTTCTCTGTAGAACCCAGACTAAAACACTTGTGTTACACCCAGTAGTGGAATTATGGGGTCATAAGGTAACTGCCTGTGTAATTTTTGAAGAAAAGATAAGATATTTTGCAAAATGTTTGCTACATTTTACATTCCCACCACAAAGTATAAGATGTCCATTTCTTCCGTAGTCTTTTTATGTTTTTTGTTTTGTTTTATTATCATTTTATTTTCATTATTACTTTTTTAAATCAGTCATCAATTTTATACACATCAGTGTATTCCTGTCAATCCCTTGCCCAACACAACACACCACCATCCCCGCCCCACTGCGGTTTTCCCCCCTTGGTGTCCATACGTTTGTTCTCTACATCTGTGTCTCAATGTCTGCCCTGCATACCGGTTCGTATGTACCAGTTCTCTAGGTTCCACATGCGCGTGATAATATACGATATTTCTTTTTCTCTTTCTGACTGACTTCAATCTGTATGACAGTCTCTAGATCCATCCACGTCTCAACAGATGACTCAATTTTGTTCCTTTTTCTGGCTGAGTAATATTCCATTGTATATATGTACCACAACTTACTTATCGATTGGTCTGTCGATGGGCATTTAGGTTGCTTCCATGACCGGGCTATTGTAAATAGTGCTGCAATGAACATTGGGGTGCATGTGTCTTTTTGAATTACGCTTTTCTCTGGGTGTATGCCCAGTAGTGGGATTGCTGGGTCGTATGGTAGTTGTATTCTTCCTATTTTTAAGGAACCTCCATACTGTTCTCCATAGTGGCTGTATCAATTTACCTTCCCACCAACAGTGCAAGAGTGTTCCCTTTTCTCCACACCCTCTCCAGCATTTATGGTTCCCTGATTTTTTGCTGATAGCCATTCTGACCGGTGTGAGATGATATCTCACTGTAGTTTTGATTTGCCTTTCTGTAACGATTAATGATGGGGAGCATTCTTGCATGTGTTTGTGGGCAATCTGTATATCTTCTTTGGAGAAATGTCTCTTTAGGTTCTTCTGCCCATTTTTGGATTGCGTTTTTTGTTTTTTGGATATTGAGCTGCATGAGCTGCTTGTAAATTTTGGAGATGAGTCCTTTGTCAGTTGCTTCATTTGCAAATATGTTCTCCCATTCTAAGGGTGGTCTTTTCGTCTTGTTTATGGTTTCCTTGGCTTTGGAAAAGCTTTTAAGTTTCATTAGGTCCCATTTGTTTCTTTTTGTCTTTATTTCCATTTCTCTAGGCGGTGGGTCAAAAAGGATCTAGCTGTGATTTCTGTCATAGAGTGTTCCGCTTCTATTTTCCTCTAAGACTTTGAGAGTGTGTGGCCTTACGTTTAGGTCTTTAATCCATTTTGAGTTTATTTTTGTGTATGGTGTTTGGGAGTGTTCTCATTTCATACATTTACATGTACCTGTCCAGTTTTCCCAGCAGCACTTATTGAAGAGGCTGTCTTTTCTCCACTCTATATTCTTGCCTTCTTTATAAAAGATCAGGTGATCTTGTGTGCGTGTGTTTATCTCTGGGCTTTCGATCCTGTTCTATGGATCTATAGTTCTGTTTTTGTTCCAGTACCATAATGTCTTGATTACTGTAGCTTTGCAGTATCGTCGGGAGTCAGGGAGCCTGACTCCTCCAGCTCCATTTTTCGCTTTCCAGATTGCTTTTTCTATTCTGGGTCTTTTGTGTTCCTATACAAATTGTGAAATTGTTGTTTCTAGTTCTGTTGAAAATGCCAGTGGTACTTTGATAGGGATTGCATTAAATCCGTAGCTTGCTTTGGGTAGTAGGTTCATTTTCACCGTGTTGATTCTTCCAATCCAAGAACATGATATATCTCTCCATCTGTTTGTATCATCTTTAGTTTCTTTCATCAGTGTCTTATAATTTTCTGCATACAGGTCTTTTGTCTCCTTCGGTAGGTTTAGTCCTAGATATTTTATGCTTTTTGTTGCAATGGTAAATAGGAGCGTTGTTTGAATTTCACTTTCGGATTTTTCATCATTAGTGTATAGGAATGCCAGGGATTTCTGTGCATTAATTTTGTATCCTGCTACTTTACCAGATTCATTGATTAGCTGTAGCAGTTTTCTGGTAGCCTCTTTCGGATTCTCTAATGTATAGTATCATGTCATCTGCAAACAGTGACAGCTTTACTTCTTCTTTCCAGCATTGTATTTTGAAAGCAAACAAGTTGTCTGCCTTCAGGGTTTAACAGCTAGAGGTGCTATTTAAAGAAATTTGGGATTTAGAGTTGGCGCTAGAAGGAGTTTTAGGATGGGATTGCATGACGTGAATGCATGTTTCGTGCAAAAAGGGACATGAATTTTGGGAAGCCAGAGGAGTGAGTAATGTGGACTGAATTTTGTTCCTTCAATACAAACAGGTTGCAAATATAATCTCCAGTATTTGGAGGTAGGGTCCTTAGGACAGTAAACAAGTTAAAATGAGGCCATCAGGGTTTGCCCTAATTCAGTACGATTGTTGTCCTTGCATTGTAGATGGCTATGTTTGTCTTGTTACTCTCTCTGTATATATCAATGTGCTAATTTCTCTTAGGTCATGTAATCCGTGGTAGTTTCTTCTGGCAGCCCTAGCAAATGAATGCACCCTTCATAATGAGGGATGAGGCATTATCTTTTGAGCAGTCTATAAGTCCTTAAAAGAAAAGACAGCTCTTTCAAGGAAAAAAGGGATCTGCCTGATCAGCTGTTGCCTCAGTCTCCAGTCTGTCAGACTTCCCTGAATATTTTAGACTTCCCAGGCCTCACCATACTTTAAGACAATTCAATGAAATCTCTCAATCTCAATCTCTCTCTCAATCTCTCGTGCTCTCTACCCTCCCCCTCCGACCCACCCAGCCAGCTAGTGGGCTCTGTTTCTCTGTAGACCCCAGACTAAAACACTTGTGTTACACCCAGTAGTGGAATTATGGGGTCATAAGGTAACTGCCTGTGTAATTTTTGAAGAAAAGATAAGATATTTTGCAAAATGTTTGCTACATTTTACATTCCCACCAGCAAAGTATAAGATGTCCATTTCTTCCGTAGTCTTTTTATGTTTTTATTTTGTTTTATTTTCATTTTATTTTCATTTTTATATTTTTAAATCAGTCATCAAATTAACACACATCAGTGTTTTCCGGTCAATCCCGTTGCTCAACGCAGCACACCACCATCCCCGCCCCACTGCGGTTTTCCCCCCTTGGTGTCCATACGTTTGTTCTCTACATCTGTGTCTCAATGTCTGCCCTGCATACCTGTTCGTATGTATCAGTTCTCTAGGTTCCACATGCGCGTGATAATATACGATATTTGTTTTTCTCTTTCTGATTGACTTCAATCTGTATGACAGTCTCTAGATCCATCCACGGCTCAACGGATGAGTCAATTTCGTTCCTTTTTCTGGCTGAGTAACATTCCATTGTATATATGTACCACAACTTTCTTATCCATTGGTCTGTCGATGGGCATTTAGTTTGCTTCCATGACCGGGCTATTGTAAATAGTGCTGCAATGAACATTGGGGTGCATGTGTCTTTTTGAATTACGATTTTCTCTGGGTGTATGCCCAGTAGTGGGATTGCTGGGTCGTATGGTAGTTGTATTCTTCCTTTTTTAAGGAACCTCCATACTGTTCTCCATAGTGGCTGTATCAATTTACCTTCCCACCAACAGTGCAAGAGTGTTCCCTCTTCTCCACACCCTCTCCAGCATTTATGGTTCCCTGATTTTTTGATGATGGCCAATCTGACCGGTGTGAGATGGTATCTCACTGTAGTTTTGATTTGCCTTTCTGTAACGACTAATGATGGGGAGCATTCTTGCATGTGTTTGTGGGCAATCTGTATATCTTCTTTGGAGAAATGTCTCTTTAGGTCTTCTGCCTGTTTTTGGATTGCGTTTTTTGTTTTTTGGATATTGAGCTGCATGAGCTGCTTGTAAATTTTGGAGATGAGTCCTTTGTCAGTTGCTTCATTTGCAAATATGTTCTCCCATTCTAAGGGTGGTCTTTTCGTCTTGTTTATGGTTTCCTTGGCTGTGCAAAAGCTTTTAAGTTTCATTAGGTCCCATTTGTATCTTTTTGTCTTTATTTCCATTTCTCTAGGCGGTGGGTCAAAAAGGATCTTGCTGTGATTTCTGTCATAAAGTGTTCCGCTTATATTTTCCTCGAAGAGTTGGAGAGTGTGTGGCCTTACGTTTAGGTCTTTAATCCATTTTGAGTTTATTTTTGTGTATGGTGTTTGGGAGTGTTCTCATTTCATACGTTTACATGTACCTGTCCAGTTTTCCCAGCACCACTTATTGAAGAGGCTGTCTTTTGTCCACTCTCTATTCTTGCCTTCTTTATCAAAGATCAGGTGACCTTATGTGCGTGTGTTTATCTCTGGGCTTTCGATCCTGTTCCATGGATCTATAGTTCTGTTTTTGTGCCAGTTCCATAATGTCTTGATTACTGTAGCTTTGCAGTATCGACGGGAGTCAGGGAGCCTGAGTCCTCCAGCTCCATTTTTCGCTTTCCAGATTGCTTTGGTTATTGGGGGTCCTTTGTATTCCCATACAAATTGTGAAATTGTAGGTTCTAGTTCTGTGGAAAATGCCAGTGGTAGTTTGATAGGGATTGCATTAAATCCGTAGCTTGCGTTGGGTAGTAGGGTCATTTTCACCATGTTGATTCTTCCAATCCAAGAACAAGATGTATCTCTCCATCTGTTTGTATCATCTTTAGTTTCTTTCATCAGTGTCTTATAATTTTCTGCATACAGGTCTTTTGTCTCCTTCGGTAGGTGTAGTCTTAGATATTGTATGCTTTTTGCTTGCAATGGTAAATAGGAGCGTTGTTTGAATTTCACTTTCGGATATTTCATCATTAGTGTATAGGAATGCCAGGGATTTCTGTGCATTAATTTTGTATCCTGCTACTTTACCAAATTCATTGATTAGCTCTAGCAGTTTTCTGGTAGCCTCTTTCGGATTCTCTAATGTATAGTATCATGTCATCTGCAAACAGTGACAGCTTTACTTCTTCTTTCCAGCATTGTGTTTTGAAGGCAAACAAGTTGTCTGCCTTCAGGGTTTAACAGCTAGAGATGCTATTTAAAGAAATTTGGGATTTAGAGTTGGCTCTAGAAGGAGTTTTAGGATGGGATTGCATGACGTGAATGCATGTTTCGTGCAAAAAAGGATAATAATTTTGGGAGGCCAGAGGAGTGAGTATTTTGGACTGAATTTTGTTCCTTCAATACAAAGAGGTTGCAAATATAATCCCCAGTATTTGGAGGTAGGGTCCGTAGGACAGTAATCAAGTTAAAATGAGGCCATCAGGGTTTGCCCTAATTCAGTACGATTGGTGTCCTTGCATTGTAGATGGCTATGTTTGTCTTGTTACTCTCTCTGTATATATCAATATGCTAATTTCTGTTAGGTCATGTAATCCGTGGTACTTTCTTCTGGCAACCCTAGCAAATAAATGCACCCTTTCTAATGAGGGAAGAGGCTTTATGTTTTGAGCAGTCTATAAGTCCTTAAAAGAAAAGACAGCTCTTTCAAGGAAAAAAGGGATCTGCCTGATCAGCTGTTTCCTCAGTCTCCAGTCTGTCAGACTTCCCTGAATATTTTAGACTTCCCAGGCCTCACCATACTTTAAGACAATTCAATGAAATCTCTCAATCTCAATCTCTCTCTCAATCTCTCGTGCTCTCTTCCCTACCCCTCCGACCCACCCAGACAGCTAGTGGGCTCTGTTTCTCTGTAGACCCCAGACTAAAACACTTGTGTTACACCCAGTAGTGGAATTATGGGGTCATAAGGTAACTGCCTGTGTAATTTTTGAAGAAAAGATAAGATATTTTGCAAAATGTTTGCTACATTTTACATTCCCACCAGCAAAGTATAAGATATCCATTTCTTCCATATTCTTTTTATGTGTTTTATTTTGTTTTATTTTCATTTTATTTTCATTTTTATTTTTTTATATCAGTCATCAATTTTATACACATCAGTGTATACCTGTCAATCCCTGTGCCCAATTCAGCACACCACCATCCACGTCCCACTGCAGTTTTCCCCCCTTGGTGTCCATACGTTTGTTCTCTACATCTGTGTCTCAACGTCTGCCCTGCATACCGGTTCGTATGTACCAGTTCTCTAGGTTGAACATGCATGTGTTAATATACGATATTTGTTTTTCACTTTCTGACTCACTTCACTCTGTATGACAGTCTCTAGATCCATCCACGTGTCAACAAATGACTCAATTTCGTTCCTTTTTCTGGCTGAGTATTATTCCATTGTATATATGTACCACAACTTCCTTATCCATTGGTCTGTCGATGGGCATTTAGGTTGCTTCCGTGACCGGGCTATTGTAAATAGTGCTGCAATGAACATTGGGGTGCATGTGTCTTTTTGAATTATGCTTTTCTCTGGGTATATGCCCAGTAGTGGGATTGCTGGGTCGTATGGAAGTTGTATTCTTCCTTTTTTTAAGGAACCTCCATACTGTTCTCCATAGTGGCTGTATCAATTTACCTTCCCACCAAAAGTGCACGAGTGTTCCCTTTTCTCCACACCCTCTCCAGCATTTATGGTTCCCTGATTTTTTGCTGATAGCCATTCTGACCGGTGTGAGATGATATCTCACTGTAGTTTTGATTTGCCTTTCTGTAACGATTAATGATGGGGAGCATTCTGGCATGTGTTTGTGGGCAATCTGTATATCTTCTTTGGAGAAAAGTCTCTTTAGGTTCTTCTGCCCATTTTTGGATTGCGTTTTTTGTTTTTTGGATATTGAGCTGCATGAGCTGCTTGTAAATTTTGGAGATGAGTCCTTTGTCAGTTGCTTCATTTGCAAATATGTTCTCCCATTCTAAGGGTGGTCTTTTCGTCTTGTTTATGGTTTCCTTGGCTTTGGAAAAGCTTTTAAGTTTCATTAGGTCCCATTTGTTTCTTTTTGTCTTTATTTCCATTTCTCTAGGCGGTGGGTCAAAAAGGATCTAGCTGTGATTCCTGTCATAGAGTGTTCCGCTTCTATTTTCCTCTAAGACTTTGAGAGTGTGTGGCCTTACGTTTAGGTCTTTAATCCATTTTGAGTTTAGTTTTGTGTATGGTGTTTGGGAGTGTTCTCATTTCATACGTTTACATGTACCTGTCCAGTTTTCCCAGCACCACTTATTGAAGAGGCTGTCTTTTCTCCACTCTATATTCTTGCCTTCTTTATCAAAGATCAGGTGACCTTGTGTGCGTGTGTTTATCTCTGGGCTTTCGATCCTGTTCCATGGATCTATAGTTCTGTTTTTGTGCCAGTACCATAATGTCTTGATTACTGTAGCTTTGCAGTATCGTCGGGAATCAGGGAGCCTGACTCCTCCAGCTCCATTTTTCGCTTTCCAGATTGCTTTGTCTATTCTGGGTCTTTTGTGTTCCTATACAAATTGTGAAATTGTTGTTTCTAGTTCTGTGGAAAATGCCAGTGGTAGTTTGATAGGGATTGCATTAAATCCGTAGCTTGCTATGGGTAGTAGGTTCATTTTCACCGTGTTGATTCTTCCAATCCAAGAACATGATATATCTCTCCATCTGTTTGTATCATCTTTAGTTTCTTTCATCAGTGTCTTATAATTTTCTGCATACAGGTCTTTTGTCTCCTTCGGTAAGTTTAGTCCTAGATATTGTATGCTTTTTGTTGCAATGGTAAATAGGAGCGTTGTTTGAATTTCACTTTCGGATTTTTCATCATTAGTGTATAGGAATGCCAGGGATTTCTGTGCATTAATTTTGTATGCTGCTACTTTACCAGATTAATTGATTAGCTCTAGCAGTTTTCTGGTAGCCTCTTTCGGATTCTCTAATGTATAGTATCATGTCATCTGTAAACATCTGCAAACAGTCATCTGCAAACAGTGACAGCTTTACTTCTTCTTTCCAGCATTGTATTTTGAAAGCAAACAAGTTGTCTGCCTTCAGGGTTTAACAGCTAGAGATGCTATTTAAAGAAATTTGGGATTTAGAGTTGGCGCTAGAAGGAGTTGTAGGATGGGATTGCATGATGTGAATGCATGTTTTGTTCAAAAAAGGACATGAATTTTGGGAGTCCAGAGGAGTGAGTATTTTGGACTGAATTTTGTTCCTTCAATACAAACAGGTTGCAAATATAATCCCCAGTATTTGGAGGTAGGGTCCTTAGGACAGTAATCAAGTTAAAATGAGGCCATCAGGGTTTGCCCTAATTCAGTACGATTGGTGTCCTTGCATTGTAGATGGCTATGTTTGTCTTGTTACTCTCTCTGTATATATCAATGTGCTAATTTCTGTTAGGTTATGTAATCCGTGGTACTTTCTTCTGGCAGCCCTAGCAAATAAATGCACCCTTCATAATGAGGGATGAGGCTTTATCTTTTGAGCAGTCTATAAGTCCTTCAAAGAAAAGACAGCTCTTTCAAGGAAAAAAGGGATCTGCCTGATCAGCTGTTGCCTCAGTCTCCAGTCTGTCAGACTTCCCTGAATATTTTAGACTTCCCAGGACTCACCATAGTTTCAGACAATTCAATGAAATCTCTCAATCTCAATCTCTCTCTCAATCTCTCGTGCTCTCTTCCCTCCCCCTCCGACCCACCCAGGCAGCTAGTGGGCTCTGTTTCTCTGTAGAACCCAGACTAAAACACTTGTGTTACACCCAGTAGTGGAATTATGGGGTCCTAAGGTAACTGCCTGTGTAATTTTTGAAGAAAAGATAAGATATTTTGCAAAATGTTTGCTACATTTTATATTCCCACCAGCAATGTATAAGATGTCCATTTCTTCCGTAGTGTTTTTATGTTTTTTGTTTTTATTTTCATTTTATTTTCATTTTTTATTTTTAAATCAGTCATCAATTTTATACACATCAGTGTATTCCTGTCAATCCCTTTGCCCAATTCAGCACACCACCATCCCCGCCCCACTGCGGTTTTCCCCCCTTGGTGTCCATACGTTTGTTCTCTACATCGGTGTCTCAACGTCTGCCCTGCATACCGGTTCGTATGTACCAGTTCTCTAGGTTCCACATGCGCGTGATAATATACGATATTTGTTTTTCTCTTTCTGACTGACTTCACTCTGTATGACAGTCTCTAGATCCATCCACGTCTCAACAAATGACTCAATTTCGTTCCTTTTTCTGGCTGAGTAATATTCCATTGTATATATGTACCACAACTTCCTTATCGATTGGTCTGTCGATGGGCATTTAGGTTGCTTCCATGACCGGGCTATTGTAAATAGTGCTGCAATGAACATTGGGGTGCATGTGTCTTTTTGAATTACGCTTTTCTCTGGGTGTATGCCCAGTAGTGGGATTGCTGGGTCGTATGGTAGTTGTATTCTTCCTTTTTTAAGGAACCTCCATACTGTTCTCCATAGTGGCTGTATCAATTTACTTTCCCACCAACAGTGCAAGAGTGTTCCCTTTTCTCCACACCCTCTCCAGCATTTATGGTTCCCTGATTTTTTTTTTTTTAAACATCTTTATTGAAGTATAATTGCTTTACAATGGTGTGCTAGCTTCTGCTTTACAACAAAGTGAATCAGTTACACATATACATATGTTGCCATATCTCTTCCCTCTTGCATCTCCCTCCCTCCCACCCTCCCTATCCCACCCCTCTAGGTGGTCACAAAGCACCGAGCTGATCTCCCTGTGCTATGCGGCTGCTTCCCACTAGTTATCTATTCTTACATTTGGTAGTGTATATATGTCCATGACACTCTCTCACCCTGTCACATCTCACCCCTCCCCCTCCCCATATCCTGAAGTCCATTCTCTAGTAGGTTTGTGTCTTTATTCCCATCTTGCCACTAGGTTCTTCATGACCTCTTTTTTTTTTTCCCTTAGATTCCATATATATGTGTTAGCATACTGTATTTGTTTTTCTCTTTCTGACTTACTTCACTCTGTATGACAGTCTCTAGATCCATCCACGTCTCAACAGATGACTCAATTTCGTTCCTTTTTCTGGCTGAGTAATATTCCATTGTATATATGTACCACAACTTCCTTATCCATTGGTCTGTCGATGGGCATTTAGGTTGCTTCCATGACCGGGCTATTGTAAATCGTGCTGCAATGAACATTGGGGTGCATGTGTCTTTTTGAATTACGCTTTTCTCCGGGTATGTGCCCAGTAGTGGGATTGCTGGGTCGTATGGTAGTTGTATTTTTCCTTTTTTAAGGAACCTCCATACTGTTCTCCATAGTGGCTGTATCAATTTACCTTCCCACCAACAGTGCAAGAGTGTTCCCTCTTCTCCACACCCTCTCCAGCATTTATTGTTTGTAGATTTTTTGATGATGGCCATTCTGACCGGTGTGAGATGATACCTCATTGTAGTTTTGATTTGCATTTCTCTAATGATTAATGATGTTGAGCATTCTTTCATGTGTCTGTTGGCAATCTGTATATCTTCTTTGGAGAAATGTCTATTTAGGTCTTCTGCCCATTTTTGGATTGGGTTGTTTGTTTTTTTGTTATTGAGCTGCATGAGCTGCTTGTAAATCTTGGAGATTAATCCTTTGTCCGTTGCTTCATTTGCAAATATTTTCTCCCATTCTGAGGGTTGTCTTTTGGCCTTGTTTTTGGTTTCCTTTGCTGTGCAAAAGCTTTTAAGTTTCATTAGGTCCCATTTGTTTATTTGTGTTTTTATTTCCATTTCTCTAGGACCTGGGTCAAAAAGGATCTTGCTGTGACTTATGTCATACAGTGTTCTGCCTATGTTTTCCTCTAAGAGTTTGATAGTGTCTGGCCTTACACTTAGGTCTTTAATCCATTTTGAGTTTATTTTTGTGTATGGTGTTAGGGAGTGTTCTAATTTCATACTTTTACATGTACCTGTCCAATTTTCCCAGCACCACTTATTGAAGAGGCTGTCTTTTCTCCACTGTATATGCTTGCCTCCTTTATCAAAGATAAGTTGACCATATGTGCGTGGGCTTATCTCTGGGCTTTCTATCCTGTTCCATTGATCTATATTTCTGTTTTTGTGCCAGTACCAAACTGTCTTGATTACTGTAGCTTTGTAATATAGTCTGAAGTCAGGGAGCCTGATTCCTCCAGCTCCATTTTTCGTTCTCAAGATTGCTTTGGCTATTCGGGGTCTTTTGTGTTTCCATACAAATTGTGAAATTTTTTGTTCTAGTTCTGTGAAAAATGCCAGTGGTAGTTTGTTAGGGATTGCATTGAATCTGTTGATTGCTTTGGGTAGCAGAGTCATTTTCACAATGTTGATTCTTCCAATCCAAGAACATGGTATATCTCTCCATCTATTTGTATCATCTTTAATTTCTTTCATCAGTGTCCTATAATTTTCTGCATACAGGTTTTGTCTCCTTAGGTAGGTTTATTCCTAGGTATTTTATTCTTTTTGTTGCAATGGTAAACGGGAGTGTTTTCTTAATTTCACTTTCAGACTTTTCATCATTAGTATACAGGAATGCAAGAGATTTCTGTGCATTAATTTTGTATCCTGCTACTTTACCAAATTCATTAATTAGCTCTAGTAGTTTTCTGGTAGCATCTTTTGGATTCTCTATGTATAGTATCATGTCATCTGCAAACAGTGACAGCTTTACTTCTTCTTTTCGATTTGGATTCCTTTTATTTCTTTTTCTTCTCTGATTGCTGTGGCTAACACTTCCAAAACTATGTTGAATAATAGTGGTGAGAGTGGGCAACCTTGTCTTGTTCCTGATCTTAGTGGAAATGGTGTCAGTTTTTCACCATTGAGGACAATGTTGGCTGTGGGTTTGTCATATACGGCCTTTATTATGTTGAGGAAAGTTCCCTCTCTGCCTACTTTCTGCAGGACTTTTATCATAAATGGGTGTTGAATTTTGTCGAAAGCTTTCTCTGCATCTATTGAGATGATCATATGGTTTTTCTCCTTCAATTTGTTAATATGATGTATCACGTTGATTGATTTGCGTATATTGAAGAATCCTTGCATTCCTGGAATAAACCCCACTTGATCATGGTGTATGATCCTTTTAATGTGCTGTTGGATTCTGTTTGCTAGTATTTTGTTGAGGATTTTTGCATCTATGTTCATCAGTGATATTGGCCTGTAGTTTTCTTTCTTTGTGACATCTTTGCCTGGTTTTGGTATCAGGGTGATGGTGGCCTCGTAGAATGAGTTGGGGAGTGTTCCTCCCTCTGCAATATTTTGGAAGAGTTTGAGAAGGATAGGTGTTAGCTCTTCTCTAAATGTTTGATAGAATTCGCCTGTGAAGCCATCTGGTCCTGGGCTTTTGTGTGTTGGAAGATTTTTAATCACAGTTTCAATTTCAGTGCTTGTGATTGGTCTGTTCATATTTTCTATTTCTTCCTGGTTCAGTCTCGGCAGGTTGTGCATTTCTAAGAATCTGTCCATTTCTTCCAGGTTGTCCATTTTATTAGCATAGAGTTGCTTGTAGTAATCTCTTATGATCGTTTGTATTTCTGCAGTGTCAGTGGTTACTTCTCCTTTTTCATTTCTAATTCTATTAATTTGAGTCTTCTCCTTTTTTCTCTTGATGAGTCTGGCTAATGGTTTACCAATTTTGTTTATCTTCTCAAAGAACCAGCTTTTAGTTTCATTGATTTTTGCTATTGTTTCCTTCATTTCTTTTTCATTTATTTCTGATCTGATCTTTATGATTTCTTTCCTTCTGCTAGCTTTGGGGTTTTTTTGTTCTTCTTTCTCTAATTGTTTTAGGTGCAAGGTTAGGTTGTTTATTCGAGATGTTTCCTGTTTCTTGATGTAGGCTTGTATTGCTATAAACTTCCCTCTTAGAACTGCTTTTGCTGCATCCCATAAGTTTTGGATCGTCGTGTCTCCATTGTCATTTGTTTCTAGGTATTTTTTGATTTCCCCTTTGATTTCTTCAGTGATCACTTCGTTATTAAGTAGTGTATTGTGTAGCCTCCATGTGTTTGTATTTTTTACAGATCTTTTCCTGTAATTGATATCTAGTCTCATAGCGTTGTGGTCGGAAAAGATACTTGATACGATTTCAATTTTTTTAAATTTACCAAGGCTTGATTTGTGACCCAAGATATGATCTATCCTGGAGAATGTTCCATGAGCACTTGAGAAAAATGTGTATTCTGTTGTTTTTGGGTGGTATGTCCTATAAATATCGATTAAGTCCATCTTGTTTAATGTATCATTTAAAGCTTGTGTTTCCTTATTTATTTTCATTTTGGATGATCTGTCCATTGGTGAAAGTGGGGTGTTAAAGTCCCCTACTATGATTGTGTTACTGTCGATTTCCCCTTTTATGGCTGTTAGTATTTGCCTTATGTATTGAGGTGCTCCTATGTTGGGTGCATAAATATTTACAATTGTTATACCTTCCTCTTGGATCGATCCCTTGATCATTATATAGTGTCCGTCTTTGTCTCTTGTAATTGTCTTTATTTTAAAGTCTATTTTGTCTGATATGAGAATTGCTACTCCAGCTTTCTTTTGATTTCCATTTGCATGGAATATCTTTTTCCATCCCCTCACTTTCAGTCTGTATGTGTCTCTAGGTCTGAAGTGGGTCTCTTGTAGACAGCATATATATGGGTCTTGTTTTTGTATCCATTCAGCCAGTCTGTGTCTTTTGGTGGGAGCATTTAATCCATTTACATTTAAGGTAATTATCGATATGTATGTTCCTATTCCCATTTTCTTAAATGTTTTGGGTTTGTTATTGTAGGTGTTTTCCTTCTCTTGTGTTTCTTGCCTAGAGAAGTTCCTTTAGCATTTGTTGTAAAGCTGGTTTGGTGGTGCTGAACTCTCTCAGCTTTTGCTTGTCTGTAAAGGTTTTAATTTCTCCATCAAATCTGAATGAGATCCTTGCTGGGTAGAGTAATCTTGGTTGTAGGTTTTTCTCCTTCATCACTTTAAGTATATCCTGCCACTCCCTTCTGGCTTGCAGCGTTTCTGCTGAAAGATCAGCTGTTAACCTTATGGGGATGCCCTTGTGTGTTATCTGTTGTTTTTCCCTTGCTGCTTTTAATATGTTTTCTTTATATTTAATTTTTGATAGTTTGATTAATATGTGTCTTGGTGTGTTTCTCCTTGGATTTATCCTGTATGGGACTCTCTGTGCTTCCAGGACTTGATTAACTATTTCCTTTCCCATATTAGGGAAGTTTTCAACTATAATCTCTTCAAATATTTTCTCAGTCCCTTTCTTTTTCTCTTCTTCTTCTGGGACCCCTATAATTCGAATGTTGGTGCGTTTAATGTTGTCCCAGAGGTCTCTGAGACTGTCCTCAGTTCTTTTCATTCTTTTTTCTTTATTCTGGTCTGCAGTAGTTATTTCCACCATTTTATCTTCCAGGTCACTTATCCGTTCTTCTGCCTCAGTTATTCTGCTATTGATCCCATCTAGAGTATTTTTAATTTCATTTATTGTGCTTGTCATCGTTTCTTGGTTCCTCTTTAGTTCTTCTACGTCCTTGTTAAATGTTTCTTGCATTTTGTCTATTCTATTTCCAAGACTTTGGATCATCCTTACTATCATTATTCTGAATTCTTTTTCAGGTAGACTACCTATTTCCTCTTCATTTGTTAGGTCTGGTGTGTTTTGACCCTGCTCCTTCATCTGCTGTGTGTTTTTCTGTCTTCTCATTTTGCTTATCTTACTGTGTTTGGGGTCTCCTTTTCACAGGCTGCAGGTTCGTAGTTCCCGTTGTTTTTGGTATCTGTCCCCAGTGGCTAAGGTTGGTTCAGTGGCTTGTGTAGGTTTCCTGGTGGAGGGAACTAGTGCCTGTGTTCTGGTGGATGAGGCTGGATGTTGTCTTTCTGGTGGGTTCGTCCACGTCTGGTGGTGTGTTTTGGGGTGTCTGTGGCCTTATTATGATTTTAGGCAGCCTCTGTGTTAATGGATGGGGCTGTGTTCCTCTCTTGCTAGTTGTTTGGCATAGGGTGTCCAGCACTGTAGCTTGCTGGTCGTTGAGTGAAGCTGGGTCTTGATGTTGAGATGGAGATCTGTGAGAGATTTTCGCCGTTTGGTATTACGTGGAGCTGGGAGGTCTCTTGTGGACCAGTGTCCTGAAGTTGGCTCTCCCACCTCAGAGGCACAGCCCTGATGCCTGGCTGGAGCACCAAGAGCCTTTCATCCACACGGCTCAGAATAAAAGGGAGAAAAAATGGAAAGAAAGAAAAAAAGAGGATAAAATAAAATAAAATAAAGCAATTATAATAAAAAATAAGAAAAAAAATTATTAAGAGTAAATTTATTAAGAAAAAAAAATTTTTTTAATTTTTAAAAATAGATTTATTAATTTTTTATACTAAAAATAAGAAAAAAATTATTTAGAAAAAATTTATTAAGAAAAAATTTTTTTAATTTTTTAAAATAAAAAATATGAAAAAACTTATTAAAAATTTTTTTAAAAATAGAAAATAAGGAAAAAATTATTAAGAAAACATTTATTAGGGAAAAAAATTTTTTAAGCCAAAAAAAAAAAAAAAAAAAAAAAACGGACGGACCTAACCCTAGGACTAATGGTGAGAGCAAAGCTATACAGACAAAATCTCACCCAGAAGCATACACATCTACACTCACAAAAAAAAGGAAAAGGGGAAAAGTTAATATATCCTGCTCCCAAAGTCCATCTCCTAAATTTGGGATGATTCGTTGTCTATTCAGGTATTCAACAGATGCAGGCACATCAAGTTGTTTGTGGAGCTTTAATCCGCTGCTTCTGAGGCTGCTGGGAGAGATTTCCCTTTCTCTTCTTTGTTCGTACAGCTCCCGGGGTTCAGCTTTGGATTTGGACCCGCCTCTGCATGTAGGTCCCCTGAGGGCGTCTGTTCCCCGCCCAGACAGAACGGGGTTAAAGGAGCAGCTGATTCGGGGGCTCTGGCTCAGTCAGGCCGGGGGGAGGGAGCGGTACGGAGGAGGCGGGGCGAGCCTGCGGCGGCAGAGGCGTCGTGACGTTGCAGCAGCCCGAGGTGCGCCGTGCGCTCTCCCGGGGAAGTTGTCCCCGGATTACGGGAGCCTGGCCGTGGCGGGCTGCATAGGCTCCCGGGAGGGGCGGTGTGGAGAATGACCTGTGCTCGCCCACAGGCTGCTTGGTGGCGGCAGCAGCAGCCTTAGCGTATCATGCCCGTCTCTGGGGTCCGCACTGATAGCCGCGGCTCGCGCCCGTCTCTGGAGTTCGTTGAAGTGGCACTCTGAATCCCATCTCCTTGCACGCCGCGAAACAAAGAGGCAAGAAAAAGTCTCCTGCCTCTTTGGCAGCTGCAGACTTTTTCTCGTGCACTCTCCCGGCTAGTTGTGGTGCGCTAGGCCCTTCAGGCTGTGTTCACGCAGCCAACCCCAGTCCTCTCCCTGGGATCCAACCGAAGCCCGCGCCTCAGCTCCCAGCCCCCGCCCGCCCCGGCGGGTGAGCAGACAAGCCTCTCGGGCTGGTGAGTGCTGCTCGGCGCCGAGCCTCTGTGCGGGAATCTCTCCGTCTTTCCCTCTGCGTCCCTGTTGCTGTGGGATCCGCGCTGATAGCCGCGGCTCGCGCCCGTCTCTGGAGCTCGTTTAGGCGGCGCTCTGAATCCCCTCTCCTTGCGCGCCGCGAAACAAAGAGGCAAGAAAAATTCTCTTGCCTCTTTGGCAGCTGCAGTCTTTTTCCCGGACTCCCTCCTGGCTAGCACCGAAGCCCGAGCCCCAGCTCCCAGGCCCCGCCCGCCCCGGCGGCTGAGCAGACAAGCCTCTCGGGCTGGTGAGTGTTGGTCGGCATCGCTCCTCTGTGCAGGAATCTCCGCTTTGCCCTCCGCACCCCTGTGGCTGCGCTCTCCTCCGTGGCTCCGAAGCTTCCCCCCTCTGCTACCTGCAGTCTCTGCCCACGAAGGGGCTTCCTAGTGTGTGGAAACCTTTCCTCCTTCACAGCTCCCTCCCACTGGTGCAGGCCCCGTCCCTATTCTTTTGTCTCTGTTATTTCTTTTTTCTTTTGCCCTACCCAAGTACGTGGGGATTTTCCTGCCTTTTGGGAGGTCTGACGTCTTCTGCCAGCGTTCAGTGGGTGTTCTGTAGGAGCAGTTGCACGTGTAGATGTATTTCTCATGTATCTGTGGGGAGGAAGGTGATCTCCACGTCTTACTCTTCCGCCATCTTGCCCCTCCGTCCTTGAGTTTATTTTTGTGTATGGTGTTTGGTAGTTTTCTCATTTCATACGTTTACATGTACCTGTCCAGTTTTCCCAGCACCACTTAATGAAGAGGCTGTCTTTTGTCCACTCTCTATTCTTGCCTTCTTTATCAAAGATCAGGTGACCTTATGTGTGTGTGTTTATCTCTGGGCTTTCGATCCTGTTCCATAGATCTATAGTTCTGTTTTTGTGCCAGTACCATAATGTCTTGATTACTGTAGCTTTGCAGTATCGTCGGGAGTCAGGGAGCCTGAGTCCTCCAGCTCCATTTTTCCCTTTCCAGATCGCTTTGGCTATTCGGGGTCTTTTGTGTTCCCATACAAATTGTGAAATTTTAGGTTCTAGTTCTGTGGAAAATGCCAGTGGTAGTTTGATAGGGATTGCATTAAATCCGTAGCTTGCTTTGTGTAGTAGGGTCATTTTCACCGTGTGGATTCTTCCAATCCAAGAACATGATGTATCTCTCCATCTGTTTGTATCATCTTTACTTTCTTTCATCAGTGTCTTATAATTTTCTGCATACAGGTCTTTTGTCTCCTTCGGTAGGTTTACTCCTAGATATTTTATGCTTTGTGTTGCCATGGTAAATAGGAGCGTTGTTTGAATTTCACTTTCAGATTTTTCATCATTAGTGTGTAGGAATGCCAGGGATTTCTGTGCATTAATTTTGTATCCTGCTACTTTTCCAAATTCATTGATTAGCTCTACCAGTTTTCTGGTAGCCGCTTTCGGATTCTCTAATGTATAGTATCATGTCATCTGCAAACAGTGACAGCTTTACTTCTTCTTTCCAGCATTGTGTTTTGAAGGCAAACAAGTGGTCTGCCTTCAGGGTTTAACAGCTAGAGATGCTATTGAAAGAAATTTGGGATTTAGAGTTGGCGCCAGAAGGAGTTTTAGGATGGGATTGCATGACGTGAATGCATGTTTCGTGCAAAAAAGGACATGAATTTTGGGAGGCCAGAGGAGTGAGTAATTTGGACTGAATTTTGTTCCTTCAATAAAAACAGGTTGCAAATATACTCCCCAGTATTTGGAGGTAGGGTCCTTAGGACAGTAATCAAGTTAAAATGAGGCCATCCGGGTTTGCCCTAATTCAGTACGATTGGTGTCCTTGCATTGTAGATGGCTATGTTTGTCTTGTTACTCTCTCTGTATATATCAATGTGCTAATTTCTGTTAGGTCATGTAATCCGTGGTACTTTCTTCTGGCAGCCCTAGCATATAAATGCACCCTTCATAACGAGGGATGAGGCTTTATCTTTTGAGCAGTCTCTAAGTCCTTCAAAGAAAAGACAGCTCTTTCAAGGAAAAAAGGGATCTAGCCTGATCAGCTGTTGCCTCAGTCTCCAGTCTGTCAGACTTCCCTGAATATTTTAGACTTCCCAGGACTCACCATACTTTAAGACAATTCAATGAAATCTCTCAATCTCAATCTCTCTCTCAATCTCTCGTGCTCTCTTCCCTCCCCCTCCGACCCACCCAGCCAGCTAGTGGGCTCTGTTTCTCTGTAGACCCCAGTCTAAAACACTTGTGTTACACCCAGTAGTGGAATTATGGGGTCATAAGGGAACTGCCTGTGTAAGTTTTGAAGAAAAGATAAGATATTTTGCAGAATGTTTGCTACATTTTACATTCCCACCAGCAAAGTATAAGATGTCCATTTCTTCCGTATTCTTTTTATGTTTTTTATTTTTTTATTTTCATTTTATTTTCATTTTTATTTTTTTAAATCAGTCATCAATTTTATACACATCAGTGTATACCTGTCAATCCCTTTGCCCAATTCAGCACACCACCATCCCCGCCCCACTGCGGTTTTCCCCCCTTGGTGTCCATACGTTTGTTCTCTACATCTGTGTCTCAACGTCTCCCCTGAATACCGGTTCGTATGTACCAGTTCTCTAGGTTCCACATGCATGTGTTAATATACGATATTTGTTTTTCACTTTCTGACTTCCTTCCCTCTGAATGACAGTCTCTAGGTCCATCCACGTCTCAACAAATGACTCAATTTCGTTCCTTTTTCTGGCTGAGTAATATTCCATTGTATATATGTACCACAACTTCCTTATCCATTGGTCTGTCGATGGGCATTTAGGTTGCTTCCATGACCGGGCTATTGTAAATAGTGCTGCAATGAACAATGGGGAGCATGTGTCTTTTTGAATTACGCTTTTCTCTGGGTATATGCCCAGTAGTGGGATTGCTGGGTCGCATGGTAGTTGTATTCTTCCTTTTTTAAGGAACCTCCATACTGTTCTGCATAGTGGCTGTATCAATTTACCTTCCCACCAACAGTGCACGAGTGTTCACTTTTCTCCACACTCTCTCCAGCATTTATTATTCCCTGATTTTTTGATGATGGTCATTCTGACCGGTGTGAGATGATATCTCACTGTAGTTTTGATTTGCCTTTCTGTAACGACTAATGATGGGGAGCATTCTTGCATGTGTTTGTGGGCAATCTGTATATATACTTTGGAGAAATGTCTCTTTAGGTTATTCTGCCCATTTTTGGATTGCGTTGTTTGTGTTTTTGATATTGAGCTGCATGAGCTGCTTGTAAATGTTGGAGATGAGTCCTTTGTCAGTTGCTTCATTTGCAAATATGTTCTCCCATTCTAAGGGTGGTCTTTTCGTCTTGTTTATGGTTTCCTTGGCTGTGCAAAAGCTTTTAAGTTCCATTAGGTCCCATTTGTGTCTTTTTGTCTTTCTTTCCATTTCTCTAGGCGGTGGTTCAAAAAGGATCTTGCTGTGATTTCTGTCATAGAGTGTTCCGCTTATATTTTCCTCGAAGAGTTGGAGAGTGTGTGGCCTTACGTTTAGGTCTTTAATCCATTTAGAGTTTATTTTTGTGTATGGTGTTTGGGAGTGTCCTCATTTCATACGTTTACATGTACCTGTCCAGTTTTCCCAGCACCACTTATTGAAGAGGCTGTCTTTTGTCCACTCTCTATTCTTGCCTTCTTTATCAAAGATCAGGTGACCTTAGGTGTGTGTGTTTATCTCTGGGCTTTTGATCCTATTCCATGGATCTATAGTTCTGTTTTTGTGCCAGTACCATAATGTCTTGATTACTGTAGCTTTGCATTATCGTTGGGAGTCAGGGAGCCTGAGTCCTCCAGCTGCATTTTTCGCTTTCCAGATCGCTTTGGCTGTTCGGGGTCTTTTGTGTTCCCATACAAATTGTGAAATTTTAGTTTCTAGTTCTGTGGAAAATGCCAGTGGTAGTTTGATAGGGATTGCGTTAAATCCGTAGCTTGCTTTGGGTAGTAGGGTCATTTTCACCGTGCTGATTCTTGCAATACAAGAACATGATGTATCTCTCCATCTGTTCGTATCATCTTTACTTTCTTTCATCAGTGTCTTATAATTTTCTGCATACAGGTGTTTTGTCTCCTTCGGTAGGTTTAGTCCTAGATATTTTATGCTTTTTGTTGCCATGGTAAATAGGAGCGTTGTTTGAATTCCACTTTCGGATTTTTCATCATTAGGGTATAGGAATGCCAGGGATTTCTGTGCATTAATTTTGTATCCTGCTACTTTTCCAAATTCATTGATTAGCTCTAGCAGTTTTCTGGTAGCCTCTTTCGGATTCTCTAATGTATAGTATCATGTCATCTGCAAACAGTGACAGCTTTACTTCTTCTTTCCAGCATTGTGTTTTGAAGGCAAACAAGTTGTGTGCCTTCAGGGTTTAACAGCTAGAGATGCTATTGAAAGAAATTTGGGATTTAGAGTTGGCGCTAGAAGGAGTTTTAGGATGGGATTGCATGACGTGAATGCATGTTTCGTGCAAAAAAGGACATGAATTTTGGGAGGCCAGAGGAGTGAGTAATTTGGACTGAATTTTGCTCCTTCAATACAAACAGGTTGCAAATGTAATCCCCAGTATTTGGAGGTAGGGTTCTTAGGACAGTAATCAAGTTAAAATGAGGCCATCCGGGTTTGCCCTAATTCAGTATGATTGGTGTCCTTGCATTGTAGATGGCTATGTTTGTCTTGTTACTCTCTCTGTATATATCAATGTGCTAATTTCTGTTAGGTCATGTAATCCGTGGTACTTTCTTCTGGCAGCCCTAGCAAATAAATGCACCCTTCATAAAGAGGGATGAGGCTTTATCTTTTGAGCAGTCTCTAAGTCCTTAAAAGAAAAGACAGCTCTTTCAAGGAAAAAAGGGATCTGCCTGATCAGCTGTTGCCTCAGTCTCCAGTCTGTCAGACTTCCCTGAATATTTTAGACTTCCCAGGCCTCACCATACTTTAAGACAATTCAATGAAATCTCTCAATCTCAATCTCTCTCTCAATCTCTCGTGCTCTCTACCCTCCCCCTCCGACCCACCCAGCCAGCTAGTGGGCTCTGTTTCTCTGTAGACCCCAGAGTAAAACACTTGTGTTACACCCAGTAGTGGAATTATGGGGTCATAAGTGAACTGCCTGTGTAAGTTTTGAAGAAAAGATAAGATATTTTGCAGAATGTTTGCTACATTTTACATTCCCACCAGCAAAGTATAAGATGTCCATTTCTTCCGTATTCTTTTTATGTTTTTTATTTTTTTATTTTCATTTTATTTTCATTTTTATTTTTGTAAATCAGTCATCAATTTTATACACATCAGTGTATACCTGTCAATCCCTTTGCCCAATTCAGCACACCACCATCCCTGCTCCACTGTGGTTTTCCTCCCTTGGTGTCCATCGTTTGTTCTCTACATCTGTGTCTCAACGTCTGCCCTGCATACCGGTTCGTATGTACCAGTTCTCTAGGTTGCACATGCATGTGTTAATATACGATATTTGTTTTTCACTTTCTGACTTACTTCACTCTGTATGACAGTCTCTAGATCCCTCCACGTCTCAACAAATGACTCAATTTCGTTCCTTTTTCTGGCTGAGTAATATTCCATTGTATATATGTACCACAACTTCCTTATCCATTGGTCTGTCGATGGGCATTTAGGTTGCTTCCTTGACCGGGCTATTGTAAATCGTGCTGCAATGAACATTGGGGTGCATGTGTCTTTCTGAATTACGCTTTTCTCTGGGTATATGCCCAGTAGTGGGATTGCTGGGTCGTATGGTAGTTGTATTATGCCTTTTTCAGGAACCTCCATACTGTTCTCCATAGTGGCTGTATCAATTTACATTCCCACCAACAGTGCACGAGTGTTCCCTTTTCTCCACACCCTCTCCAGCATTTATTGTTTCCTGATTTTTTGATGATGGCCATTCTGACCCGTGTGAGATGATATCTCACTGTAGTTTTGATTTGCCTTTCTGTAACGATTAATGATGGGGAGCATTCTTGCATGTGTTTGTGGGCAATCTGTATATCTACTTTGGAGAAATGTCTCTTTAGGTTCTTCTGCCTATTTTTGGATTGCGTTTTTTGTTTTTTTGATATTGAGCTGCATGAGCTGCTTGTAAATTTTGGAGATGAGTCCTTTGTCAGTTGCTTCATTTGCAAATATGTTCTCCCATTCTAAGGGTGGTCTTTTCGTCTTGTTTATGGTTTCCTTGGCTGTGCAAAAGCTTTTAAGTGTCATTAGGTCCCATTTGTGCTTTTTGTCTTTATTTCCATTTCTCTAGGCGGTGGGTCTAAAAGGATCTTGCTGTGATTTCTGTCATAGAGTGTTCCGCTTATATTTTCCTCGAAGAGTTGGAGAGTGTGTGGCCTGACGTTTAGGTCTTTAATCCATTTTGAGTTTATTTTTGTGTATGGTGTTTGGGAGTGTTCTCATTCCATACGTTTACATGTACCTGTTCAGTTTTCCCAGCACCACTTATTGAAGAGGCTGTCTTTTGTCCACTCTCTATTCTTGCCTTCTTTATCAAAGATCAGGTGACCTTATGTGCGTGTGTTTATCTCTGGGCTTTCGATCCTGTTCCATGGATCTATAGTTCTGTTTTTGTGCCAGTACCATAATGTCTTGATTACTGTAACTTTGCCGTATCGTCGGGAGTCAAGGAGCCTGATTCCTCCAGCTCCATTTTTCGCTTTCCAGATCGCTTTGGCTATTCGGGGTCTTTTGTGTTGCCATAGAAATTGTGAAATTGTAGGTTCTAGTTCTGTGGAACATGCCAGTGGTAGTTTGATAGGGATTGCATTAAATCTGTAGTTTGCTTTGGGTAGTAGGGTCATTTTCACCGTGTTGATTCTTCCAATCCAAGAACATGATCTATCTCTCCATCTGTTTGTTTCATCTTTAGTTTCTTTCATCACAGTCTTATAATTTTCTGCATTCAGGTTTTTGTCTCCTTCGGTAGGTTTAGTCCTACATATTTTATGCTTTTTGTTGCGATGGTAAATAAGAGCGTTGTTTGAATTTCACTGTCGGATTTTTCATCGTTAGTGTATAGGAATGCCAAGGATTTCTGTGCATTAATTTTGTATCCTGCTACTTTACCAAATTCATTGATTAGCTCTAGCAGTTTTCTGGTAGCCTCTTTCGGATTCTCTAATGTATAGTATCACGTCATCTGCAAAAAGTGACAGCTTTACTTCTTCTTTCCAGCATTGTATTTTGAAGGCACACAAGTTGTCTGCCTTCAGGGTTTAACAGCTAGAGATGCTATTGAAAGAAATTTGGGATTTAGAGTTGGCGCTAGAAGGAGTTTTAGGATGGGATTGCATGACGTGAATGCATGTTTCGTGCAAAAAAGGACATGAATTTTGGGAGGCCAGAGGAGTGAGTAATTTGGACTGAATTTTGCTCCTTCAATACAAACAGGTTGCAAATGTGATCCCCAGTATTTGGAGGTAGGGTCCTTAGGACAGTAATCAAGTTAAAATGAGGCCATCAGGGCTTGCCCTAATTCAGTACGATTGGTGTCCTTGCATTTTAGATGGCTATGTTTGTCTTGTTACTCTCTCTGTATATATCAATGTGCTAATTTCTGTTAGGTCATGTAATCCGTGGTACTTTCTTCTGGCAGCCCTAGAAAATAAATGCACCCTTCATAATGAGGGATGAGGCTTTATCTTTTGAGCAGTCTATAAGTCCTTAAAAGAAAAGACAGCTCTTTCAAGGAAAAAAGGGATCTGCCTGATCGGCTGTTTCCTCAGTCTCCAGTCTGTCAGATTTCCCTGAATATTTTAGACTTCCCAGGCCTCACCATACTTTAAGACAATTCAATGAAACCTCTCAATCTCAATCTCTCTCTCAATCTCTCGTGCTCTCTTCCCTCCCCCTCCGACCCACCCAGGCTGCTAGTGGGCTCTATTTCTCTGTAGACCCCAGACTAAAACACTTGTGTTACACCCAGTAGTGGAATTATGGGGTCATAAGGGAACTGCCTGTGTAAGTTTTGAAGAAAAGATAAGATATTTTGCAAAATGTTTGCTACATTTTACATTCCCACCAGCAAAGTATAAGATGTCCATTTCTTCCGTATTCTTTTTATGTTTTTTATTTTTTTATTTTCATTTTATTTTCATTTTTATTTTTTTAAATCAGTCATCAATTTTATACACATTAGTGTATACCTGTCAATCCCTTTGCCCAATTCAGCACACCACCATCCCCGCCCCACTGCGGTTTTCCCCCCTTGGTGTCCATACGTTTGTTCTCTACATCGGTGTCTCAACGTCTGCCCTGCATACCGGTTCGTATGTACCAGTTCTCTAGGTTGCACATGCATGTGTTAATATACGATATTTGTTTTTCACTTTCTGACTTCCTTCACTCTGTATGACAGTCTCTAGATCCATCCACGTCTCAACAGATGACTCAATTTCGTTCCTTTTTCTGGCTGAGTAATATTCCATTGTATATATGTACCACAACTTCCTTATCCATGGGTCTGTCGATGGACATTTAGGTTGCTTCCATGACCGGGCTATTGTAAATCGTGCTGCAATGAACATTGGGGTGCATGTGTCTTTTTGAATTACGCTTTTCTCTGGGTATATGCCCAGTAGTGGGATTGCTGGGTCGTATGCTAGTTGTATTATGCCTTTTTAAGGAACCTCCATACTGTTCTCCATAGTGGCTGTATCAATTTACCTTCCCACCAACAGTGCACGAGTGTTCCCTTTCTCCACACCCTCTCCAGCATTTATTGTTTCCTGATTTTTTGATGATGGCCATTCTGACCCGTGTGAGATGATATCTCACTGTAGTTTTGATTTGCCTTTCTGTAACGATTAATGATGGGGAGCATTCTTGCATGTGTTTGTGGGCAATCTGTTTATCTACTTTGGAGAAATGTCTCTTTAGGTTCTTCTGCCTATTTTTGGATTGCGTTTTTTGTTTTTTTGATATTGAGCTGCATGAGCTGCTTGTAAATGTTGGAGATGAGTCCTTTGTCAGTTGCTTCATTTGCAAATATGTTCTCCCATTCTAAGGGTGGTCTTTTCGTCTTGTTTATGGTTTCCTTGGCTGTGCAAAAGCTTTTAAGTGTCATTAGGTCCCATTTGTGTCTTTTTGTCTTTATTTCCATTTCTCTAGGCGGTGGGTCTAAAAGGATCTTGCTGTGATTTCTGTCATAGAGTGTTCCGCTTATATTTTCCTCGAAGAGTTGGAGAGTGTGTGGCCTGACGTTTAGGTCTTTAATCCATTTTGAGTTTATTTTTGTGTATGGTGTTTGGGAGTGTTCTCATTTCATACGTTTACATGTACCTGTCCAGTTTTCCCAGCACCACTTATTGAAGAGGCTGTCTTTTGTCCACTCTATATTCTTGCCTTCTTTATCAAAGATCAGGTGACCTTATGTGCGTGTGTTTATCTCTGGGCTTTCTATCCTGTTCCATGGATCTATATGTCTGTTTTTGTGCCAGTACCATAATGTCTTGATTACTGTAGCTTTGCAGTATCGTCGGGAGTCAGGGATCCTGAGTCCTCCAGCTCCATTTTTCGCTTTCCAGACAGCTTTGGCTATTCGGGGTCTTTTGTGTTCCCATACAAATTGTGAAATTGTAGGTTCTAGTTCTGTGGAAAATGCCAGTGGTATTTTGATAGGGATTGCATTAAATCTGTAGCTTGCTTTGGGTAGTAGGGTCATTTTCACCGTGTTGATTCCTCCAATCCAAGAACATGATATATCTCTCGATCTTTTTGTATCATCTTTAGTTTCTTTCATCAGTGTCTTATAAATTTCTGCATACAGGTCTTTTGTCTCCTTCGGTAGGTTTAGTCCTAGATATTTTATGCTTTTTGTTGCAATGGTAAATAGGAGCGTTGTATGAATTTCACTTTCGGATTTTTCATCGTTAGTGTATAGGAATGCCAGGGATTTCTGTGCATTAATATTGTATCCTGCTACTTTACCAAATCCATTGATTAGCTCTAGCAGTTTTCTGGTAGCCTCTTTCGGATTCTCTAATGTATAGTATCACATCATCTGCAAACAGTGACAGCTTTACTTCTTCTTTCCAGCATTGTATTCTGATGGCAAACAAGTTGTCTGCCTTCAGGGTTTAACAGCTAGAGATGCTATTGAAAGAAATTTGGGATTTAGAGTTGGCGCTAGAAGGAGTTTTAGGATGGGATTGCATGACGTGAATGCATGTTTCGTGCAAAAAAGGACATGAATTTTGGGAGGCAAGAGGAGTGAGTAATTTGGACTGAATTTTGTTCCTTCAATACAAACAGGTTGCAAATGTAATCCCCTGTATTTGGAGGTACGGTCCTTAGGACAGTAATCAAGTTAAAATGAGGCCATCAGGGTTTGCCCTAATTCAGTACGATTGGTGTCCTTGCATTGTAGATGGCTATGTTTGTCTTGTTACGCTCTCTGTATATATCAATGTGCTAATTTCTGTTAGGTCATGTAATCCGTGGTACTTTCTTCTGGCAGCCCTAGCAAATAAATGCACCCTTCATAATGAGGGATGAGGCTTTATCTTTTGAGCAGTCTATAAGTCCTTAAAAGAAAAGACAGCTCTTTCAAGGAAAAAAGGGATCTGCCTGATCGGCTGTTTCCTCAGTCTCCAGTCTGTCAGACATCCCTGAATATTTTAGACTTCCCAGGCCTCACCATACTTTAGGAGAATTCAATGAAATCTCTCAATATCAATCTCTCTCTCAATCTCTCGTGCTCTCTTCCCTCCCCCTGCGACCCACCCAGCCAGCTAGTGGGCTCTGTTTCTCTGTAGACCCCAGACTAAAATACTTGTGTTACACCCAGTAGTGGAATTATGGGGTCATAAGGAAACTGACTGTGTAAGTTTTGAAGAAAAGATAAGATATTTTGCAAAATGTTTGCTACATTTTACATTCCCACCAGCAAAGTATAAGATGTCCATTTCTTCCGTATTCTTTTTATGTTTTTTATTTTTTTATTTTCATTTTATTTTCATTTTTATTTTTTTAAATCAGTCATCAATTTTATACACATCAGTGTATACCTGTCAATCCCTTTGCCCAATTCAGCACACCACCATCCCCGCCCCACTGCGGTTTTCCCCCCTTGGTGTCCATACGTTTGTTCTCTACATCTGTGTCTCAACGTCTGCCCTGCATACCGGTTCGTATGTACCAGTTCTCTAGGTTCAACATGCATGTGTTAATATACGATATTTGTTTTTCAATTTTTGACATCCTTCACTCTGTATGACAGTCTCTAGATTCATCCACGTCTCAACAAATGACTCAATTTCGTTCCTTTTTCTGGCTGAGTAATATTCCATTGTATATATGTACCACAACTTCCTTATCCATTGGTCTGTCGATGGGCATTTAGGTTGCTTCCATGACTGGGCTATTGTAAATCGTGCTGCAATGAACATTGGGGTGCATGTGTCTTTTTGAATTACGCTCTTCTTTGGGTATATGCCCAGTAGTGGAATTGCTGGGTCGTATGGTAGTTGTATTATGCCTTTTTCAGGAACCTCCATACTGTTCTGCATAGTGGCTGTATCAATTTACCTTCCCACCAACAGTGCACGAGTGTTCCCTTTTCTCCACACCCTCTCCAGCATTTATTGTTTCCTGATTTTTTGATGATGGCCATTCTGACCGGTGTGAGATGATATCTCACTGTAGTTTTGATTTGCCATTCTGTAACGATTAATGATGGGGAGCATTCTTGCATGTGTTTGTGGGCAATCTGTATATCTACTTTGGAGAAATGTCTCTTTAGGTTCTTCTGCCCATTTTTGGATTGCGTTTTTTGTTTTTTTTGATATTGAGCTGCATGAGCTGCTTGTAAATTTTGGAGATGAGTCCTTTGTCAGTTGCTTCATTTGCAAATATTTTCTCCCATTCTAAGGGTGGTCTTTTCGTCTTGTTTATGGTTTCCTTGGCTGTGCAAAAGCTTTTAAGTTTCATTAGGTCCCATTTGTGTCTTTTTGTCTTTATTTCCATTTCTCTAGGCGGTGGGTCCAAAAGGATCTTGCTGTGATTTCTGTCATAGAGTGTTCCGCTTATATTTTCCTCGAAGAGTTGGAGAGTGTGTGGCCTTACGTTTAGGTCTTTAATCCATTTTGAATTTATTTTTGTGTATGGTGTTTGGGAGTGTTCTCATTTCATACGTTTACATGTACCTGTCCAGTTTTCCCAGCACCACTTATTGAAGAGGCTGTCTTTTGTCCACTCTATATTCTTGCCTTCTTTATCAAAGATCAGGTGACCTTATGTGCGTGTGTTTATCTCTGGGCTTTCGATCCTGTTCCATGGATCTATAGTTCTGTTTTTGAGCCAGTATCATAATGTCTTGATTACTGTAGCCTTGCAGTATCGTCGGGAGTTAGGGAGCCTGATTCCTCCAGCTCCATTTTTCGCTTTCCAGATCGCTTTGGCTATTCGGGGTCTTTTGTGTTGCCATACAAATTGTGAAATTGTAGGTTCTAGTTCTGTGGAAAATGCCAGTGGTAGTTTGATAGGGATTGCATTAAATCTGTAGCTTGCTTTGGGTAGTAGGGTCATTTTCACCGTGTTGATTCCTCCAATCCAAGAACATGATATATCTCTCCATCTGTTTGTATCATCTTTAGTTTCTTTCATCAGTGTCTTATAATTTTCTGCATACAGGTCTTTTGTCTCCTTCGGTTGGTTTAGTCCTAGATATTTTATGCTTTTTGTTGCCATGGTAAATAGGAGCGTTATTTGAATTTCACTTTCGGATTTTTCATCGTTAGTGTATAGGAATGCCGGGATTTCTGTGCAGTAATTTTGTATCCTGCTCCTTTACCAAATTCATTGATTAGCTCTAGCAGTTTTCTGGTAGCCTCTTTTGGATTCTCTAATGTATAGTATCACGTCATCTGCAAACAGTGACAGCTTTACTTCTTCTTTCCAGCATTGTATTTTGAAGGCAAACAAGTTGTCTGCCTTCAGGGTTTTACAGCTAGAGATGCTATTGAAAGAAATTTGGGATTTAGAGTTGGCGCTAGAAGGAGTTTTAGGATGGGATTGCATGACGTGAATGCATGTTTTGTGCAAAAAAGGACATGAATTTTGGGAGGCCAGAGGAGTGAGTAATTTGGACTGAATTTTGTTCCTTCAATACAAACAGGTTGCAAATGTGATCCCCAGTATTTGGAGGTAGGGTCCTTAGGACAGTAATCAAGTTAAAATGAGGCCATCAGGGCTTGCCCTAATTCAGTACGATTGGTGTCCTTGCATTTTAGATGGCTATGTTTGTCTTGTTACTCTCTCTGTATATATCAATGTGCTAATTTCTGTTAGGTCATGTAATCCGTGGTACTTTCTTCTGGCAGCCCTAGAAAATAAATGCACCCTTCATAATGAGGGATGAGGCTTTATCTTTTGAGCAGTCTATAAGTCCTTAAAAGAAAAGACAGCTCTTTCAAGGAAAAAAGGGATCTGCCTGATCGGCTGTTTCCTCAGTCTCCAGTCTGTCAGATTTCCCTGAATATTTTAGACTTCCCAGGACTCACCATACTTTAAGACAATTCAATGAAACCTCTCAATCTCAATCTCTCTCTCAATCTCTCGTGCTCTCTTCCCTCCCTCTCCGACCCACCCAGGCTGCTAGTGGGCTCTGTTTCTCTGTAGACCCCAGACTAAAACACTTGTGTTACACCCAGTAGTGGAATTATGGGGTCATAAGGAAACTGCCTGTGTAAGTTTTGAAGAAAAGATAAGATATTTTGCAAAATGTTTGCTACATTTTACATTCCCACCAGCAAAGTATAAGATGTCCATTTCTTCCGAATTCTTTTTATGTTTTTTATTTTTTTATTTTCATTTTATTTTCATTTTTATTTTTTTAAATCAGTCATCAATTTTATACACATCAGTGTATACCTGTCAATCCCTTTGCCCAATTCAGCACACCACCATCCCCGCCCCACTGCGGTTTTCCCCCCTTGGTGTCCATACGTTTGTTCTCTACATCTGTGTCTCAACGTCTGCCCTGCATACCGGTTCGTATGTACCAGTTCTCTAGGTTCCACATGCATGTGTTAATATACGATATTTGTTTTTCACTTTCTGACTTACTTCACTCTGTATGACAGTCTCTAGATCCATCCACGTCTCAACAAATGACTCAATTTCGTTCCTTTTTCTGGCTGAGTAATATTCCATTGTATATATGTACCACAACTTCCTTATCCATTGGTCTGTCGATGGGCATTTAGGTTGCTTCCATGACCGGGCTATTGTAAATCGTGCTGCAATGAACATTGGGGTGCATGTGTCTTTTTGAATTACGCTTTTCTCTGGGAATATGCCCAGTAGTGGGATTGCTGGGTCGTATGGTAGTTGTATTATGCCTTTTTCAGGAACCTCCATACTGTTCTGCATAGTGGCTGTATCAATTTACCTTCCCACAAACAGTGCACGAGTGTTCCCTTTTCTCCACACCCTCTCCAGCATTTATTGTTTCCTGAGTTTTTGATGATGGCCATTCTGACCCGTGTGAGATGATATCTCACTGTAGTTTTGATTTGCCTTTCTGTAACGATTAATGATGGGGAGCATTCTTGCATGTGTTTGTGGGCAATCTGTATATCTACTTTGGAGAAATGTCTCTTTAGGTTCTTCTGCCCATTTTTGGATTGCGTTTTTTGTTTTTTTGATATTGAGCTGCATGAGCTGCTTGTAAATTTTGGAGATGAGTCCTTTGTCAGTTGCTTCATTTGCAAATATGTTCTCCCATTCTAAGGGTGGTCTTTTCGTCTTGTTTATGGTTTCCTTGGCTGTGCAAAAGCTTTTAAGTGTCATTAGGTCCCATTTGTGTCTTTTTGTCTTTATTTCCATTTCTCTAGGCGGTGGGTCTAAAAGGATCTTGCTGTGATTTCTGTCATAGAGTGTTCCGCTTATATTTTCCTCGAAGAGTTGGAGAGTGTGTGGCCTGACGTTTAGGTCTTTAATCCATTTTGAGTTTATTTTTGTGTATGGTGTTTGGGAGTGTTCTCATTTCATACGTTTACAGGTACCTGTCCAGTTTTCCCAGCACCCCTTATTGAAGAGGCTGTCTTTTGTCCACTCTATATTCTTGCCTTCTTTATCAAAGATCAGGTGACCTTATGTGCGTGTGTTTATCTCTGGGCTTTCTATCCTCTTCCATGGATCCATATGTCTGTTTTGGTGCCACTACCATACTGTCTTGATTCCTGTAGCTTTGCAGTTTCGTCTGAAGTCAGGGAGCCTGATTCCTCCAGCTCCATTTTTCGCTTTCCAGATCGCTTTGGCTATTCGGGGTCTTTTGTGTTGCCATACAAATTGTGAAATTGTAGGTTTTAGTTCTGTGGAAAATGCCAGTGGTAGTTTGATAGGGATTGCATTAAATCTGTAGCTTGCTTTGGGTAGTAGGGTCATTTTCACCGTGTTGATTCTTCCAATCCAAGAACATGATCTATCTCTCCATCTGTTTGTTTCATCTTTAGTTTCTTTCATCACAGTCTTATAATTTTCTGCATTCAGGTTTTTGTCTCCTTCGGTGGGTTTAGTCCTACATATTTTATGCTTTTTGTTGCGATGGTATATAAGAGCGTTGTTTGAATTTCACTGTCGGATTTTTCATCGTTAGTGTATAGGAATGCCAAGGATTTCTGTGCATTAATTTTGTATCCTGCTACTTTACCAAATTCATTGATTAGCTCTAGCAGTTTTCTGGTAGCCTCTTTCGGATTCTCTAATGTATAGTATCACGTCATCTGCAAACAGTGACAGCTTTACTTCTTCTTTCCAGCATTGTATTTTGAAGGCAAACAAGTTGTCTGCCTTCAGGGTTTAACAGCTAGAGATGCTATTGAGAGAAATTTGGGATTTAGAGTTGGCGCTAGAAGGAGTTTTAGGATGGGATTGCATGACGTGAATGCATGTTTTGTGCAAAAAAGGACATGAATTTTGGGAGGCCAGAGGAGTGAGTAATTTGGACTGAATTTTGTTCCTTCAATACAAACAGGTTGCAAATGTGATCCCCAGTATTTGGAGGTAGGGTCCTTAGGACAGTAATCAAGTTAAAATGAGGCCATCAGGGCTTGCCCTAATTCAGTACGATTGGTGTCCTTGCATTTTAGATGGCTATGTTTGTCTTGTTACTCTCTCTGTATATATCAATGTGCTAATTTCTGTTAGGTCATGTAATCCGTGGTACTTTCTTCTGGCAGCCCTAGAAAATAAATGCACCCTTCATAATGAGGGATGAGGCTTTATCTTTTGAGCAGTCTATAAGTCCTTAAAAGAAAAGACAGCTCTTTCAAGGAAAAAAGGGATCTGCCTGATCGGCTGTTTCCTCAGTCTCCAGTCTGTCAGATTTCCCTGAATATTTTAGACTTCCCAGGACTCACCATACTTTAAGACAATTCAATGAAACCTCTCAATCTCAATCTCTCTCTCAATCTCTCGTGCTCTCTTCCCTCCCTCTCCGACCCACCCAGGCTGCTAGTGGGCTCTGTTTCTCTGTAGACCCCAGACTAAAACACTTGTGTTACACCCAGTAGTGGAATTATGGGGTCATAAGGAAACTGCCTGTGTAAGTTTTGAAGAAAAGATAAGATATTTTGCAAAATGTTTGCTACATTTTACATTCCCACCAGCAAAGTATAAGATGTCCATTTCTTCCGAATTCTTTTTATGTTTTTTATTTTTTTATTTTCATTTTATTTTCATTTTTATTTTTTTAAATCAGTCATCAATTTTATACACATCAGTGTATACCTGTCAATCCCTTTGCCCAATTCAGCACACCACCATCCCCGCCCCACTGCGGTTTTCCCCCCTTGGTGTCCATACGTTTGTTCTCTACATCTGTGTCTCAACGTCTGCCCTGCATACCGGTTCGTATGTACCAGTTCTCTAGGTTCAACATGCATGTGTTAATATACGATATTTGTTTTTCAATTTTTGACATCCTTCACTCTGTATGACAGTCTCTAGATTCATCCACGTCTCAACAAATGACTCAATTTCGTTCCTTTTTCTGGCTGAGTAATATTCCATTGTATATATGTACCACAACTTCCTTATCCATTGGTCTGTCGATGGGCATTTAGGTTGCTTCCATGACTGGGCTATTGTAAATCGTGCTGCAGTGAACATTGGGGTGCATGTGTCTTTTTGAATTACGCTTTTCTCTGGGTATATGCCCAGTAGTGGGATTGCTGGGTCGTATGGCAGTTGTATTATGCCTTTTTCAGGAACCTCCATACTGTTCTGCATAGTGGCTGTATCAATTTACCTTCCCACCAACAGTGCACGAGTGTTCCCTTTTCTCCACACCCTCTCCAGCATTTATTGTTTCCTGATTTTTTGATGATGGCCATTCTGACCGGTGTGAGATGATATCTCACTGTAGTTTTGATTTGCCTTTCTGTAACGATTAATGATGGGGAGCATTCTTGCATGTGTTTGTGGGCAATCTGTATATCTACTTTGGAGAAATGTCTCTTTAGGTTCTTCTGCCCATTTTTGGATTGCGTTTTTTGTTTTTTTTGATATTGAGCTGCATGAGCTGCTTGTAAATTTTGGAGATGAGTCCTTTGTCAGTTGCTTCATTTGCAAATATGTTCTCCCATTCTAAGTGTGGTCTTTTCGTCTTGTTTATGGTTTCCTTGGCTGTGCAAAAGCTTTTAAGTTTCATTAGGTCCCATTTGTGTCTTTTTGTCTTTATTTCCATTTCTCTAGGCGGTGGGTCCAAAAGGATCTTGCTGTGATTTCTGTCATAGAGTGTTCCGCTTATATTTTCCTCGAAGAGTTGGAGAGTGTGTGGCCTTACGTTTAGGTCTTTAATCCATTTTGAATTTATTTTTGTGTATGGTGTTTGGGAGTGTTCTCATTTCATACGTTTACATGTACCTGTCCAGTTTTTCCAGCACCACTTATTGAAGAGGCTGTCTTTTGTCCACTCTATATTCTTGCCTTCTTTATCAAAGATCAGGTGACCTTATGTGCGTGTGTTTATCTCTGGGCTTTCGATCCTGTTCCATGGATCTATAGTTCTGTTTTTGAGCCAGTATCATAATGTCTTGATTACTGTAGCCTTGCAGTATCGTCGGGAGTTAGGGAGCCTGATTCCTCCAGCTCCATTTTTCGCTTTCCAGATCGCTTTGGCTATTCGGGGTCTTTTGTGTTGCCATACAAATTGTGAAATTGTAGGTTCTAGTTCTGTGGAAAATGCCAGTGGTAGTTTGATAGGGATTGCATTAAATCTGTAGCTTGCTTTGGGTAGTAGGGTCATTTTCACCGTGTTGATTCCTCCAATCCAAGAACATGATATATCTCTCCATCTGTTTGTATCATCTTTAGTTTCTTTCATCAGTGTCTTATAATTTTCTGCATACAGGTCTTTTGTCTCCTTCGGTTGGTTTAGTCCTAGATATTTTATGCTTTTTGTTGCCATGGTAAATAGGAGCGTTATTTGAATTTCACTTTCGGATTTTTCATCGTTAGTGTATAGGAATGCCGGGATTTCTGTGCAGTAATTTTGTATCCTGCTCCTTTACCAAATTCATTGATTAGCTCTAGCAGTTTTCTGGTAGACTCTTTTGGATTCTCTAATGTATAGTATCACGTCATCTGCAAACAGTGACAGCTTTACTTCTTCTTTCCAGCATTGTATTTTGAAGGCAAACAAGTTGTCTGCCTTCAGGGTTTTACAGCTAGAGATGCTATTGAAAGAAATTTGGGATTTAGAGTTGGCGCTAGAAGGAGTTTTAGGATGGGATTGCATGACGTGAATGCATGTTTCGTGCAAAAAAGGACATGAATTTTGGGAGGCCAGAGGAGTGAGTAATTTGGACTGAATTTTGTTCCTTCAATACAAACAGGTTGCAAATGTGATCCCCAGTATTTGGAGGTTGGGTCTTTAGGACAGTAATCAAGTTAAAATGAGGCCATCAGGGTTTCCCTAATTCAGTACGATTGGTGTCCTTGGATTGTAGATGGCTATGTTTGTCTTGTTACTCTCTCTGTATATATCAATGTGCTAATTTCTGTTAGGTCATGTAATCCGTGGTACTTTCTTCTGGCAGCCCTAGCAAATAAATACACCCTTCATAATGAGGGATGAGGCTTTATCTTTTGAGCAGTCTATAAGTCCTTAAAAGAAAAGACAGCTCTTTCAAGGAAAAAAGGGATCTGCCTGATCAGCTGTTGCCTCAGTCTCCAGTCTGTCAGACTTCCCTGAATATTTTAGACTTCCCAGGCCTCACCATACTTTAAGACAATTCAATGAAATCTCTCAATCTCAATCTCTCTCTCAATCTCTCGTGCTCTCTTCCCTCCCCCTCCGACCCACCCAGGCAGCTAGTGGGCTCTGTTTCTCTGTAGACCCCAGACTAAAACACTTGTGTTACACCCAGTAGTGGAATTATGGGGTCATAAGGGAACTGCCTGTGTAAGTTTTGAAGAAAAGATAAGATATTTTGCAGAATGTTTGCTACATTTTACATTCCCACCAGCAAAGTATAAGATGTCCATTTCTTCCGTATTGTTTTTATGTTTTTTATTTTTTTATTTTCAGTTTATTTTCATTTTTATTTTTTTAAATCAGTCATCAATTTTATACACATCAGTGTATACCTGTCAATCCCTTTGCCCAATTCAGCACACCACCATCCCCGCTCCACTGTGGTTTTCCTCCCTTGGTGTCCATCGTTTGTTCTCTACATCTGTGTCTCAACGTCTGCCCTGCATACCGGTTCGTATGTACCAGTTCTCTAGGTTCCACATGCATGTGTTAATATACGATATTTGTTTTTCACTTTCTGACTTACTTCACTCTGTATGACAGTCTCTAGATCCATCCACGTCTCAACAAATGACTCAATTTCGTTCCTTTTTCTGGCTGAGTATTATTCCATTGTATATATGTACCACAACTTCCTTATCCATTGGTCTGTCGATGGGCATTTAGGTTGCTTCCGTGACCGGGCTATTGTAAATAGTGCTGCAATGAACATTGGGGTGCATGTGTCTTTTTGAATTACGCTTTTCTCCGGGTATGTGCCCAGTAGTGGGATTGCTGGGTCGTATGGTTGTTGTATTATGCCTTTTTCAGGAACCTCCATACTGTTCTGCATAGTGGCTGTATCAATTTACCTTCCCACCAACAGTGCACGAGTGTTCCCTTTTCTCCACACCCTCTCCAGCATTTATTGTTTCCTGATTTTTTGATGATGGCCATTCTGACCCGTGTGAGATGATATCTCAATGTAGTTTTGATTTGCCTTTCTGTAACGATTAATGATGGGGAGCATTCTTGCATGTGTTTGTGGGCAATCTGTATATCTACTTTGGAGAAATGTCTCTTTAGGTTCTTCTGCCCATTTTTGGATTGCGTTTTTTGTTTTTTTGATATTGAGCTGCATGAGCTGCTTGTAAATTTTGGAGATGAGTCCTTTGTCAGTTGCTTTATTTGCAAATATGTTCTCCCATTCTAAGGGTGGTCTTTTCGTCTTGTTTATGGTTTCCTTGGCTGTGCAAAAGCTTTTAAGTGTCATTAGGTCCCATTTGTGTCTTTTTGTCTTTATTTCCATTTCTCTAGGCGGTGGGTCTAAAAGGATCTTGCTGTGATTTCTGTCATAGAGTGTTCCGCTTATATTTTCCTCGAAGAGTTGGAGAGTGTGTGGCCTGACGTTTAGGTCTTTAATCCATTTTGAGTTTATTTTTGTGTATGGTGTTTGGGAGTGTTCTCATTTCATACGTTTACAGGTACCTGTCCAGTTTTCCCAGCACCACTTATTGAAGAGGCTGTCTTTTGTCCACTCTATATTCTTGCCTTCTTTATCAAAGATCAGGTGACCTTATGTGCGTGTGTTTATCTCTGGGCTTTCTATCCTCTTCCATGGATCCATATGTCTGTTTTGGTGCCACTACCATACTGTCTTGATTCCTGTAGCTTTGCAGTTTCGTCTGAAGTCAGGGAGCCTGATTCCTCCAGCTCCATTTTTCGCTTTCCAGATCGCTTTGGCTATTCGGGGTCTTTTGTGTTGCCATACAAATTGTGAAATTGTAGGTTCTAGTTCTGTGGAAAATGCCAGTGGTAGTTTGATAGGGATTGCATTAAATCTGTAGCTTGCTTTGGGTAGTAGGGTCATTTTCACCGTGTTGATTCTTCCAATCCAAGAACATGATCTATCTCTCCATCTGTTTGTTTCATCTTTAGTTTCTTTCATCACAGTCTTATAATTTTCTGCATTCAGGTTTTTGTCTCCTTCGGTGGGTTTAGTCCTACATATTTTATGCTTTTTGTTGCGATGGTATATAAGAGCGTTGTTTGAATTTCACTTTCGGATTTTTCATCTTTAGTGTATAGGAATGCCAAGGATTTCTGTGCATTAATTTTGTATCCTGCTACTTTACCAAATTCATTGATTAGCTCTAGCAGTTTTCTGGTAGCCTCTTTCGGATTCTCTAATGTATAGTATCACGTCATCTGCAAACAGTGACAGCTTTACTTCTTCTTTCCAGCATTGTATTTTGAAGGCATACAAGTTGTCTGCCTTCAGGGTTTAACAGCTAGAGATGCTATTGAAAGAAATTTGGGATTTAGAGTTGGCGCTAGAAGGAGTTTTAGGATGGGATTGCATGACGTGAATGCATGTTTCGTGCAAAAAAGGACATGAATTTTGGGAGGCCAGAGGAGTGAGTAATTTGGACTGAATTTTGTTCCTTCAATACAAACAGGTTGCAAATGTGATCCCCAGTATTTGGAGGTAGGGTCCTTAGGACAGTAATCAAGTTAAAATGAGGCCATCAGGGCTTGCCCTAATTCAGTACGATTGGTGTCCTTGCATTTTAGATGGCTATGTTTGTCTTGTTACTCTCTCTGTATATATCAATGTGCTAATTTCTGTTAGGTCATGTAATCCGTGGTACTTTCTTCTGGCAGCCCTAGCAAATAAATGCACCCTTCATAATGAGGGATGAGGCTTTATCTTTTGAGCAGTCTATAAGTCCTTAAAAGAAAAGACAGCTCTTTCAAGGAAAAAAGGGATCTGCCTGATCGGCTGTTTCCTCAGTCTCCAGTCTGTCAGATTTCCCTGAATATTTTAGACTTCCCAGGCCTCACCATACTTTAAGACAATTCAATGAAACCTCTCAATCTCAATCTCTCTCTCAATCTCTCGTGCTCTCTTCCCTCCCTCTCCGACCCACCCAGGCTGCTAGTGGGCTCTGTTTCTCTGTAGACCCCAGACTAAAACACTTGTGTTACACCCAGTAGTGGAATTATGGGGTCATAAGGAAACTGCCTGTGTAAGTTTTGAAGAAAAGATAAGATATTTTGCAAAATGTTTGCTACATTTTACATTCCCACCAGCAAAGTATAAGATGTCCATTTCTTCCGAATTCTTTTTATGTTTTTTATTTTTTTATTTTCATTTTATTTTCATTTTTATTTTTTTAAATCAGTCATCAATTTTATACACATCAGTGTATACCTGTCAATCCCTTTGCCCAATTCAGCACACCACCATCCCCGCCCCACTGCGGTTTTCCCCCCTTGGTGTCCATACGTTTGTTCTCTACATCTGTGTCTCAACGTCTGCCCTGCATACCGGTTCGTATGTACCAGTTCTCTAGGTTCAACATGCATGTGTTAATATACGATATTTGTTTTTCAATTTTTGACATCCTTCACTCTGTATGACAGTCTCTAGATTCATCCACGTCTCAACAAATGACTCAATTTCGTTCCTTTTTCTGGCTGAGTAATATTCCATTGTATATATGTACCACAACTTCCTTATCCATTGGTCTGTCGATGGGCATTTAGGTTGCTTCCATGACTGGGCTATTGTAAATCGTGCTGCAGTGAACATTGGGGTGCATGTGTCTTTTTGAATTACGCTTTTCTCTGGGTATATGCCCAGTAGTGGGATTGCTGGGTCGTATGGTAGTTGTATTATGCCTTTTTCAGGAACCTCCATACTGTTCTGCATAGTGGCTGTATCAATTTACCTTCCCACCAACAGTGCACGAGTGTTCCCTTTTCTCCACACCGTCTCCAGCATTTATTGTTTCCTGATTTTTTGATGATGGCCATTCTGACCGGTGTGAGATGATATCTCACTGTAGTTTTGATTTGCCTTTCTGGAACGATTAATGATGGGGAGCATTCTTGCATGTGTTTGTGGGCAATCTGTATATCTACTTTGGAGAAATGTCTCTTTCGATTCTTCTGCCCATTTTTGGATTGCGTTTTTTGTTTTTTTTTGATATTGAGCTGCATGAGCTGCTTGTAAATTTTGGAGATGAGTCCTTTGTCAGTTGCTTCATTTGCAAATATTTTCTCCCATTCTAAGGGTGGTCTTTTCCTCTTGTTTATGGTTTCCTTGGCTGTGCAAAAGCTTTTAAGTTTCATTAGGTCCCATTTGTGTCTTTTTGTCTTTATTTCCATTTCTCTAGGCGGTGGGTCCAAAAGGATCTTGCTGTGATTTCTGTCATAGAGTGTTCCGCTTATATTTTCCTCGAAGAGTTGGAGAGTGTGTGGCCTTACGTTTAGGTCTTTAATCCATTTTGAATTTATTTTTGTGTATGGTGTTTGGGAGTGTTCTCATTTCATACGTTTACATGTACCTGTCCAGTTTTCCCAGCACCACTTATTGAAGAGGCTGTCTTTTGTCCACTCTATATTCTTGCCTTCTTTATCAAAGATCAGGTGACCTTATGTGCGTGTGTTTATCTCTGGGCTTTCGATCCTGTTCCATGGATCTATAGTTCTGTTTTTGAGCCAGTATCATAATGTCTTGATTACTGTAGCCTTGCAGTATCGTCGGGAGTTAGGGAGCCTGATTCCTCCAGCTCCATTTTTCGCTTTCCAGATCGCTTTGGCTATTCGGGGTCTTTTGTGTTGCCATACAAATTGTGAAATTGTAGGTTCTAGTTCTGTGGAAAATGCCAGTGGTAGTTTGATAGGGATTGCATTAAATCTGTAGCTTGCTTTGGGTAGTAGGGTCATTTTCATCGTGTTGATTCTTCCAATCCAAGAACATGATATATCTCTCCATCTGTTTGTATCATCTTTAGTTTCTTTCATCAGTGTCTTATAATTTTCTGCATACAGGTCTTTTGTCTCCTTCGGTTGGTTTAGTCCTAGATATTTTATGCTTTTTGTTGCCATGGTAAATAGGAGCGTTATTTGAATTTCACTTTCGGATTTTTCATCGTTAGTGTATAGGAATGCCGGGATTTCTGTGCAGTAATTTTGTATCCTGCTCCTTTACCAAATTCATTGATTAGCTCTAGCAGTTTTCTGGTAGCCTCTTTTGGATTCTCTAATGTATAGTATCACGTCATCTGCAAACAGTGACAGCTTTACTTCTTCTTTCCAGCATTGTATTTTGCGGCAAACAAGTTGTCTGCCTTCAGGGTGTAACAGCTAGAGATGCAATTTAAAGAAATTTGGGATTTAGAGTTGGCACTAGAAGGAGTTTTAGGATGGGATTGCATGACGTGAATGCATGTTTCGTGCAAAAAAGGACATGAATTTTGGGAGGCCAGAGGAGTGAGTAATTTGGACTGAATTTTGTTCCTTCAATACAAACAGGTTGCAAATGTAATCCCCAGTATTTGGAGGTAGGGTCCTTAGGACAGTAATCAAGTTAAAATGAGGCCATCAGGGCTTGCCCTAATTCGGTACGATTGGTGTCCTTGCATTGTAGATGGCTATGTTTGTCTTGTTACTCTCTCTGTATATATCAATGTGCTAATTTCTGTTAGGTCATGTAATCCGTGGTACTTTCTTCTGGCAGCCCTAGCAAATAAATGCACCCTTCATAATGAGGGATGAGGCCTTATCTTTTGAGCAGTCTAAAAGTCCTTAAAAGAAAAGACAGCTCTTTCAAGGAAAAAAGGGATCTGCCTGATCGGCTGTTGCCTCAGTCTCCAGTGTGTCAGACTTCCCTGAATATTTTAGCCTTCCCAGGCCTCACCATACTTTAAGACAATTCAGTGAAATCTCTCAATCTCAATCTCTTAAACTCTCGTGCTCTCTTCCCTCCCCCTCCGACCCACCCAGCCAGCTAGTGGGCTCTGTTTCTCTGTAGACCCCAGACTAAAACACTTGTGTTACACCCAGTAGTGGAATTATGGGGTCATAAGGGAACTGCCTGTGTAGGTTTTGAAGAAAAGATAAGATATTTTGCAAAATGTTTGCTACATTTTACATTCCCACCAGCAAAGTATAAGATGTCCATTTCTTCCGTATTCTTTTTATGTTTTTTATTTTTTAATTTTCATTTTACTTTCATTTTTATTTTTTTAAATCAGTCATCAGTTTTATACACATCATTGTATACCTGTCAATCCCTTTGCCCAATTCAGCACACCAGCATCCCCGCCCCACTGCGGTTTTCCCCCCTTGGTGTCCATCGTTTGTTCTCTACATCTGTGTCTCAACGTCTGCCCTGCATACCGGTTAGTATGTACCAGTTCTCTAGGTTCCACATGCATGTGTTAATATACGATATTTGTTTTTCAGTTTCTGACTTCCTTCACTCTGTATGACAGTCTCTAGATCCATCCACGTCTCAACAGATGACTCAATTTCGTTCCTTTTTCTGGCTGAGTAATATTCCATTGTATATATGTACCACAACTTCCTTATCCATGGGTCTGTCGATGGACATTTAGGTTGCTTCCATGACCGGGCTATTGTAAATCGTGCTGCAATGAACATTGGGGTGCATGTGTCTTTTTGAATTACGCTTTTCTCTGGGTATATGCCCAGTAGTGGGATTGCTGGGTCGTATGGTAGTTGTATTATGCCTTTTTCAGGAACCTCCATACTGTTCTGCATAGTGGCTGTATCAATTTACCTTCCCACCAACAGTGCACGAGTGTTCCCTTTTCTCCACACCCTCTCCAGCATTTATTGTTTCCTGATTTTTTGATGATGGCCATTCTGACCGGTGTGAGATGATATCTCACTGTAGTTTTGATTTGCCATTCTGTAACGATTAATGATGGGGAGCATTCTTGCATGTGTTTGTGGGCAATCTGTATATCTACTTTGGAGAAATGTCTCTTTAGGTTCTTCTGCCCATTTTTGGATTGCGTTTTTTGTTTTTTTGATATTGAGCTGCATGAGCTGCTTGTAAATTTTGGAGATGAGTCCTTTGTCAGTTGCTTCATTTGCAAATATGTTCTCCCATTCTAAGGGTTGTCTTTTCGTCTTGTTTATGGTTTCCTTGGCTGTGCAAAAGCTTTTAAGTTTCATTAGGTCCCATTTGTGTCTTTTTGTCTTTCTTTCCATTTCTCTAGGCGGTGGGTCCAAAAGGATCTTGCTGTGATTTCTGTCATAGAGTGTTCCGCTTATATTTTCCTCGAAGAGTTGGAGAGTGTGTGGCCTTACGTTTAGGTCTTTAATCCATTTTGAGTTTATTTTTGTGTATGGTGTTTGGGAGTGTTCTCATTTCATACGTTTACATGTACCTGTCCAGTTTTCCCAGCACCACTTAATGAAGAGGCTGTCTTTTGTCCACTCTATATTCTTGCCTTCTTTATCAAAGATCAGGTGACCTTATGTGCGTGTGTTTATCTCTGGGCTTTCGATCCTGTTCCATGGATCTATAGTTCTTTTTTTGAGCCAGTACCATAATGTCTTGATTACTGTAGCTTTGCAGTATCGTCGGGAGTCAGGGAGCCTGATTCCTCCAGCTCCATTTTTCGCTTTCCAGATCGCTTTGGCTATTCGGGGTCTTTTGTGTTGCCATACAAATTGTGAAATTGTAGGTTCTAGTTCTGTGGAAAATGCCAGTGGTAGTTTGATAGGGATTGCATTAAATCTGTAGCTTGCTTTGGGTAGTAGGGTCATTTTCATCGTGTTGATTCTTCCAATCCAAGAACATGATATATCTCTCCATCTGTTTGTATCATCTTTAGTTTCTTTCATCAGTGTCTTATAATTTTCTGCATACAGGTCTTTTGTCTCCTTCGGTTGGTTTAGTCCTAGATATTTTATGCTTTTTGTTGCCATGGTAAATAGGAGCGTTATTTGAATTTCACTTTCGGATTTTTCATCGTTAGTGTATAGGAATGCCGGGATTTCTGTGCAGTAATTTTGTATCCTGCTCCTTTACCAAATTCATTGATTAGCTCTAGCAGTTTTCTGGTAGCCTCTTTTGGATTCTCTAATGTATAGTATCACGTCATCTGCAAACAGTGACAGCTTTACTTCTTCTTTCCAGCATTGTATTTTGCGGCAAACAAGTTGTCTGCCTTCAGGGTGTAACAGCTAGAGATGCAATTTAAAGAAATTTGGGATTTAGAGTTGGCACTAGAAGGAGTTTTAGGATGGGATTGCATGACGTGAATGCATGTTTCGTGCAAAAAAGGACATGAATTTTGGGAGGCCAGAGGAGTGAGTAATTTGGACTGAATTTTGTTCCTTCAATACAAACAGGTTGCAAATGTAATCCCCAGTATTTGGAGGTAGGGTCCTTAGGACAGTAATCAAGTTAAAATGAGGCCATCAGGGCTTGCCCTAATTCGGTACGATTGGTGTCCTTGCATTGTAGATGGCTATGTTTGTCTTGTTACTCTCTCTGTATATATCAATGTGCTAATTTCTGTTAGGTCATGTAATCCGTGGTACTTTCTTCTGGCAGCCCTAGCAAATAAATGCACCCTTCATAATGAGGGATGAGGCCTTATCTTTTGAGCAGTCTAAAAGTCCTTAAAAGAAAAGACAGCTCTTTCAAGGAAAAAAGGGATCTGCCTGATCGGCTGTTGCCTCAGTCTCCAGTGTGTCAGACTTCCCTGAATATTTTAGCCTTCCCAGGCCTCACCATACTTTAAGACAATTCAGTGAAATCTCTCAATCTCAATCTCTTAAACTCTCGTGCTCTCTTCCCTCCCCCTCCGACCCACCCAGCCAGCTAGTGGGCTCTGTTTCTCTGTAGACCCCAGACTAAAACACTTGTGTTACACCCAGTAGTGGAATTATGGGGTCATAAGGGAACTGCCTGTGTAGGTTTTGAAGAAAAGATAAGATATTTTGCAAAATGTTTGCTACATTTTACATTCCCACCAGCAAAGTATAAGATGTCCATTTCTTCCGTATTCTTTTTATGTTTTTTTTTTTTTTATTTTCATTTTACTTTCATTTTTATTTTTTTAAATCAGTCATCAGTTTTATACACATCATTGTATACCTGTCAATCCCTTTGCCCAATTCAGCACACCAGCATCCCCGCCCCACTGCGGTTTTCCCCCCTTGGTGTCCATCGTTTGTTCTCTACATCTGTGTCTCAACGTCTGCCCTGCATACCGGTTCGTATGTACCAGTTCTCTAGGTTCCACATGCATGTGTTAATATACGATATTTGTTTTTCACTTTCTGACTTCCTTCACTCTGTATGACAGTCTCTAGATCCATCCACGTCTCAACAGATGACTCAATTTCGTTCCTTTTTCTGGCTGAGTAATATTCCATTGTATATATGTACCACAACTTCCTTATCCATGGGTCTGTCGATGGACATTTAGGTTGCTTCCATGACCGGGCTATTGTAAATCGTGCTGCAATGAACATTGGGGTGCATGTGTCTTTTTGAATTACGCTTTTCTCTGGGTATATGCCCAGTAGTGGGATTGCTGGGTCGTATGGTAGTTGTATTATGCCTTTTTCAGGAACCTCCATACTGTTCTGCATAGTGGCTGTATCAATTTACCTTCCCACCAACAGTGCACGAGTGTTCCCTTTTCTCCACACCCTCTCCAGCATTTATTGTTTCCTGATTTTTTGATGATGGCCATTCTGACCGGTGTGAGATGATATCTCACTGTAGTTTTGATTTGCCATTCTGTAACGATTAATGATGGGGAGCATTCTTGCATGTGTTTGTGGGCAATCTGTATATCTACTTTGGAGAAATGTCTCTTTAGGTTCTTCTGCCCATTTTTGGATTGCGTTTTTTGTTTTTTTGATATTGAGCTGCATGAGCTGCTTGTAAATTTTGGAGATGAGTCCTTTGTCAGTTGCTTCATTTGCAAATATGTTCTCCCATTCTAAGGGTGGTCTTTTCGTCTTGTTTATGGTTTCCTTGGCTGTGCAAAAGCTTTTAAGTTTCATTAGGTCCCATTTGTGTCTTTTTGTCTTTCTTTCCATTTCTCTAGGCGGTGGGTCCAAAAGGATCTTGCTGTGATTTCTGTCATAGAGTGTTCCGCTTATATTTTCCTCGAAGAGTTGGAGAGTGTGTGGCCTTACGTTTAGGTCTTTAATCCATTTTGAGTTTATTTTTGTGTATGGTGTTTGGGAGTGTTCTCATTTCATACGTTTACATGTACCTGTCCAGTTTTCCCAGCACCACTTAATGAAGAGGCTGTCTTTTGTCCACTCTATATTCTTGCCTTCTTTATCAAAGATCAGGTGACCTTATGTGCGTGTGTTTATCTCTGGGCTTTCGATCCTGTTCCATGGATCTATAGTTCTTTTTTTGAGCCAGTACCATAATGTCTTGATTACTGTAGCTTTGCAGTATCGTCGGGAGTCAGGGAGCCTGATTCCTCCAGCTCCATTTTTCGCTTTCCAGATCGCTTTGGCTATTCGGGGTCTTTTGTGTTGCCATACAAATTGTGAAATTGTAGGTTCTAGTTCTGTGGAACATGCCAGTGGTAGTTTGATAGGGATTGCATTAAATCTGTAGCTTGCTTTGGGTAGTAGGGTCATTTTCACCGTGTTGATTCCTCCAATCCAAGAACATGATATATCTCTCCATCTGTTTCTATCATCTTTAGTTTCTTTCATCAGTGTCTTATAATTTTCTGCATACAGGTCTTTTGTCTCCTTCGGTAGGTTTAGTCCTAGATATTTTATGCTTTTTGTTGCAGTGGTAAAGAGGAGCGTTGTTTGAATTTCACTTTCGGATTTTTCATCGTTAGTGTATAGGAATGCCAGGGATTTCTGTGCATTAATTTTGTATCCTTCTACTTTACCAAATTCATTGATTAGCTCTAGCAGTTTTCTGGTAGCCTCTTTCGGATTCTCTAATGTATAGTATCACGTCATCTGCAAACAGTGACAGCTTTACTTCTTCTTTCCAGCATTGTATTTTGAAGGCAAACAAGTTGTCTGCCTTCAGGGTGTAACAGCTAGAGATGCAATTTAAAGAAATTTGGGATTTAGAGTTGGCACTAGAAGGAGTTTTAGGATGGGATTGCATGACGTGAATGCATGTTTCGTGCAAAAAAGGACATGAATTTTGGGAGGCCAGAGGAGTGAGTAATTTGGACTGAATTTTGTTCCTTCAATACAAACAGGTTGCAAATGTAATCCCCAGTATTTGGAGGTAGGGTCCTTAGGACAGTAATCAAGTTAAAATGAGGCCATCAGGGCTTGCCCTAATTCGGTACGATTGGTGTCCTTGCATTGTAGATGGCTATGTTTGTCTTGTTACTCTCTCTGTATATATCAATGTGCTAATTTCTGTTAGGTCATGTAATCCGTGGTACTTTCTTCTGGCAGCCCTAGCAAATAAATGCACCCTTCATAATGAGGGATGAGGCCTTATCTTTTGAGCAGTCTAAAAGTCCTTAAAAGAAAAGACAGCTCTTTCAAGGAAAAAAGGGATCTGCCTGATCGGCTGTTGCCTCAGTCTCCAGTGTGTCAGACTTCCCTGAATATTTTAGCCTTCCCAGGCCTCACCATACTTTAAGACAATTCAGTGAAATCTCTCAATCTCAATCTCTTAAACTCTCGTGCTCTCTTCCCTCCCCCTCCGACCCACCCAGCCAGCTAGTGGGCTCTGTTTCTCTGTAGACCCCAGACTAAAACACTTGTGTTACACCCAGTAGTGGAATTATGGGGTCATAAGGGAACTGCCTGTGTAGGTTTTGAAGAAAAGATAAGATATTTTGCAAAATGTTTGCTACATTTTACATTCCCACCAGCAAAGTATAAGATGTCCATTTCTTCCGTATTCTTTTTATGTTTTTTATTTTTTAATTTTCATTTTACTTTCATTTTTATTTTTTTAAATCAGTCATCAGTTTTATACACATCATTGTATACCTGTCAATCCCTTTGCCCAATTCAGCACACCAGCATCCCCGCCCCACTGCGGTTTTCCCCCCTTGGTGTCCATCGTTTGTTCTCTACATCTGTGTCTCAACGTCTGCCCTGCATACCGGTTCGTATGTACCAGTTCTCTAGGTTCCACATGCATGTGTTAATATACGATATTTGTTTTTCACTTTCTGACTTCCTTCACTCTGTATGACAGTCTCTAGATCCATCCACGTCTCAACAGATGACTCAATTTCGTTCCTTTTTCTGGCTGAGTAATATTCCATTGTATATATGTACCACAACTTCCTTATCCATGGGTCTGTCGATGGACATTTAGGTTGCTTCCATGACCGGGCTATTGTAAATCGTGCTGCAATGAACATTGGGGTGCATGTGTCTTTTTGAATTACGCTTTTCTCTGGGTATATGCCCAGTAGTGGGATTGCTGGGTTGTATGGTAGTTGTATTATGCCTTTTTCAGGAACCTCCATACTGTTCTGCATAGTGGCTGTATCAATTTACCTTCCCACCAACAGTGCACGAGTGTTCCCTTTTCTCCACACCCTCTCCAGCATTTATTGTTTCCTGATTTTTTGATGATGGCCATTCTGACCGGTGTGAGATGATATCTCACTGTAGTTTTGATTTGCCATTCTGTAACGATTAATGATGGGGAGCATTCTTGCATGTGTTTGTGGGCAATCTGTATATCTACTTTGGAGAAATGTCTCTTTAGGTTCTTCTGCCCATTTTTGGATTGCGTTTTTTGTTTTTTTGATATTGAGCTGCATGAGCTGCTTGTAAATTTTGGAGATGAGTCCTTTGTCAGTTGCTTCATTTGCAAATATGTTCTCCCATTCTAAGGGTGGTCTTTTCGTCTTGTTTATGGTTTCCTTGGCTGTGCAAAAGCTTTTAAGTTTCATTAGGTCCCATTTGTGTCTTTTTGTCTTTCTTTCCATTTCTCTAGGCGGTGGGTCCAAAAGGATCTTGCTGTGATTTCTGTCATAGAGTGTTCCGCTTATATTTTCCTCGAAGAGTTGGAGAATGTGTGGCCTTACGTTTAGGTCTTTAATCCATTTTGAGTTTATTTTTGTGTATGGTGTTTGGGAGTGTTCTCATTTCATACGTTTACATGTACCTGTCCAGTTTTCCCAGCACCACTTAATGAAGAGGCTGTCTTTTGTCCACTCTATATTCTTGCCTTCTTTATCAAAGATCAGGTGACCTTATGTGCGTGTGTTTATCTCTGGGCTTTCGATCCTGTTCCATGGATCTATAGTTCTTTTTTTGAGCCAGTACCATAATGTCTTGATTACTGTAGCTTTGCAGTATCGTCGGGAGTCAGGGAGCCTGATTCCTCCAGCTCCATTTTTCGCTTTCCAGATCGCTTTGGCTATTCGGGGTCTTTTGTGTTGCCATACAAATTGTGAAATTGTAGGTTCTAGTTCTGTGGAACATGCCAGTGGTAGTTTGATAGGGATTGCATTAAATCTGTAGCTTGCTTTGGGTAGTAGGGTCATTTTCACCGTGTTGATTCCTCCAATCCAAGAACATGATATATCTCTCCATCTGTTTCTATCATCTTTAGTTTCTTTCATCAGTGTCTTATAAATTTCTGCATACAGGTCTTTTGTCTCCTTCGGTAGGTTTAGTCCTAGATATTTTATGCTTTTTGTTGCAGTGGTAAAGAGGAGCGTTGTTTGAATTTCACTTTCGGATTTTTCATCGTTAGTGTATAGGAATGCCAGGGATTTCTGTGCATTAATTTTGTATCCTTCTACTTTACCAAATTCATTGATTAGCTCTAGCAGTTTTCTGGTAGCCTCTTTCGGATTCTCTAATGTATAGTATCACGTCATCTGCAAACAGTGACAGCTTTACTTCTTCTTTCCAGCATTGTATTTTGAAGGCAAACAAGTTGTCTGCCTTCAGGGTGTAACAGCTAGAGATGCAATTTAAAGAAATTTGGGATTTAGAGTTGGCACTAGAAGGAGTTTTAGGATGGGATTGCATGACGTGAATGCATGTTTCGTGCAAAAAAGGACATGAATTTTGGGAGGCCAGAGGAGTGAGTAATTTGGACTGAATTTTGTTCCTTCAATACAAACAGGTTGCAAATGTAATCCCCAGTATTTGGAGGTAGGGTCCTTAGGACAGTAATCAAGTTAAAATGAGGCCATCAGGGCTTGCCCTAATTCGGTACGATTGGTGTCCTTGCATTGTAGATGGCTATGTTTGTCTTGTTACTCTCTCTGTATATATCAATGTGCTAATTTCTGTTAGGTCATGTAATCCGTGGTACTTTCTTCTGGCAGCCCTAGCAAATAAATGCACCCTTCATAATGAGGGATGAGGCCTTATCTTTTGAGCAGTCTAAAAGTCCTTAAAAGAAAAGACAGCTCTTTCAAGGAAAAAAGGGATCTGCCTGATCGGCTGTTGCCTCAGTCTCCAGTGTGTCAGACTTCCCTGAATATTTTAGCCTTCCCAGGCCTCACCATACTTTAAGACAATTCAGTGAAATCTCTCAATCTCAATCTCTTAAACTCTCGTGCTCTCTTCCCTCCCCCTCCGACCCACCCAGCCAGCTAGTGGGCTCTGTTTCTCTGTAGACCCCAGACTAAAACACTTGTGTTACACCCAGTAGTGGAATTATGGGGTCATAAGGGAACTGCCTGTGTAGGTTTTGAAGAAAAGATAAGATATTTTGCAAAATGTTTGCTACATTTTACATTCCCACCAGCAAAGTATAAGATGTCCATTTCTTCCGTATTCTTTTTATGTTTTTTATTTTTTAATTTTCATTTTACTTTCATTTTTATTTTTTTAAATCAGTCATCAGTTTTATACACATCATTGTATACCTGTCAATCCCTTTGCCCAATTCAGCACACCAGCATCCCCGCCCCACTGCGGTTTTCCCCCCTTGGTGTCCATCGTTTGTTCTCTACATCTGTGTCTCAACGTCTGCCCTGCATACCGGTTCGTATGTACCAGTTCTCTAGGTTCCACATGCATGTGTTAATATACGATATTTGTTTTTCACTTTCTGACTTCCTTCACTCTGTATGACAGTCTCTAGATCCATCCACGTCTCAACAGATGACTCAATTTCGTTCCTTTTTCTGGCTGAGTAATATTCCATTGTATATATGTACCACAACTTCCTTATCCATGGGTCTGTCGATGGACATTTAGGTTGCTTCCATGACCGGGCTATTGTAAATCGTGCTGCAATGAACATTGGGGTGCATGTGTCTTTTTGAATTACGCTTTTCTCTGGGTATATGCCCAGTAGTGGGATTGCTGGGTCGTATGGTAGTTGTATTATGCCTTTTTCAGGAACCTCCATACTGTTCTGCATAGTGGCTGTATCAATTTACCTTCCCACCAACAGTGCACGAGTGTTCCCTTTTCTCCACACCCTCTCCAGCATTTATTGTTTCCTGATTTTTTGATGATGGCCATTCTGACCGGTGTGAGATGATATCTCACTGTAGTTTTGATTTGCCATTCTGTAACGATTAATGATGGGGAGCATTCTTGCATGTGTTTGTGGGCAATCTGTATATCTACTTTGGAGAAATGTCTCTTTAGGTTCTTCTGCCCATTTTTGGATTGCGTTTTTTGTTTTTTTGATATTGAGCTGCATGAGCTGCTTGTAAATTTTGGAGATGAGTCCTTTGTCAGTTGCTTCATTTGCAAATATGTTCTCCCATTCTAAGGGTGGTCTTTTCGTCTTGTTTATGGTTTCCTTGGCTGTGCAAAAGCTTTTAAGTTTCATTAGGTCCCATTTGTGTCTTTTTGTCTTTCTTTCCATTTCTCTAGGCGGTGGGTCCAAAAGGATCTTGCTGTGATTTCTGTCATAGAGTGTTCCGCTTATATTTTCCTCGAAGAGTTGGAGAGTGTGTGGCCTTACGTTTAGGTCTTTAATCCATTTTGAGTTTATTTTTGTGTATGGTGTTTGGGAGTGTTCTCATTTCATACGTTTACATGTACCTGTCCAGTTTTCCCAGCACCACTTAATGAAGAGGCTGTCTTTTGTCCACTCTATATTCTTGCCTTCTTTATCAAAGATCAGGTGACCTTATGTGCGTGTGTTTATCTCTGGGCTTTCGATCCTGTTCCATGGATCTATAGTTCTTTTTTTGAGCCAGTACCATAATGTCTTGATTACTGTAGCTTTGCAGTATCGTCGGGAGTCAGGGAGCCTGATTCCTCCAGCTCCATTTTTCGCTTTCCAGATCGCTTTGGCTATTCGGGGTCTTTTGTGTTGCCATACAAATTGTGAAATTGTAGGTTCTAGTTCTGTGGAACATGCCAGTGGTAGTTTGATAGGGATTGCATTAAATCTGTAGCTTGCTTTGGGTAGTAGGGTCATTTTCACCGTGTTGATTCCTCCAATCCAAGAACATGATATATCTCTCCATCTGTTTCTATCATCTTTAGTTTCTTTCATCAGTGTCTTATAATTTTCTGCATACAGGTCTTTTGTCTCCTTCGGTAGGTTTAGTCCTAGATATTTTATGCTTTTTGTTGCAGTGGTAAAGAGGAGCGTTGTTTGAATTTCACTTTCGGATTTTTCATCGTTAGTGTATAGGAATGCCAGGGATTTCTGTGCATTAATTTTGTATCCTTCTACTTTACCAAATTCATTGATTAGCTCTAGCAGTTTTCTGGTAGCCTCTTTCGGATTCTCTAATGTATAGTATCACGTCATCTGCAAACAGTGACAGCTTTACTTCTTCTTTCCAGCATTGTATTTTGAAGGCAAACAAGTTGTCTGCCTTCAGGGTGTAACAGCTAGAGATGCAATTTAAAGAAATTTGGGATTTAGAGTTGGCACTAGAAGGAGTTTTAGGATGGGATTGCATGACGTGAATGCATGTTTCGTGCAAAAAAGGACATGAATTTTGGGAGGCCAGAGGAGTGAGTAATTTGGACTGAATTTTGTTCCTTCAATACAAACAGGTTGCAAATGTAATCCCCAGTATTTGGAGGTAGGGTCCTTAGGACAGTAATCAAGTTAAAATGAGGCCATCAGGGCTTGCCCTAATTCGGTACGATTGGTGTCCTTGCATTGTAGATGGCTATGTTTGTCTTGTTACTCTCTCTGTATATATCAATGTGCTAATTTCTGTTAGGTCCTGTAATCCGTGGTACTTTCTTCTGGCAGCCCTAGCAAATAAATGCACCCTTCATAATGAGGGATGAGGCCTTATCTTTTGAGCAGTCTAAAAGTCCTTAAAAGAAAAGACAGCTCTTTCAAGGAAAAAAGGGATCTGCCTGATCGGCTGTTGCCTCAGTCTCCAGTGTGTCAGACTTCCCTGAATATTTTAGCCTTCCCAGGCCTCACCATACTTTAAGACAATTCAGTGAAATCTCTCAATCTCAATCTCTTAAACTCTCGTGCTCTCTTCCCTCCCCCTCCGACCCACCCAGCCAGCTAGTGGGCTCTGTTTCTCTGTAGACCCCAGACTAAAACACTTGTGTTACACCCAGTAGTGGAATTATGGGGTCATAAGGGAACTGCCTGTGTAGGTTTTGAAGAAAAGATAAGATATTTTGCAAAATGTTTGCTACATTTTACATTCCCACCAGCAAAGTATAAGATGTCCATTTCTTCCGTATTCTTTTTATGTTTTTTATTTTTTAATTTTCATTTTACTTTCATTTTTATTTTTTTAAATCAGTCATCAGTTTTATACACATCATTGTATACCTGTCAATCCCTTTGCCCAATTCAGCACACCAGCATCCCCGCCCCACTGCGGTTTTCCCCCCTTGGTGTCCATCGTTTGTTCTCTACATCTGTGTCTCAACGTCTGCCCTGCATACCGGTTCGTATGTACCAGTTCTCTAGGTTCCACATGCATGTGTTAATATACGATATTTGTTTTTCACTTTCTGACTTCCTTCACTCTGTATGACAGTCTCTAGATCCATCCACGTCTCAACAGATGACTCAATTTCGTTCCTTTTTCTGGCTGAGTAATATTCCATTGTATATATGTACCACAACTTCCTTATCCATGGGTCTGTCGATGGACATTTAGGTTGCTTCCATGACCGGGCTATTGTAAATCGTGCTGCAATGAACATTGGGGTGCATGTGTCTTTTTGAATTACGCTTTTCTCTGGGTATATGCCCAGTAGTGGGATTGCTGGGTCGTATGGTAGTTGTATTATGCCTTTTTCAGGAACCTCCATACTGTTCTGCATAGTGGCTGTATCAATTTACCTTCCCACCAACAGTGCACGAGTGTTCCCTTTTCTCCACACCCTCTCCAGCATTTATTGTTTCCTGATTTTTTGATGATGGCCATTCTGACCGGTGTGAGATGATATCTCACTGTAGTTTTGATTTGCCATTCTGTAACGATTAATGATGGGGAGCATTCTTGCATGTGTTTGTGGGCAATCTGTATATCTACTTTGGAGAAATGTCTCTTTAGGTTCTTCTGCCCATTTTTGGATTGCGTTTTTTGTTTTTTTGATATTGAGCTGCATGAGCTGCTTGTAAATTTTGGAGATGAGTCCTTTGTCAGTTGCTTCATTTGCAAATATGTTCTCCCATTCTAAGGGTGGTCTTTTCGTCTTGTTTATGGTTTCCTTGGCTGTGCAAAAGCTTTTAAGTTTCATTAGGTCCCATTTGTGTCTTTTTGTCTTTCTTTCCATTTCTCTAGGCGGTGGGTCCAAAAGGATCTTGCTGTGATTTCTGTCATAGAGTGTTCCGCTTATATTTTCCTCGAAGAGTTGGAGAGTGTGTGGCCTTACGTTTAGGTCTTTAATCCATTTTGAGTTTATTTTTGTGTATGGTGTTTGGGAGTGTTCTCATTTCATACGTTTACATGTACCTGTCCAGTTTTCCCAGCACCACTTAATGAAGAGGCTGTCTTTTGTCCACTCTATATTCTTGCCTTCTTTATCAAAGATCAGGTGACCTTATGTGCGTGTGTTTATCTCTGGGCTTTCGATCCTGTTCCATGGATCTATAGTTCTTTTTTTGAGCCAGTACCATAATGTCTTGATTACTGTAGCTTTGCAGTATCGTCGGGAGTCAGGGAGCCTGATTCCTCCAGCTCCATTTTTCGCTTTCCAGATCGCTTTGGCTATTCGGGGTCTTTTGTGTTGCCATACAAATTGTGAAATTGTAGGTTCTAGTTCTGTGGAACATGCCAGTGGTAGTTTGATAGGGATTGCATTAAATCTGTAGCTTGCTTTGGGTAGTAGGGTCATTTTCACCGTGTTGATTCCTCCAATCCAAGAACATGATATATCTCTCCATCTGTTTCTATCATCTTTAGTTTCTTTCATCAGTGTCTTATAATTTTCTGCATACAGGTCTTTTGTCTCCTTCGGTAGGTTTAGTCCTAGATATTTTATGCTTTTTGTTGCAGTGGTAAAGAGGAGCGTTGTTTGAATTTCACTTTCGGATTTTTCATCGTTAGTGTATAGGAATGCCAGGGATTTCTGTGCATTAATTTTGTATCCTTCTACTTTACCAAATTCATTGATTAGCTCTAGCAGTTTTCTGGTAGCCTCTTTCGGATTCTCTAATGTATAGTATCACGTCATCTGCAAACAGTGACAGCTTTACTTCTTCTTTCCAGCATTGTATTTTGAAGGCAAACAAGTTGTCTGCCTTCAGGGTGTAACAGCTAGAGATGCAATTTAAAGAAATTTGGGATTTAGAGTTGGCACTAGAAGGAGTTTTAGGATGGGATTGCATGACGTGAATGCATGTTTCGTGCAAAAAAGGACATGAATTTTGGGAGGCCAGAGGAGTGAGTAATTTGGACTGAATTTTGTTCCTTCAATACAAACAGGTTGCAAATGTAATCCCCAGTATTTGGAGGTAGGGTCCTTAGGACAGTAATCAAGTTAAAATGAGGCCATCAGGGCTTGCCCTAATTCGGTACGATTGGTGTCCTTGCATTGTAGATGGCTATGTTTGTCTTGTTACTCTCTCTGTATATATCAATGTGCTAATTTCTGTTAGGTCATGTAATCCGTGGTACTTTCTTCTGGCAGCCCTAGCAAATAAATGCACCCTTCATAATGAGGGATGAGGCCTTATCTTTTGAGCAGTCTAAAAGTCCTTAAAAGAAAAGACAGCTCTTTCAAGGAAAAAAGGGATCTGCCTGATCGGCTGTTGCCTCAGTCTCCAGTGTGTCAGACTTCCCTGAATATTTTAGCCTTCCCAGGCCTCACCATACTTTAAGACAATTCAGTGAAATCTCTCAATCTCAATCTCTTAAACTCTCGTGCTCTCTTCCCTCCCCCTCCGACCCACCCAGCCAGCTAGTGGGCTCTGTTTCTCTGTAGACCCCAGACTAAAACACTTGTGTTACACCCAGTAGTGGAATTATGGGGTCATAAGGGAACTGCCTGTGTAGGTTTTGAAGAAAAGATAAGATATTTTGCAAAATGTTTGCTACATTTTACATTCCCACCAGCAAAGTATAAGATGTCCATTTCTTCCGTATTCTTTTTATGTTTTTTATTTTTTAATTTTCATTTTACTTTCATTTTTATTTTTTTAAATCAGTCATCAGTTTTATACACATCATTGTATACCTGTCAATCCCTTTGCCCAATTCAGCACACCAGCATCCCCGCCCCACTGCGGTTTTCCCCCCTTGGTGTCCATCGTTTGTTCTCTACATCTGTGTCTCAACGTCTGCCCTGCATACCGGTTCGTATGTACCAGTTCTCTAGGTTCCACATGCATGTGTTAATATACGATATTTGTTTTTCACTTTCTGACTTCCTTCACTCTGTATGACAGTCTCTAGATCCATCCACGTCTCAACAGATGACTCAATTTCGTTCCTTTTTCTGGCTGAGTAATATTCCATTGTATATATGTACCACAACTTCCTTATCCATGGGTCTGTCGATGGACATTTAGGTTGCTTCCATGACCGGGCTATTGTAAATCGTGCTGCAATGAACATTGGGGTGCATGTGTCTTTTTGAATTACGCTTTTCTCTGGGTATATGCCCAGTAGTGGGATTGCTGGGTCGTATGGTAGTTGTATTATGCCTTTTTCAGGAACCTCCATACTGTTCTGCATAGTGGCTGTATCAATTTACCTTCCCACCAACAGTGCACGAGTGTTCCCTTTTCTCCACACCCTCTCCAGCATTTATTGTTTCCTGATTTTTTGATGATGGCCATTCTGACCGGTGTGAGATGATATCTCACTGTAGTTTTGATTTGCCATTCTGTAACGATTAATGATGGGGAGCATTCTTGCATGTGTTTGTGGGCAATCTGTATATCTACTTTGGAGAAATGTCTCTTTAGGTTCTTCTGCCCATTTTTGGATTGCGTTTTTTGTTTTTTTGATATTGAGCTGCATGAGCTGCTTGTAAATTTTGGAGATGAGTCCTTTGTCAGTTGCTTCATTTGCAAATATGTTCTCCCATTCTAAGGGTGGTCTTTTCGTCTTGTTTATGGTTTCCTTGGCTGTGCAAAAGCTTTTAAGTTTCATTAGGTCCCATTTGTGTCTTTTTGTCTTTCTTTCCATTTCTCTAGGCGGTGGGTCCAAAAGGATCTTGCTGTGATTTCTGTCATAGAGTGTTCCGCTTATATTTTCCTCGAAGAGTTGGAGAGTGTGTGGCCTTACGTTTAGGTCTTTAATCCATTTTGAGTTTATTTTTGTGTATGGTGTTTGGGAGTGTTCTCATTTCATACGTTTACATGTACCTGTCCAGTTTTCCCAGCACCACTTAATGAAGAGGCTGTCTTTTGTCCACTCTATATTCTTGCCTTCTTTATCAAAGATCAGGTGACCTTATGTGCGTGTGTTTATCTCTGGGCTTTCGATCCTGTTCCATGGATCTATAGTTCTTTTTTTGAGCCAGTACCATAATGTCTTGATTACTGTAGCTTTGCAGTATCGTCGGGAGTCAGGGAGCCTGATTCCTCCAGCTCCATTTTTCGCTTTCCAGATCGCTTTGGCTATTCGGGGTCTTTTGTGTTGCCATACAAATTGTGAAATTGTAGGTTCTAGTTCTGTGGAACATGCCAGTGGTAGTTTGATAGGGATTGCATTAAATCTGTAGCTTGCTTTGGGTAGTAGGGTCATTTTCACCGTGTTGATTCCTCCAATCCAAGAACATGATATATCTCTCCATCTGTTTCTATCATCTTTAGTTTCTTTCATCAGTGTCTTATAATTTTCTGCATACAGGTCTTTTGTCTCCTTCGGTAGGTTTAGTCCTAGATATTTTATGCTTTTTGTTGCAGTGGTAAAGAGGAGCGTTGTTTGAATTTCACTTTCGGATTTTTCATCGTTAGTGTATAGGAATGCCAGGGATTTCTGTGCATTAATTTTGTATCCTTCTACTTTACCAAATTCATTGATTAGCTCTAGCAGTTTTCTGGTAGCCTCTTTCGGATTCTCTAATGTATAGTATCACGTCATCTGCAAACAGTGACAGCTTTACTTCTTCTTTCCAGCATTGTATTTTGAAGGCAAACAAGTTGTCTGCCTTCAGGGTGTAACAGCTAGAGATGCAATTTAAAGAAATTTGGGATTTAGAGTTGGCACTAGAAGGAGTTTTAGGATGGGATTGCATGACGTGAATGCATGTTTCGTGCAAAAAAGGACATGAATTTTGGGAGGCCAGAGGAGTGAGTAATTTGGACTGAATTTTGTTCCTTCAATACAAACAGGTTGCAAATGTAATCCCCAGTATTTGGAGGTAGGGTCCTTAGGACAGTAATCAAGTTAAAATGAGGCCATCAGGGCTTGCCCTAATTCGGTACGATTGGTGTCCTTGCATTGTAGATGGCTATGTTTGTCTTGTTACTCTCTCTGTATATATCAATGTGCTAATTTCTGTTAGGTCATGTAATCCGTGGTACTTTCTTCTGGCAGCCCTAGCAAATAAATGCACCCTTCATAATGAGGGATGAGGCCTTATCTTTTGAGCAGTCTAAAAGTCCTTAAAAGAAAAGACAGCTCTTTCAAGGAAAAAAGGGATCTGCCTGATCGGCTGTTGCCTCAGTCTCCAGTGTGTCAGACTTCCCTGAATATTTTAGCCTTCCCAGGCCTCACCATACTTTAAGACAATTCAGTGAAATCTCTCAATCTCAATCTCTTAAACTCTCGTGCTCTCTTCCCTCCCCCTCCGACCCACCCAGCCAGCTAGTGGGCTCTGTTTCTCTGTAGACCCCAGACTAAAACACTTGTGTTACACCCAGTAGTGGAATTATGGGGTCATAAGGGAACTGCCTGTGTAGGTTTTGAAGAAAAGATAAGATATTTTGCAAAATGTTTGCTACATTTTACATTCCCACCAGCAAAGTATAAGATGTCCATTTCTTCCGTATTCTTTTTATGTTTTTTATTTTTTAATTTTCATTTTACTTTCATTTTTATTTTTTTAAATCAGTCATCAGTTTTATACACATCATTGTATACCTGTCAATCCCTTTGCCCAATTCAGCACACCAGCATCCCCGCCCCACTGCGGTTTTGCCCCCTTGGTGTCCATCGTTTGTTCTCTACATCTGTGTCTCAACGTCTGCCCTGCATACCGGTTCGTATGTACCAGTTCTCTAGGTTCCACATGCATGTGTTAATATACGATATTTGTTTTTCACTTTCTGACTTCCTTCACTCTGTATGACAGTCTCTAGATCCATCCACGTCTCAACAGATGACTCAATTTCGTTCCTTTTTCTGGCTGAGTAATATTCCATTGTATATATGTACCACAACTTCCTTATCCATGGGTCTGTCGATGGACATTTAGGTTGCTTCCATGACCGGGCTATTGTAAATCGTGCTGCAATGAACATTGGGGTGCATGTGTCTTTTTGAATTACGCTTTTCTCTGGGTATATGCCCAGTAGTGGGATTGCTGGGTCGTATGGTAGTTGTATTATGCCTTTTTCAGGAACCTCCATACTGTTCTGCATAGTGGCTGTATCAATTTACCTTCCCACCAACAGTGCACGAGTGTTCCCTTTTCTCCACACCCTCTCCAGCATTTATTGTTTCCTGATTTTTTGATGATGGCCATTCTGACCGGTGTGAGATGATATCTCACTGTAGTTTTGATTTGCCATTCTGTAACGATTAATGATGGGGAGCATTCTTGCATGTGTTTGTGGGCAATCTGTATATCTACTTTGGAGAAATGTCTCTTTAGGTTCTTCTGCCCATTTTTGGATTGCGTTTTTTGTTTTTTTGATATTGAGCTGCATGAGCTGCTTGTAAATTTTGGAGATGAGTCCTTTGTCAGTTGCTTCATTTGCAAATATGTTCTCCCATTCTAAGGGTGGTCTTTTCGTCTTGTTTATGGTTTCCTTGGCTGTGCAAAAGCTTTTAAGTTTCATTAGGTCCCATTTGTGTCTTTTTGTCTTTCTTTCCATTTCTCTAGGCGGTGGGTCCAAAAGGATCTTGCTGTGATTTCTGTCATAGAGTGTTCCGCTTATATTTTCCTCGAAGAGTTGGAGAGTGTGTGGCCTTACGTTTAGGTCTTTAATCCATTTTGAGTTTATTTTTGTGTATGGTGTTTGGGAGTGTTCTCATTTCATACGTTTACATGTACCTGTCCAGTTTTCCCAGCACCACTTAATGAAGAGGCTGTCTTTTGTCCACTCTATATTCTTGCCTTCTTTATCAAAGATCAGGTGACCTTATGTGCGTGTGTTTATCTCTGGGCTTTCGATCCTGTTCCATGGATCTATAGTTCTTTTTTTGAGCCAGTACCATAATGTCTTGATTACTGTAGCTTTGCAGTATCGTCGGGAGTCAGGGAGCCTGATTCCTCCAGCTCCATTTTTCGCTTTCCAGATCGCTTTGGCTATTCGGGGTCTTTTGTGTTGCCATACAAATTGTGAAATTGTAGGTTCTAGTTCTGTGGAACATGCCAGTGGTAGTTTGATAGGGATTGCATTAAATCTGTAGCTTGCTTTGGGTAGTAGGGTCATTTTCACCGTGTTGATTCCTCCAATCCAAGAACATGATATATCTCTCCATCTGTTTCTATCATCTTTAGTTTCTTTCATCAGTGTCTTATAATTTTCTGCATACAGGTCTTTTGTCTCCTTCGGTAGGTTTAGTCCTAGATATTTTATGCTTTTTGTTGCAGTGGTAAAGAGGAGCGTTGTTTGAATTTCACTTTCGGATTTTTCATCGTTAGTGTATAGGAATGCCAGGGATTTCTGTGCATTAATTTTGTATCCTTCTACTTTACCAAATTCATTGATTAGCTCTAGCAGTTTTCTGGTAGCCTCTTTCGGATTCTCTAATGTATAGTATCACGTCATCTGCAAACAGTGACAGCTTTACTTCTTCTTTCCAGCATTGTATTTTGAAGGCAAACAAGTTGTCTGCCTTCAGGGTGTAACAGCTAGAGATGCAATTTAAAGAAATTTGGGATTTAGAGTTGGCACTAGAAGGAGTTTTAGGATGGGATTGCATGACGTGAATGCATGTTTCGTGCAAAAAAGGACATGAATTTTGGGAGGCCAGAGGAGTGAGTAATTTGGACTGAATTTTGTTCCTTCAATACAAACAGGTTGCAAATGTAATCCCCAGTATTTGGAGGTAGGGTCCTTAGGACAGTAATCAAGTTAAAATGAGGCCATCAGGGCTTGCCCTAATTCGGTACGATTGGTGTCCTTGCATTGTAGATGGCTATGTTTGTCTTGTTACTCTCTCTGTATATATCAATGTGCTAATTTCTGTTAGGTCCTGTAATCCGTGGTACTTTCTTCTGGCAGCCCTAGCAAATAAATGCACCCTTCATAATGAGGGATGAGGCCTTATCTTTTGAGCAGTCTAAAAGTCCTTAAAAGAAAAGACAGCTCTTTCAAGGAAAAAAGGGATCTGCCTGATCGGCTGTTGCCTCAGTCTCCAGTGTGTCAGACTTCCCTGAATATTTTAGCCTTCCCAGGCCTCACCATACTTTAAGACAATTCAGTGAAATCTCTCAATCTCAATCTCTTAAACTCTCGTGCTCTCTTCCCTCCCCCTCCGACCCACCCAGCCAGCTAGTGGGCTCTGTTTCTCTGTAGACCCCAGACTAAAACACTTGTGTTACACCCAGTAGTGGAATTATGGGGTCATAAGGGAACTGCCTGTGTAGGTTTTGAAGAAAAGATAAGATATTTTGCAAAATGTTTGCTACATTTTACATTCCCACCAGCAAAGTATAAGATGTCCATTTCTTCCGTATTCTTTTTATGTTTTTTATTTTTTAATTTTCATTTTACTTTCATTTTTATTTTTTTAAATCAGTCATCAGTTTTATACACATCATTGTATACCTGTCAATCCCTTTGCCCAATTCAGCACACCAGCATCCCCGCCCCACTGCGGTTTTGCCCCCTTGGTGTCCATCGTTTGTTCTCTACATCTGTGTCTCAACGTCTGCCCTGCATACCGGTTCGTATGTACCAGTTCTCTAGGTTCCACATGCATGTGTTAATATACGATATTTGTTTTTCACTTTCTGACTTCCTTCACTCTGTATGACAGTCTCTAGATCCATCCACGTCTCAACAGATGACTCAATTTCGTTCCTTTTTCTGGCTGAGTAATATTCCATTGTATATATGTACCACAACTTCCTTATCCATGGGTCTGTCGATGGACATTTAGGTTGCTTCCATGACCGGGCTATTGTAAATCGTGCTGCAATGAACATTGGGGTGCATGTGTCTTTTTGAATTACGCTTTTCTCTGGGTATATGCCCAGTAGTGGGATTGCTGGGTCGTATGGTAGTTGTATTATGCCTTTTTCAGGAACCTCCATACTGTTCTGCATAGTGGCTGTATCAATTTACCTTCCCACCAACAGTGCACGAGTGTTCCCTTTTCTCCACACCCTCTCCAGCATTTATTGTTTCCTGATTTTTTGATGATGGCCATTCTGACCGGTGTGAGATGATATCTCACTGTAGTTTTGATTTGCCGTTCTGTAACGATTAATGATGGGGAGCATTCTTGCATGTGTTTGTGGGCAATCTGTATATCTACTTTGGAGAAATGTCTCTTTAGGTTCTTCTGCCCATTTTTGGATTGCGTTTTTTGTTTTTTTGATATTGAGCTGCATGAGCTGCTTGTAAATTTTGGAGATGAGTCCTTTGTCAGTTGCTTCATTTGCAAATATGTTCTCCCATTCTAAGGGTGGTCTTTTCGTCTTGTTTATGGTTTCCTTGGCTGTGCAAAAGCTTTTAAGTTTCATTAGGTCCCATTTGTGTCTTTTTGTCTTTCTTTCCATTTCTCTAGGCGGTGGGTCCAAAAGGATCTTGCTGTGATTTCTGTCATAGAGTGTTCCGCTTATATTTTCCTCGAAGAGTTGGAGAGTGTGTGGCCTTACGTTTAGGTCTTTAATCCATTTTGAGTTTATTTTTGTGTATGGTGTTTGGGAGTGTTCTCATTTCATACGTTTACATGTACCTGTCCAGTTTTCCCAGCACCACTTAATGAAGAGGCTGTCTTTTGTCCACTCTATATTCTTGCCTTCTTTATCAAAGATCAGGTGACCTTATGTGCGTGTGTTTATCTCTGGGCTTTCGATCCTGTTCCATGGATCTATAGTTCTTTTTTTGAGCCAGTACCATAATGTCTTGATTACTGTAGCTTTGCAGTATCGTCGGGAGTCAGGGAGCCTGATTCCTCCAGCTCCATTTTTCGCTTTCCAGATCGCTTTGGCTATTCGGGGTCTTTTGTGTTGCCATACAAATTGTGAAATTGTAGGTTCTAGTTCTGTGGAACATGCCAGTGGTAGTTTGATAGGGATTGCATTAAATCTGTAGCTTGCTTTGGGTAGTAGGGTCATTTTCACCGTGTTGATTCCTCCAATCCAAGAACATGATATATCTCTCCATCTGTTTCTATCATCTTTAGTTTCTTTCATCAGTGTCTTATAATTTTCTGCATACAGGTCTTTTGTCTCCTTCGGTAGGTTTAGTCCTAGATATTTTATGCTTTTTGTTGCAGTGGTAAAGAGGAGCGTTGTTTGAATTTCACTTTCGGATTTTTCATCGTTAGTGTATAGGAATGCCAGGGATTTCTGTGCATTAATTTTGTATCCTTCTACTTTACCAAATTCATTGATTAGCTCTAGCAGTTTTCTGGTAGCCTCTTTCGGATTCTCTAATGTATAGTATCACGTCATCTGCAAACAGTGACAGCTTTACTTCTTCTTTCCAGCATTGTATTTTGAAGGCAAACAAGTTGTCTGCCTTCAGGGTGTAACAGCTAGAGATGCAATTTAAAGAAATTTGGGATTTAGAGTTGGCACTAGAAGGAGTTTTAGGATGGGATTGCATGACGTGAATGCATGTTTCGTGCAAAAAAGGACATGAATTTTGGGAGGCCAGAGGAGTGAGTAATTTGGACTGAATTTTGTTCCTTCAATACAAACAGGTTGCAAATGTAATCCCCAGTATTTGGAGGTAGGGTCCTTAGGACAGTAATCAAGTTAAAATGAGGCCATCAGGGCTTGCCCTAATTCGGTACGATTGGTGTCCTTGCATTGTAGATGGCTATGTTTGTCTTGTTACTCTCTCTGTATATATCAATGTGCTAATTTCTGTTAGGTCATGTAATCCGTGGTACTTTCTTCTGGCAGCCCTAGCAAATAAATGCACCCTTCATAATGAGGGATGAGGCCTTATCTTTTGAGCAGTCTAAAAGTCCTTAAAAGAAAAGACAGCTCTTTCAAGGAAAAAAGGGATCTGCCTGATCGGCTGTTGCCTCAGTCTCCAGTGTGTCAGACTTCCCTGAATATTTTAGCCTTCCCAGGCCTCACCATACTTTAAGACAATTCAGTGAAATCTCTCAATCTCAATCTCTTAAACTCTCGTGCTCTCTTCCCTCCCCCTCCGACCCACCCAGCCAGCTAGTGGGCTCTGTTTCTCTGTAGACCCCAGACTAAAACACTTGTGTTACACCCAGTAGTGGAATTATGGGGTCATAAGGGAACTGCCTGTGTAGGTTTTGAAGAAAAGATAAGATATTTTGCAAAATGTTTGCTACATTTTACATTCCCACCAGCAAAGTATAAGATGTCCATTTCTTCCGTATTCTTTTTATGTTTTTTATTTTTTAATTTTCATTTTACTTTCATTTTTATTTTTTTAAATCAGTCATCAGTTTTATACACATCATTGTATACCTGTCAATCCCTTTGCCCAATTCAGCACACCAGCATCCCCGCCCCACTGCGGTTTTGCCCCCTTGGTGTCCATCGTTTGTTCTCTACATCTGTGTCTCAACGTCTGCCCTGCATACCGGTTCGTATGTACCAGTTCTCTAGGTTCCACATGCATGTGTTAATATACGATATTTGTTTTTCACTTTCTGACTTCCTTCACTCTGTATGACAGTCTCTAGATCCATCCACGTCTCAACAGATGACTCAATTTCGTTCCTTTTTCTGGCTGAGTAATATTCCATTGTATATATGTACCACAACTTCCTTATCCATGGGTCTGTCGATGGACATTTAGGTTGCTTCCATGACCGGGCTATTGTAAATCGTGCTGCAATGAACATTGGGGTGCATGTGTCTTTTTGAATTACGCTTTTCTCTGGGTATATGCCCAGTAGTGGGATTGCTGGGTCGTATGGTAGTTGTATTATGCCTTTTTCAGGAACCTCCATACTGTTCTGCATAGTGGCTGTATCAATTTACCTTCCCACCAACAGTGCACGAGTGTTCCCTTTTCTCCACACCCTCTCCAGCATTTATTGTTTCCTGATTTTTTGATGATGGCCATTCTGACCGGTGTGAGATGATATCTCACTGTAGTTTTGATTTGCCATTCTGTAACGATTAATGATGGGGAGCATTCTTGCATGTGTTTGTGGGCAATCTGTATATCTACTTTGGAGAAATGTCTCTTTAGGTTCTTCTGCCCATTTTTGGATTGCGTTTTTTGTTTTTTTGATATTGAGCTGCATGAGCTGCTTGTAAATTTTGGAGATGAGTCCTTTGTCAGTTGCTTCATTTGCAAATATGTTCTCCCATTCTAAGGGTGGTCTTTTCGTCTTGTTTATGGTTTCCTTGGCTGTGCAAAAGCTTTTAAGTTTCATTAGGTCCCATTTGTGTCTTTTTGTCTTTCTTTCCATTTCTCTAGGCGGTGGGTCCAAAAGGATCTTGCTGTGATTTCTGTCATAGAGTGTTCCGCTTATATTTTCCTCGAAGAGTTGGAGAGTGTGTGGCCTTACGTTTAGGTCTTTAATCCATTTTGAGTTTATTTTTGTGTATGGTGTTTGGGAGTGTTCTCATTTCATACGTTTACATGTACCTGTCCAGTTTTCCCAGCACCACTTAATGAAGAGGCTGTCTTTTGTCCACTCTATATTCTTGCCTTCTTTATCAAAGATCA